>NW_028317947.1:6575000-7267500 GCF_062004578.1 Staurois parvus | reverse complement strand
TATTTTTGTCCAAAGGAGCCTGTAAAGCATTGCACCAGCGATCAGTAGATCGCTGATCCATGTAGGTCTCCTGCAGACCTGTCAGAATATCTGCTAGCCGTACGGGATGTACAGCCAAGCGGATATTCTGACTGGCAGTTTGAATGAACTACCACGGCGCTCCACAACGCCGTCGTAGTTCATTGAAAACTACAAGCCAACAGCCGCTAAAGCTGCCAGGACTTGTAGGCACTTATTCACAGAACTCCGCTCGGCCGTACTATTTTCAAATCTGATAGTACGGGGAAACTTCTCCCCGTACTATGTGTCGGGGGGGGGGGGGGCGGCGGGCGCTGCTACGGCTATGGGAACATGTTACATGTTCCACCCTAAAAACGGGTAGAACATGTAACATGTTCCAAAGGTGAACTTATCCTTTACGTTTTAAGTCAACATAAATTAAAGACATATAAAGTTGCCTGTATATGGCATCTGGGATCAACGCATTTCGCAATTAATTCATTTCTTTGGGATCTGCACCCAGACAAATATTCCAGATGGTTCATTCTTACCAATAAATAAATATATAATAATAATATTTTCTATATACAGGGCAATAGATGCCACCAAGAAAGCTAGGTATAATAAGGAAGGAATACTTGTAAAACTAGAGCTCAAAATGGAAGATCAACAGCTGAACCCCATACAATACAATAGAACAACAACTCTTGTGGCTAGACCAAATTGATCCTTCAAAAACAAAAATTCCCCTCTAGTCTGATACATACTCTAACTATCTTCATGAAGCACCAGAGCATAATTTTTGAAGGGTGGATGACACATATCCTTACTTCTCTACATCCACGTTCATCCCTATGTTCATCCTTAATGTGGTACTGAGAGATGCTTCGAATATGTATCAGACTTGAGGGGAAATGCTTGTTATTCGGGGATTAGTTCAGTCTGTCCATAGGGGATGTGGCGCTATTGTAAGCAGACTTTTTTTATTTGCATAATGCCCTATATTTATATATGCTGTTGGAACTTTTTGAATTCTAGCCTCACTGCTATAAAAGAATGTTCTGCAGCAGCTATAGTATACCATACTTCAATTAGTAATACTATGCCTAACATGATCTAAAAAAACACTTATTTTACAGGGATTCTCTGGGAGTTACTTGCATTGTGTAACTGTTGTGACAGGATCGCCCAAAGAAACCGATAGAGAGTAACTGCAACTTGCAGTTGACTAAAATGATGCAAGGTTAGAAGCAGAGCTTTTTTCAGCTGGAACTCTGTTCCACCACCTCTGGCTCAGGCCCTCTGATCCATGCTCATTACTATCACTTGTAAACACAGAAGTCTGGCTTCCTTGTTTACAAGTGACAGCATGTCTCCCAAAGGCTGCCACAGATCTGATCCCCTGAGCGGCTCCCACTGAGTGCAGGATCGGGACAAGGGAGTTGCAGGTGCCCGGGGTGCAGCGAGGATGCCGACACCCCCACTGGATGATCTCCCTGCAGTGTGTGGGGAGGTACTGGAGCCTGCCAGGTGTTTCAGCTTAATACAGCAACAAAAGTAAGACATATGGAAGATGGTGGAGCATTTAAGGAGGGGGAAGAAAATGGGAGCAGTGGGAGTTGCATGTAGAGGTCAGAGCTGATGATGTACATAGCACACCCCTGAACTATGCACTCTGTGTGTAACCCCCCAAATTCTGCATTCTGTACATAATACACTACTCGTATTTAATGCTCCTTTCAAACTCTACTACTGTAAAGCCCCATAAACAAAGGCCAAAGATTGGAAGGTTTCTATTTAACCGGCTGAAATTTGGCCCGTGTGTATGGCAGCTGGTCCGCCAGAAGCTGGCTAAATGTCTGGCTTCTGTCGAAGGGGCATGACTGAAAAAGATCTGTCAATTGGCATCTGGTCAGCACTCTCAGCCAATGGCTGAGCCCTGACCTGTCTTCTGGTGAGGGGGCCATCCTCCCGTCAGAACACAATAGTTCAGCAGGGAGATCACTGTACTAACATCAAATTGTTAGTACAAGATCTCCTCCAAGCTCTTCAGTGTTTTTTTTTTTTTTGTTCAGCCTGCTGGATTGTACGAAAAAAAAAAATGATAGTGTGTACTAGGCTTTAGTGAAATTTGATGTGGTTTGGAGTGTGTTTGTGGGGAGGGACGTGGGTTATGGTTGAGTTCCTGCACCTATTTTCTGAGAAATAAGCCCTGGTTAAGAGTAATGATGCTAAATAAGTTCAGGGTGGCAGAAACCATGCATACAATGCAAAATAATGAAAGCTAAACAAAGGTCCACAAACATGGACTCTTCACAGCAATGCCTGTATGGTTCAATCAGGGTAACATATGATTGCGTTACATAGGGGTTGATTTACCAAGACTCGAGAATGCAAAGTCTGGTGCAGTGCTGCACAGAAACCAATTGTCTTCCAGGTTTTTTTTTTTGTCAAAGCTAAATTGAACAAACTGAAGTTAGAAGCTGACTGGCTAACATGCACAGCTGCACCAGACTTTGCACTCTCTAGTTTTAGTAAATCACCCCCTTAGTCTGTATAAGACTCTATAATAACAGAGAGTCTAGCTGAGAATCACTAATTCAGTAAAAGAGCCCAGAACACAGCTACTTGCATTTATCCTAATAGACAGCATCCCTCACAGTGAATCCAGGGTAGCTCTAGTAATAGAGGTGAACAGCTGGAAAGATCCCAGGTCCATGGACAAATGGCCACCCCACTGAAACTGCAGTACACTGGCAGTAATTGTGGAGAGGCTCCTCACAGTAGCTGGGTCTTCCAGAGAAACTGCGTGCCATTAGGCACTAGACCAAGTTCCCTGCACACTAGTTTTGCCTGCAGATCACTTGCCCAGCTACTTCTGCCTCTTCAGGTGTAGCCTCTTTGTTGCTGAGGGAGGGAAGCTCAGAAATGTATCTTTCTTGGGCATGTAGGAAAAGGAGTTAAAACGTGGCCTGCCCGCCATTTGAGCATGGTGAGTAAATGAGCATTCACCTACACATACCTCCCAACAGTCCCGGATTTACTGCATTTTCACGTTTGTCCCACGGTCCCGATGTACAGGGGCTGTGTCGCGCATTATTCTATCTCTTCTTTATATGCTAACTTCCAGCTGAGCAGGACCTGCAGCAGTGTGAACATCTAGCACAGCCAGCGACTGGCGGGAAAGACAAGGTTTGCAGTCACAATGAGATAGCGTGCAGCTGTCAACCCCAACCTGTTATGTCTGGGATGGGCGGGGCCGATATGCGTTTTCTGCCCCCTTTGTCAAGCAAACACTGCACAAACAGCCGGTATTTATACATTGCTGGCCAAGGAAGAGAGTGACAAGGGCAGGATTGAATTATACACTGATGCGAGTGCACATGCAGTAGTTACAATTGGTCCTACCCCTTGCCACCTTTTTCCCGGTTGGCACCGTGTAATCTCCGGCTGTTTCCCTATGAACGGGTTGTTTTTAAAAAGGGGCGGAGCCCTGAAATGCATACCGGACCTGCCCACCCTCGAAATCACAGGTTGGACTTGACAGCTGCACTTGCAGCCGTACCCCCGCCAGCTTGTTCCCCAGTCCCTGGCTGTGCTAGATGTTCACACTTCTGCAGGTCCTTCTCAGTTGCACTCCTTTTGTTTATCCAACTGATGCCTGCATTCTTGGCCCAGCTCCTGTATGCTGTTAATCAAGATTTTAGAACGTAAGTGAATGTTTAATTGGCGTCTTTGCGGTTTAACCAACTTCTGAACCTTGCATTCTGCATGTAACACATCCCTTAATCCTGCACTCTGTATGAAACGCACTCCTGAACCTTGCACTCTGTACGTAATGCATTCCTGAATCCTGCGCTCTGTATGACACGCAATCTTGAATCCTGCACTCTGTGCATAATGCATTGCTGAATACTTCCACACTTTGTGTAACCCACTCTTCCACAGTTTGTGCAAAACCATTTGTGATGGAATTTTTTTTTTTTTGTAAATTATTGTCCGTGAGACTCTTGCTTGTGGCACAGCAATCAAGGCATAGACACAAGGAAGGTCGGAAGGTTTTGTTTAACCACGCCCCTTAGACCCCTCCCGCTGTTAAGCATTTGACCACACCCGTTTTTGCTATGCCGCGCTATGCATGCTGCAGTTCACTTCCTCCTTCAAGTGTCCCTATTCTGAAGTTCAAAAGTTGGGAGGTATACCTACATGATTACCTGGCCAAAGTTTTTAATTTCCCCTGAATAAGCTCAGGCTTACCTCTTCCTCATTTCTAGCTTTTAATTTCTATACTGACATAACAATGTCATAATCAAGGTTGTTGAGTTAACAACCTTCCTTTTACAATCTACTGTTACACCTTCAAATACCAACGGAGATTGGGGCAGAAGAGCTAATCTGGTGATCTACCATTTGTAAACAGCGGAAGATCCTAAATACAGGTGAAACTCGAAAAATTAGAATATCGTGCAAGAGTTCATTTATTTCAGTAATGCAACTTAAAAGGCGAAACTAATATATGAGATAGACTCATTACATACAAAGCAAGATAGTTCAAGCCGTGATTTGTCAGAATTGTGATGATTATGGCTTACAGCTCATGAAAACCCCAAATCCACAATCTCAGAAAATGAGAATATTACATGCAATCAATAAAACAAGGATTGTACATAGAACAATATTGGACCTCTGAAAAGTATAAGCATGCATATGTACTCAGTACTTGGTTTGAGCAATTACTGCCTCAATGCGGAGTGGCATGGAAGCTATCAGCCTGTGGCACTGCTGAGATGTTATGGAAGACCAGGATGCTTCAATAGCGGCCTTCAACTCTTCTGCATTGTTCGGTCTCATGTCTCTCATCTTTCTCTTGGCAATGCCCCATCAATTCTCTATGGGGTTCAGGTCAGGCGAGTTTGCTGGCCAATCAAGCACAGTAATCCCACGGTCATTGAACCAGGTTTTGGTGCTTTTGGCAGTGTGGGCAGGTGCCAAGTCCTGCTGGAAAATGAAGTCAGCATCCCCATAAAGCTCGTCTGCGGAAGGAAGCATGAAGTGCTTCAAAATCTCCTGGTAGACGGCTGCATTGACCCTGGACTTAATGAAGCACAGTGGACCAACACCAGCAGATGACATGGCTCCCCAAATCAACACAGACTGTGGAAACTTCACACTGGACTTCAAGCATCTTGCAGTGTGTGCCTCTCCATTCTTCCTCCATACTCTGGGTCCTTGGTTTCTAAATGAGATGCAAAAGTTGCTCTCATCAGAAAAGAGGATTTTGGACCACTGAGCAACAGACCAGGTTTGTTTTTCTTTAGCCCAAGTAAGACGCTTCTGGCATTGTTTGTTGTTCAGGAGCGGCTTGACAAGAGGAATACGACATTTGAAGCCCATGTCCAGGATCCATCTGTGTGTGAGGGCTCTTGATGCACTGACTCCAGCCTCAGTCCACTCCTTGTGAAAGTCCCCAACAGTTTTGAATGGCCTTTCCCTGACAATCCTCTCCAGTCTGCGGTCATCCCTGCTGCTTGTGCACCTTTTTCTTCCACACTTTTCCCTTCCACATAACTTTCTATTAATGTGCTTTGATACAGCACTTTGGGAACATCCAACTTCTTTTGCAATTACCTGTTGAGGCTTTCCCTCCTTATGGAGGGTGTCAATGATGGTTTTCTGCACAACTGTCAGGTCAGCAGTCTTTCCTATGATTGTGATTCCTATTGAACCAGACTGAGAGACCATTTAAAGGCTCAGGAACCCTTTGCAGCTGTTATGGCTTAATTAGCTGATTATTAGAGATGAGCGAATTATTCAAAAATTTGGTTCGGCTGATTCGCCGAATTCGCCGAATAAATTCGCTTTGAGCCGAATATATTCGCTGCGAATTTAACTTATAAAAAGGGTGTTTCTAGGCTTCAGAGAGCCTTTATATTAGTGCAGAACACTGTACCTTTAATTTAAATGCCCTTGGAGTCTGCTGGGGAAGAGAAATAATACTGTCAGTCAGTATGACATGCAGATGAGTGCCGTCGATCTTAGAATCACCGCACACTTCACTCATTTGGGCAGTCACGGGGCCAAAACCAGAGTGTGGAGCCACAGTGTGGCGGTGGAGGCAGCAGCAATGGGAGGCCATACAGCACCCTATGACAAAATGGAACCCACCAGCAGTGTGAGGAGACCTGAAAGTGGCACATGGCAGAGTGTGGCGATGGAGACAGCAGCAATGGGAGGCCGTACAGGGACCCATGACACACTCTGGACCTGGCAGCAGCATGA
This sequence comes from Staurois parvus, assembly GCF_062004578.1. Taxonomy (NCBI): domain Eukaryota; kingdom Metazoa; phylum Chordata; class Amphibia; order Anura; family Ranidae; genus Staurois; species Staurois parvus. The sequence continues at coordinate 7,261,221 of NW_028317947.1, read as the reverse complement.
GGAGGCGGTACAGGGGCCCATGACAGATTACGGGCCTGGCAGCAGCATGAGGAGTCGGTACAGGGGCCCATGGCAGAGTGGCGGAGCGTAAGCAGCTACAATTGAAGGCCATACAGAGGCCTATGTTAAAAAGTCCCCTCAGCAGCAGCGTGGGGAGACGACTATCAAGAGTCCAATGGCAGAGTGGCGGAGCAGAAGCAGCTTCAATTGAAGGCCATACACAGGCCTAGGTTTAAAAGTCCCTCACAGTTAATTCCAATAACGAACTCTACGCCTCCGTGCAATCTACTTACGAGACCCTGGGCAGGTCTGGGTCCAATTTGTGGTAGAGACTGGTTTTGTTCAGCCATGCTTGAGCGAGTAATAACAGGTCTGTGCTGCCCTTTGGTGTCTGGCTTAATGCACACAACACTGAACATCCCAGCGTTTGTCAACGATTTGCCGTTAAGCGATGCAAACCCACTGAACCACGTTCATGAGGAGCCGGTACAGGGGGCCATGAATCAGTATGGACCTGGCAGCAGTGTGAGGAGACCCGAAAGTGGCACATGGCGCAGGGTGGCGGTGGAGGCAGCAGTATTCGGAAGACATACACAGGACTAGTTTAAAAAGCGGAAGCCGTCAGCAGCGTGAGCAGACGACAGAGGCACATGGCGCAGGGTGGCGGTGGAGGCAGCAGTATTCGGAAGCCATACACAGGCCTAGGTTAAAAAGCGGAAGCCGTCAGCAGCGTGAGCAGACGACAGAGGCACATGGCGCAGGGTGGCGGTGGAGGCAGCAGTATTCGGAAGCCATACACAGGCCTAGGTTTAAAACTGGAACCCAGCAGCGTGAGCAGACGACAAAGACGCACATGGCAGAGGATGGATCTGGCAGCAGTATGAGAAGGCGGTACAGGGGCCCGTGGCACAGTGTGGTGATGGGGGCTACAGCAACTGGATGCCAGAAAGTGGCCGATAGGGCTATATACTGCATGGAATTATAAAGTTGTAAAGACAGCGGCCTATAAGGCTATACACACTATAACAATCATGACTTGATTGACCATTGGCCTATAAGGCTATACACAGCATGAATATCATGACTTATTCTGAGAGTGGTTTGGAAGGCTATATACAAAAAGTAATTCATGAGCTGTCCGGACAGCGGACAATAAGTACATATATACAAATCAATTCATCAGCTGTCCAGCCAGCGGCCTCAAAGGCGACACATATAGAAAGCAATTCATGAGCTGTTCAGACAGCGGCCTCTAAGGCGACAGATATACAAAGCAATTCCCGAGGTGTTCAGGGAGCGGCCTGAACGGCTAGGTTATTACTAAATATATTTTTGTGGCCAAACATCGGCCTATAAATAGATGTCTACACAGTGACAAAAAATTATGACGCCAGACAGCGGCCCCTAAGGCGACAGATATACAAAGCAATTCCCGAGGTGTTCAGTGAGCGGCTTGAACGGCTAGGTTATTACTAAATATATCTTTCTGGCCAAACATCGGCCTATAAATAGATGTCTACACAGTGACAAAAAAGTAGGTCGCCTTACAGCGGCGTATCCTACAAATTGACATTATAAGAAATGGTTTAGACAAAAAAAAAAAAAAAAACTTTGATGCGATGCTATACCTTAGTAGATTGTGGAAAGTCGACAAATCAAGCGTAACTGTGTACATTACAGAAAATCTTAACAAGACAACCAAACATGTGGCCAAACCGTGACCGATACAACAAGTTAACAATGTAAGAAACAGAAGGGGGCTAAACCGTGGCCAATAAATAAACAGTCCACCTCATTGATGAGATGGACAACACGTGTCAAATAAATATTTTAAAAAATTGCTATTCCATTGGTCTGGAACTGGTCGACTATAAATAATTAAAAAGTTTAAATTCATGTGACAGTCGTCCAGCGACGTATAAATAATTTAAAAACACCAATTCATGAGGGGCCCGACCAGCAGAGTATAAGTCATTAAAAAGGTTCAATTCATGTGACGGTCGTCCAGCGAAGTATAAATAATTTAAAAACCCCAATTCATGAGGGGCCCGACCTGCAGAGTATAAGTCATTAAAAATGTGCAAAACATGAGTCGGCCGACCAGCAGCCTCTCAATAAAATATATATACAAATGTACGGATCAGGTGGAGGTCTTCCATTTGTCCCTAATAACATGTTTGGGGCATGATTCATGGCGGATTTAGTCAGTTGTGTCAGGAACTGGTGGTTTGAAATCCAGACTAATCCACGCCTGATTCATTTTCACAAACGTGAGTCTCTCCACACTTTGGGTGGACAGTCGTGTCCTCCGCGGAGTTACAATACCTCCTGCCGCACTAAACACGCGCTCCGATGCCACGCTACTGGCCGGGCATGACAGCCTTTCAAGGGCAAATTCAGCTAGTTGGGGCCAAAGGTCAAGTTTCGTTGCCCAGTAGTCAAGGGGATTGTCTACCTCGGTTGGCAGGGTGCTGTCCAAGTAGGCCCAAGCCTGTTGTTTGAGGTCCTGCTCCAGGTCCACCTGATGCTGCTGCTGCTGCGGCTGGTTAGTAGTTTCCTCACTGCGCTGGTGAAGAAAGCTACTCATCATCGACTGCAGACTGAGGCAGCCGCTGCTGGTGGAGCTGCCACTGCTCCTACCACCCCACCCCTCCCCTGCTGCCATGGCAGCGGAACGCGAGCGCACAGGGCCCACAGTGTCTGAGGATGGACGTTGGCGCAGAAAGGCAGAGACCAACTGACTACATAGGTGGTTTTTATAGTACGTTATTTTGGCCTCCCTCTCAGCAGGTGTGAAAAAGGCCACCATTTTTGAACGGTAGCGAGCGTCCAACAAGGTGGACAGCCAAAAGTCATCCCTCTGTCTGATGGTTATTATTCGGCTGTCGCTACGCAAGCAACCGAGCATGCTATGGGCCATTTGTGCCAAGGAATGCGAGGGACTCCCTGCCTCCATCTCCACAGCATACTGCCACAGTGCGTCTGGGTCCTCTGTCTCCTCCTCCTCCTCTACCAGATGCTCCTGCTCCTCCACTCCTGTCCGCTGAGTGGAAAAACCACACATTTCACTCAATAATTCCTGAGCACCAATGTCCTCCTCTACCTACTCCTCTTCTTCCTGTCCTGCCCCCACAGGGGTCATGTGGCGTTGAGATCAGTGCGCCACGTCTACCGCACCCTGACCAGCCATTGTTAACAGCATTTGTTCCAGGACGTGCAACAGAGGAATGACGTCGTTCATCCCATAGTCCTGCCGACTCACGAATAGCGTGGCCTCCTCAAAGGGCCTGAGCAAGCGGCAGGTGTCACGCATGAGCTGCCAATGGCTGACATCTAAGTTACACAGGGGAGTACCTTTATCCGCTTGTAACATCAGGAAATCGGTGATGGCCTTTCGCTGTTCGTAAAGGCGGTCTAACATATGTAGGGTTGAATTCCACCTTGTTGCAACGTCGCAGATCAGGCGATACTGTGGAATTCCGTTCTGCCACTGCAGCTCAAGGAGGGTGTCCTTTGCGGTGTAGGAATGGCTGAAATGCATGCAAAGTTTACGTGACATTTTAAGGATGTCTTGCAGTGGGATGGTGGATTTTAGGAACCGCTTGACAACCAGATTGAACACGTGAGCCATGCATGGCGCATGGCACAACCTTCCTTGACGCAGAGCAGACACCATGTTCTTTCCGTTGTCGGTCAACATGGTTCCGATTTTCAGTTTGCGCGGAGACAGCCATCTGTCGATTTCTCTGTTCATTACACTCAGAAGTTCCTCCCCTGTGTGACTACGTTCGCCAAGGCATACCAGGTGCAGCACAGCGTGACACCGTTGCGCCCTGCACATGTGATATGCCGGTCGGGTAATGGGACTTGGCACGGGGGTGGCGGTTGAGGACACGGCGGAAGAAGAGGTGGTAGAGGCGGACATCTTTGCTGGACCAAGGACGTGCAAACGTGGAGGCAAAAGCGGCGTGACCTGTCCAAGTTGCTGGTGCGGCTGTGCCGGCACCACGTTCACCCAGTGGGCCGTAAATGACATGTACTGTCCCTGACCGTAGTTACAGCTCCACACGTCGGCGCTGCCGTGCACTTTGGCAGAGACCGACATGCTCAAAGACTGGCCCACCATCTCTTCTACATGTGAATGCAGGGCTGGCACTGCCTATTTGGCGAAGAAATGCCGGCTTGGCACTCTCCACCGCGGCTCGGCACAAGCCATCATTTCTCGGAAAGGTGCTGAGTCCACCACTTGGAAAGGGAGGGACTGCAGCACCAACAACTTGGACAGGAGGACGTTCAGCTTCTGCACCGTCGGGTGTGTGCTCGCAAACTGTTGTCTCTTGGAAACGGATTCCAAGAAAGACTGCTGACGGAATCCGTGAAGAGGAGTAGCAGGAGAAGGAGCATCTGAACGAGCGGAAGATGTCAACGAGCGACAACTCCCCTCAGCAGAGGTGTTGGAGCCTTGACTGGCTGATAGAGGGCGATTGACGTCGGGTGACGGAGCAAGTAACGGAGCGGGTGATGGAGCGGGGGCTGGGGCAGGCAGAACCGCCGTATCTTTATCACGGTTTTCCCAGGCCACCGAATGGCGACGCTGCATATGCTGACGCAACGCTGTAGTCCCAACATTGGCCCCCTGGCCACACTTGACTTTCTGGCCACATAGTCGACATACGGCTACGTTTACTTCCTCGGGCGGCTTGACGAAAAATTGCCACACCGCCGAGTAGGAAACTTTGCCCCCGCTACTCCTCACTGGCTGACTGCTACTTCCTCCGTGCACACTGGCACCACTACTGGCCGTGGTGGTAGGCTGCAGTGGAGCTGGTGCTCTACTCTGTGGCCGTTTGGCTCCACTGACACTGCTGCGACCCTGCTGCCTCCTGGGCAACCCACCGACTGTTTTGCTCGCTGGCAAGCTGGCACCCTCTTCTCCTGATGATGCGGAAGCAATAGCCTGATGACGACGAGGCTGCCAAGTGCGATCAGCCTCATCATCATCAATTAGGGTCTCCACGTCACTACTAGCCCCCTCGGCTGCGTGTGGGTCAGGAGACAGACCTGTCTCTAGACCGGCTACCGAGCCACTCTCCTCGCCAGTACTTCTTTGCCTGGCTGCTGAAGAGGCGGATGTCTCCCCCCGTTCCTGACCGCCCTCTGTTAGCTCTTCCTCACTGTATAGTGGGGCTGAGCCCACAGCATGCGATACTTCGCTTGGTGAGGGAACACCAAAGGACAGGGGCAGGTCGAGGACACGTGATTTCAGTGGGCTTGCTCCCGGGCCATGCCAACTAACGGTTGTGTCTGACGTACCCACCGACCGTTGGCTGTAGGTGTCAGAGGTGACCTGGGAAGAGGAAGACGACTGAGTCAACCAATCGATGACGGCAGGGTTGTCGGTGGAGACACGACCGCTGGATGACACCGGGATCACTGGCCTCTGGCTGCGACTAGTGCTGCCTCGACCCCTTCCTCTGCTGCCACGTCTGCTCGCTCCTGAAACATTGCCTCCTCTGCCACTCCTCTGCGTGTTGTCTGACATATTCTTTAATTCAATAAGCACCCCAAAAATAAAACCGGATTTAACTCTTTGAACGTACAATAGTGGTTGTGAAGCAGAAAGTCAGTTTATTTAGCACAATCGGTCAATTGCAGCTTGCCGTTGGCTGTAAACTGTACGTTTATGTCACTGGAATGCACTAATCACCCAAAAAATATTACTGCCAGCCGGCGTGTAAATGGATTTAACTCTTTGAATGTACAATAGTGGTTGTGAAGCAGAAAGTCAGTTTATTTAGCACAATCGGTCAATTGCAGCTTGCCGTTGGCTGGAAACTGTACGTTTCTGTCACTGGAATGCACTAATCACCCAAAAAATATTACCGCCAGCCGGCGTGTAAATGGATTTAACTCTTTGAACGTACAATAGTGGTTGTGAAGCAGAAAGTCAGTTTATTTAGCACAATCGGTCAATTGCAGCTTGCCGTTGGCTGGAAACTGTACGTTTATGTCACTGGAATGCACTAATCACCCAAAAAATATTACCGCCACCCGGCGTGTATATGGATTTAACTCTTTGAACGTACAATAGTGGTTGTGAAGCAGAAAGTCAGTTTATTGTACACAATCGGTCAATTGCAGCTTGCCGTTGGCTGGAAACTGCACGTTTAGGTCACTGGAATGCACTAATCACCCGAAAAATATTACCGCCAGCCGGCGTGTAAATGGATTTAACTCTTTGAACGTACAATAGTGGTTGTGAAGCAGAAAGTCAGTTTATTGTACACAATCGGTCAATTGCAGCTTGCCGTTGGCTGGAAACTGTACGTTTCTGTCACTGGAATGCACTAATCACCCAAAAAATATTACCGCCAGCCGGCGTGTAAATGGATTTAACTCTTTGAACGTACAATAGTGGTTGTGAAGCAGAAAGTCAGTTTATTTAGCACAATCAGTCAATTGCAGCTTGCCGTTGGCTGGAAACTGTACGTTTATGTCACTGGAATGCACTAATCACCCAAAAAATATTACCGCCACCCGGCGTGTAAATGGATCTAACTCTTTGAACGTACAATAGTGGTTGTGAAGCAGAAAGTCAGTTTATTGTACACAATCGGTCAATTGCAGCTTGCCGTTGGCTGGAAACTGTACGTTTCTGTCACTGGAATGCACTAATCACCCAAAAAATATTACCGCCAGCCGGCGTGTAAATGGATTTAACTCTTTGAACGTACAATAGTGGTTGTGAAGCAGAAAGTCAGTTTATTGTACACAATCGGTCAATTGCAGCTTGCCGTTGTCTGGAAACTGTACATTAATGTCACTGGAATGCACTAATCACCCGAAAAATATTACCGCCAGCCGGCGTGTAAATGGATTTAACTCTTTGAACGTACAATAGTGGTTGTGAAGCAGAAAGTCAGTTTATTTAGCACAATCGGTCAATTGCAGCTTGCCGTTGGCTGGAAACTGTACGTTTATGTCACTGGAATGCACTAATCACCCAAAAAATATTACCGCCAGCCGGCGTGTAAATGGATTTAACTCTTTGAACGTACAATAGTGGTTGTGAAGCAGAAAGTCAGTTTATTTAGCACAATCAGTCAATTGCAGCTTGCCGTTGGCTGGAAACTGTACGTTTATGTCACTGGAATGCACTAATCACCCAAAAAATATTACCGCCACCCGGCGTGTAAATGGATCTAACTCTTTGAACGTACAATAGTGGTTGTGAAGCAGAAAGTCAGTTTATTGTACACAATCGGTCAATTGCAGCTTGCCGTTGGCTGGAAACTGTACGTTTCTGTCACTGGAATGCACTAATCACCCAAAAAATATTACCGCCAGCCGGCGTGTAAATGGATTTAACTCTTTGAACGTACAATAGTGGTTGTGAAGCAGAAAGTCAGTTTATTTTGCACAATCGGCAAACTGCAGCACCAACTGTGCACGACAGCCACCAAAAAAAAAGGGTGTATGTCACTTTAAATTTTCGATTCTTTGATAGCTGTGGCCCTAAGTAACGATTCTGTGTCCCTGAGTAACGATTCTGTGTCCCTGAGTAACGATTCTGTGTCCCTGAGTAACGATTCTGTGGCCCTAAAGTCTCTGTGGCCCTAACTCTGTCCCTTAATACACACAGGTCTGTCTCTCTTGAATGACCGGAGGCTAATGGAGAATTCTAAGATGGCCGCGATTTATAGCTCCACCATTACACAGTGCTGGCTGGCTGCTGATTGGCTAATGCGATCACATGTCATGAATGCATTATGGGTCAGCGCGCCTTGTCTGCGCGCCTTCCCAGAGATCCCCGCCCCATCTTCTCTGTCCATTTTCTAGAACTAAGCGGAGCCAGGCCTAGTCGTGGAGGCAGTGCCGAGCTCCGGACCCTACAACAGGTGTTGGTAAATCTTGTCTACTATTACAGTTCACAGACAAAAGGTTCCAGCCTGTCCATGACCTGACAATTGGGGTTGAATTTGGTGCACGAATGATTACAATTGATAGCAAGCAAATAAAGCTTCAGATTTGGGACACAGTCTGTGGGAAGTGGCTGGAAAGGCTGAAGGAATATTTTAAAGGTTGGAAAGAAATACTCAGACCCTTGATACCATTCTGAGGGTAACTATGACCTTTCCTTAGTGGTATGCAGTGGATTGACTCCTAAGGCTGAGGGATTTTTCCTTTTTCACGGTTGTGGTGGCACGTTTATTTTTTATGTGCATGAAACACGTGTGGCACGGTTGTCTAGATACCCCTTTTCTTTGAAGATATCACACATGTTGAGTTCTTTTCTTTGAGGTATATGAAGATCTGGTTGGAAGTATATCACAAAGATTTTGGAAGATATGAAGAATTAAGATATCACAGATAAAGATTTTGATATAACTATTTGGGACTTTATTTTGGACTTTTTTTGCTTTTATTTTATATTTAATTTTTTTTGGGTGGTTTTTTTTGTTTTTTTGTTTATATTCTTTTGGGGTTTGAATTTTATGTTTATACACTTTTATGTTTATACACTTATATTAGATTAGAGGGTAATCAAGTTTACTATATTTTGATGTTATTTGTACTTCAGGGGAAGGATTGTGTTGGTAACTTGGTGGGGATTTTATTCTGTGAAAGGATAGTGCTATTTGTTGAAAATTATCTCATATCTTAGTTTCACCTTTTAAGTTGCATTACTGAAATAAATGAACTTTTGCACGATATTCTAATTTTTGGCATTTCACCTGCATACTTGTACATAAAGACAACTTTTTTCCTGCATGGAGCATGGAATGGTTAAAACCCCTGTCATGTTTTTACACATTGAAACAGGTAAAAATACTGATAATAACTAAACAGATTCTGAGGATTGGACATAAATATATAAAATTGAGATAATGGAATATGTTATTTTTGCATTGACTGTGTTTGAACTAGTGACATATATCATAACCCTGTTTCCAAGTTCCACATGTGTTCATAAGGCAACATGTATTTTTTCTGTGCTCTTCTTTAACATAATTCACATTCTGGTCACAGGCACAGCACACTGTAGCAGACTTGGCTCTTGAAATGGTATTTTAATAACAGCATACAGAAATGTCACATTATTGCAGCTGAAGTCCAAACTCTTAAATTATGGAAGAACACTTGAAGACATGCTGCAGGCAGGAGTTGCAATAGGGCAGGGCACAATTTCCATGAAAGTCAAAACAGGTACTTGGTGTCAGAAAAAGAATTTAGCAGATCATGTTATCTATGATGCCATTTTCAAATTTCCTGCCATTTCCAGTGTAGTAAGTATTGCATCTGAGAGAGTGAACATGGACTAGATGGGAGTGCTACAAGCATGGGCTCTGCACTTTTAACCCCTTCATCCAATCTAGAGCAAGCACCATCCCACTGCTGCTTCTGAAACACCAAGTGGATCCCTAGTTCTGTTCCATGGTCCACCTACAGTGACAGTCACCTCCGGCTGCCTAAAACCCTCATCAGATTCAGTGGCCCAGGTTTATGAGTATTTGATGCTCTGCCTCACATTGGGTAGAGTCACCTATTGGTAAGTGGAGTAACATGTTTTCTCAAGAACACAGGAGGACAGTCCCGTAACTACCTCAGCTCAAACTCCCTTACTGGATCTTGGGGTGTTTACTCAGTACCTCCAGATGGAAATGACATCTGGGACCCCTATCATTAAATAGTCTTCACCTCTGGAGTCTGTTTCATCTCTGTCAGGCAGGGTCATTGCCTCCCCTTTCATCCATGGGCACTTTTATGTTCACTAGCGACTTTGAAGCTGTTTGTACCCAGCAACTGGGATTTGCCATCCATAAGGGTTCTAAGTGTTCTCTGGAACTATCCCCGGCAGAGTCTCTCTCTGAACCTATTGAAACCATGAGTCTAACTGGGTTTGCAGCTCCTGTTATCAATCCTGATTAACATTTAGAATTCCAATAGTCAGGAGAGGCTGTATTTTGGTCACTATAATCTCCTGCAGTTGGCTCGGATATACAAGGGTTTGTTTCAAACATTAATGCACAGCATATCACCCTGTATTTGGAGGATCAGCCTGTTGTTATAGGCTTTGTGTCATTTAGAGATCTAGACTGGATAAACCCAGAAGTGTCCTGGGCTCCACGTGACACTTTCTCCTTTGAGAAGGGTTTCCCTAACAAGTAGCCTGTGACCAATGGGGATGCTCCAGTGACCCACATGAACAGAAAAAAAACACAAGAGTAAAGGTGTATTTATCTTTAGGGACTTCACAATTGAACTACCCCCCCCCCCCCTTAAATCCCCATGCAACTCTCCTCTGTCTAACCATGTCAGAATGGATTAAACTTTTGAGAGGGGTTCCTTCCGCTGCTGGGTAAGCCCCATGCTTTGAAATTATTTATATTTGAAGCTTTTTGTTTTAGCTGTGATGGTTTCTTACAAACCTCTTCACTTTGTACTGCATACGACTGATGTCAGTACAAACTACAGAGCACAAGCTTACTTTGGGTGTGGGATGCTATTGAGATATCCAAGAAATGGCCAATATATTTTCTCTTTGAGGGACATCATGTCCTTGGACTGGCTCTTTAAACTGTCCTTAGCAATGTCTTCTGTGGTTACAGTATGCTTCTAACAGAGCACAAGGGGTCTGCAGAAGGGTCAGAGGAGCCCCTTCTCTCAATCTGGTTAATATAATTGGATATCCTCCTGCGCTTATATGGATGACCCTAACTGCTTAGCTGCTGCCACTCATCTTATACCATAAAGTAAACCAATATACAAAAAAAGAGTGAAGCTCTACTAATAAAATGTAGATAATACAAATTGTGATTATAATAAATAAAGTGATGGGCAATAACACACTGTGCTCTGATCTGCAAGGATCAATAAGGTGGAAATAATAGTGATAAAAATAATTATATCAATCTTCGGTGATAAATCAAAATTAATCCAAATGACCATAAATATAAATGACCCCCTATACCAGTGATGGCGAACCCTTTTGAGCCCGAGTGCCCAAACTGCAACCCAAAACCAACTTATTTCTTTCAAAGTGCCAACACTGCAATGAAACCTGAATATCGAGCTTTTGGTTTAGAAAAAACAACTCGTACAGTAGTGCAAACTAATTAACAGTACAGGGATGACCAGAGACTGCGGACACAGTACAGGGATGACCAGAGACTGCGGACACAGTACAGGGATGACCAGAGACTGCAGACACAGTACAGGGATGGCCAGAGACTGCAGACACAGTACAGGAGATGAGCAGAGACTGCGGACACAGTACAGGGATGACCAGAGACTGCGGACACAGTACAGGGATGACCAGAGACTGCGGACACAGTACAGGGATGACCAGAGACTGTGGACACGGTACAGGAGATGACCAGAGACTGCGGACACGGTACAGGAGATGACCAGAGACTGCAGACACGGTACAGGGATGACCAGAGACTGCAGACACGGTACAGGGATGACCAGAGACTGCAGACACGGTACAGGGATGACCAGAGACTGCAGACACGGTACAGGGATGACCAGAGACTGCAGACACGGTACAGGGATGACCAGAGACTGCAGACACGGTACAGGGATGACCAGAGACTGCGGACACGGTACAGGGATGACCAGAGACTGCGGACACGGTACAGGGATGACCAGAGACTGCGGACACGGTACAGGGATGACCAGAGACTGCGGACACGGTACAGGGATGACCAGAGACTGCGGACACGGTACAGGAGATGACCAGAGACTGCGGACACGGTACAGGAGATGACCAGAGACTGCGGACACGGTACAGGAGATGACCAGAGACTGCGGACACGGTACAGGGATGACCAGAGACTGCGGACACGGTACAGGGGATGACCAGAGACTGCAGACACGGTACAGGGGATGACCAGAGACTGCAGACACGGTACAGGGGATGACCAGAGACTGCAGACACGGTACAGGGGATGACCAGAGACTGCGGACACGGTACAGGGATGACCAGAGACTGCGGACACAGTACAGGGATGACCAGAGACTGCGGACACAGTACAGGGATGACCAGAGACTGCGGACACAGTACAGGGATGACCAGAGACTGCGGACACAGTACAGGGATGACCAGAGACTGCGGACACAGTACAGGGATGACCAGAGACTGCAAACACAGTACAGGGATGACCAGAGACTGCGGACACAGTACAGGAGATGACCAGAGACTGCGGACACAGTACAGGAGATGACCAGAGACTGCGGACACAGTACAGGAGATGACCAGAGACTGCGGACACAGTACAGGAGATGACCAGAGACTGCGGACACATTACAGGAGATGACCAGAGACTGCGGACACAGTACAGGAGATGACCAGAGACTGCAGACACAGTACAGGAGATGACCAGAGACTGCAGACACAGTACAGGAGATGACCAGAGACTGCAGACACAGTACAGGAGATGACCAGAGACTGCGGACAGTACAGGGATGACCAGAGACTGCGGACACAGTACAGGGATGACCAGAGACTGCGGACAGTACAGGGATGACCAGAGACTGCGGACAGTACAGGAGATGACCAGAGACTGCGGAAAGCACAGGGATGACCAGAGACTGCGGACAGTACAGATGACTGCTGACCTTTGGGGAGGGAGGGGGAGCGGGTACCTGAATTTGACAGGTACCCGCTCTTACTTCCGCAGAGTTTTTCTTTTATCTTACCTGTTCCTTTATCCAGCCGCGCGCTGTCTTCCCGGCTTCTGTAGTGTGGGCGCTCGTCGGACAGCCGGATGCCCAGTGCGCATGCGCGAGAAGCGCTGCGCTTTGTGATTGGTCCGGCGGCTTCTGGGATCTGTCATGTGTCCCAGGTACCGCCTTACCATTCACAAAGAGCACTGCTTCTTGCGCATGCGCACTTGGGACCCGGCTGTCACGCACACTACAGAAGCCGGGAAGACAGCGCGCCGCTGGATAGAGGGACAGGTACGGTCCCACTGCAGAGCTGAGCGGCCGGCCCGGTATTCTGACACGGCGGCGGTGGAAATACCGGACCGGCCGCTCTATATTTGCTCCATAAGACGCACTGACATTTTCCCCCCTTTTTTGGGGGTAAAAAAGTGCGTCTTATGGAGCGAAAAATACGGTATTCTCCTGGCGTGCCCACAGATAAGGCTCGGCGTGCCGGCTGTGGCACGCGTGCCACGGGTTCGCCATCACTGCCCTATACTAACCATTCCAAGTATAGTGACACACAAAAAATAACGTGGTCCCTTACAATAAGGGAAAACACACTTGTGATATTAACATGCAAAAATAACAATGAATTACAGTCAGGTCCATAAATATTGGGACATCGACACAATTCTAACATTTTTGGCTCTATACACCACCACAATGGATTTGAAATGAAGCCAACAAGATGTGCTTTAACTGCAGACTGTCAGCTTTAATTTGAGGGTATTTACATCCAAACCAGGTTGACCCTAGGGGCCAACACGTATTTAGGATCACCTGAAACCTGGATCCTTAAGGTTACTTCCTCCACCCAGGGACAGAAAGGTATCTCATATGCTCCTCTGTTTAGCAACTATTACTTCTTGGATGGTACTGCAATAACTCTCATGCTCCACCTCCACTCCAGATTATGTTAGTGAAACATATAAACAATATCCTCCATAGTGCAATATGTTTGTTTAATACAGAAAAATAAATAGCCAGTATTACACTCACATATGCTCCAAACAGAAGTAGCTTTTCACCACATACTATGGGTGTACTGCATGGGGCTGGGTGTAGCAATATGGCCGCTGCGCCCGGAAGTGCATCACCGCATAATCGGAAATGGCGTACCGATGCGTTGCGTCACGTGCCTCGTGACTTCATCAGGGTTAACACCCACTTGCGATCGTGATTCCTTTAAATACACAGCCAAGTGTCAGACTTAACAAGGGGGCAGGCTTCCCGCAGCCATAATACGGAAGCCCGCACTCCTCTACATATCCCTATTCCACAATAATAAATGTATTGTGAAAGGGACAATGGAACACACTATACTAAAGGCTGATAAACTACTGGTGACATAATTACAATAACCAGGACTAACTCCTTACTTTGGGAAAAAGTGCTTAATATACGATCAAAACAAGACACATGCCTGGATCTCTCTATTTTTATATATACCATATATTTATGCATATATAATCATTACTGCACTAGAGGAATACTAACAAAAATTATAGTAGTTTAAATTACTTTATTAATTTTTGTAATTAAAACCATGTAGATACATTAATATTAGAAACAGAGGCAAGGGGAATTCCTAAGCTAAATGTATAAAAACCTAAAGAATATATACAAAGAGGGGAATATTAAAATTAAACAACATTTGATTAAGAAAAAAATATGTATTTTTAAAGGAATTTTTTAAATATAAACAATCTCTAATTTCCTAAGCATAATTTGCTCCATGCATATACACCAATAACATAATAGTTATTTAAAATTTAAAATATAAATAAAATAAACAAAATAAATAGAATTTTAATTAAAATACCAGGATGCCAATTATATAATATATTAATACATTATACAAATGTGTATAAACAAAAGCTAAAATGTATATGTCTCTCTATCTGCATACTTTTGGATCTTCTGAGTCTGTGAGTGTGCACTGGTCAAACACATGGATCGGCATTGGGCATCCTTGACTTTGGATGCTCTTGACACCCCCTTTAAGCTCACAGGCTAATTACTTGGAGATAAAAATATACAACAATTGTGCGCTGACAAATAAGACAATAAGTAAACTCAAATAAATAAAAGCTGCTGCAAACACATGGAATGTGTGCTTAATACATAAAAAATGTATAAATTAGTGTAAAGTGTTGCGCTGCTCAAAAACATGAAATGATAAAGTCCAAAAGCACCTAAGTGAAATTAAAATGTGAACGTCCAAGGAAATAAAAAGTCCAAAAGAATAAGAAGAAAGGACTCTTCAACATGAGAGTGAGCCCGCAATCCCAATGCTATAGGTCTTTAAGAGGTACACACAACCACGGTGAACATATGGTATAGATCAGGGGTGGGCAAACTTTTTGACTTGAGGGCCGCAATGGGTTCATATATTGGACCCGGGGGCCGGACCAAGAGTAGATGAATGATGTGTATGTGTCATCCATAGTAAGTATAGTAATATTCCCCCATAGTAAGCATAGTAATTAATCCCCCATATAGTAATTCATCCCCCATATAGTAATTCATCCCCCATATAGTAATTCATCCCCCATATAGTAATTCATCCCCCATAGTAATTCATCCCCCATATAGTAATTAATCCCCCATATAGTAATTCATCCCCCATAGTAATTCATCCCCCATAGTAATTCATCCCCCATATAGTAATTCATCCACCATACAGTAATTAATCCCCCATATAGTAATTCATCCCCCATAGTAATTCATCCCCCATATAGTAATTAATCCCCCATATAGTAATTCATCCCCCATAGTAATTCATCCCCCATAGTAGTTCATCCCCCATATAGTAATTAATCCCCCATATAGTAATTCATCCCCCATAGTAATTCATCCCCCATATAGTAATTCATCCCCCATAGTAATTCACCCCCCATATAGTAATTCATCCCCCATATAGTAATTCATCCCCCATAGTAATTCACCCCCCATAGTAATTCATCCCCCATATAGTAATTCATCCCCCATAGTAATTCATCCCCCATATAGTAATTCATCCCCCACAGTAATTCATCCCCCATAGTAATTCATCCCCCATATAGTAATTCATCCCCCATAGTAATTCACCCCCCATATAGTAATTCATCCCCCATATAGTAATTCATCCCCCCTATAGTAATTCACCCCCCATATAGTAATTCATCCCCCCTATAGTAATTCATCCCCCATATAGTAATTCATCCCCCCTATAGTAATTCATCCCCCATATAGTAATTCATCCCCCCTATAGTAATTCATCCCCCCTATATTAATTCATCCCCCATATTAAGTCCCCAAGTCCCCCCTGTGTCAATTCACTTACCTTTGCTCCGCGCGTTCCTCTCGCCATTTTCCCACACCGTTCCGGTGTAGCATGAAAATCTGTCTCCTATGAGGATCTGTCCCCCTCGACGTATCTGCGCATGTGCCAGTTTTAGGCATTAGCAGCCGATCGGCGATCTCCGGCACATGCGCAGATACATCGAGGGGGACAGATCCTCATAGGAGACAGATATTCATGCTACACCCGGTCTTCAGGGCGGACTGTGAGAGGAGCCTAGCGGGAGCCTAGCTCCGCGGGCCGGATTAAAAGGTCCGCCGGGCCGTATACGGCCTGCGGGCCGTAGTTTGCCCATTGCTGATCTATACCATATGTTCACCATGGTGGTGTACACCTCTAAAAGACCTACAGCATCGGGCTCACTCTCCAGTAGATATATGGTCTTTTCCACCGAGATTTGAAATCTTCCCTAACATGGCTAACAGGGTAATGGGGCTTGTCCTCCTTACATCGTCTTTCCTTCTCTTGTTGAACTTTGGTCTTGCTTATTTTTTTGCTTGGTATCCGAGAGTCTGGGCTTAAAGCCTAACTCCACATTTAGTGTCCCTTAAAATAGTTAATTTGGGCCAAACTGGCCCAAACAAACTATTTATTGAGCTAACGTGCACTTGCTGGGTAAGCTGTATTCACTGTCTTAAAGGCTAAGTTCACGTTTGGAACATGTTACACCCGTATTTAAGGTGGGACATGTAACACATTTCAGTTCCTGCCTCCTCTCCCCCCATTCCCACTTCCCTGTGACAGCAGGTGGAGGATCTTCTCCCTGCACCCACTGTCACAATTTTAAAACAGTATGGCCCTGCAGTTATGAGTTCTATGAATTAATAAACTACAGAGTTTAAGTACCATCATCCATTGCGGCCAATGGCTTGTAGTTCATTGATTCTTCCTGCAATTCAGTTACTGCCTGCCTGTATGGGAGTTACAGTGTCCTGAGAGTCTGCAGAAGCCTTGCATTGCACCTGCGATTTGCTAATCGCGGATGCAATGCTTTATAGGCTCCAGTGTAGAAAAAATATAAATGAACATTTTTTACCTGCAAAAAGATGTGCATTTCATTTTTTTTTTTTTTTTTTCACAAAAGGTGAACTTATCCTTTGAGCCTCACCTACATACAGTATACAATTTTGAGCAGTGGGGCAGGAACATTACGTCTTACTCTCAGAACAAAAGAGCTGGGCTGAGCGCTGTTCAGCCATTCACGGGAAGCTTTTAATTTTATGGATGATTACAGTGCTTCCTCTGATTGGCTGTTGCAAAGAGGTGGGCAGATGACATCACAATCTCTACCTCAGCCAGCTAGAGAAAGCTTTGATTTTACTGAAGTCCATTAAGGGACACAGGTCCCATGCCTTTGTGTATATTGGCCTTGTGTACGGCTTACTTACAAAAACTGAAGCATGATATTTATAATTTACCCACATGGTGGCAGGCTGCCTCGCACGTGACCATAGCGAGCAGCCAAGCTGACCCCCCCTTTCAGAATAGAACTGACCTTCTGGGCAATACAGAACTTTGCCCCTTTGCCCATTAACTCTCCCTGATGTGTGGGGTGTGGGCCAAGACCAACCCCCAATCCACCCTCCTGACTGTGTGCTTCATCTCCCAGGCATTTTAGACACTGGGCACCTTCTCCAAGCCTGACAGCAAGGAGAAACCAGTAGAACTCATGTTCACACTCTACAGAGCAGCATTCTTACCAAGTAAATGCATGAGGCTGGATTTGGTTAACATTCTTTTACTGAAAGCTTCAATTAATCATGGCTCCAATAGAGCAACAGAGTTCAGTCACGTAACAGGACACTTGGTCCCAGATCCTGCCAGTGGCTGCTCTTGTGCCTGCAGTTAGATGGGCCTATGTTCTTCCTGACCCAGGAGGGATAAACCAGCTCCATGGCTTTTTCTTCTCTCTTAGAACTAGGATGGGGAACCCCAGGGCACCCTGCCCTCCCCCCGTGAGGGGGGAGAGCAGGAGCACAGCAGATGGATGCTCCAACCTGACCCATCTCCCCCTAGGTCCTGCCTAGTATCGCAGCCCTCTCCCAGGGGGAAGACGCACCTTAAAGGGGAACCCACTCTACCCCCTGTCTACACACACATATAGCCAATAAATGTAAAATTTCCTGTCATGTTGAGATAACATCAGTAACGCAGTGGTGCACTGCGGTGTGATTTACTTTGTATGGCATCCCAATGTGCTTTTAAAGTAGCGAGCAACATACTTGCACTACAGTATTAAACACATGCCATGGAGTGTGTTAAAAAAGGGAACCCTTTGGGCTCATGCTGAAGTTAATAGTTAGATATCATTCAAAACAAATTAACAGGTGCATATGACCTGCAGTTGACCTCCTTCTTACCTACATTTGACACCTTAAAGAGGTGCTTCAGTTATATTTAAAAAAAATTAAAAGTCAGCACCTACAAAAACTGTAGCTGCTGACTTTTAATAAACACACACTTACCTGTCCCAGGATACATGGCTCTTCTCACCTGGCCAGTTTCTTCACCTGTCTTCAGCCACAGCCATATTAAGTGTGAGCAGGCAGCTGTGACTGCTTGCAGCTTCACAGCTGGCTGCTCACTACGCATGTGTGAGCTGCTCTGTGTCATCTGATTTGTCCTGCACCTTTCTGGGACCTGTGGCGTGTTCCAGCAGGAGAAGGGGGCCAAACTTCTGCTCAGATCACTGGAGCAATCTGACTGGAAGTGGGGGAGCGGGTACCTGCCAAAACCAGGTACCTGCTCCCCCCCCCCCAAAAAAAATGTGCCAAATGTAATGGAGGATGGGGGCAGAAGAAGGAAAAGCAGAACTTCCCCTGTTGGGTGAAGTTCTGCTTTAAGGGAACAAATACCCTTCCACAGAGGCCCTTTTACTCTGCTCCACCTAGATTATCAGTTAGTCATTGAAGCAGTTTCACTAGACAGTGGAATAGCAGTTGGCAGGGCTTAGTCATTAAGTCCGGCTCCATTAATAAAGTAAAAGTAAGCTGAGGAGAAATACAGAATAGATTTCACTTGCTAATAAATGTATAACTGGAGCCTTGTGCTATCTGCTCTCAGACTGGACATTTTTAAAAAATTTAAAAAGGAGTACATGTTAACTTTAATGTTCTATTTGACATACATTAAATGAAATGCAATTTCATTGCTTGTCACATTTCACTATTTCTTTGTAAGCCGTTAGGTCACATCTGCTTAGATGCGTGTTGAATGCTACAAGACTTTTCATTCAATGCATTATAGCTAATGTACTGTAGCAGTAGCTTTTATAGTAGAACCTTTTGTTCGCCATCATACCCATAGGAAACTCAACTTCCAACTGTCATTTTTACATTCCAGGTTTGAAAAAAAAACAATGAAAAACCATTGGTTGAAAACAGGAAGTTTTACCATTAAAAGACTTTTGATATACCATGGCTTTTGTCCATGATACAATTGCTTTCTTTCTCCATAGGAGTAAACAGGAATGTAGAAGCAGCCTAATGATACGTAAAAGCTTAGAAAGAGGTCAGTTGCAGGTCAGAAGTACCTATGAAACATCTCCAACTGATGTCAAATGATACATGAACCCTCACCTTGGAAAACAACCCATCCAGTTTAACCGCCTCCCGTCCGCCATATAAGGTAATGACGAGCGCAAGGCGGTTCTCTCGTTCTGGGAGGACGTCATATGATGTCCTTCCACTCTAACCGCGCATGTGTGGCTCCAGGAGCGCGCAGCGCGGCGATCGGTGGTGCGCTATTGCCCTTGGATACAGCGGATCACCGATCAATGGAAAGAGCTGAAGATGTCGGCTCAGTCATGTGATCAGCTGTGTCCAATCACAGCTGATCACATGTAAATAGGGAAATGCTGGTTAACGGCATTTCTCTCCTCACAAGCTGTCACGCTGACAGCTCGAGAGGAGAGGAGAGCCGGTAATCAGCATTCCTCAGAGGGGACATGTACACTGATCATCAGGGCACTGATGATCAGTGTGCCCTGATGATCAGTGTGGCCCCAGCAGTGTCACCTGTTAGTGCCCATCAATGCCACCTGCCAGTGCCCATCAGTGCCTCATCAATGCCACATATCAGTGCCTACCAGTGCACATCAATGCCACATATCAGTGCCCATCTGAGCTGCCTTTCAGTGTCACCTATCATTGCCAGTCAGTGCCACCTATCAGTGCCAGTCAGTGCCACCTATCAATGCCAGTCAGTGCCACCTATCAGTGCCAGCCAGTGCCGCCTAACAATGCTAGTCAGTGCCGTCTAACAGTGTCAGTGCCATCTAACAGTGCCAGTCAGTGCCACCTAACAGTGCCAGTCAGTGCCACCTAACAGTGCCATATATGAGTGCTGCCTTTAAGTGCCCATCAGTGATGCCTGTCAATGCCCATCAGTGCCACCTACTAGTGCTTCCTCATCAGTGCCCATCAGTGCCACCTATCAGTGCCCATCAGTGCAGCCTATCAGTGCCCATCAGTGCAGCCTATCAGTGCCCATCACTGCAGTCTCATTACCGCACATCAGTGAAGGAGAAAAATCACTTACTTACAACATTATAACGAAAACTAAGAAAAAACATTTTTTTTCCCAAACTTTTCAGTTGTTTTTGGTTTGTTTAGCAAAAAATAAAAAAACCAGAAGTGATTAAATACCACCAAAAAAAGCTCTGTCTAAAAAAATGATAAAAATTTCATATGGGTACAGTGTTGCATGACTGTGCAATTGTCATTCAAAGTGCGACAGCACTGAAAACTGAAAACTGGCCTGGGCAGGAAGGGGGTATAAGTGCCCTGTAGGCAAGTGGTTAAAATAGAAATGCAAGCAAAACATTTGTGTTAAAAAAAAATTTCTTTTTATATAAGTGTGATCATATTACCACTGCAGCTGCATAACGGGCTTAGAGAGGTAGAAATGATGACTGCAGTGTGTGTGTGTTGGGGGGGGGAACGGCGCATAAGTCAGACCACTGGATGACAGGCAGGTTGTGCTCCCAGGTAAAATGCAAAGATGAAAACTGACCACACTGGCATGAATGTGTTTTCATGTCTGGCAGAATCACCAGGTATTTCACACAAAGGAGGCAATGTAAAAAGAACAAGATACTTTATAATACAAATATATGGTAACAGACACATATCAACAATATGAAATGTTGGGGTAACATACACTTTAATGTTCCACAGAGATTTATTGCAACCCCAGGATAAACAGAGCAAAGACATACAGTCATTTTTGCAGAAATGTTGGCCATTATTGAATTTTAGGACTTTGGAAATTTGTTTGAGCACAAAATTTAGGGCCTTGTTTAAAACTGGGAGCAGATACCACTATGCGTAGGACACAGCTTAAAGCACACTACACACAATCACTCCCAGTGCTTAGAGTGCTGCCCAAAAGGGATACAACAGGCCATAGGTAGCAAAAAGTGGACATCTGTCAGAAATGCTCAGGCGATGCATGCCCTCTTCTGATCGGAAATTCCAGTAGACAGCTAAAAAGGAAACACAGAGGGTGCAAATGCCTAGTGCATTACCAGAGGTTTTATTGTAAAAACATAAAAGAGGACAAAATTAATATTCACAAAGGTAAAAGATAAATAAACATGATAAATGCTAGACATTTCCAGTGTGGAAATCATGTGACCTGACGTACAATGCCTCAACGATTGCTAGCTGATGCATTTCAGGAGCGTGCTTCCTTCCTCAGAACTAAGCTGACTTATATTTTATGGGGTATGTTTTGGTCTATAGCAGGCATGTCCAAAGTCCGGCCCGCGGGCCATTTACGGCCCGAGGGTCGGTTTAATACGGCCCTCCATGTCAGTGTGTCTTATGGAGCGAATACGGAGCGGCCGGTCCGGTATTTCCACCGCGGCCGTGTCAGAATACCGGGCCGGCCACTCAGCTCTGCAGCGGGACCTTACCTGTTCCTCTATCCAGCGGCGCGCTGTCTTCCCGGCTTCTGTAGTGTGGGCGCTGGGCATGACAGCCGGGTGCCAAGTGCGGTGCTTTTTGTGAATGGTAAGGCGGTACCTGGGACACATGACAGATCCCAAAAGCCGCCGGACCAATCACAAAGCGCAAGTGCTTCTCGCTCATGCGCACTGGGCACCCGGCTGTCATGCCGAGCGCCATTACAGAAGCCGGGAAGACAGCGCGCGGCTGGATCGAGGAACAGGTAAGATCAAAGAACAACTGCGGAAGTAAGAGCGGGTACCTGTCAAATTCAGGTACCCGCTCCCCACCTCCCCAAAGGTCAGCAGTCATCTGTGCTGTCCGCAGTCTATGGTCATCCCTGTGCTGTCCGCAGTCTATGGTCATCCCTGTGCTGTCCGCAGTCTCTGGTCATCCCTGTGCTGTCCGCAGTCTCTGGTCATCTCCTGTACTGTGTCTGCAGTCCATTAGTTCAGAATTTTTTTTTCCTGTTTTCTGCCTCTAAAACCTAGGTGCGTCTTATGGTCAGGTGCGTCTTATACGGTGAAAAATACGGTAACTTGGCATAAAATAATTTATTTGCATTTAATTGTAATGGTTCAAAGAATGTTTGGAAAAATGTTCGGCCCTCCACCATGTTCACTTCATCCAATCTGGCCCTCTTTGAAAAAAGTTTGGACACCCCTGGTCTATAGGGTCATACAGTCCATACTGTTGTTTTTCATTTTGTTGCGCTATTATATTTATGTGCCAATAGGAAAATGTAGCCGTGAAACTTATCAGCCAGTTATCTAACATGACCCAAGTGGGTTAGTTTAAGAGTATGTAAACCCAGCATTTCACATTCCTGATATGTGCCTGTTGTACCATATACTTGTATGAAAAAGTATCCTGTTCTCTTTGTATTGCTTCCTATGTGTGAAATCCCTGATGTTCCTGCCAGTCCCTCTTATTTCTTATTAAAAACTGACCACACTAAGCATGAGAATACAGCGTGGTCAAACTTCAAGCTATCTTGGGAACTCTTCCGCTCTCCTCCAAAGATCAGATTTGTACTGACACCCCCGTGCCCCCTTGGAACACCAGTGTACTGCTGTTTCTCCTCACCTCTAGCTCTTATGCAGTTGAGAACACATGGAATGTGATCACTTAAAAAAAAACATTATAAATAATTTTTTTCTCTTTTTTATATCTATACACAAATATTTGCCTCTCATTTCTATTTTAAACTGAATGGGTTTCTTTACAAAAGGTGAGGGTTAACAGTCACTTTAAGACTATACTGTACTTAAAATGGGAACAAAGTTGCCCTGGAAAAAATGCTGTCAGGTAGGCTTTTTTGTTGTCATAAATGCTTCTTCCTGACCATCAGGAATTTGCTACAACCGCTGATCTGTGTATTCTGACAGAAGCTGATGCTGCTGTCAGAGTAAAATGTCTCAGCAGGCAGATTCCTACATCCACCTCATAGATTCACCCTCTCTATTTGTCCTTTTTTACCATCATCAGTGAAAGCACAATACACCCCAAATTTTGGGTTGTCCCCAGAAAAGTAATAGAAGAAATTTTCCAATGAAAACACTAGTTTTTGTGACCTAGGGGTCCCCAAGAAATTCCCTTAACTTGCAGAGATTTTCACACTTCCTGTTTTGGCTATCGGACAGAAGTGAAGGTAAATCCCCCAATGGGACACAGAACTAGATTGACTGGGGTTATAATCCTCCTTTACTCTGGTCTGGCTAATTTTCTTTTAGTTTTGGATAGAGTAAAGGAAGAGCAAACCTCTGTCAGGTCTATTTTTGTGTCTGTGTTTAATGGGGTTATTTCCCTACACAACAGGAAGAACCAAAAACTCTCTTGGATCTCTATTTAATTTTTTTTGCATACACTGTCTGCTTCTATGCACAATGCAGTGTACACTTTTAGTCCATCTGCAAGATGCCAGGAATAAAGCCAGGTACCAGGGCCAATATGACTCCAGTTGCATGAGTTATACCATTAGTGGCCATCCAATGGCCAAAAAGAGAAGACGGACTCAGAAAAAGTGCTGAAAAGGTGTTTGCAATGATGAGAGTAAACATATCCTTGCCAGCACTAAAGAAGAGCAGACTTGGAGATTTCACATTATAGCAAGAGGTCCTATACCCAGCTGATGGTTCAGCTTCCCTTTAAGACTATATTGTGACAATTGAGACAAGGGAAAGAAAGTGTTTTCTTCCAGTTGCTCATACATTTGAAATCCCTTTATTGTAAAATATTCTAGTCTTATATAATCTAGAATGACTGCAAAATGGAAATCTTGGTAGTACCTTGAATTGAGTTACCTATGAATACACTAAAGATTAAATGCACCCAGACATAAGTTCGTGCTTGCCAGGCTTGTGAGACATCTTTTATACAAATGATTGTTCTATAAACAGGAAAATGTTCTTGCTAAATAAACGAAATCATGGTAACAGCACAGTTTTCATAGAATGGTATAAAGGACATTGCATTGAATCATGGACAAATAGGTTTAAATCTGAATGCAAGCCGTACAAACACCTGAATTTGGCCGTCCTTTCATGTGCTGACAAAAAGCATAGTGATAGGAAAAGAACGCAAAAGTGAGAGATGAGCCCATCACTGTGCTGGTGCTTCTAATTTCACCACAGGACAACTTGGGCTCAGGGGAAGTGTTTTGAATGATGCTGGCCATCAGACTGAAAATATCCAGCTACAGAAAAAAATACTGGGGCTGAAATCTCTGAATCGAAGGTAATTTTTCAGGGAAGGCTGGTTAAATTTTTTTTATTCTTAAAAGGCTATCCTGTTTATCTTGTTATTTTTATGTAAAATTCTTCTTTAAAGTGTTTCTAAAGCCACAACCTTTGAGTTATGGATAGAGTGGTGAGGGATGACAGCCTTTGTCAGGTTTATATTGCTGTCTATGCCCTTGTGAGGAGGGAAAATCCAACATATTTGAGTTTTCTCCAAAACAGAAATAGATGCAACATCTTCCCATGGGGACACTTATTCTGGTAACACCTGCTAAGAGTGGATTTCTCTTACTTTGGGAAGGTTTATGTACACTGCACAATGTGTCTAAAGGATAGGAAGTGAAGGGGAATCTCCCCAATGGGACCTAAATGACAACACGACCTTACAGGGGTTTTGACCATTCCCTACTCTATCCAAAATGGCTTCAACTATACTTTCATTTCTTTTTCACATCTGCTCAGTTGATTATGATGTGTGGTCATGCATAGACTCACTTTAATATCTTTCTACAGGTGCTTGACTGTTTGGACCCCCAAAAGAGTACAATGTAATTTTTTTCCACAGTTGTCTTCTGAAATTGCCTTGGAATTGCTGTGCCCTAATTCAGTCCCTGCTTCTAAAACTTTAGCTGTCGTTCTGATGACAGCAATAGGAAAACCAACTGGCTAGAGAAGTAGGATGAGGTCATTGTGAAATAGAAGAAGAATATGTTTTCAATAACTTAATAGTTAATTGTATCTACTATTTCCCTTCAGCACAGATCTGGAAGTCTTCAGTTGCTGTTACTAATCACTTATTAAATGATGTCAAGACACAAACCCTATAGTGAGAGTTTAATGGTGTCTGGTGATTTCTCCGCCTGTCTTTCCTCGATGGTGCGTTATGCACCTCCTAACATTTCCCTTGTGCACTTGTTATCGGGAATTCATTAGGGTTACTCTTAGGACAGAGCTTTATTTCTGGTAAGTGCATCTGGGTATGCTTCAAATACTATAGGTTAAGGGGCAAAGGCCTGGCACTAGCTTAAAATACCGCCTCTATTTAAAGTGACTGCTGCAAAAATAGAAACTATCGCTAAAGCTCTCCCTGCAGGAAGCAATCATTACTTATCTCTCCCTATGTCTTTACCCTTGAACTCCACTCTGAAGAGGAACTGTCCCTGAAAAATCTCTTCAGAAAATGACACCTGGGAGTGTCAACCTTCTGTGCCATGTGCTGTGCTCATTAGTTTTTCATACTGACCCCTACTTCATTGCAAGTTTCCAAAGAGACTTTCAGGGAGGATTCCTCTGCATCAGAATGGCATTCAGCAACATGGACAGAGGGTGAGATGTTTACTTGCTTCTTTCTAGGGATCACTCTTGCCAGTATTTTTATTTTAATGACTAAGTCGCTGTATGATGGGTAGGATAATACACATTACCACCTATCAATGTTAAACGGTTATTGTATAATTAAAGTGTTACTAAACCCAGGACCCTACAATCAATATATCTGGTCTTCCACAGTACACAGAACGTGGAAATGTGCACCCCTATTCTTGTATTTAGGGGGATCACTTACATGCCAATAATAAGCCTGAATTTTTCAGGATCAGAAATATACATGGCATGGGATATTCACGGACCAGCGCAATCAACAAAATATATACTGTAAAGTAATATTAATTGCGGTGCTGCATAACAAAAAAAAAAACCAAAGCATAAGATGTAATAAGCAAATATGGCAGCTCATGAAGATACGTACAATCAATGGTCGATTTATTAAAAATACCTCTCTATGAAAGAAAACCTGTCTCAAGAGAAACATGGAGACACTGCTGACACCACCTATTGAAAAAATGCTACTGGCCTTGCTGTCACGTTGATTAAATTTGCTTCAATATTTTAAGTCATTGAGTTAGAAGAGGTGTGCATATGAGGACAGTGGGAATTGACAAGAACCAGGCAATTAGTATTTTCAGAAGAAGGCCAGCAATGGTATACCCCATACTTCAACCATGACAGTTTTGCATGTATGGCAAATGCAGGACAAACCACAGGTTCCATTTAATTCCAGTCCTAACATACTTACTGAAGAACAGATTGGTTCTCTTAAAGCATATACAAAGAAAAAACTGCTCACCCAATCGAAATGGAATCCACCAGCTGTAGGTGTTCAGAACGCAGTTCTAAGCCATCAGAGAACGCAAACAGGTAGCTCTGCACTCTTCAAAAATACTATAAAATGCAAACTGTATTGAAGCAACTTTAAAAACAATAGCAGTGCCCTACTAAGTTGCTTTACAGATGCTAAAAAAAAGTATGAGTTTTTTATGTCATGTTGAAAAGCGTTGATTTACCGGTTTTCATTCTCTTAAAGCACTTACATGGGCCGGTACTTACAGTGATAGTAAAATGTTTTGTTTTAAAAATAACAAACATGTTATACTTACCTTCTCTGTGCAATGGCTTTACATAGAGCAGTCCTGATCCTCTTCTTCACAGGTTCCCTGCCAGTGCTTCTAGCTGCTTGCTCTGGGAGCACTTATGTGTGCCTGATCCCCGGTACCTCTGCGTGTCCAAAAGACACACAGAGCGTGGATTGGCTCCGCTTCCTCCTCACTGGCTGTAATTGACAGCAGCGGCAGCCAATGACTCAGAGCCAATGAGGAGGGAGAGACCTGGGAGAGCCGCTGCTCTTGTGCACATTGCTGGATCAAGATCAAGCTCAGATAAGTATTAGGGGGGCTGAGGGGGAGCTGCACACTAAATGCATGAAGGTAAAAAACCTTCAGCCTTTAGCTAAGCTTAAAAATCTAGAATGGATTCATTAGCAAAATATAATTAAATAATCCAATTAATAAAAATATGTTCCTTTATCATATAATCATTGATTAGGAGTAGCAGAGCACTTATGCATGTATCAGTGCCTAGGAACTCTCTGTTTTTCTAGCTTCACAGCAGACTATCAGCAATTTTACATCATTATATACATATCCCATCCATTCTTCCTTCTGATGTGGAGTCGGATTCTTTGTACTTCCCAATTGTGATGCATGAAGCTAATCCCCCCTCCTCCCCCCCTCCATTCTATTCATGTACATTTCATGTGGGAAGTTGTCTAACCACTTACTGTGCTTTGTGGAAGAGAAAATTAAACCGCATTGTGATGTCACAATTTGAATGTCCTGGGATGCATCTTGCAGCCTGAACTGAATTTTCTGAGTTGTGAGTACCACTTGTGATGTGGTTCACAAGCAAAATACATGTTGGAATTTTGTATTTTCCATTTTCACGACACCACATGAATCAAACATGAGTACTGGATTAAATAAATAGTGTCATCGGGGGCAGGTGTAGGAATAAGAAGAGGTGTCCAGTGTTAGCCTGTGCCTCCAATAATATGGTCGCTCTCAGCAGATGCAGTGCTGCAAAAGAGCAGCTGCAGAGTATCTGCTGTTAGCGGAATGTCAAACACACCTTGTTTTACACTGACTGAAATGCAGGGTCGCTTGACTCTAGGTATGCTTTAAGCACAGACAATTCAACTCTTGCAATATAAATAATTCTAAGACAATTGGATCAAATACTTTAAAGAATAAGGATAGTGCCAATAGGTGTCTCCAGTTTCATGGGAAACGAAAAAGATCTCATGCCCAGGAAATAATAAGTTAAAGTGCATATGATGTGCAAATAAATGAATTTACCTGCTGCTGATTAAAACAAGTGTTATATAATCAAAACACAAAGTACAAAAGCTAATTTCATAAATAAACCACGCTGCTCTAAACCTTCATAAACAAAGTATAAAACATGACCATAACAGACCCATAGGACCCATAGGAACAGGCCATTGGAGACTTAGGGGTGTAATCCAAACACAAACGCTAAAGCGCTATTGACCTGACTAGCAATAGGGGGTGAACAACTTGCAGTGAACGTCTGTCTGTATGGGATAACTGGAGGCACTGAGAAGTGGAGCACCTGTTTCATGCAGATGTTTTAAAAAAAGTTGATTAATTCCCCAGCTTTAACTGCAGCTGCTTACAAAGACGGAGTATCACCTGACAAACACTGGATACAATGAACATAATTGATATTTGAAAAAGGCACTTACTGGAGGTTTCGTGATTTTCATTGGAATGATTGAAAGGCCCCATACAAGAGTTCCTTTCCAAAGGGCTTGCTAAGAGTTACTCTTATTCCTGACAAGAGCCTAGGGGAACCATCACCATTGCAGATGATTTTTTTTGGGTGCTTGAACTTTAGAAGGAGATCATGGCATACTGAACTGACTTAACTCTTGAGGGGGACACAGAGAAAGATCTTGAGATTCGGACTTTGTAAACACAGAGCTTTAAATGAATACCCTTTTTTTCTTTAAGATTTTTTATAGCATTACAGTATACGTATGTCATCTATCTATAATACAAGCCAATTGAATTTTGCATGTACATCTGTGTATTTATGCAGCAAAGTGGACCCCATGTTCCTGACTATTTTAGTAACATGATATTTGCAATAGTCTAGACATGCCTGTATAACAACACCTGATGGTACTGCAGAGAGAGAAGGGAATTAATACTGTTCTTTGACTCATCTACAGATGGTGTAGTGGAAAAAAAAACATCAGAGGCACCAGAAAGATGATCATCAGACCCTTTCAGTTATTACAGTAGTCATATCCTTTCTCCTATTATCACAATCAATCAGGGGGGCTGATAGTAGTGTTCAGATTGCAGCATGTGTGTGTCGGGAAGTACAGTCTGTATACTTGCTGAACTACTGACACAAACAAGCTGAATGAGAAACA
Source organism: Staurois parvus (assembly GCF_062004578.1). NCBI lineage: Eukaryota > Metazoa > Chordata > Amphibia > Anura > Ranidae > Staurois > Staurois parvus. Next base: position 7,231,686 of record NW_028317947.1, on the reverse strand, counting down.
AGTAGGTTCAGAGTTTATTGCTAAAGCTCTGTCAGATTTTATTACTATTCCTTATTCCCACCGGGGAAGTTTCCTGTCCTGGTAACAGGGATGTCAGAGAGGCAGGAAGTGATGTAAAATCTCTCAAATGTGAAAAAAGACAGAAATAAAAAGCACTTTATTAAGCAGAGTAGGGAAGGTCTAAAACAGTGGTCACCTTTAACCGGCCTTGGGGCGCTATCCCTCTCACTGATGCAGATGATGGGGAACTAATACTCCTCCTTTTGTCACCAAAAAAAAAAAAGCCTCCCACCTACACCAACAAAGGGGCATACAGTAATACCTCCCTGCCTTACAGCAGGCACTAGATCATTTTTTACTCCTATTGATCACTCCCGCTCATGCCAGGGTATTTTCTACTTCCACTGACCCCTAGCATTTTCTTTTTCCACTGGCTGCAGTCTCTCCCCCTCCCAGCCTTAGATCTTCAAAATGTTGAATTGGTTCTTAGTTTAGAAAGCGTTAGAAAATCTGGTTTAGCATATGGTGTTTTAGTGTTAATTGTCCTCTCGCTGTCCTGGTGTTACAGGGATAAAAAGTGGCAATTTTCCCAGCGAAGCCTTGCAGATACAATGCCTGTCAGAGGTTCAAACTCTTCCCCACTCTATTTATATCCTCCCCCCCCAAAAAAAAAAAAAAACTTTAGCTTCCATTGGGCTTTACCAGTTGTACACCCTGGGCATCCTACACACACACCAAAAAACTTAATTGAAGTACACAAGGCATATGTAGTATGTATGTAGTGCTTCTACCTTGCTGCCACTTCCCCCTTGCATTTGCTAGCAATTCCCAGCTGTCAAAATGATAGAGGGGAGCTGCTGTGTAAATACAGAAGTTCTCACACCTGCTGCTATCAAAAATCTGAATTTCTGAAACACTGTTTATAAACTTTGTTCAGACATGAGAAAGAAAGATTAAATCACCATTATATCACCAATATATATATAAAAATAAAGACCAGTTTATCAAATAAAAATGTTTTGAATAAAATGGAACCAAAAATGCTATTTTTGTACTTATTCTGTTTCATTCATCTGCAAATCAAAGGGATGAGCTTTGCTATGCTGCTATTCTCCATTCATAGACTGTATTTCATTCACAAGCTGTAGTACACTTTCTATGAATGGAGAAACTGGGCAGAAAGGGTGGGCAGAGTCAGGCACACTTGATGAGTGTGTTTACCAGCTAATTATAGGTTCTATAAACCTCCCTGTCACACCTGGAGATTGAGGTGATTGTGGCAGGGGTGGGTATCAGAGGAGGAAGACATCACCCAAAGCAGGAGACAGCAGCACAAGGGACACATCAAATGATGATAAGTAATGTCCCTTGTGCTTTTTTTTTTTTTTTAACTAATGTAGGCTTTAAAAATCTCAGAATGCTTTGCAAGTGCAGTGACATTATATCACCAATATTTATAGAAATAAAGATCAGTTTACACATACAAAATCAGTTAAAAATGTTTTGAAAAAAACTGAATCAAAACCATCATAGTTCTCCAGAAAGTCCCAGGCATATTGTTTGTTTTCAGAGTGATTAAAAGACTAAGTTCACCATTGTGAAAAATAAATAAATAAATGCACATACTTTTTCAGGAAAAATTGAAATTATTGTTTTTTTCACAGGAGCCTGCAGAGCATTACACCCATGGTCAGTGGGTCATGGGTGCAAAGTCAGGCTCCTGCATACACTGCCTGCAGCTCTGTTGCATGTCTGTCGACTGCATGGGCATTCAGTTACAGAGTTGCATGAAGTGTGAATGGACTATGAGCATGCTGATCAGCAGGCTCATGATCTAAAAAAACTACAAGTCTATTTGCCTTGGTGGCAGAGGGGTCTGGTAGTTCATTCATTCACAGATTGCTATGAATAAATTATGTGGCTGTGAGGGTGGAGTCCCTTCCAGCCCAGGCCAATTTTTAGCTTTCAGCGCTGTCACACTTTGAATGACAATTACACGGTCAGGCAACACTGTACCCATATGAAATTTTTATCCTATTTTTCCACACAAATAGAGCTTTCTTTTGGTGGCATTTAATCACCACTGGGTTTTTTATGTTTTGCTAACTAAAGGAAAAAAAGACCGAAAAGTCTGAAAAAAATGCATTTTTCTTGCTAGGCCAAAATGTATATTGCTACATTTCTTTGGTGAAAATAACACAAATCAGTGTTTTTTTTATTTAGTCTGTAGGAAAGCAATAGCATCCTCAAACTATGGTATACATATCTGAAAATCGATCAAGCCTGATGTAGTGAACGCCTATCTGATTCCTTGAGGCCTGAACATGCCTGGACAGTACAAATACCCCCCAAATAAAAATGTACTGGGGGACCCCCAGTGCAATCTTTCCCTCAGGTCAGTCTGTCCCCAGATCAGTTAGCTTCCAGTACAATATCCCCCCAGATTAGTTAGCTTCCAGTACAATCCCCTGAGATCAGTTAGCTCCCAGTACAATATCCCTCCCAGATCAATTAGCCCCCAAAACAATCCCATGAGATCAGTTAGCTCCCAGTACAATATCCCTCCAGATCAGTTAGCCCGACAGTACAATCCCCCAAAATCAGTTTGTTCCCAGTACAATATCTCCCCAGATCAGTTAGTTCCCAGTACAATATACCCCCCAAATCAATTAGCCCCCAGTACAATCCCCTGAGATCAGTTAGCCCCAGTACAATATCCCTCCAGGTCAGTTAGCCCGACAGTACAATCCCCCAAGATCAGTTAGTTCCCAGTACAATTTCCCCCCAGATCAGTTAGCTCCCAGTGCAATATCCCCCAGTACAATCCCCTGAAATCAGTTGGCTCCCAGTACAATATCTCCCCAGAGATCAGTTAGCTCCCAGTACAATATCCCCCCCCCCCCCAGATCCATTAGCCCCCAGTACAATATCCCTCCAGATCAGTTAGCCAGACAGTAAAATCCCCCAAGATCAGTTAGTTTCCAGTAAAATATCCCCCTAGGTCAGTTAGCTCCCAGTACAATATTCCCTAGATCAGTTAGCCCCCAGTACAATATCTCCCCAGATCAGTTAGCTCCCAATGCAATAACCCCCCCAGATCAGTTAGCTCCTAGTACAATACCCCCCCAGATCAGTTATCCCCAGTACAATCCCCCAAGATCAGTTACCTCCCAGTACAATATTCCCCCACATCAATTAGCTCCAGTACAATCCCCCAAGATCAGTTACCTCCCAATACAACATTTTTCCAGATCAGTGAGCTCCCAGGCTCATTGCTGAATATATGGGGATGCCTCTGCTGGATTGGGCCATATCTTTGTTATATGGGGCATAAGACATCCACCCAGATCTAGAGTGGTCCCCCCCCATGCGTCATTTGACAATAGGTCAGGCGGGAACTGGATAATGTCCAGCCTGAGTGGCAACGATGGCTCCCTCCACAGATGCAGTGGAGAAGTAAGCATAGAACAAGAACTGTGTTATTCATAGGACTACCAGGTGAAAATAAAGGGGAAAAAGCCTGAAGAAAACTAATGCAGGCACCTTATCAAACGACAGGTAAACTGCAGTATATTACAGTTTTGTTGTTCTGTTTAGATACACAATAAGGCTAGGGCTCTATGGTGGTTTTGATCAAATGCTAGTGAGAAATGTAGCCACTTGTTGACAGTTATATCAGCAGAACACTGATGTTCGTGTGCTGCAAATTAGATGACTGCCAACAAGTGGTTAAATCTCTCAGTAACAAGAGATTAAAATCAAAATGTACCCTTGGGCTAGGGCTACACTGGTGATTAAATCTCCCTGCTACTGAGAATTAACTACTCATTGGCAGTCAGCTCATCAGCAGCACATTTATTTCAGTGTGCTGCACATGAGATGTCTACCAATGAGAATTTATATTTCTCAGTATCAAAGATATTTAATTGCAGCATTGTTCTAGCCATAGTGCTCCTCTTACCTTGATGTGTATAGACCGAGGCTGGCTTTTATTGAACACAATATACTATCAATGTATCTTACCTTATAACTTGTTGTGATTGGATGTCGATTTCACTGTCTGACATCAAATCAGCCACTAGGCGGCGCTCCTTAACATCTGCAATGTTTCCCTGATGAATTGCTAGCTGAGCATGAAACTGGCTAGACTGTTGCAAGCAAAGATGTGATGTGTCTGTTTTATTAATTAGAATAATTGGAGACTTTTTAATGCTGTTTAGATGGAAGAGATCAGCATGTATCAAACACCCTATTTTTATAGTCTTAGAAAACATATTTGCTTTTTTTTACCTGTGCAGAATATGCTTCCCAATCAATGCAGTTGCAGAATTACTGCTTTGCTCTTCAGATATAAAAATTGATTAAGTAGTTGAAATAGGTCCATGCACAGCATAGGTTGGTAAATCAGAATACAATTCTACAGAGACTCTATAATATGATTATAAATTGTGGCCATCTTTAGTCCTAGCTGGGCTTCATATTCCAGTCAACAGTAAGACAACCAAAATATTGCTGTTTTCTAAGATGTGAGCAAACATGGCCCTAACAGAAACAATGTTAAATTAGCAGATATAATATAATAAATTAATCCAATGTCCTGTCTTCATTAGAGACACCTTGGTGACAGTCAAATATTTCACATGCTAAAAAATAAAAAAAAAATATTTCACATACCACTCCAGATAAGATTATGCTCCATACTCCATAGTCACATTTCAGGTGGTGTCTCGGCTTGTCTCCACCAAAAAAATCAATTGTACCAACAATAGGAATGCCAAAAAATATTCTTCCTTTAATAAAATAGCCAACAGAAGCAGGTCATATTCCAACATGTTTCATGCTAGGTACAACCCTTTCTTAAAAAAAAGTGCTGTGCCCAGAACAAAACATGTCTAAATAGAACCTGTTACTGCTGGCTATTTTAATAAAGAAAGAATAATTTTTTGCATCTCTTTGTGTTGCAGATCCTGTTGCTGGTACAATACCTCAGAGTCAGCGTCTCTAGAAAGGGCATCCTCCAACTCCCATATTGTTACCCTGCTTAAAGCGGAGTTCCATCTGGAAAAAAAAAAAGTCAGTAGTTACAAAAGCTGTAGCTGCTGACTTTTAAAATACAGACACTTACCTGTCCCTCGGTCCAGCGGTGCCTTCACAACCGCTGGTTTCACCAGCCGTCTTCTCTCCCTGGTTCCGGCATCTTCAGTGTGGGCACCCGGCTGTGACAGTCTCTGCAAGAAGTGCTGCGCTTTGTGAATGGCCCCGTAGTCTTCTGGGACCTGTCACGTGTCCCAGAAGACTACGGGGAGGGAGGGTAGGAGGACAACTTTCGCTTCTGATCGCCTAGGCGATCTGTATATCATTAGGTTTTTTGAACAACTGTAGTTTCATTTCACAGACTTGATAAAGACATTGTTTTTTTACATCCAATTACAGTATGATGCCTTTTAGAAATCAATTGAAACATTCACAGTGTCAGAGAGGTGTGAGGAAATGCTGGGACCCAGAGGATTTTTCCTATCTTCCAAGTAAACACAATATGCTAGTAGGTACACTGCTGATGCCTAGTACACACTATGAGAAATCTGGACAAACGATTGTCTGATTTTCCATGAAGGTGCTTGTAAGGGAATTCCTGTGAGATGGCTGGCTAATAGAAATGCGCATGCGCACAGCAATCTTCGCAGAATAGTGACCAGACGTGCGCATGCGTACAGAAATGCACAATCACGCACAAACACACACACAGTGAATATTGGCGCCAGACTGTTTAAAGGATGCTTCTGCCTGTGCTTAGTGCTGACTGGTCTTCAGCTGTTTCCCTGTGTCCTGCTGTATTCTTGTATGATCCCCTTGTTGCTGACCTGACTTCGGATTCCGCTCCTGCCTTGTTGCTCGATCCTGATCCCGGCTCTGTTCCTGACTTCAGCTTGCTTATGATTTGGTACCTCGCTGCCCGCCCATTGATGACTTTGGCTATTCCTGTGACCTTCCTCCTGTCTCCGATCCCAGCTTCCTTTCCTGCTTGAGTGCCCGCCTGGCCGTCTATTATACCAGCTCTGCACACCATTAACTGTTCCTGCTTCAAGTCAGCTGGGAGATCTGACATGTCATTTATCCTGATCCTGTTGTGCAAGCGGAGTGCCCTTTTAACCCAGGTGGGATTCCGAAACATCGCTACCATACCTGAACCGGTGGATAGCCAGTCTCTTCAGGACTCCAACTGCAAGCTCTTCAGGCAACACCTGCTGGTACTCTTGTTCCCCTGGTCTGTTCCACTTTCAGAGGGGTCAGGGCTAGTGACACAAGTGAGGCCGACCTCATCATTTCATTCTCCTATCAGGTACGTAACAGTGCTTATCATGCTGAAACCAACAATGATATTCACTTGTATGAAAAATCTCGACCAACAAAAGGTAAACATAGGCAAACGTAGTTGCGTACTAGCGTAGTAGAAGAGGAAGTGCAGGGACATTGCTTCCGAGCATGCGTGTTTTTTTCCATTCAATTCTTTCCGTACAATTACTGTACATATTGAGTGAAAATTGGTCATCGTTTTCATGTACGATAATAATTTTCTAGCTTGCACCTTCAGTTTTTGTCGTCCGAACAGTCAAAATCGGCTGTCAAAAGCACTATACTACTGACTGATCATTCATACGATTTTCTTATTGTGTGTACATTTCATGAGATAACAAAATCAGGAGGGAAGAAAAAACCTTATGGGTACACCTGTTCCTGTGATAATTCTTTAAGATGAGAGCAAGTACATAGTGGAAGCACCATAAAGAGCCATGCTGCATGGCATCTTGAATAAAGCAATGGGCACTTGTTTGACACACCCTGTTTTCTTTGCACAGAAGCTTTCTGGATTCTATGTACATAACTGGGTTTGCTTGTTAAGGTCATGTGCATGACACCCAAAAATGTACAATGTTTTTGGGTCATGTACCACAGTAAGAAGAAAATAAGCCCTAAACATATTTGGTACAAACTCATTAGGTACAAGTCCCTCCACAGCTGGTCTTCAACACTATGAGGCATATTTTTAAAGCAGTGAAACTGATATTCAGCAAACAATCTCTACAGGTGAATCTTTTAGGTTCATATTTTTTTAAAAGGGCAGTGATTGATTCTTCACTAGAGAATGTTTAGCGAAAAAAATACCATCCATGGCTTTATACATAGACCCCTGTGATTTGTGGAATTGTCAACTGCCTGGTCTAATGCCAATACCACACTATCAAAACAATGTACCATCTGCCGAGTTTGTGTAATGGCATTAAATAGCAACAAAAATATACAGTAAGTGTCCTGCATCTATGTCTGTAAAACAATAATTTACAAAGAAATATTAAAATTCCTACCTATGCCTTGTTATGTGCAGATCTCTTTGAAGCACAGAATCCACATGGGATGCAGGCTGGGCATCAGTTAATACCAAGGGACAGTTCTTCAATGATCTTTTGCTTTTCATTTTATCTCTGTAGGGCAACAAGACCTAAATTAGGTGAAAGGCATTTTATAATATGGTATAAAGAACAATGAATTGTGATGATCCATAGCAACTAACCACATGTCAGCATTCATTTATATAAATGCTATCATCTGTACCACATTCATATTAAAGGGTTGGATTTGGGTTACTGCATTACATCGTTCTTTCAGTTATTTAAAAGTAGACTGGTCAGAATTAAAAGTTAAAGCTGAATTTAACCAAAAAGAAAGCTTTGTTGATCTAACTTACCTGTAAAGAAGGATGTCCCACGTCATGAAGGCAGCCGGATCCTTTAGAAAACCTCTGTGTAGGGTGCCTCGTCCTCTTCCTGCTGCTGAACTTTCATTACTGAGGGAGTTAATAGCTGCAAGTCTTCTGTGAAAGCAGTATTAATCCCAAAAGCAAACATTTATTAAAATGCAACTTATCAAGACCCTTAACAAGTGGGAGGCACATATGCAAACTGTTGTAATTCCTACACCGTTCACCTGATTTGTATGTAAATACCCTCAAATTAAAGCTGACAGTCTGCAGTTAAACCCGGAAGACCACGGAAAACAACTGTGGTGGATGACTGAAGAATTCTTTCCCTGGTGAAGAAAACACCCTTCACAACAGTTGGCCAGATCAAGAACACCCTCCAGGAGGTAGGTGTATGTGTGTCAAAGTCAACAATCAAGAGAAGAGTTCACCAGAGTGAATACAGAGGGTTCACCACAAGATGTAAACCATTGGTGAGCCTCAAAAACAGGAAGGCCAGATTAGAGTTTGCCAAACGACATCTAAAAAAGCCTTCACAGTTCTGGAACAACATCCTATGGACAGATGAGACCAAGATCAACTTGTACCAGAGTGATGGGAAGAGAAGAGTATGGAGAAGGAAAGGAACTGCTCATGATCCTAAGCATACCACCTCATCAATGAAGCATGGTGGTGGTAGTGTCATGGCGTGGGCATGTATGGCTGCCAATGGAACTGGTTCTCTTGTATTTATTGATGATGTGACTGCTGACAAAAGCAGCAGGATGAATTCTGAAGTGTTTGGGGCAATATTATCTGCTCATATTCAGCCAAATGCTTCAGAACTCATTGGACGCCGCTTCACAGTGCAGATGGACAATGACCCAAAGCATACTGCAAAAGCAACCAAAGAGTTTTTTAAGGGAAAGAAGTGGAATGTTATGCAATGGCCAAGTCAATCACCTGACTTGAATCCGATTGAGCATGCATTTCACTTGCTGAAGACAAAACTGAAGGGAAAATGCCCCAAGAACAAGCAGTAACTGAAGACAGTTGCAGTAGAGGCCTGGCAGAGCATCATCAGGGATGAAACCCAGTGTCTGGTGATGTCTATGCGTTCCAGACTTAAGGCTGTAATTGACTGCAAAGGATTTGCAACCAAGTATTAAAAAGTGAAAGTTTGATTTATGATTATTATTCTGTCCCATTACTTTTGGTCCCTTAACAAGTGGAAGGCACATATGCAAACTGTTGTAATTCCTACACCGTTCACCTGATTTGGATGTAAATACCCTCAAATTAAAGCTGACAGTCTGCAGTTAAAGCACATCTTGTTCGTTTCATTTCAAATCCATTGTGGTGGTGTATAAAGCAAAAAATGTTAGAATTGTGTTGATGTCCCAATATTTATGGACCTGACTGTATTTGCACTATCCATGCAATAATTCTTTGCATACATTGTTATAACTAACTCCTATGATCCCGTCCTCCTTTGGGTTTGAGGGGAGGGGTGTGGCAGGCGCAGCACCCTTTGGTGCCTAGTGCGCTGTGGCATTAGAAAAATTATGCAATTGCTGTTTCTTTGTTTAATTAGACTGACTTTACTCTGTAATTCCTCCAATGCCGCTCTATGGATGCAGTAGGTTTAAAGAGCACACGAATACTTTAGTTAACTTCTTTAATAACTTCAATCTTCTTCATATAACTGCTTACAATGGCTTGTTTCATTTATCATACAGTAGCTTATTTCTTTATATTACAGTGGTTTGATTTGATAGCTTGATAAATTTGTTAGATTCGGTAAATTCGTAAGTTCGATTCGATACGTTCGGTGGAACTACAAGTAAAACACACACAACAGTTTCAACACACAGATCCACCTGCACTGCCAAACAATAGAGGAACACACAAGTGCATTAAATACCTATTTGGCCTGCTCTGCCTCCATAAAGCTCTTCTGATTGGAACTGTCTGTTTCCCCCTTCTGTCTGGTAAGCATGTGTCTCTAGAAAATTCTAGCAGGGAGTTTTACACAGGCATAGATGTGAAACTGGCTGGGATTGGTTAAGGCTCTGTACAGTATGAGGCTGTCTGTGATTGGCTCATCTTTGACTAACTCTTAAAGGCATATTTTCCTTTTCTGCTTCTGCTAACACAATGAATATATAAATGTCATATAACAATCAAAGACATAAATTACAGCAATGATTTTGCTTTTGGCTTTAACATATGCACATATATACTGTACTGAGGTTGTTGGCAGGTTTGGTATACACATATATGTGAACCATATTAGCAACCTAGAACTGGTCTTAGCTGGCCAGCTACACTCCCACCAAAATTACCTATAATTCTATGTTCTCAGTAATAGGATTCGAACATGAATTCGAGGAATTTTCCATCAGTTTCTCAACTCTCAAGTGTCTTTGTTACTCTCAAGCAGAACAACTAACTTTTGTATTGGACGTTCCAACTTGAGTGGAGTTGTGAGACGGTTTCCCTTTTTGTCGAGTTTTGAGTCTCCGATTTGTAACAAAACTCTTCTTACTAGTCCTTCTTCATCCTTTCGAGCTTCTAGGACTTTGGCCAATTTCCATTGACTTCTAGGTAAGTCGTCTTCCTTTACTAACACTATGTCATCAACATGAACATTTCTTCTAGGCGTTTGCCATTTACTTCTTAGTATGAGATGAGCTAAGTACTCCTTGCTCCATCTATTCCAAAACTGCTCTGATAGATATTGAACTCTTCGCCATCTTTTCCTTGCGTATAAATCCTCTTTGGTGAAGTTGCCAGGTGGTGGCTGTATGTAATCAGACTTAAGGTGAAGTAGATGGTTGGGAGTTAGAGGTTCCAAACTTGTTGGGTCGTTGATGTTGTTGACTGTAAGAGGACGACTGTTAACAATAGACATTACTTCATAGAATAGTGTCCTAAGTGAAGCATCATCTAATCTTCCGGCGTTCTTTTTCAAAACTGAACTTAGTACGTTTCTTACAGTTCTGATTTGCCTCTCCCAGACTCCGCCTGTATGGCTTGCATGTGGAGCATTCATGTGAAAATCACACTGTTTCTCTAACAAGTACTCAGTTACTTTTTCTTTATCAATCTCTTTTAGAGCCTTGTTCAATTCGTTCTTTGCTCCAACAAAATTAGATCCTTGGTCAGATCTAAGTTCTCTGACAGTACCTCTAATGGCTATGAAACATCTTAAGGCGTTGATAAAGGCGTCGGTTGACATATCTTCCAACATTTCCAAGTGAATTGCTCTGGAGCTTAGACATGTAAATATCAGACCATATCTCTTGTACTCCTTGCGGTTTTGTTTGGTGATAAATGGGCCGAAGCAATCCATTCCGCTATAAAGAAATGGTGGTGATGGGTTTACACGATCAGCTGGTAGATCAGCCATTCTTTGTTCTTCTGTAGGTCTACATGTCTTTCTACAGATTACACATTTACTTATGTACTTCGCTATAACTTTGCTTCCTTTCACTATCCAGTAACCACCTTCTCTCAAACAGCTTTGAGTAAAGCTTCTTCCTTGATGCAAGGATTTGTTGTGGTAGTGATTGATAATCAATCTTGTGAAGGTAGAATTTTTGGGTAGAATTGCTGGATGCTTAACTCTGTTAGGTAGCGACACATTTTCCAGCCTCCCTCCCACCTTCAGTATACCATCCTGCAGAATAAGATTAAGCTTGTACAATGGATGGTTGTTTGGAAGTCTCTTAGGTTCTTGACTAAGTCTCTTCAATTCTTCACTGTAGAATCTTTGATGAATGAGTCTTATAACCGTTTCTTCAGCTTTCACTCTTTCCTCTACATTCAACGATTCTTTCTTTCTGATTCCTTTTGCTAAGCGTTTAATTCGAGCTACAATGTTTATGACTGTATTCCACTTTGAACATCTGACTAGTCGTTCAAGTATGTCATCTTGACACTTGGCGGCAGTGCTCAATGTTTGAACTACCTTTACTTCTGGATCACCCATAGACAGTTCTGTATAACCTTCATTGGGTATGATTTCCCTTTCCCAAAGGAACTCTGGACCGGTGAACCAGTTTGAATTCTTCAATTCTGTTACATTTAGGCCTCTTGAAGCATGATCTGCCAGGTTTTGCTTTGTGTCAACATAGTGCCAATGTTCTGGATTCGTTGTTTTCCGAATTTTTTGAACTCTGTTAGCGACAAAGGTGTGGAATCTTCGAGCTTCATTGTTTATGTAACCTAGGACAACTTGTGAGTCTGTCCAAAAATGCTCTTCATCTATTTTCAATTCCAATTCTTCTCTCAGAAACTGACTTACTGATGCTGAAACGACGGCTGCCGTTAGTTCGAGTCTTGGTATTGTCTGAATATTGTTGGGTGCTACTCTGGCCTTTCCCATAACTAGGGCACAGTGTATCTTTCCTTCTCCTACTGCTCTGATGTAGGAGCACTGACCATAACCATAACTACTGGCATCTGAAAAGTGATGAAGTTCTATTTTCTTGTACTTTCCGAAATCAGGAGGTACAAAACATCTGGGTATCCGAATTTCTTTCAAATTTTGCAAGTCTCTTATCCAACTCTCCCACCTTGGCCTCAAGCCTGCAGGTATGGGTTCGTCCCATCCCAAACTTCTGTCTGCATAATTCTTGCAGTATTTCTTTTGCTCTGAGGATTACTGGTGATAGGAATCCCAACGGATCATATATTGAGGCTACTGTGGAAAGAATGGTACGTCTAGTGGGAACTTTCTCTTCCATGGATATTTCAAAGAAAAAATTGTCGTTTTCTACATTCCATCCCAATCCGAGTACATTCTGAACTGGAAGAGGATCATAGTTAAGATCCACATTCTTTATTGTTGATGCACGTTCGGAGTCACTGATGGATTCTAGTACCTCTCTGTCGTTTGAGATGAATTTGTGAAGACGCAGGTTTGCCTTTGCGCATAACTCTTGGCTCTGTCTCACCAACTGAATTGCCGATTCTGAGGATTCTAGGCTTATAAGACCATCATCTACATAAAAGTTTTTCTTCAAAAAATTTGCTGCTGATGGACAATCCTTTTCATTCTGATTGGCCAGATACTTCATACCATAATTAGCACAACCTGGGGATGATGCTGCTCCAAACAAGTGTACTTTCATCCTGTATTCTGCTGGCTCTGTATCTGTATCTCCGTCTTCCCACCATAGGAACCTCAGGAAGTCTCTATCTTCTTCCTTCACATGAAATTGGTGGAACATCTTTTCAATGTCGTACATGACTGCTATGGGATACTTTCTGAATCTACAGAGTACTCCAGGTACAGTGTTTGTAAGATCTGGTCCCTTAAGTAGATGATCGTTCAATGCAACATCATTGTACCCTGCTGAGCAATCAAAAACTACTCTGATCTTATCCGGTTTCTTTGGGTGATAGACACCTTGATGTGGGATGTACCACACTTCTCCATTTTTAGGCTGACCATCAACTTTCTCTGCGTGCCCTTCTTTGAGGATTTCTTTCATGAATTTCAAATAATCGTCTTTCAGTTTGGGATCTCTTCCCATCCTTTTCTTTAAGCTTTTCAATCTTGCCAGGGCAAGATCTCTGTTATTTGGCAGATGAGGTCGTTCTCTAAAAGGTAGGTGCATTTCAAGATAACCTTGTTGATTTTGCTGAATATTATCTTCTAGAACTTGTACAAACTTTATGTCCTCTTGGGAGACACTCTTTTCATTACAACTTACGTCTGCAAAGTCGGATTCTAGAATTTTGAGTACTTTCGCTGGACTTACAGTTGGTAACTCTTGGACAGATATTCTATGACACAATCCTGTCACCTGTCCTGAATCAGCAATCTGTCGTTTTCCTCCAACAACACCCCATCCTAGATCAGTTTGGACTGCGTAGGGTTCACCCTTTCCTCCTGCGATTATCTTTCGTGGCACCAACGCCTCGGGACAGTCGTAGCCTATCAACAGTCCAACACCAAATTCCTTCAGCGGGGACATTTCATGAGATATGACAGATAGGTGTTCCCATTTGTTGGCTGTTTCACAGGTAGGTATGCAATCTCGATCCAGAGGTATGTCGTCTTTTGTATAAGCTGGAGGTAGATCTAATATGCAATAGTGGTGTGACCCTCCTGCGCTCCAAATGTGTGTTTAAAACAAACTAAATTCATCACTTCAGGTATAGACAGGAAGTTCCATGAATGAGGAAGTAGAGAAGAGACATTCCTGGATCTGGCAGCAGAGGAGAAATTGATATTTCACCTATACTTGGAGAAGAGCCTGAGTGGGAATACTAAATCCTGAAAAGTGGTTTTGGAGTGCTGTGTTGCCTGGAGGATCTGTGAGAGGGATCCATTACTGCTCTTTGACCCGCAAGGGTCGAAGTGATGAGGTGAGAGGCTAATCCAGAAGGTGGTTGGATTCATAAGCTCTATCTACACCCAGATATCTGCACGATTTGTTTCACTTGTGGTCACCTTACAGTATTATTGGAAACACCGTTTACAGTTTTGTTCACCTTCAACATTTCATTATTGGACTTTGAGTTTGCGTTTATTATTTAGTCATCATTTCACTTCACATTGTGCACGTGTGATGTAATATATGTATGTGTATTTCTCATGCACATACGTATAGATTTAAGTTTGTGCTTTTTCATCAGTTTGGGTGGTTTATTTGGTAATTTTGTTATCATTAAGCACATATTATTTATTTTCATTATTATTGTCACTATTTTGATTTGAGTTATTGGATTCCACATTCACTTAAATAAGTTTGAATGTAGCGCAGCATTTATATGGTTTAGATCTAATATGCAGTTTTAGTGGAGTCCTCTAACTCTCAGTCCTCTGACTCTTTGACTGTTCACCAATGTGTCTCTTCCTGTCATTGTGGTGAGTTTGAATTTCACTGGTTCTGTGGCCACTTGTAATTTCTTGCAGATTTCTTGATCAATGAAGGTGACGTCACTCTGGGCATCCAGTAGCGCATAGGCGTATACCTTCTTGTTCTTCCTTTTAGGATTTGAAATACACACTGGTACAACCATTGACGTGCCATTGATTTCTCTTTCTCTCACTCTGCAAGAGAATACTGTTGCTTTATTTTCTTCCTCAGTGTCCTTAGGCATTAAGGATTTCTCTTTCTTTGGACGTTCTTCATGTAGTGGTGTAGGATGACGTCCTTTACAAACACTGCAAGTGGCCTTTTTCTTGCATTCTTTAGTAATATGGCCTTTTCTTAAACATCCAAAACACAGCTGATTATCAAACACAAACTTCTTCTTTTCATCTGGAGACCTTTCCTTCAATCTTTGGCACTTATGTATGGAGTGATTCTCTTCACAGAACATACACTTGAAGGTAGTCTGAAGACTTGTCAGTTACTGATCCCAGTAATGACATTGAACTTGCTCTCATGGGCATCTGGACCTTTAGTAGCTGTGTTGGTTGCAAAGCTAGTTGCTCTTGAGCGTCTTATCTCTCTTGTAGGCCTTTCTTCTAAGGGTTTTAAGACATAAGATGCTGTTACTGGATTACACGCTCTTCGTGCTTCCTCATTGACAAATTCAGAGAACTCTTTAAAACTTGGGAAGTTTTTGCCTTGATCTAACTGTTTAGTCACATAGCGATTCCATCCAGAAGCCACTTGTTCTGGTAGCTTGGCTAGCATCCTGTGGTTTTCTAGATAGTCATTCAATACTTCTAGTCCTTGAACATGTGGGATAGCATTGCTGCATGCTTGCAGGAAGTCGCCATACTCTTGGAGCTTGAAGTGTTCTTTAGGACCTATTTTAGGCCAGTTTATCAACTTCTCTCTGAAAGCTCTTTGTGCTAAGAAGGGATGACCATATCTCGCAGTTAATTTTTCCCAAGCTTGCTTGTAGGCTTCTTCATCTTTCCTATAGAAGTTACCTTCAAGAACCTTTTTTGCTTCTCCGCCAGTATACCGTTGGAGGTAGAATAACTTGTCCACTGGATGGGAGCAATGATGTTCAATGATCATTTCAAAACTTGCTTTCCACTCTATAAACTTCAGTACGTCTCCGGAGAATATAGTAGGTTCTGGAACAGGAAGTCTAGTGAGAAAGCTTCTCTGAGGTTTCGCCAGGTCAACAGTTGCAACATTCTCGTGACCACTGCCATGACATATGGGAGTTGAATTATCTGGTTCTCTTTTTCCACTTTGTTCTGAATCAGGTGAGTCTCTCTTCTTTTCTCTCTGAGCAGGGATGAAAGGACTATGACTTATTTCTTCACTACATGCTGGAGATTTCCTTCCATTTTCCTGGGCGTAAGGAAGAACGTAGGAGTCAGCTTCTCCACTTAGCCCTGATTTGGATCTATGACTACCCTGATTCGTATCCTCTTCGTGCACTCTTAGTCTGGCTTCTATAATCTTAACTTCCTTCTGCCTTTCCAGACTTTCCATTTTATGGTGCTGAGCTTCCAGTTCGGCTTCCATTTTATGGTGCTGAGCTTCCAGTTCGGCTTCCATTTTATGGCGCTGAGCCTCTATTTCGGCTATCTGTAGACGCTGAGCCTCAATGGCAGATTCCATCTCAACTTCTGCTCTTTTGGCAGCGAGTTGTTCAGCTAATTCCTTTCTTTTGGCTGATGTACTTGAGGACTCTGTTATGTGGCTGGCACTTCTGCTAGTGATGGAAGTCATACTTGAGATTGTGGTTCCTCCTAAGGACCTAGCATAGTCTTTCATGAAGAGCTCATTCATTCCCTTTCGGGCCTTGACTTCATCATAATTTGCTGCAGATGTTAGTTCTCTCATAAGCTTCACTAAATCCCTAGTGACTGCGGTACATGAATCTACGTTCCTTACAATATCCTGGGAGGGTGTCAAGGACGACCGCAAGTTGACATATGCTGTCATAAGCTCTGACTCAGAATCTTCTACCATCTCTATTATTTCACTCAAATTCTCCTTTATGCTTTCTTGTTTTAGCTTTCTGCGAATGTCTATGGTGTATACTTTCCACCTCTCATACATTCGGGCAAACTTTTTTTCTTTCAGTGCTGCCTCTTGCTCCAAATTTTCTAGCACCTTTTGGGTCGGCTTTCTGTCCCGTGATGAACGTCTTAGTTCACCTGTTTCAGCCATATTTGTTTGGGGCGAGACTACCGTTACATTGCACCTTTCAGATTCAGACAGGTTCTCTTGCTCTTCACCTTCTATCATATCTATCATTGCATCTGCTAACAGTGGGGTGGCAATGCTAGGCTCAGCCATTTCTGAATACTATAACAATTAATGTGAATAATAAGGACCTGTCACTTTAAATGCAATACTAACAAATGCAAGAATAAATGACTTTCACTTTACATGTAATAGCACCAAAATACATAGGCAATAAATTACTTTCACTTTAAACACTTCAGAGTCATATACTATAACTGTCTTTTTTTTTTTAAAAGTCTGTATTCTCTTGAGCACAAAAATGTCTCTTGCAGAAACCTATGTGCATAAGTGAGTAATAAAGGAAAGCTCTGACCTTAATTGAAATGCAGGATACCGTGATCTGAAGGTTGCAGAAACAAACGTCAGTCTTAAAGGAGACTTTTCTTTTCTTGATGCGGTGACTTGCAATGCTCTGCGGTGACTTTGCAATGCTCTGCGGTGACTTTGCAATGCTCTGCGGTGACTTTGCAATACTCTGCGGTGACTTGCGATGCTCTTTGTGAACTCTCTGGATGCAACACGTGGTCTCTTGATGGATAGCGGTGCGGGCACTCTAGCTCTGGACTCTGGCCCTCCCCCCATGCATCTCTTTCTCTCTCTAGGGGTGCAGGAGGTTTGGCGCTCTTTCTCTGACTGTCTTGCCTTTGCCGTTATGCCACTTTAAGAGTCGTCTGCAGTCTGACTAATGCACACGTGCTATGGCCTGTACTGTTTTTCCGCTGAAGTGTCTCTGCGTGGCGGTATATGCTGGCGCTCTGTTTCTCTAGTGTACTCTTTACTGTGCAAGTTGAGGAGCGCTGTTGCTTAACCTCTGAGGGTAATAGTTCCACTGTGGCAGGCGCAGCACCCTTTGGTGCCTAGTGCGCTGTGGCATTAGAATAATTATGCAATTGCTGTTTCTTTGTTTAATTAGACTGACTTTACTCTAATTCCTCCAATGCCGCTCTATGGATGCAGTAGGTTTAAAGAGCACACCGAATACTTTAGTTAACTTCTTTAATAACTTCAATATTCTTCATATAACTGCTTACAATGGCTTGTTTCATTTATCATACAGTAGCTTATTTCTTTATATTACAGTGGTTTGATTTGATAGCTTGATAAATTTGTTAGATTCGGTAAATTCGTAAGTTCGATTTGATTCGATAAGTTCGGTGGAACTACAAGTAAAACACACACAACAGTTTCAACACACAGATCCACCTGCACTGCCAAACAATAGAGGAACACACAAGTGCATTAAATACCTATTTGGCCTGCTCTGCCTCCATAAAGCTCTTCTGATTGGAACTGTCTGTTTCCTCTTCTGTCTGGTGAGCATGTGTCTCTAGAAAATCCTAGCAGGGAGTTTTACACAGGCATAGATGTGAAACTGGCTGGGATTGGTTAAGGCTCTGTACAGTATGAGGCTGTCTGTGATTGGCTCATCTTTGACTAACTCTTAAAGGCATATTTTCCTTTTCTGCTTCTGCTAACACAAAAAATATATAAATGTCATATAACAATCAAAGACATAAATTACAGCAATGATTTTGCTTTTGGCTTTAACATATGCACATATATACTGTACTGAGGTTGTTGGCAGGTTTGGTATACACATATATGTGAACCATATTAGCAACCTAGAACTGGTCTTAGCTGGCCAGCTACAAGGGGCTTTGTTATAGGCGGTACTGGTTTTACACACATATAAAGTAGGGCACCAACTCAGGTTGGTTACAGCTCTGAGGAAAGGGATATGTCCCCGAAACACATCAGCAAGCCGATCGTACCACCAGTCGGACACTCTACCATCATTGCGGCTGTCTCTGTGGCCTTATAGACTTTATATATGTGCTACGTTTGTGAGTATGTTTTTTGTCCTTATATATTTTTTAATAAATCTTGGATAATGCGCTAGGTGTTTGTGCCACCTGTATGCTTTCTTGAATGTTGCCTAGTTTCTGCTAATCTAATGTTCAGGAATTTCCATCTCTTTCAGTATTTGAAAGTATGGTGGGATATTATTGACCTCTTTATGATCCCTGAAGGCTGTGTCATCATGTTGATGACAATCTCCTGCCCCCCACTCTCATATCTCTAAAGATCTCTTGGAACCCTGCTTTCTTTTCAGCTACTCTTGCGATCCTCTAAATCCTATCTCACACTTCTTTCTGAATCTTCTGCTATTGACTAGGAGTTCAGGAGACATCTCATGATGTTGTATATAGTTTTGCTCAGAAAGCCCGAGAGCACTTTTATGCTCTTCACTAATACCGGATACTACTTGTTTACCTGGATTGCTATTTAACCACCTTCTGCCCGCCCTATAGTACAATGACGGGCGCAAGGTGGTTCTCTCATTCTGATAGGACGTCATATGGCGTCCTACCATTCTCACTGCGCATGCGCGGCTCAGGGAGCGTGCAGTGCGGCGATCGCCGGTCCGCTGTGTATCACGGAAAGAGCCGAAGATGTCGGCTCGGTCATGTGATCAGCTGTGTCCAATCACAGCTGATCACATGTAAACACAGAAATGCCGGTTATCGGCATTTCTCTCCTCTCGAGCTGTCACGCTGACAGCTCAAGAGGAGAGGAGAGCCGGTAATCGGCTTTCCACGGAGGGGACATGTGCACTGATGATCAGTGTGCCCCCAGAAGTGCCACCTGTCAGTGCTCATCAGTGCCACGTGCCAGTGCCCATAAGCACCACATCAATGCCACATATCAGTGCATACCTGTGCACATCAATGCCACATATCAGTGCCCATCTGATCTGCCTTTCAATGTCACCCATCAGTGCCAGTCAGTGCCACCTATCAATGCCAATCAGTGCCACCTATTAGTGTTGCCAATCAGTGCCACATATCAGTGTCAGTCAGTGTTGCCTATCAGTGCCAGTCAGTGCCGCCTATCAGTGCCAGTCAGTGCCGCCTAACAGTGCCAGGCAGTGCTGCCTATCAGTGCTAGTCAGTGCTGCCTATCAGTGCCAGTCAGTGCTGCCTATCAGTGCCATATGTCAGTGTCACGTATCAGTGTCATATATCAGTGCTGCCTTTCAGTGCCCATCAGTGATGCCTGTCAATGCCCATCAGTGCAACCTACCAGTGCCTCATCAGTGCCCATCAGTGCCACCTATCAGTGTCCATCAGTGCAGCCTATCAGTGCCCATCACTGCAGCCTCATTAGCGCACATCAGTGAAGGAGAAAAATCACTTATTTACAAAATTGTATAACAAAAAGTAAGAAAAAACTTTTTTTTTTTCAAAATTTTCAGTGGTTTTTGGTTTAGGAAAAAATAAAAATCCCAGAGGTGATTAAATACCACCAAAAGAAAGCTCTATCTGTCTCAAAAAAATGATAAAAATTTCATATGGGTACACTGTTGCATGACCGCGCAATTGTCATTCAAAGTGTGACAGTGTTGAAAGTTGGGCAGGAAGGGGGTATAAGTGCCCTGTAGGCTAGTGGTTAAATAAGTTTATAAAGCATTGCAAGCAGAAAAGATGGCAAACTGAAAAAAAACAGTCAGATTAGTAAGAGGGAAACTGGGATTGGCCGTTATGTGATACTAGACTTTGCCCATTGCCGTTTGACTTGTCTGGTTGCACTGGAAGTGAGCGGAGGCATACTTAGGTATAATTATTCCCATTCCCTTGGTAACTGCATAACAAATCTATTACCTCTATAGGTGAGTGTATTTTTGGTTAGATTCCAATTCCTTTTTTGAAAGAAAATCAGTGTAGTGACCCTAAAAGTCACACAGGAAGAAGCGTAGACAGTTTATACGGACATACTGCAATAAAAATATTTAACATAAGTTAACCAGACTGAGCCTCATTTATCTGAAAGTAAATAGTCATTATTTTCCAGAAACAAAAATCAGAATTCATCTGTCATTTATCCAGTTCAGGCTAGAAAAATCAAAGGATTGGTCTCGAAGGACAGTAAAAGTCATTTTGATGCATGAGGTCCACTAAAATAACTGAACATACCAGCTAAAATCAGATTCAGATCTTCAGATTTCATTGGATACTATGCTGCAAATATAGTCTGTAATGGCAAGTCTCTCCATAAGGATAACATGTTGATATAAATAAGAGCCTGATTTTATTCAATAGAGCAGTGTTGCTAGCAAAAACAATGTGCAAAATGAAGAAATTCATTGCATTTTACTGTAGCTCCAGGGCTTAAAATTTCGAGTCTAGACCTACTAGCCAGGCACAAACCTTACTCTCCACCAGTTGCCCCACCCAACCTTGCCCAGGTCCACCTCCAACCCCACTCCCGCCCCCAGCCCCAACCACGCCCCCTTAAAGCTTATGAAATTACATTTTTCTTTAGAATAAAGAGTCCAAAATATAAAAAACTGCAATTATAACACAGCTTTATTATGTCAATTTAAATATAACAGCAATAGCTTAATAGCAATAGGGTGCAATCAAAATATCAAGTTTTACAGCTTTAAACCTGTAGAGAACATTTTGTATTTTTTTTGTTTATCTCCTGCATCTTTAAAAAGAGACTTTAGTAACTAAAGTTTCTTTTAAAAGATGTAAGTTTAGTTTACAGAAGTATAGCATAAGAAAAAGTGCTTATTTTGATGCCAAAAAACATGGAATAATAGTTATTGTAAACATGTTGTATTGTTTTATCTCCAGCAGAGACCTTAGAGAAGTGTGGCATTAAGAGCGGACTTCGTGTCCCCCAAGGCAGTGGAAAGCGGACCTCTCCTCGTGTTCCCCGAGGCGGGGGAGAGCGGACCTCTCCTCGAGTCCCCCGCGGCAGTGGAGAGGGTGTCTCCTCTCAGTGGAGGAGAGCGGACCTCTCCTGCACCTGTCCCCTCAGTGGCGCTGCCAGGGTAATGGCGGTGCCAAAGAAGCCGGAAACGGGAAGTTGGATACCGGAACTCAGTATCACAATGAGGCTTGGAGCGCAGGTGCAGCCGCTCCATCATCTGTGCTTGCCGCTCGCCACACAAGAATTTCTCCTCGCATTTGGCGAGCGGCTTTTTCAAGACCTGGCTTAGGCGCTTACTCCAGCTGCTGGGTATTGCACGCAGGCTGCAATGCTCAGCGACTGAAGGTTTTTTCTCTTTTTGCAATTCACTTGAATGTTTTTCAAAAGGTTATTCCAGCTTTATTGTCCAGAACACACTTCTTGTAGTACCTACAGTACTAAACCCTAATGAAGAGGGATATTTCAATTCCCTCAGATGTGTTGGCTGTGTTATTGTATACAGTGTCTCAGTAAAATGTATTTTACTGGACTTCACAGATTTGGTATTTGGCATTTTTTCCATGAACTTTTAAGTTGTGTTTCAGATACAAGCCACTTTATGTCACTTGTTCTTTGAGGAGCTGCCTAAATGGATTTCTTTTATACTGAATAAAATATTAAAACTTCTATCAACACACAAAGTGGTCCAGAAGCCCTTCTGCAGTTTTCATATAACTGCAACAAGAAAAGCAAACTATGAGGTAGAGACACCCATAAATCCCCTTTATTTGTTCAATATGTATATTGAGTTCAACAGGCAGAAAGTATACCGATATTAATCATTAGAGGCAGAAGTCAAAATTTCAGTTTCGTTAAGATGCTTATAGAATGCCTACACAAACAGTTCATAGGAGTATAGAAAGGTCAGCGAGTAATGACACGTAGCATTGATTGACTAGAGGTTTAAACAACTCTACAGATGGGCAACATAGCAGAACATATCAAACGTCTGCCTAATCAATACTGGCATCGATGAGGTTACTTTTCTATGTAGAAGCAACGAAGTAGGGAAAAATAACCAGATATAAAAGTTAAGAAGAGAATAAGAAATAGAACTAGAGGTCTCCAGTACCATAGAATTGGAAAGTTGCTCAATGAGTTGGACACTCATATGCGAAGGGCGACCTTGTTTCCTTAACTCTATCATTTATCACATTCACTAACTTCTCAAGAACCATGATTCACAAACTTTTATGTTTAGTATGAGTCAACGATACAAAAGGTTTCTTCCATGCCCCTGCTATTTTGCTGCTAAAAAGATAAAAGAAGTTAGTATCTGTGCACTACAGGTAATATCAGGAATAGGTTCATTCAATAGAGCCTACTGAGGTTATAGGTTTACTGCTTTGCCTTAGACTTAACAGAGCAATGAAAAGTACGTCTTAATACCCTCTGAGTCTAGGATACTCCCACCAAAAAAAATACCCTTTATTATATTTGCTACAGTGCTGAAGGCCATCCACTGCTATTATTACAACAAGTCAACCCAAAAATGTTTGGCATATCCATCCTATTTTCTTATATCTAGATATAACTAATTCACATGTTGAGTAACCTAAATGTTGGGTAAGGTTGGGCATAGAGCTGACTTCACACAGCTGCTTTTCACACAAGCAAGGGTACATCCACAAAGTAAACCTGGGAGATTAACCATATAAAATATGAAATAAAACAAAAACGTGTTACCACAGAAGTAAAGAGGACAACACTTCCTAGAGCTTAAAGAGTAACTCCACTTTTGTTGAGAAAAAAAACATTCCCATCTGGGTGATCAATGCACATTGCAGGGATTTTAACAAACTTTGCTGCGGAATCCTACCTTTTGTTATTCTGAAGAAATAGCTGTTTGTTTATCCATGAACAAAGTGAATGTGAATGAGAGTGACTTTATCGTTACCAGTTAGCTGCTGCACTTACAGGGTTCTAATGAGGAAATTGGCAGGGTTTGCAAAACCCGAGGACATGTCAGTGGACTAGGAGAGCTCTTATCAGTGACCCCCGCAGCCCGTCAAAACTACAAATCCATCTCCCATTGTGGCAGACAGTACCTGCAGTTAATTCATTCACTGGAATCTGTTTTTGAAAAGTGACAGCAGGAGCAGGGAAAGAAACCCCAGCCTGCTGTCAAAGGCAGGGGGGAGATCGAGGGGAGAGGGGACATGAGCTGGAACATGTTCCACCCTAAATATGGGTGGAGCATGTAACCGGTAAACCTATCCTTTAAGACAACTTACAGCAACTACTAGTGTCGCTTCTTGGACATAAAATTCTACCAACAAATAGCCACACATGTAAAAAGACCCAGTCACCAACCTAAAAAATTGCAAGTTAAAGCTCAGAAAAAGCAAGTATTTTAGGCCTCGTTCACACCACTAAGTAGAGATGTGAGTTTTTCTGCATGTGTTTAGCAAGGGCACAAAGGAAACAATTGTTCTTTATGTGCCCTGTTCACACCCCAACACTAGTATCATGTTCAGATTTTCTCTGCGCAGGAATCTGCGAGATGTATAAAACTCATTGAAATGCGCATAAAAACTGAGGTATACTTGTGTCTCTGCCGGTGAAATCTGCACATTTTTTCCATCAGTTTTTCTGCACTTACGGTGTGTGAATGAGGCTTAAATGTTTGTTTGCAATGTTTTTCCTTTCAATAAAATTATTTGCTATTTACTTGTAATAGGTCTTTGAACTTGCAAGAAAATGTGACTACTCCAGGAATTCAGTTCCCTAGCACTGCCCATTTCATTCTTGCTCATCATAGGCCCCCCCCTCCCCCCACTGGGATTGTCTAATTAATATATGTGCTGACCAAGCTCCTCTGCCCCTCCCTTAACCTCCATATATAACCTTTTATGTAGCTGCCAGAATAGGAGGATGTCTACACAAGATAGGCTTTTAAAGTAAATACCATACATAAATTACATACATAAATTACAGTATGTTATGAAGTAGCTTCAGCCCCTCATGATTCAGCCTCGCCACCCCCTTACTTAGGCTCTGCCATGTTTAAAAATGTGACATGTGCACAGATGTGCAGAAGGGCTCTTGCTTGACCTTCAGGACAAAGCAGCAACTTGTGGCACATTTGTATACATGCAGGGGGGTTTCCAGCACATGCACAAAAACCCCTGAGATCCACAAAAAACCTCAGGCATGTGCAGATATGCCACAGGTCTCCGGTGGTTCCATAAATGGAACATTTGCGCACATGCCTAATTTGGTGGCATGCAAGCTCCATCAGTGCCAGGGTTGTGCCAATGTCATTCTAGCCTTGGCCAGAAAAATGTAAGTACTGTGTTACAGTATTAAAAAAAACCTTTGTATGATCTAATTGAAAAAGATGGAGGGGGAAGGAGCCAGATGCAAATTAGTTACTTAAATGGGTGAAGGTCTGCTTTAAATGCACATATAATCTTATGCAGTGATTTTTCTTGAAATTAATGATTTAGTGACAGTCTCTAATGCACAGGATCAATAAATATACTATATCTGCAATGTTAGGCTTCCCTCATGACAAGATAAACAGAAAGTTACTAAAAAAATGTCTTGGCAAGCGGTTAAGCTGGCCACTGCCTGAAATGTATTTCTTCTAATGTAACTCTAGAGAGCCTACAGCTATTTTTCTATGTGGTAACCACCCTGACTCCTAAAACGTGCAAAGGCTATCACCTGAAACATAGCACAATTAAAGCTTCGGTCTGTGAAACTGATGCCACTTTCCTGACTTCACACACAGCTCCTGTGAATACATAAGGCCTTGTTCATGCTAGTGGCCCCCTGACCACCCACATTATGGTACAATGGCAGGCAGAATGGGTGGAACTCATGCTGCAGCTGTGCCAAAAATTATACCATATGTTGCATTTGCAATACCAAGGGAATGCACAAGGTTGTGACACAGTGGTGCAGGCTTTTCAGAGTTAAGGCGGGGAAGAGGCAAAACAAGTTAAAGTCTTACTGCCCACACAATGCATATGTGCGGTGGCAAAGAGTGTGGGTTTTAATGGACATATACCACCCATGTGTCAATGGGTGGCAGAGATTTCTGTGCTGAGTGTGTGCACCCAGAATAGAGTAGTCAAAGACAGCTCTTGGTCTCTACTAATGATCAGGAACTAGTGGGACCAGCTCCTAATTCTATGACCAAAGTAACAGTCAATCACATGGGTCACATGATTAAGTAGACCTTCTTATGTCCTGGGCTTATGAGCCCAGTTAAAGGGATGCCAGGGCAAGCAGGAAAGGATTAAGCTAAATGGTGTGGCAAATATGTGTCTTGGCATACTAAGCCTGCAAAAATATACAATTTAAAGCGTTACTAAACCCAGGAACCTGCATTCACTATATCTGGCCTCCCACAGTACACAGAACATGGAAATGCAATTATTTTAGTAAATATAAACTGCTAAATACCTTTTCTCATCAGCAGTTAGAGCAGTCTTATGACTTCTATCAGTGTCCAGCAGAGCACATCTTAAAGCTTGCAGGAGGAGTTTTCATTTTGCTCTAAGATAATGCAGGACCCCTGACCTCTGTCTAGACAGTGCTGATCTGATCACATGCACTCTCCCAAGGAAAAAAAAAAACCTCTCTAGCAATACACACCAAACTGAGCATGTGCAGTGTGACTCCAAACCTCTGTTCTATCAGGAGATATTTAGGGGACAATGGCAGAAGGGGAGGATCAGAGAAGAGAGGATCAAACAGCATTTTTACACAATGCAGAGGATTAACCCCTTAGGTTCCACAGTGAGCATAACAAGGATGCTTTGCTGCATATACAGACTGATTTTACTGTTGTGGGTTTAGTAACACTTTAAGGTTGAACTGTCAAATTCGTGCATGAGCCAGCTTTGTGTGGTTCTCTTTAAGCGCTTAAAGACTATAAAGATATATTTTATAGCAAAAAGTCAAAAATATTTGTTTTCAAAATTGTCATTTGCATATAGCGCAACACATAAACAAATGCAGGGGTGATCAAATAACATGCATGACCGTGCCATTGTCAGTTAAAGTAACGTGGTGCAAAAAAATGGCCTGGTAATGAAGGGGGGGGTAAATCTTCCGGAGGGAAAGAGGTTCAACTTTCAACTGAGAGTGATTGCTTAGAATTTATTTATATAAAGCATACCTTAACATTTAGCATTTTTATTACAGTGAACATATAGGAGACAGTAAAATTTAACCTGTTATATCTGCAAGGCCTCCCTTCTCCCAAAGGGTATTTTTTTTTCTTTTTGTAATTCTCTGAAATGAAATTAATTTTTAACTTGGTAACTTTTACCCATTCATATTATATATCTTCGCTGGCATTTGTTCAGAAATAATTTTAATGTGTACACTTGTAGAAATCTGAGAACAAAAAAGCAATAATGTAATGTCCTTTGGGTCACCAAACAGGCCCTAGAGGGCTACATAGGAACCCCAAACCACCAGCTTACCATCACTAGACTAAATAGAAGTTTAAGGAGAAATAAGATAAGTCACCATAAAGGGTTGCATGCAGAGTTCATGTTGCCTAGGGCACATTCAAATGATATCACTCTTTTGTAAGGCTGCACCCCCTTTCTGTGCATACTGATGATGTGTCATTATAGTGAGTATTAAAAACAGGTGGTACTATCAGAGGCAGCATGCTGTGTGTGTAAAGCTAACCTTTTCCTATACTTTTCAGATCTCAGTGCACAAAGCGCATAAGATAATAGCTTCTTTGCAGTCTCCAGAACAATCCCACCAAACTAATTCTGTTGCTTGGTTTACCATTATTGTCCTATGTGGCATACAACAAAGTTTTGGTGCTGCCCCCCAATCCTTAAGCTGCCTGTGCTTAAGCACATCCTAGCTAGATGCAACTTTTTCATGGTGGCAGAAAGCCAAAATTATAGCAGAAATGGACTTCCACAACGATGACAATTACGGACATATGGCTTAAAGAATAGTTCCATGTATGATATTATACCAGCTTGAACCAATGTAACTATGTACTGTATATACCATACCTGGCTGATGCATCTGGAACCTGGAAATTACTGAAGTGGACATTTCAGCTACGATTGTACGAGGTGGAAAGTAGTACATCACCTCACAGCCTCTCCACCTTGTCAAATCAGTGGCTGACCTCCTGTATTCAGAATGCATAAGACCAGCCGCTTACCATGGGACCCAGAAGCCCAGTTGAGATCACTGGAGCAGTGGTGTTTTCTTCAGTGATTTCCAGCTTCCAGGGGCAACAGCCAGGTATATACATAGTTGCATTGTCCAAAATGGACCAATGTAACTATATAAAAAGATACCATGCCTGGAATGTATCTTTAACCACCCTGGCGGTATTCCCGAGTGTAGCTCGGGGTTAACTTTCAGTACCAGAAGCGGTAACCCGAGCTACACTCGGGATTTGTCAGGGCAGGGACCGATGAACGGACAGGCAGGCCTAACAATGTAACGCACTGACTGACGACAACCACCACCCACAGACCGAAGTCCCTCAGGGCGCGGAGCCTAAGTCCCAGGCTGCCCTTCACCAGGGCCCCTGATAGTGGGGATGGACTTGACAAAGCCAGGAACCAGGTCGCGGCCCCCGAGACACCTCAGCTGCGGTAATGGCCGCCGCCAATGGCGTGTAGCTGGTGGAAGAGACAAAAGAGTAGTCAGACAGGCCGGGTCAACAACAGCAGGACAAAGCAGTACAGGACAGCAGACGAGAATCACAGGTCACGAGCCGGGTTCAGCAACAGAGGGTCAGATCAAAGGAGAACACAAAGAATAGTCGAGTCACAAGCTGAATCAGATACCAGGAGAGTCACGAGAGTCAGAACAGAGTAATAGCAACACAAAGACACAAGACACAAGTGCAAAGAGCATGTGCGGACCACAGGCTTATATGTCATCAGCCACACCCCTCTGGGGGATGGACCTCAGAGACCTGAAGGCATAAAAGGATTCCCACAATGCACAGCAGAAAACCAAGATGGACACCAGCACATGGAGTCACATAACCTCAGGGAAAAGGTAGGACCTTGACAGGATTACACTGCAGCGTTGCTCTGGGATCCCTTGAGCACTTACCTTGTTCTGTGCTCCCACGATGTCCCCCCTGCAGCGACCCTGGCCATCTCCTCCGGCCGATGCCAGCATCCATCTTCCGGGTTCCGTTCTCTGTGAGAGTCGGGACGTACAGGGGACAGAACTAGCGGGAATTTAAAAATTTTAAAGATTTTACATTCACTTAATACACTAAAATCACATAGTATAACATTGCTGTATCAAACCATTTCACATACATTTTGTCCCGAGTGCTTTGTCCTGTGCCCTGCCTGCATTTTTACCGTTCTTTCTGCCTGCAAACTGAGAAACATCCATGGCGTCCAAAAAGCGCCCCTTTAGGTCAAAAGCGATTTTACACCAGCTAGAGAACAGCGATAGTAAATTAGAACCACTTGCAAAATTGAGTGATGATTTGTGGGGAAATTCGTCATCAGACACTGAAAACGATTTTGCGACTAAGCTCAGTGATGTATGAACTTGGCGCTATTATTTCAAATTTCAGTGTTTTTGCTTTGATTACATTATTGAATGAAATGTATATTAGTATATTATTTTTTATGATTATTTATTATATTATAATTTATGATTTTGTGTTTCAAATTTTATCATACCCGGGATGTTTAGTAGACTCTTGTTCGGACAGATTTCAGTGAGTTATTCCGAAGAATTACAGGCCTACAATAAAAAAACATATTTCCATTGAAAACAATGTACCGCTTTGAGCACAGAAATACTGACATAATCAGACCGCTAGGGAGGTTAAGAAACCCAGAGGAACCATTGCTATTGTGCCACTCCTACTACTGATGCAGTCCTTGTAGGGTTGCAATTACCTTTTCATCAGTTTCTTCACTATCCGAGCATGTATCTGCTGGTTCCATGTATGACAGGTCATAATAAGACTGAGCATTGTGCAGTAGACACTAGCCCACAAGTGCCTTATAAGTACAGAATAAAACAGAATGTGAGCTTTAGGGGGATACTTAAAAGGCAATGTATTTGACATTCACCAAATATTCACTACAGGTGAATCTTCAATGTTCATGTGTTTTAAATAACTATAGTTCACCACCAGTGAATGTTTGGTGAAAGTAACATCCACTGCTTATCAAATATGTCCTCCGTGTCTTTCCGGCCACATTTAGCTGCCAAAGGGTTAAGGTGTGGTTTGCCTTCCATCTGGGTGTGTTTCACACAACACTCAAAAAGGCTTTTATTACATGTGTAATCTGATGGAAAGGAATATGTGATGGGAGGAGGGAGAAGACAGAGCAAAGGAGTGGAAACAGGAGAAGAGGGTAATATAAAGAGAAAATGTATATCAGTCTATACCCAAGTGTCCACCTCCTCTCCCAGAAATTCCCCCAGTTATAATGCTCATACACTGTCAAACTGCTCATACTCAGCTGTTTTATTCCGGTATATCTCCTGTGTGTGTCTCTCTCTCATCTCTCTCTTGGTCCCCCTTCCTCCGATACTCTCCCTCTCTCTCCCAACGATCTTAATTCCCTAGCACGGTAGATTTTTGCACACAAACCGGAATTACTTTACAAGCAGAACTCATCTGTGCAAAATCTGTAGTATTCCCTTAGTGCAATTATGTGTCTGGAAATAAGACTGACTAACAAGGGAGGAGGGCGTAATGAAACATACGGATGGGGAGCGAGAAATAGGGGGGGAACATGACGGACATGACTGTGAGGCCAAAACGCTGCATTTCTTCTACAGAAAAAGTAATGGAAAAGGAAAAAAATATATAAATTGGAATACTAGGATATAGTAAAGGCATGAGAAGAGCACTGTGGTAACCTAATGCTAGCCATGTTCAAAGGGTACTTATTACCACCTGGGTTCCATTACAGAGGTCATGAGCTGGGGAGGGTGTCAGGTGTCTCTTCAGGTAGATGGCAGGGAAGGCGTTAAAAAAAAAAAATATATATATATATATTTATTTTTATTTTTTTTCTTTGGTATATAATGTGCAGGAGTCAGAGAAAAGATAATAAGATTAGGGCTGGCGCCAGTAAAGGGGGAGCACAGAGGGTGCACAAAAGGAGGAAAGAGTGGGGGAGTGATAGAGTCTAGGGAGGAAGAGTAAATGAAGAGAGATTGGGGAGAAAGCTTAAAAAAAAAAAAAAAAAGCAGAGGCATGTTGTGGAGGAAGACAAAGACATATTCCCTGCACAGCTTTTGTCACTGCAATCACCACAGATGTGCAGGGTAAGGTCTAGGGGGTACACAAGCAATCAGAGGCAGGAGAAGTCTCCAGTACTGGCACACTTTTCACTGTTTATCATCTAAGAGAAGCGAAATTCTGATTAGTACACTTAAAGCAGTATTAAACTCCAAACAAAAATGTAATATATTGCAGCTTACCAATCAGATGTGGTGGCTGCATTTGTTTTCTTTTTCTAGGCTTTTTTCCATTATTCACACCTGGTGATCTGGTCAGGAGTCTGTTAATTTTCAACATTACAAGCTCTGTTGAAAATGTAGCAGTTAAGAGTGTTTAGATTGTGTTAAGTGTTTGCTTTCATCATATCCAAATAGTAAAATATATAATATGAGGTATATATGGAGCACAAAGGTGTCAATCATATTTGCACTTGCTTAATGCATGGAGCACAGAAGTCAAGGGTGCATAACGCATGTAGTGCAGGGGCCAGGAGTGTGTAACAGATGGAACACAGGGGTCAGGAGTGCGTAACCCATGGAGTGTGGGGTCAGAGGTGCATAACCCATGGAGTGTGGGGTCAGAGGTGCATAACCCATGGAGATTGGGGTCAGAGGTGCATAACCCATGGAGCGTGGGGTAAGGAGTGTGTAGCAGATGGAACACAGGGGGTAAGGAGTGTATAACCCATGTAGCGTGGGGTCAGAATCGCATAACCCATGGATTGTGGGGTCAGGAGTGCATAAGCAATGAAGCGCAGGGGTCAAGAATGTGTAATGCATGGAATGCAGAGGTCAGAAGTGTATACCACACCGTGTAGGGGTCAGGAATATGTGGCATACAGGCCAGGATATACATGAGAACCAAAATCCCTCACAGAAGAGATTCCCCCTCCCAAAAAAAATGATCTCTCCTGCCACAATTCACCATTCAGGACAGAGCTCTCTCCACCCAAATCACCCTCAATACAGACCTCCCTGCCCCCTGCCTCCACCACCAATACAGACTTTACTCTCTCAGGACAGACCTCTTCCCCCAGTACAGACATCCCTCCCCCAGGGTCACTTGTTTCCTGGGGACAGGCCCCTTAAAACATGGACTGTCCATGGGAAATGGGGACTTATGATAATGAGGTCATTACACGGGTATGTGTAATGTTAATGTTTTTCATGGGTCAATTTTTTCATAACCCACATAAATTCAAGGATCCATCCCTGAGGTGAAATGTCAGTGCACTGTTGTAATGTGCTCTATAACATGGGTTTCAACATACATTACCGTGCACAGAAAGTTGTGAATTCAGCCTTAGAGCACATCTATGGTCAATATTTAAAATACCCACTTTAAAGTTCAAATATTTCTAGCCTACTATTAATCTGAATGATCTTGACATTTGTAAACTTTCTTTGTAAAGATGCATTTACTGGAATTCTGTGACACATTTTCACTATGGCCTGTGAGTAGGCACTGCTGTGTCACACAATTCACAGAGCCTGCCATCTGAACTACAAAGATGATGAGAGGAAGAGTTTCAGGATGCTCCAACAAAAGGAAGGACTTCCTTATGCCGCTGCCTCTCTCCATTCAAATCAGTTGGAACTGCTGAGGCAAGTCCCATTGTCAGAGCACAATGTCCTGGCGGGGGGATTCCTCCATCTACCTCACCTGAGGTGACAGAGGAATTTCCTTCAGGAAAATAAAAAATAACTGTTGTCTTGGACTAGGTTACTTACAGACCATTTACCGTGATCTACCAGTGAGCCAAATTAATATGAGAATACGTGCACGTGGAAGTAAGACACTGACACTTCGCAGTTTGCCAACTTCCTAAAATTCTGTTTTATTGAGGAACTAACAGTATCATTTATAGGGCTTATGATGCAGGCAAAGCATATACATTGATTGGGTGAAAAGTCCACTGGGTATCTGCGTGTTCTTCCATCCGTGTTGATATCTTCCAATCATTGTCCCCAAAGAGACTCATTCCCTTTTATGGGGGTTGTTTACATTAAAAGATACTTTTCTCCTAATGAGTCACCAAGGGTGAGACTCCGGATGAAGGCGCCATCTTAATTATCATCATTGTTCTGTCAACCTATATCTGATTGTTTACTTAAGAGAGTAAGGAATTTAAAGGGCAAGAAACAGACAGTAGCAAGACTATAAAATTGTCATTTTACTGATCATCTAATAAAACGTGGACTGTCTATCACAATCCACTACACTGTGTATAGCCAGATTTAGGGTGAGGAAACATGGGTGTTTTGTGTTTTTTTGCAAAGATTCTCTGAACCTACTATATTGCTAATACCAGTGATTACCAGTGATTTGCAGCTAGCGATTTATTTGCTACAGCCACTGGCAATTTGCTACAGCATTGGGTTGTGCTCTGCTACAAATCGCTCCCCCTCAGTGATTTGCAGCTAAACACAGCAATTACTGCAACATTTCATAGAAAAGCATTAAGACCAATTGTCTCCAGGAATTTAGCAGTTGACCTGAAAAGCTTTTGAATCTCAATCACCGAGCAATAGATCAACAAATTGCCATAAACATTTCACTGTTAGCAATCCCATAGAAAATCATTATGAAATTCTTAGCAACAAATTGCTCTAACAAAACAGGGGGTAATCACTGCAAGAAAATTGCCTGTGTGTCATCAGCCAGGAACAACATGTTTTCATGTATGGCAAGAATGAGATATTTTACTCCAGATTATATGTTTTTCTTTTTTAACAGACATCAAAACATTGTGATTTATTAATGCTGGCATATGCCCTACAGATTCAAGCGGAGTATGAATCTGGCTGCATCCAGGTTTCGACCTCCATTCCTAACTACAGGTAACCGCTTGGTGTACGGCTACATGAACAGTGACAGCCGCTGTTAGCCTGTCTTTACTTTGTGCAGGCTGAGCAGCCACTGCTACTGGCATGCATCTGTCATTCCAGCTGCAAGAATCTGCCGATTCTTGCCGCTGGAATCCGATGTATGTGGCTAAGCGGACATGTAAAGGAGGCCATATGTTGCAGATGATGCAAAACCTGCAAAGCCTTTATCAATATTATGCAAATGTGGAACATGTTGTCCAAGAATGTCATTTCATACATCAGTCTAGCTCAAAGGTGTAACTAAAAGCATGGAGTCTCGATGAAAAATGTAAACCCCCCCCCCCCTTCCACATACACACACACACACACAGTTCTCATCATTGTCATATAGTTTTTATAAAGCAGAAAATAACAGGAGTGCCCCACTCAGACCCCGCCATGGGACAGAGATCAGTATGAAGTATTCCACAATAATGTAGGCAGATGTACATCCTCAGGTGATATTTCACCTTCCCTTGGAAAAGTGACTTCAATCATAATGAAAATTATAAATAGCTCTAGTATATATGCTCTGTATGGTATTTGCATTTTATTGGGGATTTGTGCAAAATGTAACAAATACACATGGGATATACTTCCTGTATATATTTTTGCTGATAACATGCAAGGTTCAGAGTTTATGTAGATGTGTTTATCTAGAGATTTAGACATAAATCTCCACAAATATATGGCAACTGTTACTGGCACTGCTGACTCTGATCTTAATAAATATGCTCACTGCTACTAACAAAGATTTGCAGAAATACTGCAGATGTCTGTGAAGGTCAATGCTGGCACTGCTTTAAATACAGTATAACTCTTCCAATATGTTGGCTTTTGCTGACACTGCTAGCATATACTGTAATCTTCACTAATATGGCCACTACTACTAATACAGATAACTACCAATATGGTCACAAATGCGGATAGAGAATAGAGGAGGAGGCACCAGCTAAAATAAGGTGTTTATTAACACAGGATAAAAAAACACAAGATGTGTAGGTTTAAAATGCTCATCAAAGGTAAAGGTTCACCACTCACTCCTAATCTGCAGAGTCCGCCATCAGCGTCCAGGCTTGAGGTTGGAACAGATGGGTCGGGATGCCCTGTATACATCAGGAAGCACACTGGAATCAACATGGATCGCACGGACGGCATCAGAAGGAGGAGAAGATAGGAACCAGTAACAGGCTATGTGCTCTGAGCTTCTTGGCTGGTGAGTGTATGTCTACCATAATGGCCACCACTGCTGACACTGTTAGTATATACAGTAGATCACTACTAATATGGTCACTACTGCTGACACTGCTAATATATGTCTACCATAATGCCACCCACTGATGACATGCCTAACATATAGAGCTCTACCAATATGGTCACTGCTGCTAATATTTGTCTACCATAATGGCCAGGGCCATGTAACACGGGGCAAAAAGGGAAGCTGCCCTGGGCCCAGTCATTGTTGTTGGGCCCAAAACAGCTTCTTAAGCCTGCAATTGGGGTCCAGTGACAGCACTGCACAGCACATCAGCTACACGTGAGGCAGCAGCGGCACTCTATTCCCCAGCCAGCAGGGAGGGGGTGGGGCCAGGAGCTCCTCTGAAACATTTTGACGTGGCCCCATGCAGCCTGAATGCTTAGAGGCTTGGAACGGAGATCGGAGTGGGCACGCTGAGAACCCCATCCCCAGGGCCTGAGAGCCCAGCCTCCAGACCTCTGAGAGCCCTGTCCCTGGACCTCGGAGAGCAGGTGGTGAGCCCAGCTGTCTAGGTAGGTCCTTCTTCCTATAGACTGCTTAAGGACTGTTATCCCAAACCCTGACCTGTTTTTTTACTAACTGTAAATCTGTGCATTATTGCTCCTGGGAGTTGTTGCAGAGCCAATTGTATATGCCTAAATGGTTTATATACATTGCCTTGAAGAAGTATTCATACCCCTTGAAATTTTCCACATTTTGTCATGTTACAACCCATAACGTAAATGTATTTTATTGGGATTTTTTGTGATAGACCAACACAAAGTGGCACATATTTGTAATGTGGAAGGAAAATGATAAATGGTTTTAAAAATGTTTTACAAATAAATATCTGAAAAGTGTTGCGTGCATTTGTATTCAGCCCCCTTTACTCTGATACCTTTAACTAAAATCTAGTGGAACCAATTGCCTTCAAAAGTCGCCTAATTATTAAATAGAGTCCACCTGTGTGTATTTTAATCTCAGTATATACACAGCTGTTCTGTGAAGTCCTCAGAGGTTTGCTAGAGAACATGAGTGAACAAACAGCAGCATGAAGGCCATGGAACACACCAGACAGGCCAGGGATAAAGTTGTGGAGAAGTTTAAAGCAGAGTTAGGTTATAAAAAAAATATCCCAAGCTTTGAACATCTCACGGAGCACTGGTTAATCCATCATCCGAAAATGGAAAGAGTGTGGCACAACTGTAAACCCACCAAGACATGTCCATCCACCTAAACTAACAGGCTGGGCAAGGAGAACATTAATCAAAGAAGCAGCCAAGAGGCCCATGGTATCTCTGGAGAAGCTGCAGAGATCCACAGCTCAAGTGGGAGAATCTGTCCACAGGACAACTATTAGTCATGCACTCCGCAAATCTGGCCTTTATGGAAGAGTGGCAAGAATAAAGCCATTGTTGAAAGAAAGCCATAAAAAGTCCTGTTTGCAGTTTGTAAGAAGCCATGTGGGGGACACAGCAAACATGTGGAAGAAGGTGCTCTGGTCAGATGAAACCAAAATTGAACGGTTTGTCCAAAAAGCAAAACGCTATGTGTGGTGGAAAACTAACACTGCGCATCACCCTGAACACAAAATCCCCACTGTGAAACATGGTGGTGCAGAATCATGTTGTGGGGATGCTTTTCTTTAGCAGGGACAGGGAAGCTGATCAAAGTTGATGGGAAGATGGACGGAGCCTAATACAAGGCAATCATAGAAAAAAAACCTGTTAAGAGTCTGCAAAAGACTTGAGACTGGGGCGAAGGTTCACCTTCCAGCAGGACAACAAACCTATACATACAGCCAGAGCTACAATAGAATGGTTTAGACCAAAGTATAGTCAAGTGTTAGAATGGCCCAGTCAAAGTCCAGACGTAAATCCAATTGAGAATCTGTGGCAAGACTTGAATATTGCTGTTCACAGACGCTCTCCATCCAATCTGAGAGAGCTTGAGCTATTTTGTAAAGAAGAATGGGCAAATTTCACTCGCTAGATGTGCAAAGCTGGTAGAGACATCCCCAAAAAGACTTGCAGCTGTAATTGCAGCAAGAGGTGGTTCTACAAAGTATTGACTCAGGGGGGGCTGAATACAAATGCACACCAAACTTTTCACATATGTATTTGTAAAAACATTTATCATTTTCCTTCCACTTTACAATTATGTGCCACTTTTTGTTGGTCCATCACATAAAATCCCAACAAAATACATTTATGTTTTTGGCTGTAACATGACAAAATGTGGAAAATTTCAAGGGGGTGTAAATACTTTTTCAAGGCACTGAACAAGAGACAGTTTCATTACACAGAGATGAAGTTGCCTTAAGATTGCTGATATTGTATATATTCGATCTTCTCCTGTAGTACATCCATAGTCTCTCGTTATCTCCTGTAGTATGTCCGCAGTCTCTGATCATCTCCCATAGTAAGTCTGCAGTCTCTGGTTATCACCTGTAGTACATCCGCAGTCTCTGGTCATCTCCTGTAGTACATTCGCAGTCTCTGGTTATCTCCCGTAGTACGTCCGCAGTCTCCGGTTATCTCCCGTAGTACGTCCGCAGTCTCCGGTTATCTCCTGTAGTACGTCCGCAGTCTCCGGTTATCTCCCGTAGTAAGTCCGCAGTCTCTGGTCATCTCCTGTAGTATATCCGCAGTCTGGTTATCTCCTGTAGTATGTCTGCAGTTTTTTGGCTATCTCCTGTAGTACATCCGCAGTCTCTGGTTATCTCCTGTAGTACGTCTGCAGTCTCTGATCATCTCCTCTAAAAATTATAAACTGATCATCTCCTGTAGTGTGTATAGCACTAAATAATATGTACAACCCTTTGGTGTGTCAGGGGTTGCAGTGTAGTTGAGGCCCCCCAAAATTTCATCAGTTGATCATACTGGGATGCAATCTCAAAACAAGCTATACTGTGTCCACAAAATAAATGCAGTATATGAGAGTCAGATCAAGACCTTTGTGGCTTAAAGTGGCTGTCTCAACACAAAGTCCTCTTTCACATGTGCTGCAGTCCCTTTTGCCTCTCTATAAAATGCTCGATGGTGGATCACTTTGCAGAGGCAGTTTGCAGGCATTCAGAAGGAGAATACTGCATTTGGCTTGTGGCTGCGGCGACTGAGTTCAATGGGAAAGTTTGATAGGCGATGTTGCTTGTGAAACTTGACATGTTGAGTTAAAATTGCCACACTGTTAAGGTAAGCATCAACATCACGGCAAAGTGTAGTCAATGAAGCCACTGCTATGTTCATTTCAAGGTAGTTGGTCAAGGAGTGGTTGTTTATTGGCCTCTTTTAAGCCACTTCTATACACAATCTGGTCATGTCCACTATTCTCTGCGACATATTTAGCAGAACTTGTTTTTCAACTGTATCCCAGGGAGGCTGTTATTTTGTCACACTGTGTTGACTTTTTAAGTGTAAATCAGGCAAATTGCTTGTTCTGGGTATTGTCAGTGTTTATATATTGTGTTTATACTGTTTAATTATTGACTGTCAGTAAATTTTCCAGGTTTTGTCAGTAAAAAAAGTTGTGTTAGGTTGGCAACCCTGGTATCCAGTGACAGCAGTGGTATGCTTGCAAGCAATATATCCCAAAATCTGGGTTCAGACAAAATTATGAAAACTACAAAAAATGGCAGCCAAACACTATACCCTGATACCAGGCATTCCATATAAAGTGTACAACAAAAAGTGCAGCACTCAAATAATTAAATATTAACCCAATAAATTTTATACAATCAAATATCCCATATCATGTGAAAATCAAAATTTGATCAGTCCCGCATGCCATGATGAAAACAGGAAACTTCCAGAGATACCTAAAGTGACACCATCCACTGTCATCCCAGTCATCCCCATTGGCTGTTTTACACTATGTGGAGTATCTGTTCATTGCATGTGTTCTGCTGAAAATTATGCTCTTACCAATTAAGACTGGAAAGTTTAAAGCCATTGTTAAGTAAAGAGGTGGCTATTTTAAAAGATTTTTTGTCATCACTTTGGACCATCTAATGCCTATGATGTTACCCATATTACCTTAACCACTTCCACGCCACCTTATAGCAGAAATACTGCAACACGAGTGCGCAAAATCACACAGATATATATATACACACACACACGCATGATCTTGCAGTTCCGGGTAGGGGGCACACCGCCATTCGCGGCCTCAGCTGTCAATTACCGTTCCCGGATGGTGATTTTTAGCCAGCACCCGGAAATCGCTGAGTATCTCCGAAGGGGGAGAGACCTGTGTATAAGTAACACAGATCTCTCCCCTGCCAGCTCCTGCACACTGCTTTGTATGGCTCTGCATAACAGATCCATACAAAGCAGTGTTCTTACAGTGTAAAGCACTTACACAGCAGACAGTGAAACAGCACACAGTTAACCCTTTGATCGCCCCACATGTTAACCCCTTCCTGCCCAGTGCCATTAGTACAGTGTCAGTGCTTTTTATTAGCACTGATCACTGTATTGGTGTCACTGGGGATGTCAGTGACACCAAGTCGGTTCCCCTCAGTGTCAGAATGTCCACCACAGCCTTGCTATAAGTTGCTGATCGCTGCAAATACTAGTAGAAAAAAAAAATTCCAGTATATATACCACTAGTTGTAAACGCTATAACTTTCACGTAAACCAATTAATTTACATGTATTGGAATTTGTTTCTTAGCAAAGACATGTAGAATACATTTTGACCTAAATTTATGATGAAATTAGATTTTTAACTTCTTTTTACTGGACATGCTTAATAGCAAAATGTCAAAAATATTGTTTTTTTTCTAAAAATTGTCAGTCTTTTTTTGTTTATAGCGCACAAAATAAAAAATGCACACGCGATCAAATACCACCGAAAGAAAACTCTATTTGTGGGAAAAAGGACATAAATTTCATTTGGGTGCAGCGTTGCATAACCGTGCAATTGTCAATTAAAATAACACAGCACCATATTGTAAAAAATGGCCTGGTCAGGAAGGGGGGTAAATCCTCAGGTGGGCAAGTGGTTGAAGAGCACTGACTGACCACTCTTAGTAGGGGGTCACAAGCCTTCCGGTAAGCCTTGCATGGGAGTGGATGGTGTCACTTTGTCTATCTCTGCAAGTTTCCCGTTTCCATCACAGCATGTGGGACTGACCACATTTTCATTCTTCACCATCATTTTATTTTCATGGACACTGTACGATCAGAAAATATTCACGATATAGGATATTTAATTGTATAATGTTTATTTGGTTATATTCAATGAGTTGAATGCTGCACTTTTTGTTGTACACTTTATGCTAGCAGGCACCTGGAGGGATTATGGAGCGTTCGAAGGGTGGTAAGGCCAGACAACTCAATCTGTGACAGTTTCATCGGGCCTGGTGCGCCCTGTAGTGAAGAGCTGTGCGCTGTGACTGCTGGGTCTGATTACTTGGAGGTGATGAGTGGACTTATACACAACAATTAAGAGCAGCAGCATATTACTTTATTCTGGAGTAATCATTCAGTAAACTAAGCTGCATTATGCTTTGCTGCGCTTTCTATCTGCTCCTCCTTTGCTTGTCTGCTTTTTGCTTAAAATATGCAATACATGTGGACTAATAGCTTAATTAACCACTTGCCGTCCACCTGCTGTTTATAAACGGCAGGGCGGTGGCACTCCAGGGGCGGGTTGCCGTTCATAAAAGGCACCCGCCTTTTCTAGCTGTGCGCGCTCCCTCCGGACACAGTGAAACACCGATCGTCGGACGGGACCTCTGTACGAGGTCCCGATCATGTGATCACTGATTCGCCAATCAGTGATCACATGCAAAGTAGTAAGCAAGATGTCACTTGTGACATCATTGCTTACTATGTGTGAAATCTGTGAATGATCACAGAGGTCACATGGTACAAGGCTATTCACAACAGCCTTGTACCATGTGACAAGGTGTGACCAATCACAGTTCACTCAGTATTTCTCAATGGCTGCAAGATGCAGACAGAGAGAAATAGAAATTATTTATTTTACATCCTATATGGGTGTAAAAGCAATCACTGTAAAAAAAAAAAAAAAAAAATCTTCATCACCCCCCACAAGTAGTACAGTGTCACCATGGTGACACTGTACTGCTAGGGTGACAGTAT
This sequence comes from Staurois parvus, assembly GCF_062004578.1. Classification (NCBI taxonomy): domain Eukaryota; kingdom Metazoa; phylum Chordata; class Amphibia; order Anura; family Ranidae; genus Staurois; species Staurois parvus. Next base: position 7,190,578 of record NW_028317947.1, on the reverse strand, counting down.
TTAAAAAAAAACAAAAAAAAACCCCATAAATAATAATATAAAAAAAAAAATTAAAATGTAAAATTTTTTTTAAAAATTATAAACTAATTTGGCTTATTTTTTTTTTTACTAAAAATATAACGGAATACATGTCGGCCAAGATTTATGATGAAAGATTATTTATTTGCAAAATTTTATAAGAAAAACACTTTTTTTCAAAATTTTTGGACTTTTTCATTTACATAGCAAAAAAAATAAAAATCCCAGCGGTGAATAAATACCACCAAAATAAAGCTTTATCTGTCTCAAAAAAATGGTAAAAAATTCATATGGGTACAGTATTGCATGACCGCGCAATTGTCTTTCAAAGTGTGATAGCGCTGAAAGCTGAAAATTGCCCTGGACAGGAAGGGGGTAAAAGTGTCCGGACAGGAAGTGGTTAATATGCTGCTTTACTTTCTCATTATCTGGGATTGCTCCACTGCTCAGTGAGCGGTCATTATGTGTAGTAACCCCTAGCAACCAATCAGTGAACGGGGGGGAGGGGGCAAGAAAATGTTTGCCCAGGGTTCAATCAATATTAAAGACAGCCCTGATAATGGCCACCACTGCTGATACTGCTAGCATATAGATCTCTACCACTATGGCCACCACTACTTTAATGGTGGACAAATCCTAAAAAGGGACATGGTCCACTTATTCATAGTGTATATATCGATAGCTATATATATGGAGATTTCTGTCAGCATGTGGTCCTATTTGTAGATATTTAAATAATGACAATAGCTGTGGACACATTTGTGGAGATCTATCAAACATTGAACCTGCATAGTAAATATATGCAAACCGGTATGTGAGGAGTTAACTAAATTGTGCCTACCATATATATCTGGTGTTGTAATATTGTGATTGGTTTATAACATTCCTACCACAGAAGGTGATTGGTAACTGGATTTGCTTCAATTTCAATACCCTTCATACCAGATTGCTATTTGAGTGCTTTCTTCCTTGAGCACCGGTCTATGTCAAATGGCTCTCGATTTTTTTTCAAATTGTGCAATTTTCTTTGGATTGCTGTCCATTATCTGTACTTATATACTTACACATTTAAATGATTTAGATAATATATTGCATGTGATACCCAGCAGGCATCACTTTTATTCTTATTTGCTACATATGCTTGTTCACACATACACCATTTTCATATAGATTTTTTTAGCCTAAATATAATAATGCAGCACATATTTATTTACAGCCATAATTACTAACACTATTATTATTATTATAAATGGTATAGCAACATTTTGTTGTATATTACAGCTGCAGTAAATGATACGTTCGCCTTTCAAAAAAATATTAAATACACATATTTTTGCAAGTAAAAAAATATGCTTTTTTTTTTTTATTGGAGCCTGCAGAGCACTGCACCCACAATCAACAGATCGTGAGTGTAATGTCAGGCTCCTGCACAGTCTTCCTCTAGCTTTGTGCCAGGTATCCCTGCAGCCCATTCAATTTACAAGTCCATTTGCCACAGTGAAAGATGGTACTTGTAGTTTCTTCATTCACAGATCCCTGTGAATGAATGACATGGCTGTGTGGGCAGAGCTCTATTTTTTAAAAAGTGACAGCAGGTAAGGGGAGAAGATACCCCACCTGCTGTTACAGAGCAGGGAGCGCTGGTGGCAGGAGGTGGGTCCATAGAAAATGTTACACTGGGGAAAATATTTATTGATCCCCTGCAGATTTTTTAAGTTTGTCCACTTACAAAGAAATTATGGGTCTATAATTGTTATTGTAGGTATATTTTAAATGATGGAGACAGAATATTAACCAAAAATCCAGAAAACACACACTACAAATGTTATAAATTGAGTTGCATTTCAGTGAGTAAATTAAGTATTTGATCTCCTACCAACCAACAATAATTCTGGCTCCTACAGACTGGCTATGTGCTCATGTGGTACACAGATTCATCTTGTCAATTTAAGAAGGTGCTCCTAACATCCCGTTATGTATATAAAAGAAACCTGCCCACAGAATCTTGGGCACCACCATGGGCAAGACCAAAGAGCTGTCAAAGGACATCAGGGACAAGATTGTAGACCTGCACAAGGCTGGACTGGGCTACAAGACCATCAGCACGAAGCTTGGTGAGATGGAGAAAACTGTTAAAGCGATTATTCGCAAATGGAAGAAATACAAAATAACCATCAATCACCCTCGGTCTGGAGCTCCATGCAAGATTCCGCCTCATGGGGTAAGGATGATCATGAGAAAAGTGAAGGATCAGCCCAGAACTACATGGGAGGAGCTGGTGAATGATCTCAAGGCAGTTGGGACCACAGTCACCAAACAAACCATTGATAACACAATACGCCGTCATGGATTGAAATACTGCAGCACCCGCAAGGTCCTCCTTCTCAAGAAGGCACATGTACAGGCCTGTCTGAAGTTTGTCAATGAACATCTAAATGATTTAGAGAAGGATTGGGAGAAAGTGCTGTGGTCAGATGAGACCAGAATTGAGCTCTTTGGCATTAACTTGACTCGCCGTGTTTGGAGGAAGAAAAATGCTGACTATGACCTTAAGAACACCATTACTACAGTCAAGCACAGAGGTGGAAACATTATGCTTTGGGGCTGTTTCTCTGCTAAAAGTACAGGCCGATTTTGCCGCATTGACGAGCCAATGGATGGGACCATGTATTGTAAAATCTTGGATGAGAACCTTCTTCCTTCAGCCAGAACACTGAAGATGGGTTGTGGATGGGTCTTAAAGCATGACAATGACCCAAAACATACTGCCAAGGCAACAAAGGAGTGGCTCAAGAAGAAGCACATAAAGGTCATGGAGTGGCCTAGCCAGTCTCCAGACCCTAATCCTATAGAAAATTTATGGAGGGAGCTGAAACTTCGAGTTGCCAAGTGACAGCCAAGAAACCTTAAGGATTTAGGGAAGATCTGTAAAGAAGAGTGGAGCAAAATCCCTCCTGAGATGTGCAAACCTGGTAACCAACTACAAAAAAGTCTCTAACCCTGTGCTTGCCAATGAGGGTTTCTCTGCCAAGTACTAAGTCGTGTTTTGCTTGGGGATCAAATGCTTATTTTACTCATTGAACTGCTGCTCAATTTATAACATTTGTATTGTGTTTTTATCTGGATTTTTGGTTGATATTCTGTCTCTATCAATTAAAATACACCTATGATAAAAATTATAGACCCCTCATTTCTTTGTAAGTGGGCAAATGTACAAAATATGCAGGGCATCAAATAGTTATTTTCCCCACTGTACACCCTAAAATATGAGTGTAACATGCTCCTAAAGGTAAACTTCTCTATACCATTCTTAAATATTAACTTTGCTTTTGTGGGAAATAAATAAAAAGCAAAGAATAGCATATACTGTACAATTGCTACACAAGGCAGTGAATGCATGTTATTAAAAATGACCTTTCCTTTTCAATCTGCAGCTCTTTAATTTTCTGTAAAATGAAATGCAGTCTGGTGGACCAACTCAGTTGGTGTACAGAACTTCCCCAGAAATGTCATTTCCTGCCTCAGATTGTCGACATCCTCAGCAACAAAATTTATTTTTTGGTGAGATACTCCCAAAGGGTTAATTTCTTCATAAAAGGATGCCGACATTGCAACATTCTTCATTAGAATGCTGCAAATGCACCAGCTGATTAATAATGAAAAAGTCACTTCCATTAAGATTCACTTTGCACACAGCCAACTACTTTTTCTTCAGAGAAGAAACAGGTAGAAGTCTGGAAAAAAAAGTTTGCTAAAAACCCTGCAGTGTGCATTGATCACCAAGAGGGGACTGTTTTTCCCGCAACAAAAATGAACTTACTCTTTAAGCCTCTTGGATTAGAAAGCAGCTTATTTCCTTGTTATTCATATTAAAGTGAAACTTCACCATTCTTAGCTAAAATGAAAATCCCTAAAAATCGTCCCTGTATGAAAATTAAAAAAGAAAAACAACATACTTACTAGTCCATGGGGTCTAGCATTGTCTTCCTTGCAGCCACAGTCCTCCTTCCCCACTATGTTCCCAAACTCCCATTGTAAAATGAGATCCTGCACACATTTAGACATGCTGTGCGTCTCTGCCACACCTCTAGGGGCATGGACAGACTTGCAGCATGGCTACACATGTGCAAGATTCCCTGCCACAGGTCTCTTCCAGGTCCCATAACTTTGCGAATGCCACGGGTCTCTTCTGAGTCCCAATGACTGGTAGACACACCTGGTGAGTTTGCACACATGGGATTTCACACTGAAACACTGTCTTCTGGGATCTGATGTAGACATTCCAAGAGACAGTGATTGGCTGGACATATGTAATCTTTGCCTAGGCAAGGATTCAGGAAGTGTAACTCAGCAAGTCTACGAAGCAATTTTATTTTTAACAACTGATTTTCATGCAACACTCTCATTAGACTATCTGCCTGGCTTCCCAACAAGGTGGCAGTTTTAATTAATCATGTGTGCCCTCTGCTGGTTTCTGTTCTGTTGCAAACCCTTCTTCTCTCAGACTGGCAGTGGAGAGCTGAAGAACACTTTTTCACAGTCATATGGCTAGAGCTGACATACATGTACACTTGAAAGCTTGTCTACCCAGGCTGTCCTCATTATCAGATAAAAAAAAAAAAACCTCAGTATAATTGAGGGTGGTGGACAGATCTTTGCAGCATTTATCCATGATTGTCTGTTTCCATGTTGGTGAGAGCAAAGGACAGACTCTGCAGGTATGGAGCTGCAGTATTATACTTCTTGGTGTTATTTCATTGGAACGTCAAGCTGAAATTTAATTTGCTAGTATTTTAACTTCCTTGATTCCTCCTTTCCCACTCAACATGCTCTTGCTGCTGTGTCTGAACCATTGAGCAGGAAGAGAGCCAGAACAGCAGCTGCTCTTGTGCACATTGCTGGATCGAGATGGGGCTCAAGTAAGCATTAGGTGGGGCTGAGGAAAGCTACACACAGAAGGATTTTTACCTTCATGCATTCTAAAAAAAACCATCAGCCTTTAGAACCACAACTCTGCAAGACTAAAAGTAATAATTAAGTTCAGCTTTAAAGTGTTTTTTTTTAGTATAGTAGGGCAAGGCAATAACCCTGTCGCATTGTATGCTCTCTGTGGTCATGTTGTTGATTTTTCCCTCTTTACCCATCTGGGGAAACCATTGTCACTGTGATAGTAAGAAAGGGAAATTTTTCTAACAGAGCTCTGGTCCCACTCTCTATCCAAAATTAAGAAAAAAAAATTGGCTGGACTTGTGCAGCATGTGCAGTAATGCAGTGCAAAGCATCTGCACAGAGAAACAACTGCACCTAAACTATTTTTAAAGGAAGCAGTGCACAATGTTGCTTTAGTACACTTGTAAGCAGGTTGCAGTTTAGCTAGCTCAGTGCTAACCTGGGTGGGAGGGTTAAGGTTAACTTTAGTTCCCAGGTTTTCCTATTGGCAGGCTTATTTAGGGTTGGCCCACTGATCCTGGAGATGTAAAAAGGAACAGTGGTCCAGAGCCTGGGAGAGGGAGAGTCTTGCTGCTGCCTTTCTGTCATTCCTTAGCTGAAGAGGGATAAGCATCACACCTTGCTGCCGCAATGCAAAAATCTGGGGTTCACCCCAAAGACACCAGCTACTGGACTCTGCTGATACCATGGACTTTATCTTTATTGGACTCTACCTTTGCAGGTATGCTGGGGCAGCAGGTCAGATTTAGGGAGGTAGGGAAGAAGAACTGTTCTTGTGCATGTTTTGCAATTTTTCTAAGTAAAGCGTTGAAACTTTGTTTTCTGCCTGGTCTGAATTTATTAAAAGGAGTGCATTGCAAGTAACTGCCACATTTCACACATAGTCTACAGATCGGGTCACTAGGCATGTTGGGGCATGAAGACAGCACTAAGAGTCATCCTGGTGTGAAGTTAAGTGGTTACCAAGGGTAACGGAAGCCAACAGTCAAGAGTGTTCCTGTTACAGGTGGGACTGCCTCTAGCAGCGAGGGAGATGTTGTCGGCACTCCTTCCTCCAGCAATCTGTCCCCCATAGCAATGAGAGTGGATTGGTGCCACAGAGGTTCCCATCTTGTGCAAAGGTTCGGAAAGTCAAAGTCTAAGTTAAGTGCACGTATGGAGCCCGCACTTGGGCACAATAGGGCCCTGTTCTGCTACTGGAAGAAGTAGTGGAAAAGGCTGGACAGATGGATGTGGACAAGGCTAAGCATGTCCCTCCTAATTGCAAGTCAAGAGTGAAGGTGTGCATTGGCACAGGGACCCACGAGTTTACTAAAGTACAGTTATTATGCAAGTGTACGCAGTGCAAGTTCATCTCTAAGAGTGAAGGTCTGCCTTAAGGTTGAGTATTCCTCCACGGCGGCCTTTTCCCAGGGCATTTATGAAAACGGCACAGAGTAAAGTTAGCCCAGAGTAATGAACCCACTCTGTGGTAGGCCTCTTACGTTACCCACACTTTGTACCCAACGAGCAGGGGAACATAGAGGAGGTACCACTAAACTACCATTACACACTAGCATACCATTCAAAATTAATGGTAATGCAACATACTAATGCATGCAAGGTAAGGCATGTTGTGGTAAATTCCATCATGTTTAGCAAACAAGCACATTTTTTAGAGTACCTTATACAACAACCCTCAATAGCCCTAATTAACACCTGGAAAGCTTATTTACTGCACTTACTAGGAACTATTGCACCACTCTATTTTTGTGATATAGGTATGTGACGTTTTGGACATTGGACAAACCTTGCCAGAAGGTGGCAGTGAGGGCATCATTGTCCAAGGTGAGTTAAGCTGTCATAATTTGGATCTCAATTAGGAGGTGTAGAAGGGCACTTGCTGAAGAGTAGACTCAAGAAAGTTCATTAAAGATTGTCCTTAAGAGAGTCAGAAAGGCTGCAATGTAGTTGATCCCAGGATTGCCTTTTTTCCCCAGAGAGTCACTGGATGGTACAGAGCACACTAGGATACACAGGGGTTGATTTACTAAAACTGGAGAGTGCAAAATCTGGTGGAGCTGTGCATTTAGCTAATCAGCTTCTAACTTTAGCTTGTTCAATTAAGCTTGGACAAGAAAAAAATGGAAGCTTTATGCAGAACTGCACCAGATTTTGGGGCTTTAGTAAATCAACCCCACAGGGTCACTGGGTAACACAGGATGCTTAGGGTACTCTGGAGTTACAGGGGTCATAGGGTGACACAGGGTGTACTGGAGTCAGGGAGACACAGGAGTGCACAAGGGTCACAGAGGTCTCTGGAAACAAAGCAGCACTGGGGTCACTGGAGACACTAGGGTCAAGCACAGTAGTGCTGGCCCTACTAAAAACATTGTGGTCACTGGTGACACAGGAGTTTTGGGGTCACTGATGACAATTAGGATCACTGGAATCACAGGATTAGGCTCACGAGTGCTAGGATCACTGAAGATATTCATGGTTAGTGGAGACACAGTAGATATAGCAGCAAGGGGGTTTGGTTTGGCATGTGTTGCTCAAACTTGAATCTGGCACCTGTTTGCTGGTTAGCCACAGTACCAACATTCTTGGAGAAATTCTGCAGTGCCCACAACCATAAATCAGAAAGGAAATCCATTGCTGGATCATGGAGGAGGTAAATGTAACATTAAACCACTTCCCCTTCCTTTATTTGGGGCTTCTGCACCCATCAAGGACCTGGTTTCAATAAAAAGCGGAAATCCCAGGTGGGGAGCCAACACATCAGATGCGGAAACCCAGGTTCTTTCGGGGTCCTTTCACTCAATTAGATACTGAATTTGTGCTCAGAAATATGTGAAGGCAGATGAAGTTTGTAGCAGACTGTTAATGCTGTAATTACATTTGGTCTCTGTGTAATTTTCATGGAGGGAACCTTGAGATGAATGCTTTTGGTAGCAAGCCAAACTTTACGCCCAGGTTGGAAAATCAAAGTTTTTTTGACAGTGCTGATCTGCAAATTTCATGTGTTTGAAAACAGAATGCTAGAGTTGACTTTCAATCTAGGATCAAATCTGGTTAAAGCATAACTCTATGCAAAAACCTTTTTCCATATCCTTACTGCTTATTTCCTACCTTCACTGAATATGTCATTCATCTTTTGGTTCACTCAGTAGTTGCTTCCCTGAGGTTTCCAGTGGCTGCTTTTCCTCCTATTCGCCCAGCCACTTGTCTTGGCACATCCCCTTTGTAGTTCTTCCTCCTGGAAGCTGTGATGTATTTCCTCCCTTCTCACTGTAGTGGGTGGTGTCAGACTCCTGGACTGTACCTCATGTAGTGTTCTAAGTAAGACAGCTCAGGACACTCTGGGGTTTATTTACTAAAGCTGGAGAGTCCAAACTCAGACTCCCTTCTGCATAGAAACCAATCAGCTTCTAACCTCAGCTTGTTCAATGAAGCTTTGGCAATGAAACCTGGAAGCTGATTGGTTTTTATGCAGAAGGAGTCTGATTTTGGACTCTCCAGCTTTAGTAAATAAACCCCTCTGGGTCTGTCCTGCCTCCCATAGCTTCAGCTAGAAATCTCTGCACCTCCTCCACTAGAAACAGTGTATATACTGTACATACTAGGGATGCAGCGATATAGCGGTGGCCAAAAACAGTGTTAACATTTTGCTGATAGGAAAAAAGGTAATGGCCACGATTTTGCCGCGATTTTACTTTTGATTTTGCCATGATTTTACCAGTGATTTTGCAGCAATTTTACCCGCAATTTTGCCATGATTTTAATTGTGATTTTACCCACCATTTTGCAGCAATTTCACCCACAATTTTGCAGCGATTTTATCCGGAATTTTGCTGCAATTTTACCTGCAATTTTTATTTTTGCGAATTTCCCCAGAATTTTGCCATGATTTTACCTGCGATTAGGCTGCTTTTTGTTATAGGTCATGTGACTCAAAAAACTCATCAAAACCACAGCATGTGTGTGTTTTTTTTCATGCATTCTGCTGCATTTTCAATGTATTTCTGGCCTGGTTCACACCCACGCAGTTCGTGTTTTGTCCATTTTGCAGTGCTTTTTGCGTTTTTTGCTCATGCATTTTTGACATGATTTTTGATGGGTATTGAATTTTTTAATGTTTTTTTGGCCAGCTTGTTGCTGGGCAAATTAAAAATGCAAAGTGCATCAAAAACGTAGGATGTGTGTGTTTCTACTGTATTTCTGCTGCATTTTTAATGTATTTCAGGCCTGGTTCAGAAAAACACAAAAACCAATGAAGATTGCAGTCTGCCCATTCTGCAGTGCTTTTTCACTTTTCCAGTGATTAAGGCCCCATTCACACTACAGCATTTCAAATCGCGAGCTGAATCACCAAGACTCTGCTCGCGATTTGAAAACGTGCTGTAAAAATACGTGATCGCATGTTCAGGTGGCATTCGTTTCAATGACAATCAGAAATGCGAGCCATTTTTTGCCACGACCGCGGTGCGTTTTTCCACACAACAAACACGCCATGATCGCACAAACAAAATCGAATGACGCACGACACCCAAAAGCACTCAAAACCTTTTTAAGGCATCGTGCGCCCCACAATTTTGTTTGCACACTCGTGGCACTTTTGTCGTGCAATGATCATGGCAAAAACAACCCGCATTTTCAGGTGCCGTTGAAATGAATGGTACCTGAACATGCGATCACACGTTTTCAAATCGATGCGATTCCGCCCACAATAACACCCTAGTGTGAATGGAGCCTTACATCCCGGTGCTTTGTTTCTGTTCTGTTGTGGCTGGGAATGTGATCACAGCATACAAGCAGCGGCGGCAGTTAGAAAAATAGGAAGAACAATTTGAATATATAATTCCAGCAGACAACAGTGAATAAACAATCTAATTATGGGCATGTGGCAATATTTATTCTGGGATTAAAAACAGAATGTCAGGGCAATTAGTTCCTATTCTTTTGTGACTGGAGGGTGAGTAATCACATGTGAGAATAGCAGTGGCAACTGGGGAACCTATGGACGTGTTTTCTGTGGGCGAGTACACATTCAACATGTACAGGCCTAGTGTACCCGCCCATATGCAATGCAATGCCTAAAGATTGATGGGAAATGTAGTTTCCTAAGAGGAGAGGATATGATGTAATCCCTGTTCTTACACTTCCTCCTTGGCAGAACAAACGCAGTTATCTTTTGAATTACAGAGATGACTTCCTGAAAATTCAATTAGACTTTTCTCTTCAATGGTAAGGAATTGTAACTGTTTATTGTAGGGTGGTGAACTAATGGGTGATTTTTTTTTTGCCTATCCCGGAGTTCTTCTTTAAAGTCTTTCTGCAGAGCACAGAGTGTGGGAATCTCTGGAGAACAAAGCATTGGTGAGGAAAGATGTGAATATGTGTCGTGGACAAGCAGAAGAATAGGAATTCCTAGGTGCCGGCATTAAAATGGTTGTTGTGAGCAAATTCTGCCCAAGGTATGAGGGCAATCCAATCATAACGGTGGGCAAATGAGGTTTATCCAGAAGTAGTAGGTAAACTGGAGCCAGCGATCTAAGTCCATGTGGGTAGGCATGTAGTCTGAAAGTTCCCCAGTTAAAGAAAGGTACCAGGGCATCAGCTGAAGGCAGTGAAGGAAGGGTAGAAAAATATCACAAAAGTGTCTCCACCTCCATGCTAGTACACAAACCAGGGATATCAGAATCAACAGCCCAGGTTTCTGCACACCTCTTAAGCACAAATTTGAAGAGAATGCTGGATTCCAATAACATTCCTTCACACATTATGCTATGACTATTGGTTAAAATACATTAGTGCTCCTCTGGGTTTGTTTGTTTTATCTGTTACTAAATAAAGTACTGTGAAAACCGCTATTGGACTCCAGCTCTCGCTTCGAATCAGTGAAGGAAAGGGTACAAAATGTGTCAGGCACAGAAGCGTTGAAGTCACTGTAGAAACTGGGGGTCACCGGAGACACAGGAGTGCAGCCACCACATCTAAGGTTCGGTAACTTGCAATACATCACATTTTTGGTGTGGGGTTTAATACTGCTTCAGTGGCAGGAATGACCCAGACTGCAGCTTACTGTAATAATTATAAGAATCTGAGTTCGTAGTTCAGCTAGAGGTGAGTTCAGAAGACACACAAATTTACTTGTAGTTATGAATTTTTCGTTCTGTGAAACCTATACAACTGCTATTATTTAGTGGCTTTTCAGCACACACATTTATATATAAGAGAGTGAGTACATTGTCTGACATAAGAACAGCGGTAATGTTTCCTGGATAACAGTAGTAGCAATGATTGATTTCAGAAGAAGGGGCTTTATTAGCCAAGCACACTTTCCTGCCTCCATGCCTGAGCTAAGGGCAGATGGATTCCAGGAAGTAAATGCTACATGAATCGTCTGCCCAGATGGCCATGGCTAGAAATGTCAGGGGGTGTTTTTCATAATGATTCCTCAACAAAATAAAACATGGATATGTGCATGGATGGGTACGTTAGCTTTGAATATAGAAAATGAATTAAACAGTGTTTTCAGTTTGTGGTGCTCAGATACAGTCGAGTTCCGCTTTTATTTGCTGAGGGTTGCAAGATTAAGAAAGAATAGTTTTTAGTATGGAAGCAACGCTGTTATGCATGCTCTCTGGCAGTATAAGTAACTCTACGTGTGCCTACTGCCTCCCACTTGGAAATACAGTTGGAGGCCTCTTTACAGAGATGACATAAAGACACTAGAGACAACAGTGTAGACCTTTACTGCTGGTGTACGCCTCTTCAAAGGGAATTGAAAAACACTATACACTGCACAAGCATATGACACAGAAACACAGCCGGACGGCAATACAGACTTATTACACACAAGGAGCTGGTTAAGCTGCTCCAAGCACTTCATTTTAGAATGATAGTACCTTAAATTGAATGACTGCATTGGGGGAGGTCTGGCATTTTACTTGGAGAAAATCCAGCTGCACCACATTAATGCTACTCAAAGACTGTTTGACAACAACAAAACCTGGTTTTACTCGTTTGCTTTGAAGAATCTGTGCAGTAACTTCTGGAATAAAGACCAGTCAGTGCTGCTTTCTCACCTCGTACAGGGCGAATGATCTTTTATCCACCGCTCTATTTTTCTGCAGACTGTAGTGGATGGACTTTCTGAGTCCTTCCAACAACTTTGTTTCCTGCACAGGCTTTGTGTAACACAGTAATAGTGTCACTGCTACTTTTACACAATAGTATCTGGGTTTGCAAAGGCATATGCTGCACGCAAAGCAGATTTATATCCTTTGTGGATATCAAGGAATATATTTAAATTTTATATTTATTGATTTAAAATCAAGAAGGTGATAAAAGAGCACCCACAGTGGTGGTACTAAGTACTTATTCAGCATCCAGGAACGTAGGGAAATTTGAACTAGAAGTGTTCTTTACTGAGCACTCCAGGGTTAGTATCCAGTGCCTTAGCTGCAGATGAAGCAGACAAGTCACCACTCATCAACTGGTAGGTACAGAAGAGACATGAGGGGTCTGACTTAGCAGCCATATGACAAGCACTAGTGCTGGTGGGAGGGGGCGCATACTGTGTGGTAGCACTGGGGAGGTGTATGATAGCCACTGGAAGCAATCCGAAAATCTGTTGGTCGTCAATTTACTCTTGGGTCCCACAAAGTGCCTACAGAAAGTAAATGAAAACACTGATACACATGTGTGCACATGGTTCATTTACATACCAAAACTTCTCTACAGAGAGAGAGAGAAAGGAAGAGAGATGGAAGAGAGAGATTGCATAGAACCTCATACAGTAGATGCATCATACACATCCCTGTAACCAATAAGGTCTCTTTATCATGGGCATCGACAATCAAACCCTTGTCTAGCGCTTCTCAAATGCTGGCAATATTAACGTGTTATGCAATTTTGTTTGTAGCCTTCCCCAGAACTGTGCCTTGCAGTAATCATATCTCTGAACTCTGCAGGCAGTTCCTTTGACCTCATGACTTTTTCTGATACAGTATGCATTGACAACTGTGAGGCCTTTTAGGCCCCTTTCAGTCGGGGCGGACCCGTCAGTGGATCCGCTTGCTTAGGCTAAGCGGGGGATCTCTCCACTGATCTCTGCTGAGAAAGTGGATGACAGGTCTTTGTCCGCTCTACAGAATGGACACAGACACAGCCTGCTGTTTTCTATGGGGAGGTCGGATGGAAACGGACCGCCTGTCTGTTTCCACCTGACTGTCATCCGATTTGCCAGATGGATGGGGAACAGATCCCCATCTGTCTGCATTTAGCATTCACGATCGGATGCTGTTGGGTGTCAGTGGATATATGTCTGCTGACACCCACTGGTTCATAAAGGGCTTTGGAAGGTCCGATCGGGTCCACCTGAAAAGCTGACAGGCGGATCAGATAGGATGGTCAGTGTGAAAGGGGCCTTATAGAGAGGTGTGAGCCTTTCCAAATCATGTCCAGAAACATCTCAGCAATGATCAAGAGAAAGAGGAGGCACCTGAGCTAAATATCAAGTGTTGTTGCAAAAGGTCTGATTACGTATGCCAATGTGATATTTTTGTTTTTTATTTTTAATAAATTCACAGATATTTCTAAAATTCGGTTTTAATTTATTCATTATGGAGTACTGAGTAAGAGGTATATAGGATGCTCAAGGGAATGACAACTGATGACAAACTTCCTGAAACTATATTACAAGTCTTATGCACAAAAATCCTCTTCTGGAGAGCTAGTCAGCATCTACCTCTCCAATGTACCTCTCCAACTCCAGATGCTCCTTAATCCAGCTGTATGGAAAAATCCCTGGACAGGGGATCCAGTAGTTTCTACTAGAAGGGCAATAGTCCCAGCTGCAGAGCGTGTTAGGTTTCCCACCAAAATGTTCTCTCTCCTTTCTGGCCCAGGGGTGTAGGTGTACTCACCGAGTCCTTCTCCTGTGCTGCTGTTGAGTTGGTGGCTGCTACCAGGCCTTTAAGCTAGGCTGCTCCCTCCCTGCTACCAGGTGGTCCTCTCTCAGGGGCCAGTGAACTCCACAGCTTTCCTCCTTTCCAGCAGCACTCCTGGAGGTGATCCCCATCCAGGCTCCTGCACCTCAACCTCTCTTTTCCACCTCCTACACCTGAGCAGGCTCCCTTATCCTTAAGGGTTGTCCTGACCCCTTGCCATGCCTCCTGTTGGGGATTAGCTAGGATCCCTCATGAGTACAAGCTAGCGACTCTTCAGATCCACCCACTGCCTCTACACCTTCCTACAAAGCTCCAGAGCAGGGGGAAATTCAAGAGGGGCTGGCCTGCAGAGCCTCTCAGGCCTGACCCAAATTTATCCTCTTGACTATCACACCCAGGCTGCTAATCTTTGACAATCAGGATTCTAGTTCCCCCTGGCTGACTAGGAGGGTGCTACATTGTGATGGGGCACGATTTCTCCTCCTACTGACCACCAACCCTGAGGTCATATTTATTCTCACTGATGCTGGGCTCAGGACATTTTCAACCAGCACTGGCCACAATCCGGCCCCCATAAAGCCTGAAGGACAGTAAACTGGATCTCTGTTTGAAAAAGTTTAGAGCCCCCTATTCTAAAGTATAGAAATCTGTGTCTGTACATATTGCCTTGCAAATGCCAATTCCAGAACAATGTTAACTGACAGTGAGCAGAGGCAGAGTGCATAGGAAGTTATTACCTTACGAGATTTCTGGCAGGATCCACAGATTTTTTTTTAGAATGCTTTCGATTATATTTAACCACTTCGGGCCAAGCCGTCATTTTACATATGGCGTCATTCCCGGAACGCGCTTTGCGTGTGCCCGCAGGGCCGTGCTGTGATCCAGATCGGTCACCGGCTGTGTACCGACCCAGTTGCCAGTACCATGTGACCTGCTGTGACCAATCACATCAGGTCACATGACAATTGTATACAATGGATGGCTTCCTTTCATGCCATCCATTGCATACAAGTGTGTATAGCTGTGAATGGTCACAGTGATCACATGCACAGGCTGGGCCAATCGCAGCCCATCTGTATCATGTGATTAGCCGTGGCCAATCACAGCTAATCACAACAAAAAAACCTGAATGAATCGATTTCATTCAGTTAAATGCTTGCTTATAGCAAAGAAATTCTTTGCTATAAGCAATCAAACTGTGTAAAAAAAAAAAAAAAATACTGATCACTTCCCCAAAGTAGTACAATGTTACTATGGGAACAGTATACTATTTTGGTCATAGTGTAATATGAAAAAAAAAAATCTTAAAAAAAGAATAAAAATGTAATAAAAAAAAAATCAAAATTTTTTTTTTCATACTGTCACCAGTCAGTTTCCCTGATCACCGCCACACCAGTTATATGATGACACTGTACTGCACTGGTGACAGTATGTAAAAAAAAAAATTGTGAAAATTATTTTTCTAATTTCTTAATTTTCCAAAAAATTATGACAAAAAAAGTACAACATCAAAAAACTCGCCATGCCTCTTATGAAATACGTTGGACTGTCTACTTTGGGGGATATCTGTACTGTTCTGACATTTCTGGACCTAAAGAAATTAGATTGGCTGTCAGTACTTCCGGATTGATCAATTGTAAGATATACAGTATACCATAGTTTGTGAACTCTGTAACTTTCCTACAGACTAAATAATAAACACTGATTTGGGTTATTTTCACCAAAGAAATGTAGCAGAATACATCTTGGCCTAAATTTATGAAGAACAATTATCTATTTGCAAACGTTTAGAACAGAAACAAAGAAACATGGCGTTTTTTTCAAAATGTTCGGTCTTTTTTTGTTAATTTAGCAAAAAATAAAAACCCCAGCAGTGATTAAATACCACCAAAAGAAAGCTCTAGTTGTGTTAACAAAATTATAAAGTTTTAGTTTGGGTACAGTGTTGCATGACCGCGCAATTGTCATTCAAAGTGTGAGAGTGCTGAAACCTGAAAATTGGCCTGGGCAGGAAGGGGGTAGCAGCGCCCTGCATTGAAATGGTTAACAGAAAAAAATAAGAGTAGAACTTAACTGTTTCAATGCACTTTAATATATTGTAGTTTACCAGTTCTTAGATGGGGTGGTTGAAAAAGATTTCCATTGAAGGCTGTTTCTTTATTTTTATCTGTTGATCCTGATCCTGTCAATATGACTTACTTTCCTAAAGTGACAAAGCTCACTGACTTTATAGCTTTACAGGAGAAGTGTTGTCAGCCTGCGGTGCTTACCTTTGTTTCAGACTAATGGCATGTGTGCCAGCGCTCAGCAAGCCTGCACATTCAGAGTCTATTGACTAAGCTCTGCACGCCTGCTCTGCACAAAGCTGCATAAGACATGTAGTCCAGTAGAAGCTGCCACACATAATTGCTAGGGACATGCACCCAAAGCTAAAACTTGAGGGCACAAACAGGAAGCTACTGCTGAGAGAAAAATAGCTGTGTGTGGCGTGCAGATTCCAAAGAATATCTACAACCAATTTACTACTCTAAGTACAATACACCCTAGACAAAATGTTTTTTGGTTAAGGTTTAAGATGCTGCAGTTGAAGCTTACACTGGGCTAAAGAATCTCTCATTACCAATGCTGTGCTGGCCAATCACCAAGCACCAGTGCTGTCACATGAGAGGAAAAGGAGTGAGTCACAGGCTCCTTGATACCCAGAAGTATTTTTTTTTTACTCCTGGCATCTGAACACACTGGCATGGGAACAAAGGTGAAGTGAGCATGTGCTGATAGGGAGGGCACATTAAAGTGTTAGTTCACCTTCTCAGAAAGAATGTAAAGGTGACCCAACACTGTACACTCTCAGTACCCCATCTAAATGAAAAGAGCAAGGATTTCAAATTCCCAAATTGCTGCACCAGCTGCATGGGCATTGACAGCTCATCGCCCGCAGAGGTAAGTATAGCGGGGACCGGGGGGGGGAGCTATACATTGTTAGTTCCCCCTTTCAGAAGAAAATGAAAAGGTGATCTAACTCTTTAATGGTCCCTCCTTAACAGCACATGCTCCATGCTCACTTCTGTCTTAGAAAAAGATACACCCTCCCCACTCAGAGGCATAACTAGAACCTTTAGGGCCCCGGTGCAAGAAACCATGAAGGGCACTCTTGGCCCCCCACTGCTCCTGGGGCCCTTTATTACAGTACCCCAGTGGACCACCTTCCTGCCATCTTGGGGACCCCACAGTGGCGAAAAGTCAGAGCCCAGTCGCAAATGCAACCTTTGTTACCCTGGTAGTTCCATCACTGGTGTCAGTAGTTTATTTTTGTTGTTTTATTTTTTTATTATTTTACTTTGTAATTTATTTTTTTTTTTTACAATTTTTTTTTTATTTTTTAAGGGGCTTTGTGAAATATCTGGGGTTTAAACAGACCCCTGACATCTCACTTTTGAGACAGATAAAGGGACTGGGAACAGACTCATCAGTACCTTTCGCTGCAGCCTTAACTGCACAGAATGAATGAACAGGAATAGCTCTGCTCTTCTTCTTCTTTCTGCAGGGCTTCCAGGACAGATCAAAGTGATTCTGACTGGTTGTTGCTGGCACATTCTTTGATCTGTCCTGGAAGCCCTGTGGAAGGAATGGGGAGAATAGCAGGGATTTCAAATCCCCAGAATGTTGCACTGGCTCTGTGGGTACTGACAGCTCATCACCCGTGGAGGTGAGGTTTGTTTTAAGGATATAGATCATTTATAACCCCGACAGTTTTATCTCTTATGTGTAGTAGTCATTTTGTACCTTATAGCTTATTTATGAGTGTTTATAACATGCTTTTTAACCTTTAATGAAAAATGTATCTTTGCCAAAATTTTAGACGTATCATGTGAATATCATAGATATGATCACTTAATTCTACAGGATGTCTACTTTCTAAAATATATATGTGAGGTGTTCCATGAATTTTTAAATCTGTACGGTTTTGTTTTGTTCTTGGTAGGAATGAAAAATGTGGATGCAACCCTGGATACAAACAGAACATAGTAACAGAAGCAAAAGGGTTAAACGAAAAATAATAGAATTAACAGAGGTGAAATGTGAAGCCATTTGGAAAAACTGAGAAGGTGGGAATGCTAAGGGTAATGAGATATGAAAGAATCTATAACCCAAACATCACTCTTTTTATTAGGGATGAAACAGCTATATATCTTCATCCTACTCAAAGTTAAAGTGCCAGATTAATCTTTTCAAACATTTTATGGCCATGCACTCCCTCTATACATTCATTTGTTCCCTTAAAGAGCCTCATTTGTGCATTTCTCCAGCAAGAGACATGGTACGCAGGCTGCTACAGCTTATTAGGACTCAATGATGGTGTAAATTATACCTTGTCTATCAGCTAATTGGTTATAAAACAACCACCTGTTGTTTTTCATTACTTCCTGAAAGCAGCAAAAGATTGCTATTGCACCATAGCAGAGGCACGAGTGACTGTCCATCACTGCAAAACTCCAATACAGGTTACTGTGTAACTATACATTACCAATAGACCAATGATAAAGCAACTAATATACATGATTTAGCCTACTATTTGCATTTGCTTCCCAAAGAACTAATAAGATAATCAGGAACATCTAGTCTTCTGACAGTGCCCGTTCTTATATATGCGGATTGGATGCGGTTTCAACCGCATTGAATCCGCATGACATGTGAAAAAAACATTGCTTCCTATGGTTCCTGTTCACATATGTCAGGTGCACTGGCTGTGTTGATTCAGTGCGGTTTTAAAAAGAGTCATGTACAATTTCTGAGCAGTGCAGTCTGGTTCAGGTGAGGATTACAGGCTATTGACTTCTATGAGAACCATTTCTAAACCGCATCTGTGTGAAGATAAGATCCTTAGCTAATCCTGTCCTGAACCTGATGTGAACCACTACTGTATCAATTAGCTGTGAAACCTGAGCTTCAATCCGCACCGCATGTGTGTAAATCAGCACTCATACACCATTAACCGCTTCCCGACCGCCCTATAGCAGCATGGATGCGCAAAATCATGTATATAAACGCAATTTTGCATTTCGGGGTAGGGGACGCGTGCGAGCCCTACCCACGCCGCTATTCGGGTCCCGGACGGTGATTGCCAAGCATCTCCGATGGGGAGGCGAACTGTTTGTAAACAAAACAGGTCTCCTCCCTGTCAGCTCATGCACACTGCTTTGCATGGCTGTGCACGGAGCAGCCATGCAAAGCAGTGTGCTTACAGTGAAGCACACGGACACAGCACATAGTAAACAGCACACAGCTAACCCTTTAATCACCCTCATGTTAACACCTTCCTGCCCAGTGCTATTAGTACAGTTTCAGTGCTTTTTTTTAGCACTGACCACTGTATTGGTGTCACTGGGGGTGTCAGTGACACCAAGTCAGTGCCCCCCAGTGTCAGAATGCCTGCTGCAGTCCCGCTGATCGCCTCCATTACTAGTAAAAAAATAATAATTAAAAAATCCCAGTATATATACCACCATTTGTAAATGCTTCAACTTTCACGTAATCTAATTAATTTACATGTATTGGTATTTTTTTTTTTTTTAGTAAAGACGTAGCAGAATACATTTTGGCCTAAATTTATGACGAAATTAGATTTTTTAAATTTTGTATTGGACATGTTTAATAGCAAAAAGTAAAACATATTGTTTTTTTTCTCTTTTGTCAAACCTTTTTTTGATAATGCAAAGAACAACAAAAAAAACAAAAAAAACGCACAGGAGATCAAATACCACCAAAAGAAAGCTCAATTTGTGGGGAAAAAAAAAGGATGTAAATTTCATTTGGGTGCAGCATTGCATGACCATGCAATTGTCAGCTAATTAACGTAGCGCCGTAACGCAAAAATATGGCGTGGTCAGCAAGGCGGGTAAATCCTCTAGAGGGCAAGTGGTTAAACTCCTTAACTACCATAAACATTCACGGATAATAGGCTGTTGCTGAGATCAAGATCCCTGGCTGTGATTAAAGGGAAACTATTATGCTAGGTAGACACATTTATTTTTTTGTTCAACCAGTGGGTTGAAGAAAAAAAACAAAAACCCTCACACATCCCTGCATCAACATAGACGAGATGTAGGGATCTCTCCAGCTGTTTTCTTGTATTCTGACAGTGGGAATCCTCTCCCGTAAGGTTAAGTGCTATAACTAGTGGTTGGATGCGCTGATCAAATGCTGGTCTTCCATCAGGTAATTTCTACAGAAGCCAGCCATTAGACTGGCTTCTGTTGAAAAGACAGGGCTACACACATACCAATATTTGTCTAGTTTCTGCTGAAATTGTCAAATTTCAGTACATGTATTCCCAGCTTAACAGTTTTGGGCCAAATTCAAGTTAAAATAAAAAAAAAGCTAGAATTGGCTGTAATAGTGACCGGAGGGGACTGGTGACGTTACTCCCTTGGACATGTGACGGTTAGAGATTGGCAAATAAGCCAGGTCATGTGCTTCCCCATACCCAGAAGCTGGCAGTATTCTAGCTGGCTGCAGAGAAGCAAGAATCAGCGAAGAAACACAACTAAGATGAGTTTAAGAGGATCAGGAGATGCCCAGTGCTCAGACACTATCATTTTGCCTGGCATGGGCAATATAACAATGTCTCTGTAAAGTGAACATCACAGTGTTTTGTATATGGATCATTTGTGCTTGATTCAAGGTGATTTTATCCCTCTTTATCCACCTCTTCTATAGAAGCTTTCAATATGCCACATCCAAAAATATATATAGAAAATAAAAAAAAAACACTAGAAAAACTAGACAGTATAAAGGCAGACTTTATAGGCACCACATGAGACCACACAACATTTGTAATAAAAATATATATATATATATATATGTTATTTTGACAAATATAAAACTGGACACATATGAATATATACCATAATAAAAAGACCATGGGGAGTGTCCCAAGATGTATAAACTCCTCCTAGCACATAATTGACATGAGTACATTAAGCATGTTCATATCTCATCCGTCTTCAACGGTCAACACGTTTCACATATAGCTTCTTCAGGACTGTGTTTGAGGAGATAAAGTACTAATAATGGGTGGGGCACATTGCTAAAAGATCCAAGAGTAAGGTCTTACAGGCGAACATAGGAGAACAAAAAAGGGACCACCAGTTACTGGACAGGCATGCAACGGTCGTGAGGCCAATAACCATTAAAAGGATTTACATCAGAAATTTAAAGATTTTTTTTTCCACATTCAATAGAACCACATTCCTTTTAGGACAGACATCATTTCATCCATGTTGTAAGCACTGTAAGCTTGTATATATCTAGATACTGCGAACCACCATCGTGCTCTGCGCCCCCAATCCAAGTAGGGCTTCCCCAAAATAATGAATGATCTTTGAATCCTTATGGGACAAATATCGGCTGTTCACCATTAGGCCATATCTCCATCTGATGTATTCAAAAAGGTGCATCTAAATACTGCAAATCCCAGACCATGAGGGATGGGTACCTCCTGTGTTCCTCCTATATCACCTTTTGGGAACACAAGCATAACAACCGCTCCACGCCAAGACGCATTCTTGTCCAGTAACTGGTGGTCCCTTTTAGTTCCCCTATTTTTGCCTGTAAGACCTTACTCTTGGATCCTTCAGCAATGTGCCCCACCCATTATTAGTGCTTTATCTCCTCAAACACAGTGAAGAAGCTAAATGCAAAACGCGTTGACCGTTGAAGATGGATGAGATATGAACATGTTTTATGCACCCATTTAAATTATATGCATTGAGGAGTATATACATCTGGGGGCACTGCCCATGCTCCTTTTAATAGAGCATATATTCATATGTGTCTAGTTTTATATTTGTCAAAATAAACTATATACATTTTTTATTACAATGATGTGTGGTCTCATGTGGTGCCTATAAAGTCTGTCTCTATACCGTCTTGTTTTTCTAGCGGTTTTTCTATTTTCACATCAGCTAATATTTCCTCATAGCTGTGCTCCTCCATTGCCCTTATTGATTCAGTTGACCTTTTCTACACAGTCTCCATTTCGGCAACATCCTTTTTTGTGAACTGGTGCCCAAAACTGAACTGCATGTCTACATTTCATTGACAGCATGAACACAGACTTGCAACCCAAAATATAGCAGTTTTGGATTTAAAAACCCAAGGCTTATTCATAAGATCTGCAGGGAACCTGTAACCTAGCACATCAAAAAGGAATGGTTTTTGCTGCTATGCAATGGTCTGATCACTGATTTGCAAACAATGAAGCTCTAGGGAAAATGGTTTTCACCTGGTATCCACTGTTTAGATGAGATGTCTGTGGGCAGTTAACGGCAAAGCTGCCTTTCCCTGTGCCAACTGAAAAATGGTAAACATTTTAAAGCATGCCGTTCTAATTTTATACCAGTGCTGATTGCCCAAGCTTCTTCTGAGAAATAGATTTTAGAGCCGGTTCATACCATGCTCACATCTGAATCACACAGGATTACGCTGTGTCTTTCTGTGCAATTCAAACCATGTGCAGATTGCATTTTTTTTTGATCTGCAGTGGGTGTCAATAAAATGTTAATGAGACCCCAATGCAGGTCACAAACGCAGTGCATTTGCCCGCACCTGCCCACGCGGAATTGCATGGTACTTTTGTACCATGCGATCAGGTTGCAGTGAATTTAAAAAAAATAGTGCATGCTCTACTTTTGGTGTGGTGTGGTATGGTACTATTTAAGCAGATTAAAAATGACTGGGCTATAATCGCACTGCACAAAACCACATGTGAATCGCACAGGAACGACAGCACGTTCCTGTGCGATTCAGATGCGAGCATGAACTGAAGTTACTCCATACACCGAGACCAATCACCTAACTGTCCCCAATTTGGATGGACTGTCCTCTTTTTGCACCCAAATCTCTTTGTCCCTCTTTCCTCCTCATTTGTCCCTCAAAATATGAGGTTTAAAACAGCAGTAACAAAATGTAATATTTAACTACCAAAAGTGTTATACTACACAGTACCATGCATCTAACCTTTTATATATTGAATTTCTTATTTAAAAAAGCAGTTTTTTTGAAAAGTAATGGTGAATAAAGTGTAGTCCATGAAATAAACATGAAGTGCTACTACCCTGGAATGTGAGAAAATCCTCTTGAGCTGTCAGGTGCAGCATAAGCAGTCTCTCAGCTGCAGGCACAATTTGTAGCAGACAATCTGCAACTCCATACATGCTCTTAAGTATCTTCAAATATTAGTTGAGGATTGTCTTCTACTAATGGTGAATAAAGTACTATTGTGTCTTGCGCATGGTTTACATTTAATGTGTGAACACTTTATTGCCCCTGACATTACATAGTAACATAGGTTGAAAAAAAGACCCAATTCCATCTACTTCAATCAATAGAAAAGTAAATAAACAAAATAAATAAATAGAAAACCACCATATACAGAATCCTATATGCACAGTTGATCCAGAGGAAGGCAACATTTACTGGCCACATTAATCCTTTTTTTTTTATGTAGTCTTGGGTGCACCTACCCTAACTGCCAAGTGTGAAACTCATTAGTTGCTTTCCCCTACTCAGCCCACACTCACTGTCCAGATTACACCTGTGGCAGTTTTCCTGGGCTTCTATTAGCCTGCAACAGATGAGCAAGCAAACTGTGCTAACACCTGAGCAGCACGTTGACCTACTGCTATACTTTGACCTTCTGTTACATTATCTCTCTGATGCAAGCAATCCTTTTGTTTTTATATATTTACTGTGAATCTCTGCCTGTTTTGCAACAGCTAAAGCTTCTATGCTGCAAATAGCAAAATACAGGGGCATCTACTTTTTCAGTTGACTGTTCTGTAACTGAATTTGTTTTTTTCACGGGTATAGTTTGAGCATAGTCTATAGCAATCCATATTGGAGCACTCACTCTGGGATTGACACACTATGCAGCGTATGTTCAAGTACAGGCAGCCACTGCCGCTCTGAACAGTGTCCTGCATCCTGCAGAACATTGCTCAAAATTGTGGGGCTAGCCCACAGGATCCAGGACTGATAGCAACCATGATATATTGTATATACACAACCAATTCATGTGATTCTATAGCTTTGCTTTTTTAAAAATAACAAACATGTTATACTTACCTGCTCTGTGCACTGTTTTGCACGGGGCAGCCCTGATTCTTCTCTTCTGGGGCCCCCTACCGGCGCTCCTGGTGCTTGCTAAGGAGGGTGCTCATGCGGGCTTGCTACCAAGCCCCTCTGTCTGCATCCATGTACAAAGACATAGACAAATGTGAAACCTTGTATGCTCAGATCAAAGACTGAGTGTATGAATAATGGTAGAAGAACTGAACATGAACAGGGAAACAGTGTAGCAGATTCTAATGGAGGATTTCGGAGTGAGAAAGATTTCAGCAAAGATGGTGCCTTGAATCTTGACGGAAGACCAGAAAGAACGACGTCTTCAGATTTCATCTAGTCTTTTGAAGAATGCAGAGATGCTGATTTTTTTAATGTCTTTACATTCCATTCCAGGAATTAAATTGTCACTCGTATGTATAGACATTTTTTTTTTTTTTAGAGTAGGGAAGGGTTAGAGCCCCTTTCCAAGTTTTTATTTCTGTTTTTGTCTCTTTAGGGTAATTTCCCTCTCTATTTTGCATGGTGACCAATGTCACAGAGAGGGAAAGTAATTGAAAATTCTAAATTTTATGTTTGTCACAGAAGAGGAGGGGAAGGTACATTTTCATTGAGGACACCTATTCCAGTGACAACTGTCCAAGATGAGAATTCCCCTAAGAAGGTAAGGGGGGCACCAGTTCTGGAGATAACTGTCTAAGAAGAACTTCTCCAGATTATGTAAACATTTCCAATCTCCCCAATGAGACACCAAAAAAAAAACCCAAAAAACAAATGAACAGGGGTTTAGGTGTAGGTACACACTGACCCATAGCCTTAAGGGCCCATTCACACCAGAAATTGCACATAACTGCACATATTTGAGTTCATGTTTACATGCATTTGAGGCGCGTTTGCATGCGTTTTGCACTGCATTTAGCATGCAGTTGCAGAGCATTTTTAAATGCATTTTGGGCTTGTATTTCTTTTATTTCCTTTGAGGTCCCTATTTCTTCATAGCATGTTTTATCATTAGCACAGGCAGAATAGGGGTCCACGTGATCACTGGGGGTCCTTGTGATCACTGCACTGTGTTCTGGAAGACTTTATGGCTGATATGGCTATTCTGATAAACACATGTAGTAATCAACTTACCAGTGTTCTCCTTTCTGTCTTTGTCCATTTCTTCATAATCTGGGTAAAGTATTGCTGTAATTTTCTCCCACATCTGCCTTTTTCTTCTGTAGTCCTTATAATGCTTATGTCTAGGGTCATAGAGCACAGGGTACTCCAGGACCATTATGATGAAGTCCTCTGCATTTATGGGTGACCTGTATGCCATTATGGCTGTACACTGGCTCTCCACACACACCACATGCCCAGATCCAGGAAGTGGTCAGCAGTCACTAAGCAGGTACTAACTCCATCAATTCATTAGTTTGCATCAAATATGTACCACCATTAACCAGTGACTCCAGCTGCTAGTACACCTAAGGATGCCACATGGCTAGTATTTTCTGGACTTATAAAAATGGGACTTGTTGCAAATGTTATTGATAGGAAAGAGATCAAAAGGCCAGTATTTCTCCAAGAACCTGGGCAAACTTACATTCATGTGAAATTACCTGTGAAAGCAAGAAGTACTGTAAAGCCCAAGACAGCACACATGGACTATAAGGTAAAGGTGAGGAAAGGAAGTAAGGACGTCATGATAGACAGGGCAATGAAATTCTGGTTATCTTTTTCAATACTGTATAAATATAAATTGTACTGAGCTACAATATTACCCTATACTTGCAAGATTTTGATAGTTTTCGATTTATTCACCCATACAGTATATTGGATTGATTTACAGTATGTAAGGTAAATTTGTAGGGTGTACAATTTATTTATTTTTACGCAATTTTGCCAGGTTGGTTAACACTTTGTGGTACCGCTGCTGGTTAGATTGGTGTGTGTATGGTGAGTACAGGAGTTTTCTATCAATTTATCTTTTTCAATAGAGTGACCTGTGGAGGGGTACCGTACCAAGCATGCAATGCATTCATGGAGGGCAATAACAATGAATATCATAGGTTAATCAAGACATTTGTCTGCACAGGTACACTATAGAGTTGTTATCTGCCACTGCAGACACGCAAACAAGTACAATATAAGCATATTTATCAGTATAGGCCTTGAGCAGATGAGATATTATCTATTTTGTTTATTAAAGCCTATAGAACAGTCTGAGGTCCATGATTAATTTAACATTAGAAATGAAGGTTGCCTGACAAACTCAATTGCACACTGCTACAGTTACAGACCAGCTAAGAAGTGGTAGGAGAGGCAGAGTGACCAGATGCTCGGTGCAGTCCTGTCACCCCAGATGGAGCCTGAAGGTCTGGATCCAGGCAGTTTGGCCACCCACGCGTTGTTAATTTGCTTACAGATGTAGCCATTCAGCTATTGGTATGAATGGCCAGATGCAAAAGTAAAAAGGCAAAACTTTTTTTTCGCATCCTAATGCAACAGAGGCAGAGCAGCTGCATCTGGCTGGTGAATGGGGTGTAAATGATGCTTGAACTATTGAGAAGTGATGGACTGTAGTCATTCAAAAGTAAAACCAGCTCTCACATTATTCTGGTTTTCTCCAGGGATATGGTTTATACAGCATCTCTGGTCATTGTGAATAAGCATCAGAACAGGTTCAATCATCAGATAAAGAAGTTAAAGAAAAATGGTAATGTGTCATCCAGCTCAATACCTACCTAAAAACCTCCGATTGAAGCTGCCACTGTCCACCTTTCATACTGCATGTGGTTTCTGGGGTTGTAATGCACATGTTCAGTATCACCAAACTGGTGATGTTGAGTCTGAGAGTTAGTCTGAGTGTTCGGCATAAAGCGGAGCACCACAAACTGAAAATGCTACCTAATACATTTTCAATATGTTCCCATCTATCCATGTCTCCATGTTTTATTTTGATGAGAAATCACTTTGAAAAATAGCACCCTAGCATTGCTAGATACGACCATCTTGAGTAAGGGCAGATGATTCATCAATGTGCCCTTAGCTCAGACATGCAGGAAAGAGGGTGTGCTTAGCTGAAAAGGCCCCTCCCTCCCTCCTGAAGACCGCTGTGATGTATGACATCATTTTGGCCTACAGGCAACTGAAGAAATGTAAAAAAAAAAAAAAAAGAAGGTTAAAACAAAACAAAAAACTTTGTATACATGTATACATTCCTATCCATTTACTTAAGCAAGCTGCATACAACTTTAAAATAATTGAAGGGATTGTAAAGGTATATAAAAAATAATAAATTACAAACATGTCATACTTACCTGCTCTGTGCAGTGATCCCCAGCCAGCATTCCTGGCTCCTCACCCCTTTAGAGTGCCCCCATAGCAGGACACTTGCTATGGGGGCACTCGTGTGGACTCAATCCCAAGGCGGGCTCTGTGTGCCCATTAGCACACAGAGCACATCTCAGCTCCACTCCCTACTCTTTGCTCACTGGTTGTGATTGGCAAAATCCGGAGCCAATGGCTCCAGTAAGTTTTTTAAGGGTGGCTTGAGGGAGCAGCTTCATGCATGCAAAACTTGATTAAGAGAGATTAGTTCCCATTTACCAATACTTCACTGGGTAATTCATCCAGTGAATAATTAATACGCATTTGACTAAGTAAGATTTGAATGATTTTATTCCACAGTTGCATTTACCTTATTTACAACAGGATAAATGTGCACCAGCTGAAAAAAAGCTCTCAGTGAACAGCCGTACAATCTCCTAGTATTGTAAAGTATAGCATTTTTCCTGCAGGTGAATGTTACTGGCAATAGCCTTCTGTGGTACTAAAACTCAGTTTATACAGTTTCAGCACGGCTTCGGTCACACCGAATCCGAGTTTGAAATCATGTAACTTCACTTGAATTCGCACGATTTCAAAGTCGGATGTCAGTACGACTTCAAGTGCAACTTGGAAGACATTGGTGCAACTCCGACAGAGTAAACGTTTAGTAAATAAACACAAAAACATCTTGCCTATCCCCTCGAAACCAACCAGCCGGGTATGCCGGGCAAGGGGGCTGGTGTTCCCATAGCAAGGGAGCAGCGAGCATGCAGACCCTTTCCCTGGTATATTGATTCCAGCCATCATGCACTTCAGCATTCATGCCTTTCTCACCCCATATGCCCAGGAGAGGGTGCCTTCAAAGGATAAAAGAAAGATATAGACGGTAATAAAAGTCCTAACCAGTGCTTGGACAAGTGCCCAAACTGCACCTCTCTTCCTCCCCAATGTGTGCCTGATCATCTTTTGCAACCGAGATCCCACTCCCAGCTGCCACTCTGCTTGTCTCAGCCTCACTGTGTAGCTCTGGGTCCATCTGTTGGGTTTTCTGTGGATTTTCTTCCATACATCAGAATTATTTTCAGTAATAATCATGAAATAAACACCATACATACTGCGGGTGTGAGTAGATTTAGCTGGTGGAGGATGGATAGCAGCATTTGTAAGTATGGCTGAAACTTTATGAACAAGTGCTGAACTTAGTATCAATTTACCCAATGTGCAGGAACTGAGAGACGATATCTTCTGCATAGCTACCAACATTTGAAAATAGTTCAGAGGGACACCACAGAACACTTGGAGGTGTGGCCAATAAAGTATGCTTGTAGTGCAGGAGTAAAGTTTGCTTGAGTATTGATGCCATTAACAGTAACCTCCAGCAATGGTGTCAGTGGTTGGTTCTAAAACCGGTTGTCAATGGCTGGCTCTAAGATGACCCCAGCAGTGGTGGTCAATGGCTGGCTGTAACAATAACCTCTCCAGTGTTGGTGGTCAGTTACTTCTTGGAACAACCCCCCGCCCCAGGCGGGGCATTGCTGGCCCTTGACTGGCTGGAAAAAATAACCCCTCCCCTCTCAACATTGTAAGTAATGGGCTATAACAGTAACTCCTTTCCCACAGCTCTGGTGTTCAGGATTTACTTAACACACACTCCTGCACCAACTCTCTCCCTCAGTCCAGTAAGTACTACAGTTCAACTGTTGGTCATCACCAGCTCTGGCTTCTTTCACTGCCACATGCTGTAATACAGAGAGCATTCTAACACCCTACTGCCACTCTGCATATCACTGCCACAATAGGGCACACTTTAAGTGGGGGTACCCAAAGTAGAACCTCCACAGCTGCGTCACTGTAGGGTGTGAATGTGTTCAGAAGGGAGCAGCTTGTAATGTGGTGCCCTTCCCCCAATAAAAGCACTGCGTTCAAGGCAGCCCTCTCTCCTGCCCTTCTTCATCAGGGCTGGTTCAAACCCTTCAGCTTTTTACTGAAAACTAGGGGGAAATCACCATAATGGGGACACAAACTACAAATAAAAAATTTCATAAAATACAAATATCCCAGCCCCAGTTATCCCAGCACACACATTGTGCTGGAATGTAAATTGAGGTGCACATGTGCAGCTCAGTGTACATTCTACACTGTATTGCGAGCAGGCATGTAAGTGTATTTTAGTGCAGAAAGAGACATTGCATGTCTCTTCTGCAATGAAAAGCCTGCCTGTTCGCATTTTTTTGTATTTTATCTTTAGTTCCACTTTAAGAATTAGCCTGTAAAAATAAGAACTCTTTATGGAATAAGGCAGTATTTCCTCAAAGCACATTCATCCATCTTTTACTTTATTCAGTTGGAAGAAGTATGTGAAACTTTAGATGTGGTAACTCAATGAACAGCAGTGCTTTCAGAGAAATGTTACTGGTACCTGTTGATCAATACCACACGCTGGCTCAGAGGTATTTTTTGTCATTCTTCAGCACAGACAAATGAAACTGTATTGCATTAACATTGCAATTCAAGTCATGCGCCAACTTTTCTGCTGCAAGGAAAAAGCTCCAAAAAAGGCTTTTTTCCCCTGCTTTTACTCTGTTGCACATTTGTATGTAAATTACCCACATTATATTAGATGTGCGCATCACCTAAAATAAGAAGCCATAGGCTCTTTCAGACAAAAAGAAAGAAATACTTACCAACCTCTGAAAAAAGTGATAGGGGTTTGCATTATGCTCACAATCAAATTTGATAAATTCAACCATAGGTTTTAGTTCGTACACCTAACAAGATAACCAGACCCTTTATTATAAGCCTGTCTATGGCCAAATCTGCCAGCTACATACACCCTGTTCCAAATTATTATGCAAATTCTATTTAAGCGTCACAAAGATTAAATATTTTGTTTTTCAGTTTAACTCATGGATGGCATTGTGTGTCAGGGCTCTTTTGATCACTGAAAACAATCTCGGACACATGTGATAATTAGATTGGCAGGCGAGCCCAATTTAAGGAAAAACTACTAAAGGAGGGTGTTCCACATTATTAAGCAGAGCACCATTTTCAAGCAATATGGGGAAGAAAAAGGATCTCTCTGCTGCCAAAAAGAGTGAAATAGTTCAACGCCTTGGACGAGGTATGAAAACATTAGATATTTCACAAAAACCTAAGCGTGATCATCGCACTATTAAAAGATTTGTGGCTGATTCAGAGCACAGACGGGTTCGTGCAGATAAAGGCACATTGAGGAAGATTTCTGCCAGATCCATTCATTGGATCAAGAGAGCAGCTGCTAAAATACCATTACATAGCAGCAAACAGATATTTGAAGCTGCTGGTGCCTCTGGAGTCCCACCGACATCAAGGTGTAGAGTCCTCCAGAGTCTTGCAGCTGTGCATAAACCTTCTCGGCCATCGCTAACCAATGCTCACAAGCAGAAACGGCTGCATTGGGCAGAAAAATACATGAAGACTAATTTTCAAACAGTCCTGTTCACTGATGAGTGCCGTGCAACCCTGGATGGCAGAGGGATGGAGTAGTGGATGGCTGGTGGACGGCCACCCTGTTCCAACAAGGCTGCGATGTCAGCAAGACAGTGGTGGAGTCATGTTTTGGGCCTGAATCATGTGAACAGAGCTGCTCGCCCCCTTTAGGGTCCCCGAAGGTGTAAAGATGACCTCTGCAAAGTATGTGGAGTTTATGACTGACCACTTTCTTCCCTGGTACAGAAGGAAGAACTATGCTTTCCATAATAAAATCATCTTCATGCATGACAATGCACCATCTCATGCTACAAAGAGTACCTCTGCATCAATGGCTGCTATGGGGATAAAAGGAGAGAAAGTCAGAAAGTCATGGTGTGGCCTCCATCCTCCCCTGACCTCAATCCTATTGAGAACCTTTGGAGCATCCTCAAGCAAAAGATCTATGAGGGTGGGAGGCAGTTTACATCCAAACAGCAGCTCTGGGAGGCTATTCTGACATCTTGCAAACAAATTCAAGCAAAAACTGTCCAAAAACTCACAAGTTCAATGGATGCAAGACTTGTGAAGCTGCTATCAAATAAGGGGTCCTATGTTACAATGTAACGTGACCTGTTAAAATGTTTAAAAAGTTAAAATGTTGTTAAACGTTTGATTGGAATAGCTTTTGATTTCAGTAAATATGCTGCAAACACAGCAAATGACAATTTTCAGTTCTTTACAACCTATAAAGTGTTTTGAAACTTGCTGTGCATAATAATTTGGAACAGTGCATTGTAAGTTTTTTGTGTTTAAAAAAAATACTGTTATCATTAGGTCTGTTCAATAAAATTTAAATTGTACTCTTAATAATTGATAACATGAGAATTATGCTGACTGTTATTTACATCAATTATTTAGGTAAATGAGAAAAATATAATTTGCATAATAATTTGGAACAGGGTGTAAGCTCTTAATTTAAGATAGATTTTTAGATTAAGTGGAGAACCACAGAAATGTAAATTTGGGAATCCATAAACACTATACAAAGAAACAAAAAAGAGGATGCACCACCCTTGTGCATTAACCATGACACATTTAATTTAATGATAAAAAAGCATTATACTTACAAAGTATATGAAGCGCCATATTGAGTATAATACTTTATTTGTTAAATAATGGGTGCCATAGTTAATGTATAACACTGGTGTGCCCTTTTTTGTTTCTATGTGTAGTATTTTCTTCATAGTCTGTGGACTTTTTGGGTGAGAGCAAATCTGGCTATGGCAATTCCCTAATACATTGGCAGCTGCCACCATCCTACAAATGGATTTTCTATCCCATGCCTTCGATATCCAGGAATATTTTGATTGTGCCTTTGAGTATTTCAATCCCTATACACAGATTTCTTCCTCCGAGACCAATTTTTTTTACCAGCACTCGTTTCATCAGAGTTTTTTTTACTGCACTCAATCTTAGGAATCAAGCTGATCCCAAGACGCAAACATTTAATGGTGAAGGGATGGCAGACAGAGGGTTCCCTCCACATACCCACAGAGAAGATTCTGCTTTAGTGCCACAAACACATTTAAACAGACCATAATGACTGCACAAATCATTACCTGGGGCCAGGGCTGGTGCTAGACTAATCTGCGCCCTAGCCAAGACCAGCTAATCGCCCCCCCCCAAAAAAAAAACATGAAACTGTTACATTTATTTTAATTTGCAAACATAAGTCCCATAAGATGCCACCAGCACTAATATTAAAGACAAAATAAGTGTCACTGATGGACTGTATCTGTGGCTGGCAGTGGCAGGGTGACAGTTGCAGTGAGTGGAGGATGATGGATCCCAGGCTGGAATTCCCCAGGCAATGGGGGGAGATAAAACGCTGTGACAGAAGGCAGCTTAACTAAGCAATCCCACACAGTGACAGATCCGGCACAACACATCACCATCAACAATGAAACAGATCAGAAGGCCCAGCAGGCACTAGAAGGGCAGGCTGTGGGATTGTGATGATGTTATCACTTACCGACACATTGCACATGTGATGGATGTCTGACCAGACGGGTCACACCTACACAGACAGGAGACATCACAGTCAGACATTACCTTCCTCCGCAGGTGCTGCTCCGCCTGTGCTGATGAGTGGGAAGAGAAGGGCTGGAACTCCACAGTGATCAGCAGCCACAATGTAATAAGGGACTGAGTCTGAGAGGAACACTGGATGGAGCGGCAGCTCAGCTGCTATACTGGCCCCAGACACCCGGCATCTTCCTCTGTCCTCTCTTTTTCCCCTTAGCTGAAGGATTATTCATGAGGTGGCAGCGTCCCACAGTGAGAGTGCGGGCCTGTGCAGCGCCCCTAGGTGGCAGTGCGCCCTAGGCGGCCACCTAGTTTGCCTAGTGGCCCTGTCTTCGGCTCGATGTAACCTTTAGAGGTATTTCATATTATGTGCAGACATTGATTTTCTCTTTGTTAAAACACCAAGCAATAAGATCTCCATTTCTGATCTATACGCCAGGGATGTACACTATAACAGAATCCGTCAATAAGATTAGAAATATTGGCGAGATCGCATCTCTTTGGGGTTGGCAACACTTGCAATCAGATACTTTAGGCCAAAAAACATAACAAGCGCTTCCACTTTTCACTTTCTATTGGATCGTGTACAAACAGACTTCAAAGTCTCTTGAGAATTATTTGTAACCATTACGATACGTATCAGCAGTATCTAGCAACTCTGGTCAAAACATGACTCATATACATAGAAACATATCAGGGAGAGAAGACTGTCATGGTGACAACCACAATTGGTATTGGTTTTTCTTTTCTTAGACTGGGAAGGGCTCTCAATGTCACATTGATTGCAATCTTAATGAATTAAAGATCTGACTCAAATTACTCTCTTAATAGAGAAGACTGTGACGGACACGGCGTCAGACCCCCAGCCCTTCTCACCAACTCGTGACCGAAGGACTAGCCAATCTAAAACCGCGTTAGTCACGTGCGTAACAATGCCACGCTCAGCTGCACCCTGCACAAAGATTTTCCAGCTAATGGACCACAATCTATGTACATGCAGCCGGAGAGCGATTGTTACTGGATCAGGTTAATTACGCAATTAACCCTTCACACTGCCACCACTGCCTTTTTGTACAGAGAAGGAGGAAACTCACCAATATTAGCAATAACACTATGATGTTTGAATAATCGTCTGTATACACAATGTCACCGCAGGCATATGTATATAGAGGATTAAAACACACAGTAGCACTCTTCAGAGACAGGGATTCTTAGTTTGCACTAAAGAGCTTTAGAAACAGTTCAACACTTTTCAGAAAATTAGATTTATTACTAAAAAGGTCAAAATGGTGCAATAAAAGTATTTACAGAAAAAGATGTAGCAATATATATATATATATATATATATATATATAAATACAGAGAGCAATACCACAACAGAGAGATAACAGAAAGAAGTTTAGAGAGGTAGAATACTTGCCGTCAGCCTTGGTTTAAGCAGCGTTCAAGTGTCAGAGCAAAAGGGTGCCTTTTCTCCAAAAGCTGGTTCCTGATGTTAAAAGGGAGATCTCTTCATCTTACTGCTCCAAGCACAACAGCCTTTTTGTAGGAATCCAGCAGGATGTCTCCTTAAAGCAGAGAACCAATCGCCGCATTTGGTGAGGGATGTTTTAGGCGGGGAACTCAGGCTATGACCAAATCCCTCCCAAGTTATACCATGGTCAATAACCTTCCCTAGGTACATGTAGCAGCTTAGCCACTAGTAGATTAATATGCAGAATGATATCCTGAACGTCCAGACATCAAATATGCCATACCTTACTATTTCAGCTAGAAATATATGGCTTTCTGCTGTCCTGCAGACTTTAACTAGGGGTGTAAGATATCAGGCGACTCGCATTAAACTGAGCTATCCGAATATATGCTTTGCTTCATTGTAATTATTTCCTATCTTAAGATATGAAATTATATGGAAAAGTGGGTTTTAAATAGGATGTCTGTTTTACTGTTATCTCGGAATGTCTTTCATGTTCAGTGAAGGACTGCTTTATAGCTTTACGATCACCTCCAAGCAAGAGTCTCACAGACATACTGGGCCTAGGCTAATTGGGGTTTATAACCATGAAGTTAACCAGCTGTGCCTGATATCTCAGCATACATATAGACCACATTCCTGAGGGAGGGGAATTGGAGGGAGAGAGAATGATACAAGATGGAGGGTCTGTAGCAAGATGGATGACCGTGTCCATCTCTGTACGTACAATAGCTACAAAGACTACTGAAAATGTTTTCATACTTTCTTTTACAAAGTTTTTATTAAGAGATTACAAAAAGGACATGCAGGTTACAGTATCAATATACATAAATTTTGCCAAAGTGAAGAGTATCTCACGTAATGAGAGGCATACAGAAGCATAAATATACTGTATAGTTTATAATAGATAAAAGAGTGTAATGCAGCTTAATAAAGCTTTAATGAATCCAGTGAACATAAATGTTTGAGAATTATATCAGACCAAATCAAACCAATTACAGCTTAGGCTACATCTTCCAGAAGATGTGAACCTTCATAATAATTAGGGAGACTGAAAATTTCATGTGAAGTGTTACACGTGAATAGAAAATGCAGAAAAGGAATATAATGGAAAAGGTACCAAAGAAAGAAAAAGAAAAAAATTAAAGTGATTGTAAAGGCATTTTTTTCCTTTTAAAATAACAAACATATCATACCTACCTGCTCTGTGCAGCGGATTTGCACAGAGCAGCCCTGATCCTCCTCTTCTCAGGCCCCTCCCTCCTGTTGAGTGGGAGCCAATGGCTCCCACTGCTGTCTCAGCAAGTGAGGAGAGGGAGTCCCGGGATAGCCGAGACTCCAGTGCACATCGCTGGATCGAGAGGAGGCTTAAGTATTAGAAGGGCTGCTACACAAAGAAGGTTTTTTACCTTCATGCATAGAATGCATGAAGGTAAAAAACCTTCTACCTTTACAACCACTTTAAGGATAAAATGGGTCATATGCGGGGAAGGGTGATGGTGGGTTGAGAATATAAGCAAGGGATTAGGAATGGAGAGGGGTCAGGTTCACTCAGGTCTGCATTTTTCATTACCGTTTTATTACTGTAGATAAAGTGTTCAAAGAGTATATTTTGAATAGTTAACATGCAATTCTGTTATGAAAATATATAAGGTAAAGAGATGTAGAGGGATGTAATATACAGGAGGATACCTGTTACCTCCAGAACTCTGATATTGCTGTGATGTTGAATATGTTCTGCCAGTGGTTTCAGGGTAATCGAGAAAGGTGTAGATTCTAAACTATGGTATTTAATAGTCGCACGTGGGTTACAATTAGAGATGAGCGAATCGAACCAGGCGAACCGGAATTCGAGTCGAATTTCAGGAAATATTCGATTCGCGTCGAATCCGAAATTTTGCCTACTTCGGGTGCGCGAATCGAATATTTCCCGATCAGCCGGCAAAAGTGTCCCTGCAGTGAGCTCCGCTATTTCTGACAGTTCTCTGACAGAAGGAACACATGTTTAGCGGTTGAAACATTGTATCTATTAGTTTCCATTTAGGATACAGATGTTTCAACCGCTGTACATGTGAAGAAGCTGTCAGAGAACTGTCAGAAATAGAGGAACTCTGCACATACACTTTTTGCCGGCTTGGAATTATTCTTATTTTCATCCTACTTCTTCTTCTTCATCCTCATCCTCTTCTTCTGAGGATGAGGATGAAGAAGAAGAAAAAGAAGAAGAAGTAGGATGAAAATAAGAATAATTCCAAGCCGGCAAAAAGTGTATGTGCAGAGTTCCTCTATTCTGCAGATACACTTAGAGGAGCTCTGCAGATACACTTAGAGGAGCTCTGCACATACACTTTTTGCCGGCTTGGAATTAATCTTATTTTCATCCTACTTCTTCTTCTTCTTCATCCTCATCCTCATCCTCAGAAGAAAAAGAAGAGGATGAGGATGAAGAAGAAGAAGAAGTAGGATGAAAATAAGAATAATTCCAAGCCGGCAAAAAGTGTATGTGCAGAGTTCCTCTATTCTGCAGATACACTTAGAGGAGCTCTGCACATACACTTAGAGGAGCTCTGCACATACACTTTTTGCCGGCTTGGAATTAATCTTATTTTCATCCTACTTCTTCTTCTTCATCCTCATCCTCAGAAGAAGAAGAGGATGAGGATGAAGAAGAAGAAGAAGAAGTAGGATGAAAATAAGAATAATTCCAAGCCGGGAAAAAGTGTATGTGCAGAGTTCCTCTATTCTGCAGATACACTTAGAGGAGCTCTGCAGATACACTTAGAGGAGCTCTGCACATACACTTTTTGCCGGCTTGGAATTAATATTATTTTCATCCTACTTCTTCTTCTTCTTCTTCATCCTCATCCTCATCCTCAGAAGAAGAAGAAGAGGATGAGGATGAAGAAGAAGAAGAAGTAGGATGAAAATAAGAATAATTCCAAGCCGGCAAAAAGTGTATGTGCAGAGTTCCTCTATTCTGCAGATACACTTAGAGGAGCTCTGCACATACACTTAGAGGAGCTCTGCACATACACTTTTTGCCGGCTTGGAATTAATCTTATTTTCATCCTACTTCTTCTTCTTCTTCTTCATCCTCATCCTCAGAAGAAGAAGAGGATGAGGATGAAGAAGAAGAAGAAGAAGTAGGATGAAAATAAGAATAATTCCAAGCCGGCAAAAAGTGTATGTGCAGAGTTCCTCTATTCTGCAGATACACTTAGAGGAGCTCTGCACATACACTTAGAGGAGCTCTGCACATACACTTTTTGCCGGCTTGGAATTAATCTTATTTTCATCCTACTTCTTCTTCTTCTTCTTCTTCTTCATCCTCATCCTCAGAAGAAGAAGAAGAGGATGAGGATGAAGAAGAAGAAGAAGTAGGATGAAAATAAGAATAATTCCAAGCTGGCAAAAAGTGTATCTGCAGAGCTCCTCTAAGTGTATCTGCAGAATAGAGGAACTCTGCACATACACTTTTTGCCGGAAACCGCTGTATGGAGGGAATGTCCCAGAACTGTCAGAAATAGACTATTTCTGACAGTTCTGGGACATTCCCTCCATACAGCGGTTGAAACCGCTGTATGGAGTGAATGTCCCAGAACTGTCAGAAATAGACTATTTCTGACAGTTCTGGGACATTCCTTCCATACAGCGGTTGAAACATTGTATCTATTTGTTTCCATAAATGGATCCATTTATGGAAACAAATAGATACAATGTTTCAACCGCTGTATGGAAGGAATGTCCCAGAACTGTTAGAAATAGTCTATTTCTGACAGTTCTATGACATTCCCTCCATACAGCGGTTGAAACCGCTGTATGGAGTGAATGTCCCATAACTGTCAGAAATAGACTATTTCTGACAGTTCTGGGACATTCCTTCCATACAGCGGTTGAAACATTGTATCTATTTGTTTCCATAAATGGATCCATTTATGGAAACAAATAGATACAATGTTTCAACCGCTGTATGGAAGGAATGTCCCAGAACTGTTAGAAATAGTCTATTTCTGACAGTTCTATGACATTCCCTCCATACAGCGGTTGAAACCGCTGTATGGAGTGAATGTCCCATAACTGTCAGAAATAGACTATTTCTGACAGTTCTGGGACATTCACTCCATACAGCGGTTGAAACATTGTATCTATTTTTTTCCATAAATGACATTCTGCAAATACACTTAGAGGAGCGCTGCAGATACACTTTTTGCCAGCTTGGAATTAATCTTATTTTCATCCTACTTCTTCTTCTTCTTCTTCATCCTCATCCTCATAAGAAGAAGAAGAGGATGAGGATGAAGAAGAAGAAGAAGAAGAAGTAGGATGAAAATAAGAATAATTCCAAGCCGGCAAAAAGTGTATCTGCAGCGCTCCTCTAAGTGTATCTGCAGAATGTCATTTATGGAAAAAAATAGATACAATGTTTCAACCGCTGTATGGAGTGAATGTCCCATAACTGTCAGAAATAGACTATTTATGACAGTTCTGGGACATTCACTCCATACAGCGGTTGAAACCGCTGTATGGAGGGAATGTCATAGAACTGTCAGAAATAGACTATTTATGACAGTTCTGGGACACTCACTCCATACAGCGGTTGAAACATTGTATCTATTTGTTTCCATAAATTGATCCATTTATGGAAACAAATAGATACAATGTTTCAACCGCTGTATGGAGTGAGTGTCCCAGAACTGTTAGAAATAGTCTATTTCTGACAGTTCTATGACATTCCCTCCATACAGCGGTTGAAACCGCTGTATGGAGTGAATGTCCCATAACTGTCAGAAATAGACTATTTATGACAGTTCTGGGACATTCACTCCATACAGCGGTTGAAACATTGTATCTATTTGTTTCCATTTGTTTTCATCTCCAAGGGCATTTAAATTAAAGGTACAGTGTTCTGCACTAATTTAAAGGCTCTCTGAAGCCTAGAAACCCTTTTAATAAGTTAAATTCGTAGCAAATTAATTCGCATCGAATCGAATTTCATACTGGAATTCGCCGAATTGAATTTTTGAGAAATTCGCTCATCTCTAGTTACAATAGCATAGAATAGACTGTAAAAAAGACCATGGCTGTGTATTCCATTTCTGCTGATGTATTTTTCAATTTAACTTGACTGTCAAAGTCTTACATTGCAACCCTAATGCAAACCTTCCATGAAATGTATTAAGACAGAGTTAATATTTTGAACTAGTATTGTCATTTTAGGATTAGTATTAGACTATAGATTCATTTTAGGTGCTGTTCTCTTATAAATGATTTTTTTCAGGTGTGGTAAATAAGACATGCTGTACAAGTTATCTTTTACAAAAATTTGTGTTGAAGCCTGTTGTGTAGAAACTTCTAAGCCAAGAACAAGATGAAGCCAAAAACAAACATACAGCTTTAACTACGATGTTGTTAAATATATATATTTTTCCATAATATCCATTATATATACATATACAGTGGGGATTGAAAGTTTGGGCACCCCAGCTAAAAAATTGTATTAATGTGCATAAAGAAGCCAAGGAAAGATGGAAAAATCTCCAAAAGGCATCAAATTACAGATTAGACATTCTTATAATATGTCAACAAAATTAACCTTTTTTTCCATCATTTACACTTTCAAAATAACAGAAAACAAAAAAATGGCGTCTGCAAAAGTTTGGACACCCTGCAGAATTTATAGCATGGTACATATATATAGTGCAGCGCTGAAATGTGATAAAATTAGTGTAAATTCATAGAGTCTTTCTTGCGACAATAAAACCAAATATGTGCAGGTCTTCTCCTCATTAGGTGACTGGAAAATAGCAAGATTGCGCACTCACCGACCGCACATTTTAAATGCGCCTGTGTATGATATAATCCAAAAGACCAGCCAGGTATGCAGCTCCAGAAACCACATGGATCCTCCCTCTCCAACACTGACATCCGCCTTGGGTGTAGCAATATCTCTAGATCCAGAAGCCCTCTTGCCTCAAATAGATAGACAGGGATCCCCCTTCTGGTTCCAGACACCCCAAGAATGGAAGATGTATATCTGCACCCTTTTGAAGCAAAGTGTCCTTGCCTAAGTCTGCTGTCCAGATCCTGCTTTCAGGTGCGTGGTCGTTAATCCAGTGCTTCAGATGGGCCTGCACCATCTAGTCTCTGGCAACCTCCTTGCTCTTGATGTCACTCCTGCTCTAGATCCTGGGAGAACCCCACCACTGGACAGCAAATATGAAATGTCCACGTCACTGATGCGCTAATGATGTGGAAACTTGAAGAAGGATCCCGTCAGTGCTCGCCGTGCAAGGATGTGTGGTGATGTCACTGCCCCTCCCCAACGCGTATCTCCACAGGGATTCATGGGGATGTAGTATACTACATCCCCATGAATCCCTGTGGAGATACGCGTTGGGGAGGGGCAGTGACATCACCACACATCCTTGCACGGCGAGCACTGACGGGATCCTTCTTCAAGTTTCCACATCATTAGCGCATCAGTGACGTGGACATTTCATATTTGCTGTCCAGTGGTGGGGTTCTCCCAGGATCTAGAGCAGGAGTGACATCAAGAGCAAGGAGGTTGCCAGAGACTAGATGGTGCAGGCCCATCTGAAGCACTGGATTAACGACCACGCACCTGAAAGCAGGATCTGGACAGCAGACTTAGGCAAGGACACTTTGCTTCAAAAGGGTGCAGATATACATCTTCCATTCTTGGGGTGTCTGGAACCAGAAGGGGGATCCCTGTCTATCTATTTGAGGCAAGAGGGCTTCTGGATCTAGAGATATTGCTACACCCAAGGCGGATGTCAGTGTTGGAGAGGGAGGATCCATGTGGTTTCTGGAGCTGCATACCTGGCTGGTCTTTTGGATTATATCATACACAGGCGCATTTAAAATGTGCGGTCGGTGAGTGCGCAATCTTGCTATTTTCCAGTCACCTAATGAGGAGAAGACCTGCACATATTTGGTTTTATTGTCACAAGAAAGACTCTATGAATTTACACTAATTTTATCACATTTCAGCGCTGCACTATATATATGTACAATGTCTCTGTTATGAGGTTTAGTGATCCCTTGAAGTGTTCCAGCAGCTGGTTTTTCTGAGCGCTCGCTATATCCACAATTCATTTTCAGAATTTATAGCATGCACTGCCCCCTTTGCCAAGCTAAGACCTGCCAGTATCATGGATTGTTCTCAATCATCGTCTGGGAAGACCAGGTGATGTCAATCTCAAAGGTTTTAAATGCCCAGACTCATCTGACCTTGCCCCAACAATCAGCACCATGGGTTCTTCTAAGCCAGTGTTTCTCAACTCCAGTCCTCATGGACCCCCAACAGGTCATGTTTTCAGGATTTCCATTATTTTGCACAGGTGATTTGATCAGTTTCACTGCCTTAGTAATTACCACAGCTGTTTCATCTGAGGGAAATCCTGAAAACATGACCTGTTGGGGGTCCATGAGGACTGGAGTTGAGAAACACTGTTCTAAGCAGTTGTCTAGAAAACTGAAACTGAAAATAGTTGACACTTACAAAGCTGGAGAAGTCTATAAGAAGATAGCAAAGCGTTTTGAGATGTCAATATCCTCTGTTCGGAATGTAATTAAGAAATGGCAGTCATCAGGAACAGTGGAAGTTAAAGCAAAATCTGGAAGACCAAGAAAAATATCAGACAGAAAAGCTCGCAGGATTGTGAGAAAAACAATTCAAAACCCACGTTTGACTGCACGATCCCTCCAGAACGATCTGGCAGACACTGGAGTTGTGGTACATTATTCCACTATAAAGAGATACTTGTACAAATATGGTCTTCATGGAAGAGTCATCAGAAGAAAACCTCTTCTACGTCCTCACCACAAAAATCATCGTTTGAACTTTGCAAATGAACATATAGACAAGCCTGATGCATTTTGGAAACAAGTTCTGTGGACCGATGAGGTTAAAATTGAACTTTTTGGCCGGAATGAGCAAAGGTACGTTTGGAGAAGGGGCACAGAATTTAATGAAAAGAACCTCTGTCCAACTGTTAAGCATGGGGTTGGATCGATCATGCTTTGGGGTTGTGTTGCAGCCAGTGGCACAGGGAACATCTCACGAGTAGAAGGAAAAATGGATTCAATAAAATTTCAGCAAATTTTGGATGGTAACTTGATGCCATCTGTGAAAAAGGTGAAGTTAAAGAGAGGATGGCTTCTACAAATGGATAATGATCCTAAACACACCTCGAAATCCACGGGGGATTACATCAAGAGGCGTAAACTGAAGGTTTTGCCATGGCCTTCACAATCTCCTGACCTCAACATAATTGAAAATCTATGGATAGACTTTAAAAGAGCAGTGCGTGACAGACAGCCCAGAAATCTCAAAGAACTGGAAGACTTTTGTAAGGAAGAATGGGCAAAGATACCTCAAACAAGAATTGAAAGACTCTTGGCTGGCTACAAAAAGCGTTTACAAGCTGTGATACTTACCAAAGGGGGCAGTACAAGATATTAACTCTGCAGGGTGCCCAAACTTTTGCAGATGCCATTTTTTTGTTTTCTGTTATTTTGAAAGTGTAAATGATGGAAATAAAATCTAACTTTTGTTGACATATTATAAGAATGTCTAATCTGTAATTTGATGCCTTTTGGAGATTTTTCCATCTTTCCTTGGCTTCTTTATGCACATTAATACACATTTTTAGCTGGGGTGCCCAAGCTTTCGATCCCCACTGTATATATATATATATATATATATATATATATATACACACACACACACAATATTGTCAAAAGTATTGGGACACTTCTCCAAATCATTGGATTCAGATGTTCCAATCACCTCCATGGCCACAGGTGTATAAAATACAGCACCTAGGCATGCAGACTGCTTCTACAAACATTTGTGAAAGAATGGGTCGCTCTAAGGAGCTCAGTCAATTCAAGTGTGGTACCATGATAGGTTGCCACCTGTCCATGCATGACATTTCCTTACTACTAAATATTCTACGGTCAACTGTTAGTGGTATTATAACAAAGTGGAAGCAACTGGGAATAGCAGCAACTCAACCACGAAGTGGTAGGCCACATAAAATGACAGAGCGGGGTCAGCACATGCTGAAGTGCACAGTGCGTAGAAGTCACCAACTGTCTGCACAGTCAATAGCTAAAGACCTCCAAACTCTGTGAGGTCTTAAGTTTAGCAAAAAAACAGTAGTGGCAGAACAGAGAATCAAACATCCCAAGTGGCTCCTGCAGGGATAAGCACTACCTGTACATTTTAGCACCCAATTCGAATTCAGCTTTCATTAATTTGACAGCTAATCTTGCTAGTTTATAGTACAGGTACAGTAAACTATTATTGCATTAAATATATTCCAAACTGCATACCGCTATTACAGGATTGTTGACCTTTTCTCAGTGCAGTGTATGGAAACCATGGCATCTAGGGAGTAGGACTAATGGACTGACAGACAGGTTATGGTGTGAGGTAAAAAGAAAAACAAAAAAAAAAAAGATTAAGACCACAATTTAAAACTCTTCACAAAGTTCTGACCTCAACCCGATAGAACACCTCTGGGCCAACTTAATGTTGAACCCTACGGACTAAAACTGGGATGTCATTAAAGCATTAAAGTTCATGTGCGTGTAAAGGCAGGCTTCCAATACTTTTGGCTATATATCGCGTGTGTGTGTGTGTGTGTGTGTATATATATATATATATATATATATATATATATATATATATATATTTGTCCTGTTTACCATTATCACTAAAAGTGAAAGTTAAAGAAGATCCCAAACTTTGGGTTGTCCCTAGAAAAGTAACAGGGGGGAAATCATCTAATGGGGGCACTAGTTCTGGTGACCTGGGAGTCTCCAAGGAATTCCCT
This sequence comes from Staurois parvus, assembly GCF_062004578.1. Lineage (NCBI taxonomy): Eukaryota > Metazoa > Chordata > Amphibia > Anura > Ranidae > Staurois > Staurois parvus. The sequence continues at coordinate 7,146,365 of NW_028317947.1, read as the reverse complement.
TAATTTGCAGGGATTTCCCTTTACTTCCTGTTTGGATATGAGACAGGAAGTGAAAGATAATGTCTGCAATGGGACACAGATGGCGAAAAAAAAAAAATTGGACACCCTCACTTGATCTATACATAATGAAAAAAAAAGTTTTGCCTATAGTTCTATTTTAATGGAGACAAGTACACATTATAGAGAGATATGCTTTGTTCATATTTCAATTCAGGGGTTTACAACCACTTTATTGTATACACAAATAGCAAAAAAAAGCTGGCAGGGGTTTTAATCCTTGCCTTCTCTGTCCAAAAGTGGAATTCATCTTTACTTTTTTGCATTTCAAATGCATCACTTTATTTTAAATGCATTTCATTCAGTGGATGCAAATAATACGCTGACACAACCAATAAAAACAAAAAAAAGAAGCATCTGACTATTGAAAATTAAAGTAAGAATAGGGTACATAGCCAGTTAATTTAATTCCAAACCCAACATTTCCCCAAGTACTCTGTGTTGCCTAAGGCATAAAGCAAATGAAAGCCAAAATATATGATTGCGCACGAAAACAAGTTACTTTTGTTCACAGTATCTATTAGCACATGGCACAGTCAGGGTGAACACACATAGCAAGGCTAAAAAATAAAATCCAAGCGTAAAGCTATTTAAGACACTGGTCTGTGTTTGGGTGACATCACAGTGGCCTATAACATGAGGTTGTAATCTAACATTACAATACAGAGATCCAATTTCATAAGCTGTGCCTTTCTCTAAAGGGGCTGTTGCACACTGCATTATTCTCCAGTGACAGAGGGAAGGGGTTAATCCAGGGGGCCCCTGCAAATGTTCCCCACGTGGGGTCTGAGTCTCTATAAAACGCCAGGCGGAAGGAAGGCGACTTTACGATGGTGCTTTGAGGCAGGGAGAGATGGGGTCAGAGGTCAGCAGGCCCCAAATAACTTACTGCTTTTATAAAACCCAACCCAGTCCTATTATGGATGGGGTCACCACTCGAAGGGAATGAGTGGGAGGAGGGGGGTACCCAGAAAGGGGAGAGGTACAGGCAAACAGAGACACACAGAGGGGTAAAGAATAATCTAGAGAGCAGACAAGACTAGAATATACAAAATAGAATGTATAACTTGGGTACAATGTTATACAGGAGATAAAAAACTGGAGTCTAGACAGATACAGCATGGGAAATATAAACTGCAGAGGGAGAGCAATGGATAAAATATATATGTACAGAATGCATGTATAGAGCTACACATAAATAAAAGGCTATATGGCAGGCACTGGAAACCTAATCAGATTTGTTTTAGATGTCAGATGTAAATTAGCAGGGTAAGAGATTGCCAAATTTCTATGGTATGCATATACCTAAAACCACTGGACAGGGAAGCACTGATGGTCCCTTATGACTACACGACATGCCTGTTTTATTATTTATTCTAAGAAAAAAAAACACAGTTAAATATTTTAGAGGTTTCTGAGAAAGCAGCCAGTAAAAAGGAGGAGGGAAAACACGACTCAGAGACTTGAGGGCCTTGGGGCTGCTGTCACCTGCAGAAAAGAGGACAGAATAATGGGCTTCTGGTAAATGGATGGAGCATCAGAAAGGGGCTTATTTTTAAAGGATCTACATTATTATAAGTTTCCTCCTTTTTCTGTTTCTCTTCATTAATCAATTTATTCTGTTCATCCCATTATTCTGCATTATATATTGTAAAACGCATAACAGCAATAGGTCCTTATACACTCGAAAGAGCAGGGCCCTTGACCCCCTCGTGTTTTGTTTTGTTACTGTATTGTCTTATGTACTGTCCCCCACTATAATGTAAAGCGCTGAGCAAACCTTTCTGGCGATATATAAATACTGTATAATAATAATACCTGCATCCACCACCGGCTGCTATTATCTTAAAGTGTTACTAAACCCACAGCAGTAAAATCAGTCTGTGTATGCAGTAAAGCATGCTTGTTATACTGTGGAACCTAAGGGGTTAATCTTCTGCATTTTGTAAAAAGTCTGTTTGATCCGTTTTTCTCTGTTCCTCCCCTTTTTCAAGCGACCACCACTTATCTCCAGACTGAACCATAGGCATGCACATGCTCAGGTTGGTGTATATTGCTAAAGAGGTTTTTTTTTCTTGGGACGGTGCATGTGGTCAGCACAGGGCCAATCAGCACTGTCCAGAGAGAGGTCAGGGGATTTCCATCCTCCTAGAGCAGAAAGAAAACTTCTACAAGCTTTAGCTAGTGCTGGGCTGGACACAGACAGAAGCCACAATACTGCTCGAACTGCTGAATTTAACAGTTTATATTTACTAAAATAATTGCACTTCCATGTTCTGTGTACTATGGGAGTTCAGATATAGTGAATGCAGGGTCCTGGGTTTAGTAACACTTTAATGCTGGATATATTTACTGTCTGTGCCCAAGAGAGCTAAATAGAGACACAACCTGATTCGGATTGGTTGCTAAGGACAAAGCAACATTTCTCTGTTTTCTGTATCTGAGCACCACTCTGCTCTCTCTAAGAAAGTCACATATTAATGCAGTCTTTCTCTGCATTTAACCCCAAAGGAACCCTTAAAAAATGTTCAGATCCCACAGAACCCCTAATTAAACCAATTTATCTGAGATTAGTGGGATGAACACCCCTTACACCGGAAGTCAATTGGAAGAATGCCCCTCTTACAGAAGTGGTAAGAATGTCTTCCTTACAAACAGTTCAATTAGTTAAATGGTGTTTGCTCTGCCAAATGACATTGATGAAACTATACAGATCAGATGGGAAGTCAATGGCCTGCAGCTCAAGGAACCCAACAGCAACCTCTGGAGGAACCCTAGGGTTCCATGAAACCCTGGTTGAGAATAGGATATGGCTTTCTTGCTTATAGCTCTGTGATAGTTTGTGAACTATAGACACATATGTTCATGATACACAAGCTCAGCATTCCTCTCTTTCACATCATACCAGTGGGGACCCACAAGCCTGTCCACTTCCATATTTTACAGCTCCCGTACAGCCTGTCTGCTACAATTCAGATTTCGTAAACATCTGCACGTGCTTTAGCTCCAGTATTCTAAATTTCTCTAATGGTGATGTGCAGTCCCCTGATCATGGGGTTGTGACCTAATAAGCATGGTGAAGAATTAACGAAACATGGCTCACTGTACAAATCATTGTGTGCCATGGCAAAAAACCGAATACAATACAACATTCTCTGAGTTATTCGTTTATATAATACCATCAAGTCATATTTATTAGGCCCTGTTCACATCTAGAGATTTGGGATTGAGGACAGAACCGCCACAATTCTGCCTGCAATTCCAAATTGAACTGCAATGCTGGCAAAACACAGCACGCATGTTCGGGTGCCATTCATTTTCCATGGCATCTAAACGTAGTGTAGTTTTGCAGCCATTGTCATATGATAAATCGTGCTGCAATCGCTGAAAACTGCATCACGCAAAATTCGTCGCTCAAAAGAAGCTCCTGCTCTTTTTTGGGCGACAAGCTTCACATGTTGCGATTGCAGTGCAATTTATTGCACAACAACTGTGGCAAAACCACACTATGTTTAGGTGCCATTGAGCCTTGTATGTATGATGTGTACTGCATCACATCCTACATGTGATGCAGTACACATCACACCAAGGAAGTGCAATCATCTTTTTTGGAGCTGCACTGCAACCGTATCGCATGGTCATTTCGTAACATGCGATTCGGTGCGGGCGAACAATACTGTGACCGAAATGCATTTGGGGTGTTAACTTTGTATTGACACTCATAGCGGATCGCAAAAGCAGTGTCATTGCAATGAGATGCGAGAACGCTGCAGGGTTCGCTACAAGTTAAACACATTTATGCAATTTTCCAAAGTATTAATATGATTGGATGCTATAAGTCAATTCCACTCAGGTGCATATCAGTTCATCTCCTTCCACACTTTGATAAAAAATACTACTACTTTCTTTAGCTGTGAACATAATGAGGACACACAGGGTTAACAATAAAAATACAATATAAACACACATGAATTGGTGGGAGAAAAACCTCTTAACAAAAAGCTTGGTTAACTAAACCTCAAGAACAAAATGCAATAGATCAAAGCTTTCAGTTCTTCGAGGTGGTGGCTGCATTCGTTTTTTTTTTCTCCCCCAAGTTAAGAATATTTTCAACAAATACAGAAAATACTGGTCATTCTTTCCAGAAATGCAGTATTCCTGCATACCTCCCAAGTTTTTATGATAGGAATGAGGGACACCTGTTAGCAAAAGTATGTAGGCATAGGACACACACCCTGCCCTACCCCCCTTAAAGAAATATTAAAAAAAAAAGATTAGTTAAACCAAGTCTTTTTTTTACCACCACTTTTCTTTTATATTGGCTTTTGAAATTTACCAATGCAGAAACTTAGAAACTGGTTGAATGGTTTAGCACTGGGAAACACTTTTTGAAAGATAACTAGCACAATTTTGTATACAACTATATAGATCAGAACAAAATGCGGAAAAAAAAAGGAAAGAGGGACAGAGGAACTTCCAAATCAGACACTGTCCCTCAAAATCAGGGAGAGTTGGGAGCTATGTTCCTGTCACTTCCTGTGAGCTGCACCAAAAAATATCTTCCTTTTTAGCCATCTTCTGTGAATTACCAATTGCCCTCCCCCCACATTTAATGGAGATAAAGAGATACAGACATGTTTATAGTACATACAGGAGAGCGGTCTAAGGCGACAAACATGGCTTCCTCCATAGATACAGTGGAGGAGTGAAGTAGCCACCCAGGAAGTGTGTTATTCACAGAATTACCTGGTGAAAATAAAGAAAAAGATGAAAATGAATGCAGCCACTAAACCAAAGACTAGTCAGGTGCATTTTATTACATTATTTTGGTACAATTTAATTTTAAAGAAGAAGGAATGGAGATACAAAATCAATTGAAAATGGTAGCTTTTATAAAAGGAAGTTGCTGGCAAAAACATTGTTCCTCAATGGTAAAATAGAGATTTAAAGTATGCTTATATAGACTTGGAGAGTGCCCAATGGCAAGTGTAAGAGTTTGATAAAAGTGGAGCTGCACAAGATATGTCGTGAAGATGTGAATGGGAAATGAAGACCAGAAAGAAAATCGTTTGCATATATACATGGAGACTACAGAGAAGATTTACAGATATAAGAATGGTGACACATCTATAGGTAAGCTTTATCCTAAATATCACAATATAGTGATTTCTAATTATACAAAGCAACAAGCACTGATGTGGGTTTTATCTTGCAGCCAATTGAATTCCTGCTTTCACCCATTAACAGCAGAAAGAATACTGAAATAGAACTTCTAACCTTGTTGCTATGGGCACTAATTCATTTCTTCAACCCTCGCTAAACAGAGTTCCACATGATACTTTTCCCTCACTCTTTTTACATATACACAATTATTACACCAGTCTAAGCATATGGAAAATATGCTTTGTAACTATAACTGTATTTAGCAAGGCAATATAACTCCACCTACAGTAACTATTTAATGCAGCCTCAGGTTCTAATTTGAAACAAATTCCACTGGCATGGAAAATCGCTTTGCATGCAACAGAATTAAAAAGACATACCAAAACATTTTAGCTATGGGTAGAGTAGAGTATTGTATGATCCCTTGCAGGTCATTTCGGAGGGTAGTGACCCCAGCTTAAAGCTTTTTTGTGTCATGAGCCCTCTAGTGGATTCTCCATATGGATACAGCATATGGAGAACCAGGAATCTCACCTCAATATGTTGTTGATAGAGCCAGACTAGAGGGGGGATATTTTTCTGCTGGGGTCCCATAAAGCAGAACCTTACTTTGATTTGCCCATAACCACAAAATATGAATTTTGACTTACCTGTAAACTGTGGAATACAGTACAGGACACAGTATTTATATTCATAAACCATGGGTTATATACAGGCTATCTTTAGGTGATTGGACACTGGCAAAAAAACTTGGTAGGGTCACCCCTATAGCACAATCATATAACCCCTTTCACTTGATTAGATTCCAGTTTATTAGCAATCAATAAGGAGTGATCAAGACACAGAGGAGGGGCCTGTGCCCTGTACAGATACATTAAAATTCATATAATCTTAATGATACAGTTCAGGACTTGTTTTCCTAGACCATGGGACATCTCCATGCAATAAACTGAAGGGTGGGAAACAAAAAAGCAAAAAAGAACTATCAAGAGGGCCAAAAAAATACACAAGGGTTAACAAACCCAAAAACATTCAGATAACAGAATGTGGAGAACATGTAAAAAGTGGACCAGCTGTCAGCCTTGCAAATCTGGGATATGGATGCTTAATGCTGAAAAGCCCAAGTGACACCAACATCCCTGGTGGAATGAACTCTGATGAGGAAGGCAGGCCCCTTTCTTTAAATGCATAGGTTCTGGAAATAAATTGTCTGATACATCTGGAAACTGTGTGAAGCAGGATGTCCTCCTGCTATGAGGACCTCCAGGCAGAGTAAAGTAGGTTGCTAGGTAGTCCCTGACAGCCCTGACCACATGCAAGCAGTGAAGGGCAATTTCCTTGTCATGTATTGGGGCTGGACAGAGGGAAAGGACAACAATGTCCTCAATGAAGTGGAAAGAAGACACCATTTTAGGCAGAAAGGAAGGTTTGGTCTCAAAACCACCTTTTCCTTGAGCAAAATAAGAAAGTGCTCTTTACAAGAAAAGCCTGCCAACTCGGAAACGTGCATAACAGATGCAACAGTGACCAGGAAGGCAGCCTTACATGTGAAGCCTTCCAAAGGAATGTCTCTATTTAGTTCAAAGGGGGTCTCTGAAGTAAAGCAAGCACAAGGTTGAGATCCCAAAGTAAAACAAGGCGGATGATTTGGGGGACTTATATCAACAACTCCACAAAGAAAAGTCCTGTTTATGGCTTGTGAGGCAAGAGGTTTCTGGAAGAGAATGAATAAAACAGTAATATGTACTCAGGGCCAGATACTGGTGAAGACCAAACTGCAGAAAGGCCAAAATACAAGGGATAGACTATTCTCTGAGGTTCAGCTGTCAATTTGTGCACCATATAAAGTAGGTTTTCCATGTAAAATGGTAAATCTTGTGGGAGTTGTATTTTCTGGTTCTGAGAAAAGTTGAAATACCAGATACAGAAATACTTTTTAGGACTTGGGTTTTTACAGCCATGCTGCTAAAGGCAGCACCTGTGAAGCAGCTATGAAATAGGGGGCCTTGGACCAGCAGGTCAGGTCTATCAGGAAGAGGCCAAGGCTTGCCCACAGAATCCTGAGTATGTCCATGTACCATGTCCTTTTGGGCCAATTTGGTACAATATTCCTTCCTGAGGAAGGAAGATTTTGGCTTTGGCCTAGCCCAAGATTAAGCACTCCAAACAGTGAAAAGGCTGGAGAGCAGACTTTGGAAGTTAAATATACAGCTAAAGGTTTGAAGGAACCCAATTGTCCTTCAGACATAGTTGCACAGAAATGTGCTTTTGTCAGACAGGCCACATTGTGCATGCCTAATTGAGGTAGACTCAGAAGAGAAAAATTGTGACATGATGGAATATTGCTCCTGGACAAGAGAACAGCTATCAACCTGAGCGGCGTTTTGAGTTTCCTGTAGGCTGTCAGCAGAATATGCTATTTGGTCTTTTTTGTCCCAGCTCCCTTGCACCTGTGATATGCCAGCTCAGTGAGGGGATCCCCAGCGGTTTAGTCATGGAACTGAGTTCTGACTGGATCAGGTTTTGCATGTCCGGACACGAGTCACTATAACCCTGGTGCTGACTGTGACGATCGCGGCGTCAGACCCCCAGCCCTTCTCACCAACTTGTGACCGAAGGACTAGCCAATCTAAAACCGCGGTGTCACGTGCGTAACAATGCCACGCTCAGCTGCACCCTGCACAAAAATTTTCCAGCTAATGCACCACAATCTATGTACTTGCAGCCTGAGAGCGATTGTTACTGGGTCAGGTTAATTATGCAATTAACCCTTCACACTGCCACCACCGCCTTTTTGTAGAGAAAAGGAGGCAACTCTCCAATATTAGCAATATGATGTTTGAATAATAGTCTGTATACCACTGTCACCGCAGGCAGAGATATATAGAGGTTTAAAATACACAGTAGCGCTCTTCAGAACAGGGATTCTTAGTTTGCATTAAAGGGCTTTAGAAACAGTTCAACACTTTTCAGATAATAGGATTTATTACTAAAAAGGTCAAAAGAGTGCAATAACAATATTTACAGAAAAAGATGTAGCCAATATATATATATATATATATATATATATATATATATATATATATATATATATATAAATACAGAGAGCAATAACACAGCAAAGAGATAACAGAAAGAAGTTTTAGAGAGGTAGAGTACTTGCCAAAAGTCCTGGGTTAAGCAGATCAAGTTTCAGAGCAAAAGGGTGCCGTTCTCCCAAGTTGATTCAGATGTTAAAAGAGAGATTTCTTCAACTCAACTCACTGCTCCAAGCATAACAGCCTTTTTCAAGGAACTCAGCAGGGTGTCTCCTTAAAGCAGAGAACCAATCACCTAATTTGGGGAGGGGTGTTGTAGGCAGGGGACTCAGGCTAGAACCAAACTCCCTCAAAACTTATACCACGGCAATAATCTTCCCTAGGTACATGTAACATTCTATCCACGGGTAGATTAATATGCAGAATCATCTGCTGAACGTCTAGATATCAAACATGCCATATTTGACTATTCCAGCTAGAACTATATGGCTTTCTGCTCTCCTGTAGACTTTCACTAAGGGTGTAAGATATCAGAGGACTCACACTATACTGAGCTATCCAAATATATGCTTTATGTTTATGTATTTATTTCCTACCTTAAGATATAAAATTATATGGAAAAGTGGGTTTTAAATGTGAGGTCTGTTTTACGGCTAGTTGGAATGTCTTTGAAGCCCAGTGAAGGACTGGTTTATGGTTTTACGATATCTCAGATTGAGAAGCTAACAGACACCCGGGCACCAGCTAATTTGGGATTTATAACCATGAAGCTCTCCAGCTGGGGCCTGATGCCTTTTGAACTCCGCATACACACACAGACCACATTCCTGAGGAGGGGGATTAGAGGGAGAGAGAGATACAAGATGGAGGGTCTTGAGCAAGATGGATGACCGCGTCCATCTCTGTACGTACAATTGCTACACTGACCATGTTCCTGTGGCTGTGTCTGTGTGGTAGATGGCAGCAGCACTGCAACACGCATGCGATGCAGCAATCTCATCCTCCTGAGACTATGTCTAGATATGAGGAGAAAAAAAAATCTAAATTGCTAATATTGCCAAATAAAATAGGGTCACTACAGTAAAGTGAAAAACACCCCATTCTTATGCCTAGAAAACTGTGTAGTGTGCTATGAACTGCGGTTTATTTTATTAAAATCCAGTGCAAATATGCAGGAGAACCATGTTCCCTGTTATCTTATCCAAGTTGCTGGGTCTACTAGATGGCCAGGCTTCACCCATCATGATGGATATACACCCAAAGGTCAAGGCAGAGCTTGGGAACCATAGAAATGGACTATGGCCCTAGACTTGTATAGCACTCTGCAGCTAACTACACAAGTTGGACTTCATGCCAAGGTGAGCACCTAATGCAGGATCCAGTGCCTGAAGCAAACATTACAGGCCAACACAATAGGGTAGAGTCGGAGTATGGTCCTTGAGGTAACACCGAGGGTATAGATCTTGAAGCTGTTATATACTGTAGCCAAGAATAATAAGCAGTCAGATCGTGATAGAAGTGTCAAAAGGGAAAAAAATGGAATGGCTTTAAAAAACAAATATTTCTATAAGAGAACAGGTCTATCAACTAATGTCTATCAACACTAGCAAAAAAAAAACATGGAGTCTCACAGAGTAGGAAGGATTAAATGAGTGAGCTCTAGCGGCAGTCCTAGCAAGATTTTTTTGTCAGTGTCCGATGCCTGCATATAATCTGTACCTGCGTGGTACTCAGGTTTCCTCCCACACTCAGAAAAACATGCTAATATGTTAATTGGCTTCTGTCTAAATTGCCCCTAGTATGTGTATATGTGAGTGTGAGCTGGGACTTAGACTGAAAGCTCATTAAGGGCAGGGACTGATGTGAATGAACAATATAAAGCACCACGTAAATTGTTGGCACTATATAAATACCTATAATAATATTAATCATCCATCATCTATGAATACAAGTCCCGTGTCCTGCACTGTATGCTTAAGAATTGTTTTGTAAGCCAGCCACAAATGGCTCAATTTCCACTAACAATGTGACCAATCTGGGCATCATAAGCAATTATACAGGCATTCAGAAGCAAAAAGTGAATATTTCAGAAGTTCTGTAATATTTATTATATAATATTGACAATATCAAATATTCTTAATTTAAAGATTTGCTTCAGAAGTGTACCTGTGGAAAAATGTGCTTTTCAAATCCTTGCTCACTATGAACAGTAGGCTGTGCCAGCATACTGCCTCTAATGCCTGTACAATGTTCCCTTACCCCCCTGGGGTGCAAGTACTTTGGAAGCGGTTCATAGCAAATAAAGATTTTAAATAATTTCCAAAGATATGCTTTACAATGTAACTCCAGCCAAAACTTTTTTTAAAGTAGACCTTACATGGAAAACAAGGTCTGCCTTTTGCCAGCCAAAAATAAATGGCTTTAAAAAGCCATTGATCAAGAATCTATACCCCCCCTCGCTCGTCCCCCCCCCTTTCCTGACCTGCCAGGCTGCATGCTTGGATAAGGGCTTGGTATTGATGGGAGAGCGGACCCCACGCCGTTTTTTATTTTTTATGGTGCCGGTTTTAAATGTAATTACCGCTTTTTTTTCTTCACTAAAGCTCAGAAATTCAGATGTCACTTTCCCCCCAGCTAAAAGAAATAAAGTTTTCTTTTAATTTCCCCAAGTTAAGAGAAACAATGTTTCCTTTTAGTTTCTTAAAAGAAACAATGTTTCCGTAAACTCCGGGGAAAGTGAAGCTAATTCTGTGAGCTATAGTGAAGAACAAAAAAAGCCGGCAATTGCATTTAAAAATCAGCACCGACATACACTCCGTATTGCGAAAAAAAAGTCCTAAAAAATTTGTAAACCGAGGCATTATTTTCAATTGATTTTCATTCGTAAACCGAAAATCATGTTAACGGAGGCGTTTGTAAACCGAGGTTGTACTGTACATATATTGTGGCAGAGCATCCCAAAGGAACCCTGGGAAAGTCTTGTTCGGGGTTTACAGATTTCCCAGGTTCCTTAAAGGTTGGTGGAAACTAACAAGCTGTGTAGGTTGTGGCTGGCAACCAATAGGCTTGATCAGTCTGGTAGTTATTAGCGGCATTACTGTGTAATGAGAGTTGGGAAATGGGTAGGTTTATGTTTGCTATTTTCTTGCCCTGTTTATTTTGATTAAACACTGTACAGTATTTTGTATATATTTTGTAAATAGCACTAATAAACACTTCACTGTTTGCCACTAATCTCACTGGATTTGGTATCTTTGCCTGAAAGACTACCGTATTTGCCGGCGTATAAGACGACTTTTCAACCCGTGAAAATCTTTTGAAAAGTCGGGGGTCGTCTTATACGCCGGTATACGGCGAGCCGGTGTCAGGGCGGCACTTTTTCGAGGGGCGGCGCCGCCCCCCCTCCTCCTCCAACGGACACCAAGTACAGGGGTGGGCAGAGGGGCTGCTGTACCTTACCTGGCTCCGGTCCCGGTCCCACGACGATCCGGTCCAGGAAGCGTGGCTGCTCCTTCTTTCAGTTCGGCCGCTCGATGGTCCCGCCGCCCGCTCGGCTCCGCCTCCTCACCGGTGATTGGGCGCCAGCACTGGAAAGGCACACAGGCGACCAATCACCGGCGAGGAGGCGGAGCCGAACGGCCCCGCGAAAATCAAGCGGCCGAACTGAAAGAAGGAGCAGCCGCTCCTCTCCCCCACTGACACTAACGATGGGGCACTATTCCTCCTCCACACTGACACCAACGATGAGGTGCTGTTCCTCCCCCACTGACACCAACGATGGGGCACTATTCCTCCTCCCCACTGACACCAACGATGGGGCACTATTCCTCCCCCACTGACACCAACGATGGGGCACTATTCCTCCCCCACTGACACCAATGATGGGGCACTATTCCTCCCCCACTGACACCAATGATGGGGCACTATTCCTCCCCCACTGACACCAATGATGGGGCACTATTCCTCCCCCACTGACACCAATGATGGGGCACTTTTCTCCCCACTGATACCAATGATGGGGCACTATTCCTCCCCCACTGACACCAACGATGGGGCACTATTCCTCCCCCACTGACACCAACGATGGGGCACTATTCCTCCCCCACTGACAGCAACGATGGGGCACTATTCCTCCTCCCCACTGACACCAATGATGGGGCACTATTCCTCCTCCCCACTGACACCAATGATGGGGCGTGTTGGAAGAGGGGTAGTCTTATACGGCGAGTATAGCTCAAACCCTATATTTTAACAGGAAAAGTAGGGGGTCGTCTTATACGCCCAGTCGTCTTATACGCCGGCAAATACGGTACTTACCCCCAGAAGCATATATCCCAGTTGCCTATCCCCATCAGTAAAAAATTAAGGAGGGCATACCAAGAGACACAGGGCACCAGTATTCTGTGTTCACTCAGCGCACTTCTGTACCATAAGTCACAACATAATTGTGTATTACCTTCCAAGCAGGGCCGGCGCTAGACTATTTTGCGCCTTAGGCAAGACGAGCTACTTGCGTCCCCCCCAAATAAATAAATACACATTTTAATACAGTAGAAAAGATTAAATCAACAAAACATGAAACTGCAACCAGCACCAATATTAAAGACAAAATTATTATCATGGATGTACTGTATCTGTGGCTGGCAGTGGCAGGGTGACAGTTGCAGTGAGTGGAGCATGATGGATCTACACTACAGGCTGGAATTCCCCAGGCAATAGGTGAAGATAAAACACTGACAGCAGGCAGCCCAGTCCACACATACAGAGAGAACACCTGAATTGAGCAATCCCATATAGTGAGAGATCTGACACAACACAACACCACCACCAACATTGACATAGATTAGCAGGCACTAGAAAAGCAGGCTGTGGGATTGTGATGATGTCATTACTCACTGGCACATTGCACATGTGATGGATGGCCAGCCGGGGCACACTCACACAGAGTTGAGAGACCTGAGTGAGACATTACCTTCCTCCGCAGGCGCAGCTCCACCTCCCTTGATGAACGGGAAGAGAAGAGTTGGAACGCCACAGTGATCAGCAGCCGCCAGCGAGCTTGCAGTAAGGTACTGAGTCTGAGAGGAACACTAGAAGGAGTGGCAGCTCAGCTGCTACACTGACCCCAGACACCCGGCATCTTCCTCTGTCCTTTCTTCCTCCCCTGTGCCGCCCCTCCCCTCAGCTGAAGAATCATTCATGATGCGGCGGCATCTCGCACAAAGGGAGTTCCGGCCTGTGCTGCACCCAGGCGCCCCTAGGTGGCAGTGCAGCTTAGGCGGTTGCCTAGTTTACCTAGTGGAAGCACAAGCCCCGCTTTCAGGTAGTGCAGAGGCAGAGCAGGAATAAATGTTAATTACTCAGGGGTTTGCCTAGTGGAAGCACTGGCCCCGCTTCCAGATAGTGCAGAGGTAGAGCAGGAATGAAAGTTACTTGACTATAGGTCAGGGCCTATAGTGGCAGGAGTTTAGTGGGAAAGCAGAATGTTCCTTTAACTATCACTTTTATCCCATCCTACGGGTCGCTTAAAATGCTGATTAATATTTAAGCAACCCTATTACCTTGAAATACAAACAAAGTTTATGCCCCCCCCTCCAGTATAGGGGATTTATTCTTCCCCTGTCCTTGCACATTTCAATACCTAAGCAGCCATTCACAAAGCCCTTGTGTGGTCACATGGGGAGCAGGGGCATACATAGGAGTATGCAAATGTTTACTTTCAGAAAAGTCGATATTTGTATATAACCTCTGCAGGGACTTCACTGTAAAATGCGGAGGTACCCAGGAGTGCTACTTGTAAATTATGATCATAAATCAGATTAGTGGTAAGATTATTTCTCCACTGTTCATATAACAACTGCCCTCCTGCTTTAGCAAATGAGTCCATATCTGCACAAATGGAGCAATGCTACCCAGATTACCTCTTTCTTTTGTTTAGGTCCACAATGAAACAGAACAATTATATTACTCCTTTGGGAATATTGTGCAACTCTACACTGCAATATTACTGTAACAGACTACCAAATATTTCATAGTATTCCTAATCCACAGGCTTGTGATTTAGAGGGGACAGATAACACTGCTTTAGACAGATCTGTTTAATACTTTGTGTACTGCCTGTGGGTAGATAATACAGGCCGTGCCACGCTGGGAGGTGGAGGAAGTCAAGTGAAAGTTTAATTACTTAGCTTTTATGCTAGCTGTTCCATAGTAAGCTGCATAATGTGAAAGCGATGTCCAGATGTGGAAATGCATCGAACAGGCGAATATCTCCAGAGTGAGCACACGTATTTTATTAATAAAAACAATTCTTAGAAACATGAAAACATAGTTTGCCTTCTGCCAACTCTTTATTTACCTGCACACATTAAAAAAAAGCGTCTTTATTCTTATCCAGTGAAATGGATAAATCCAGTACTCCACGGTTCATAAATTTAATTAAATGCATGTAATATGCATGAAGTAGGTTTGGGAAGGCATAGGTCTTTAAACTATATGCAAAACCTAACTGGATGATGTTTTCAAAAAGCACTTTATTTCATGATCAAGAGCAGCTGTGCATAGCAATCAATCGGATTCTGTCTTTCATTTTCAAAGCTTAACTGAACAAGCTGAAGATAGAAGAAGACTGGTTGCCACGCACAGCCGCTCCAGATTGAGGCTGCTCCAGTTTTGACAAATTCCCTTCAATGTGTTTCGAAATGACAACATAATAGACTATCATCAGTGTGATAGGGTGACAACACAGTAGCTCAATTGGAAATTAGATGCAGAGTGTTGTCATGAAGATTTAAACATATTTGTAATGACATGCAAAATTAGATTAACATGTTAAAACGTATACAAGCATTTTACGTATTGGGTTTACATATACTTTAAATGCTTGTTTGTTGGTTTCCAGATCTTTCCCAAACCCACTTAATACCTGCTTAAAGATGTCTAGTAACATTTATTGATCAGCCCCGAGAGTTGGATTTTCCTGTATTCATGTTTTTTGATTGAATCCTGGCACAAACCCAGTTCTTTCTGACACACAGATGCAACACCGCTGATACTGGACTGTTCATTGGCAGCAGTATGCTTTGAGCGTATTTAAATGGCTTATGTTTCTTTTGTTTCCTCAGTTCCCTATTGTTATCAGTACAGCAGTGTCTTCTACCTGACAAAGAGCTGTCAGACTAGCCAAGTAACATAAATGCAATAAAATTACAAAAAAAAAAAACCACCCCCCCCATCCTAAAAACCCAACAAAATAAACGTACAGGCATGCTATGTACTATAAAGAGAGAAGTGCCTTTCCTTTCTTTTTGTCAGCAGAACAGGAAAGCTCTTGCAACCGTTCAGCTCGGTACCCTCAAAGACCAAGTATCACCCCCCTTCTGATCTCATCTTGATGTTTCCTTCTACTATGGCTCCTTCTACTCCTGGCTTTGTGCTGCAGGCAATGTGCTATTATCTTCACTGCTCCACTATGGCTCCTTCTTTACCCAGCACTGTACTGCAGGCTGCATGTTGTCGCTTGCATTGTTCCCCTTCTCCACTGTGTGTGTTTATTTTACCCCTTGATCTATCTATTCTGCAGTCTGTGTGCTGTCATATGCACTGTCCCCCTCTCTTCTCTTATTCGATCTACCCTTAGCTCTGTACTGAAGGCAAGGGCCACTGATAGGGGGGGACCACCAGTCCTCCTGTTGGGGGCCCGGGCACACAGGTGGCCCAGACGGGGAGGCGAAATGGTGTTGTGTGGCAATTACAGGAACGATGCCCTGTGTGTGCCTCTCCTTGCAGAAGCCTCTGCCCTCAGCTGCTGCAGGAAATGTGTCAGGACTGAGAGCAGGCCCCTTCCTAGGGCTGTCACAATGTAGTCACCTCTGGAAACTGCCCAAGGGCCCTAAGTGCATGGGGGGCCCTTGCAAGTTTCCCGCCCTCAGTTGTCAACCAAAAGTTCAGGTCAGTTACGTTATCGGTTTCTCACATCTGCAGCTGTCTTCTCTCCCTCCCTGGCATCTTCCTCCCCACCTCAGCCACTATCCCGTCCTCGCACAGATCCATCCACCTCTGCATGTCACACTGCCTCTCTCAGATCACTGTTAACCCTTGCTCCCTTCTCCCAGCTTACCAGTCTTGCTGATTCATAGCCTCATCCCCCAGCTAACTGGAATTTTCTTCCTGACACTTTCTCAACAAGATTCCCTCTAGTTCGCTTCCTCTTTGGAGGCGCTTCACCTTCACACAGGTGTGTGTGTGTGTGTCCATCCCTGACCATCCTTTTCCAATCCCCTTGACCATCATCTATTTGCTTCTCCTCCCCCTTCTCGCAGGCCAGCGCAAATCCTCCTCCTTTTTTATCCTTATACAGACCAGGATCTCTCAGTTTCACTCCAGTTCTAATCTACTTATCTCACATCTACTATCCCCGCCCCCTTTCCTCCCTCCTCAGTGTCCCCTAGCCCATGGTTCCCAGCCTCCCCCCCTCCCCCCCAATTTTTGCAGAGGTTAAGGAAGAACCCCAAGGTGGAACATTTTACTTCTGCTGTTGCTTGTGTGGACAGGATGTGAACTGCCCTGCTGTTCCTCCTATTCATCCCATGCGATTGGCACAGTAAACATCCCGCCCACACAAGCAGCAGCAGTAATAAGATGTTCCACCTCGGGTTACTTCCTTAGCCCTTGCAAAGTATGGTACTAGAAGGCTCCAGAGGGGAAGATGTCATTCCAGTTGTAGATTTAGTCCAGTGACAGCCAGCCAGAATAGGTAGGATCTGTGACAGCAGCTTCCCTGCGTAGCTCTGCTTCAGGAGACAATGTCTGTATTATACATTATTGACACTATACTGTAACCTCCTGCCCCCTGTACTGTGCCTACTTACCCTCCCCCTGTACTGTACCCTCCTAACCAATGTACTGTGCCCTCCTGCCTCCCCTATACTGAGCCCTCCTGCCCCCCCTATACTGTACCCTCCTGTTACCCCCTGAAATTCTGTAAGTTATGTTGCGTTTGTGCCTGCTAATACTGATTCTTGTGTATTTTTAGTAAAAATATTTTGATATTTTTTTGAGGAGGGGCCCTGTCAGGTAGGCTCCATGATTTCTAACAGCAGCCTTGTTGAAGGCTGTGTGCTGTCATATGCACTCTTGCTCCTTTGCCCCCCCCCCCCAGCACTGTACTGCAAGTTGTGAGCTGCCATCTGCACTTTTCTCCACTGTGGGATATTCTAACTCTGGCTTAGTGCTGCAAACTATGCAATCCACAATTTCATAATCCTTCACTGTTACACTGTACTGGACCCTTAGCACTCTCTCTTTGGTTTTAGTGATCCTAAGCTACCACCTTTTAATCCCAGATGTATTTGTCAATTAGAATGACTGTAGGGGTGTACCCCTGCCCTCCCCCCCTTTATTCCCTAGAGGCTGTTAGGGACCCCCAGTATGGCCTTTTGGGTAGAAATTGCACCTTAAGAGTTAGCTTCTTGGCGTGTGTTGAACTAGGCGCCAATTTGGAAAGGGTTAACAAACTTTATTTTGATCTGAAGAGCCCCAGAACCCTGACACAGCAACAGCCCAGCACTTTATTTTTCTGGGTATAAGGGTAACTCTCTCAGCAGGGTGCAGATGTGATTGATATGTCCTATATATCTTGCACAGGCCAACTGGGAGGTCATCAATATTGTCAACTGGTAATTGCTGTTAAGCCTTTTATTCTTTATTTTCATAGTTTTTTCTAATTTTTTTTTGTAAGGCTACAACGATTATATGTTCATGGTCCTATTCTGTGTTTTGTTTTCCCTGAAGAAGAGGGCACTGTCCCGTGAAACGCATTGGAAATTATCAACAAAGTACTAATTCATGATTTTAGGCTGAAGTTATTCACCAACATGTCAACTGTTACCTATGATGCGACACAAATGTTCTAGGTGTCAGCAACTACTCATAATCAAGCCTTCATGTTTCTAGGCTGTAGCTATTAATGATTCGTAACTGATACTCATGACATCTTTCCCACGTCTTGGACATCAGCAACAATTATTGTAGCTGGGCTACTCATTGTAGTTCTGTTCATTTGAATATATGAATTTTATGATACTCTATTTATGCGTTTGATTGTCATGTTCCACCTGATGGTGTTTTTTTTTTAACCTAATAAAAGGTGTTCAATTCTTTTTTGTGATTTGTTCATATATTTTGTGTACAATTGATATTGATTTATATGGATAGGTACCCTTAAAGCCCCATTAGTTTTTCTGGTTAGGGTCTCAGTTAATACTGGGTCAACACAACTCCTTAAATGTGCAAGATGGTTCTTGAATGTGGCAGAAAACACCAATACATCATCTATATAGATCAAGACACCATCCAGATACATGTCCCCAAGAAATTGTACCATTGCCTCCTGGAATGTGGCAGGTGCATTGTTCAGCATGAATGGTATCCTTTTGAACAGGCACAACTCCATGAGAATAATGAAAGTGGTCTTCAACTGGTCTGCCTTGGTGACAGAGATTTGACAATAACTGCTGGTGATATCAAGTGTGGAGTAAAATATGGCCTGTCTTAGACAGTGCCAGATTTATAAGGGGATAAATGCCTCAGAGTAGTCTACGACAGAGTTCAGTGACAATCGATGAATGACAAGTTCAAAGTCATAGGCAGTCTCCCGGATGCAAAGATAAGAACTAGAGCTGAGAAACTTTATGCTTTTCCCAGATTTTAATAAGGTGTTCATAGTTGAAATAGTCAATTTTACAGCAATTTCCAAGCTCAGGTCATGCCTCACTTCATCCCAACAGGTGGCTTTACTCCATGATGAAGGACTTGATGATGCCTTTGCAAATGTTAACGTACAGTGCCTTGAAAAAGTATTTATATCCCTTGACATTTTCTACATTTTGTCATGTTACAACCAAAAATGTAAATGTATTTTATTGGGATTTTATGTGATAGACCAACACAAAGTGGCCCATAATTGTGAAGTGGAAGGAAAATGATAAATGGTTTTCAAACTTTTTTACAAATAAATATCTGGAAAGTGTGGCGTGCATTTGTATTCAGCCCCCTTTACTCTGATACCCCTAACTAAAATCTAGTGGAACCAATTGCCTTCAGAAGTCACCCAATTAGTAAATAGAGTCCACCTGTGTGTAATTTAATCTCAGTATAAATACGGCTGTTCGATGAAACCCTCAGATGTTTGTTAGAGACCATTAGTGAACAAACAGCATCATGAAGGCCAAGGAACACACCAAACAGGTCAGGAATAAAGTTGTGGAGAAGTTTAAAGCAGGGTTAGGTTATAAAAACATATCCCAAGCTTTCGAACATCTCACGGAGCTCTGTTCAACCCATCATCTGAAAATGTAAAGAGTATGGCACAACTGCAAACCTTCCAAGACATGGCTGTCCACCTAAACTGAGAGGCCGGGCAAGAAAAGCATTAATCAGAGAAGCAGTCAAGAGGCCCATGGTAACTCTTGAGGAGCTGCAGAGATCTACAGCTCAGGTGGGGGAATCTGTCCACAGGACAACTATTAGTTGTGCACTCCAAAAATCTGGCCTTTATGGAAGAGTGGCATTGTTGAAAGAAAGTCATAAGTCCTGTTTGCAGTTTGCGAGAAGCCGTGTTGTAGACACAGAAAACATGTGGAAGAAGGTGCTCTGGTCAGATGAGAGCAAAATTTAATTTTTTGGCCTACAAGCATGTGGCGGAAAACTAACACTGCACATCACCCTGAATACACCATCTCCACCGTGAAACATGGTGGTGGCAGCAACATGTTGTGGGAAAGCTTTTCTTTAGCAGGGACATGGAAGCTGGTCAGAGTTGATGGGAAGATGGATGGAGCGAAATACAGGGCAAACTTAGACGAAAAGGTGAACTTCCGTCCCATTCTCAACGACTCTAAACATACAGCCAGAGCTACAATGAAACGGTTTAGCTCAAAAGCATATTCATGTGTTAGAATGGCTCGGTCAAAGTTCAGACCTAAAACCAATTGAGAATCTGTGGCAAGACTTGAAAATTGCTGTTCACAGACGCTCTCCATCCAATCTGACAGAGCTTGAGCTATTTTGCAAAGAAGAATGGGCAAAAATGACCCTCTCTAGATGTGCAAAGCTGGTAGAGACATTCCCAACAAGACTTGCAGCTGTAATTGCAGTGAAAGGTGGTTCTACAAAGTATCGACTTGGAGAGCTGAATACAAATGCACACCACAATTTTCAGATGATTATTTGAAAACAATTTTGAAAACTGTTTATCATTTTTCTTCCACTTCACAATTATGTGCCACTTTGTATTGGTCTATCTCATCAAATCCCAATAACATACATTTACGTTTTTGGTTAACAAAATGTGGAAACTTTCCACAAGGCACTGTAGCACTTAACATATTTGAGCATGCTGGTCATTAGTTGGTCAGTAGAGAGATCATTGAGCAAATTGGCACTGATAAAGAATTATCTCAGATTATTTGACGACTCACAAAAGACTAAAGCCGACAATATACTGTCAGTTTTTTTGTTCAGCCAGATTTCACTATGAACACAAACAAGGTGAATTGAGAAATTCCCCCTCCTGTTGACTGCAGCATGCTGAACTGGACAAATATCAGTGTATAGCCAGCTTTAGTGCTCTGTTAATTACTGGATGTAGACAGCGGAGTTCTAAAGGTCATATAGTTTGAGGAGTTCATTAAAGATTTTTCAGATGCCAAGAGTAGAAATAAATACTTTTTGTATTTTTTGTAGTGTGATCCATATAGCTGTAAGTTTCTAAAACTTGATGTACTTCGTTTATATAAACTTTTAAATTCACAGATTCAGAGTTTAATTTTTGAGTCAGCTTTTATCAATGGAACCTAGATAACAGTACAGCTATGATCTTTGGAAATTTGCCTCAGCTAAAAAAATCTTAGTGTTTTGCTGGCATGTATCTACAAGGTCTAAATCCAGCATGGTTCTATGGATTTCTCAACTTGTGGCATAGAGTATAGACGCCCCTCATGATAAAAACAACCGGATGCCTATACTTCCCACAAAAGTGGAGGGTGCCATCTTTATCACCAAAACAATTGCAGCTACCCACTGGATCTTACTTCCACATCTGTTCTAGCAGCTGCTTGACATCTTGGTAGAGGTGTGGAGGTATGCCTTTCTGCTGGATAGAAGAGCTCTCTCCTGTGGGTATCTCATGTTTAATCCCATTGTTACAGCACAGGTCATGGTCCTCCTATGAAAACATCTATGGCTACTTATTCAATAGATGTTTTACTAGTTATAAATGAGTGGGTGTCAGTACCCCATAGTCAGTTGAAGGCGTAGGAGTATTGGCTTTCCTGCTCAGTCTTGGATCATTTTCACCAACCACCGAGTATCCACTCTTGCCATGAAATGATGACTATGAAACTACTGCATGTGCAATTCTACCAATGTTGTCTCAGGGAGAAGGCAAAATTAAAAGGCCTTGGAGCTACAGATTAAAAGTAATACTATACCTTGCCAGACAACTGTGAAGGCTCTGGAACAAATGGAGCAACTGTTACAGAGTTCATGTATTTTGTGCAACAACTACAGGTGAAACTCAAAAAATTAGAATATCGTGCAAAAGTCCATTTATTTCAGTAATGCAACTTAAAAGGTGAAACTAATATATGAGATAGACTCAATACATGCAAAGCAAGATAGTTCAAGCCGTGATTTGTCATAATTGTGATGGTTATGGAAAATTAGAATATTGTGAAAAGGTGCAATATTCTAGGCTCAAAGTGTCCCACTCTAATCAGCTAATTAAGCCATAACACCTGCAAAGGGTTCCTGAGCCTTTAAATGGTCTCTCAGTCTGGTTCAGTAGGAATCACAATCATGGGAAAGACTGCTGACCTGACAGTTGTGCAGAAAACCATCATTGACACCCTCCATAAGGAGGGAAAGCCTCAAAAGGTAATTGCGAAAGAAGTTGGATGTTCCCAAATTGCTGTTTAAAAGCACATTAATAGAAAGTTATGTGGAAGAAAAAGGTGCACAAGCAGCAGGAATGACCGCAGCCTGGGAGAGGATTGTCAGGAAAAGGCCATTCAAAAGTGTTGGGGTCTTTCACAAGGAGTGGACTGAGGCTGGAGTCAGTGCATCAAGAGCCACCACACACAGATGGATCCTGGCCATGGGCTTCAAATGTTGTATTCCTCTTGTCAAGCCGCTCCTGAACAACAAACGTCAGAAGCGTCTTACCTGGGCTAAAGAAAAACAGACCTGGTCTGTTGCTCAGTGGTCCAAAGTTCTCTTTTCTGATGAGAGCAACTTTTGCATCTCATTTGGAAACCAAGGATCCAGAGTATGGAGGAAGAATGGAGAGGCACACACTGCAAGATGCTTGAAGTCCAGTGTGACGTTTCCACAGTCTGTGTTGATTTGGGGAGCCATGTCATCTGTTGGTGTTGGTCCACTGTGCTTCATTAAGTCCAGGGTCAACGCAGCCATCTATAAGGAGATTTTGGAGCACTTCATACTTCCTTCCACAGAGGAGCTTTATGGGGATGCTGACTTCATTTTCCAGCAGGACTTGGCACCTGCCCACACTGCCAAAAGCACCAAAACCAGGTTCAATGACTGTGGGATTACTGCGTTTGATTGGCCAGCAAACTCGCCTGACATGAACCCCATAGAGAATCTATGGGGCATTGCCAATAGAAAGATGAGAGACTTGAGACCGAACAATGCAGAAGAGTTGAAGGCCGCTATTGAAGCATCCTGGTCTTCCATAACACCTCAGCAGTGCCACCGGCTGATAGCTTCCATGCCATGCTGCATTGAGGCAGTAATTGCTGCAAAAGGGGCCCAGACCAAGTACTGAGTACATATGCATGCTTATACTTTTCAGAGGTCCGATATTGTTCTATGTACAATCCTTATTTTATTGATTGCATGTAATATTCTAATTTTCTGAGATTGTGGATTTGGGGTTTTCATGAGCTGTAAGCCATAATCATCACAATTCTGACAAATCACGGCTTGAACTATCTTGCTTTGCATGTAATGAGTCTCATATATTAGTTTCACCTTTTAAGTTGCATTACTGAAATAAATTAACTTTTGCACGATATTCTAATTTTTCGAGTTTCACCTGTACGTCAGTGTTCAGTAAAGATATATTCTTCAACTAATAGGTGGAAGTGTTTATAGGTTTGTAGCTGCAACTATGGTTTACGGCATTTCTCTGAATAAAGCTTCCTGTTTCCTTGTTGCAGTAAAGCAGAAAAGCACTTGTGGACTGTGCACTGTCTGTAGGGCTATATACAGTTTCAAACTGGTTATGGACCCAGTCATAGCCAGCTACAGCAAATAAGTGCAAGATACAGTAACAGAAAGAAGACTGCAACAGAATAAAAAAAACA
Source organism: Staurois parvus (assembly GCF_062004578.1). Lineage (NCBI taxonomy): Eukaryota > Metazoa > Chordata > Amphibia > Anura > Ranidae > Staurois > Staurois parvus. The sequence continues at coordinate 7,122,721 of NW_028317947.1, read as the reverse complement.
GCCAGCAACACAGCTGCAACAAAGCTTTAAATTTGCAAATCTGACAAACCAGAACTACCAGTCTTGGAAATTCAAGATGAAAATACTGCTAATAAGAGAAGGTACGTAGAAATGTATAGATGAAGTCAGGCCAGAACAACCTTAAGATGAGTAGATAAAGAAGGATCAGAAGCCTCAGAGCACAATCTCTTTTATCATAGATGATCAAATCATACAAATATGTAAGTGTGAAACTGCTAAAGAAATGCGGGAAGGATTACATAAAGTACAAGAAAGAACTAATCTCAGCAATAAACTGTATTTGATTATAAATAACACAAAAAACAGCTCAAAAATTAAATAAATAAAAATAATCACAAATAAATAAATGTCCGTGCAAAAATATATATATAATATTTCAAACATAAGTCCTTATTTTCCCAAAAGGATTTTCAAAACAATGTTCCAAAATGTGCTTCCAAGTAGCAATAGTCTTCAGAAATCGCACTGAAATTGCATATAAATGGGGAGATTTTAAATAACAGCAGTGTGTCTTACTTACCAGAAAGTTATGAAACGCTTGTCACAGCACTTGATGCATGTCCAGATGATGAACTGAGATTGGAATATATTAAGAGCAAGCTGTGGATGAATATAAACGTGTAAAACAGAAAGCATTAATAGTGGCAGTGTTTCTGTTGCAGAGTCTGCTTTAAAGAAGAAAATAGGAATAAAAACAGTAGCATGCAACAAGAAACACGTGAATGCTTTGTGTGCAAGAAACAAGACCATTTAAAAGCAGATTGCAGAATCTGGAAAGCTAGAATGCAAAAACAAACAAAACTACAAAAAGGTCCAAAGTGTAAGGGAAGATGATTTTTCTTCAGATAATGAATATGTTTTTCAGTCCTAAACTTGCACATCATCTTTGCAGGTGTGGTGTGTAGATTTGGGAGCTAAGAATCACATGACAAATTACAGAAATTTCTTTATTCACCTTGACCAGAGTAAAACAAGAAAAAAAAGCATCACAGCTAATAGGCAAATAATGGAATCAGAAGGAATATGAGACAGTTTTCTTTACTTCCCTATTTCCCAGACTGTCAGCAGAAAGATACCTGTGAAGAATGGCCTGTATGTGCCTGCTCTTGAAACTAATCTTTTGTCAGTTAAGAAGCTCACAAAACAAGGCAATGTAGTGACCTTCCAAGGTGACAGTTATGCCATCACAAAAGGGGATATTTTACTTCCAAAGGCTAAAATTAAGATGGACTGTATCAGCTGAACTGCAATGAGGTGATTAATACTACCAAGGAGGAAAAAACATTCAAACTGCAGTCACACATGGCACAGACAACTTGGGCACAGAAGTCCAGACATAATAAAGAAATTAACTAACTTTTCTTTTCTCTTTTTTCCAATATTATGTTGGATTACTGCTGCTATTTGGCTCGGCTGTTTGCCATCCCTTCTTGATGTAATTGGACTTTTTGTTATTTGACTACTACAAGTCAGCAGGATGTCCCTGTTTATATGTTTTTGTTCTGCTCTGCCCCTGTGAGGGCGTATTTTGAACTTGCTATATTCTTAAAAATCAAAACTTTCCTAATAAAAATATTGAAACAGAATAAAGAAATTAACTGGAAAAGGATATGCAAGTGGAATAAAAATTAGTCCACGTGATCAAATATTTAAATGCACCAGCTATATAAAAAGCAAAAAATAACTAGAAATTGACTCCAGGAAAGAGGTATTTTCTTGCTTTTATAGATGATTACTCCAGGTAAACTGAACTATATCTGTTACCCAACAAAAGCGAAGTACCACTTTGAACCACTTGAACAGTATTTGGCTCGCAGCAAATTTGGCAAAATGCTGAGTGTATTGTGAACAGACAATGGAACTTAATATACAGGTGATAATACACAGGTGATTCTTAGAAAGCACGGCATAATATTTTAATCTTCTCTATCATACAACCCAGAGCAAAATGGGGTTGCAGAAAGAATGAACTCTATGTGTGAGTGGAAGAACCACTGTTTGATGTAGATATGCCAATCATATATTGGGGGGGGGGGGGGGGGAATCATGACCACATGACATCTCCAAAATCAACTACCAGGAAAATAAACTTAGGAAAATCTAAACCATCTAAAAAAGTTTGGAAGCAAAGCCTATGTGCACATCCCCAAAAAAATATACTTACAAAATGGGATGCTCACACAAAGGAAGGTGTACTTGTGGGGTACAGTGAACCTCAAAATGCATACAGAATTGTACACCTAGACACAAACAAGGTAAGCATCAGTAGAACTGTAATTGTTGATGAAACGTCAATGTGTTCAAAATTTCATGAACACAAACGCTTCAAGCTGAGGGAAATTCTACACCAGTGTCACATGAAGATAAGCAAGAAAGTGACAAAGAAGTAGAAATTACCCGCAGACAATTCAAATACTGTAAAAGAAGAAACCAGGCAAAGACAGGCTTCAATCAGGAAAACCACCAGAAGCAATAAAGGCTGTGATGAACGTGATGCCCGACCCTGCCCTTCTCACCAACTCATGACAAAGGACTGGCCAATCTCACACCACGGTCACTTGCATAACAAAGCTACTCTCTGCTGCACCTTGCAGCTCACAGGATCACAATCTAGGTGCTGCAGACTGAGAGCGATTATTACTGGGTTAATTTAACTAAGCCATTAACTCTTTAGGCTACTACCACTGCCTTTTGACTGAGGAGGAAACTACTAATATTAGCTATAAGAAATATGAAAAATAAATGTCTGTACACACACTGTCACCACAAACAGGAATATTCAGAGATTTATCATATACAGTAGCTGTCAGGGCTCCGGGTATGACCAGAGGTATGTGAACTGACGCAGGGAAACGCAGGCTTCAGATATGTTATAAACAATATAATTTATTAATACTAACAATACATAAACGCAGTGCAATACTAAAACATAACACAGTGCAACGAACCAAACCAAACCACCCACAGATAACAATACATACAATGCAAGCATAGTCAGGCAGGCCAGGTCAATAACAATCGGGCAGGTAGGAACAGGAGGAGCAGGCAGAGAGTAGTCAGGTCACGAGCCGGGTACAGCAACTAACGGGCAGGTAGGTACAGGGGGTCAGGCAGAGAATGGTCGGGGTCACAAGCCAGGGGTCAAACAGGAGAAGTCAGCAGAGGTCCGGATCAGGCAGGGTCGGCAACAAATCAGTCAGACAGGAACAGGAATGCAGGTAACAAGATACAGGGGCCCATGGAAAAACACACACCAAGGCACAGACTGCAGGTCTGGCCATCCCTTAAATACACCTGCAATCAGCCTCAGGTGTTTTGGCTGACTGCAGGGTTGAGTCTCTGATTGCTGAGAGCACCCGCTGGCCAGCCCTGGTACTGCAGCCCACAAGGCAGGTGAGTCCCACCATTATTGGCAAGTCCATTCCTGACAGTAGCACTCTTCAAGAGACAGGGATTCTTTTAGATTGCATTAAAAGCTTTAGGGACAGTTTTAACACTTTTCAAAATAGAGTTTAATGATGAAAAGGTCAAAATGGTGCAAATAAAATATTTTAAAAAAAAGTGTTACATAGAAATAGAGAGGACAAAAAAGCAACAGAGAATTAAAAAAGGAGTTGAAAATGAACAGAACTTGCAAAGTCTATGGTTTTAGCAGAGTTCAGTCAAAAAGCAAGGTGTTATCGGATCTCATAATTTGACAGACGTTCCTATGTTGATGGTAAAATGAGTGCTTGCCAACATGTCCTGCCATTCCTTTTTTCTGCGGTATCAATAGTGTGTTGACAGAGACCATCTGACCAATCATCCAGTTTAGGAGTGGGTGCTGGGAGGTCACCGCGTTTATGACTAAGTCCCAAATACAGTTTCATACTATTAATATCTTCCACTATGTACAGGGTGCATTCTGGAAACTGGTAGATTATTGTTCAGCATTATATTTTGTGTCCAGGGATACCAAAAAGAGTAGTTTGGATGGGTCTGTCACCCAGTAGATAGGATACTGCTTTCTCTCCTTTCCCATGTGCTAGCTTAGTCATGTATGACCTTGATTTGTTCAGTATGATATTCCCCATTCAAATATATACTTAATATGTCTTGGTTTTGTTGAAGTTTATGAATTGTGTGTGGATTTTGTTAAGTTGTGAATTGGGCAGAGGTCGCCCACGCCTGATTGTTTTCTGGGTAGAGGTTTTATGGCACACTACACATTCTTAGAGCTTTAATTGCCCTATATGTCATGTGTGACAGAACGGATAGTTTTTGTCATATTACGACAGGTCAGAGTGAAGTGTCAATCTGTAGAGTGTTTTATGGTCCATAGAAACAGGCATCCTGCAGGCCTTTATTAGTGGTTTACAGCTCTGACCAAGGCCTGTGTGCTGATGACTGCTGTCTCTAATTTGAGATAACAGACTCTTTTGAAGTGTGTTAAAAGTTAAAGCTATGAATTCCATAGTTTTCAGGAGGAGAGAGGGGGGGAAGATCACTGGGGTCATGAAAAACAAAATGGCTGAGATCTTAACAAGATGGCTGTAGCCTACAGCTTCCGTATGCCCATTGTACACAACCATTACAAAAGGTGTCCCAGCCAAACAACTGTCCTATGTTGTTCGCGTAGCAATAAAACCAGAGCCAGATTCATGGGATGAGATGCAAAGACTTCTAACCCATGAGAAACATATTTATAGAACTGAGACCTGAATTGGGACTAATATAAGGACTAGTTGAGTGGGGGTGTTGGAATACAGCTTCATGTATTTTTTGCAACAACTACAACAGTATTCAGTAGATATATTCTTCAATCAGTAGAAGGCAGTGTTCATAAGTTGGTAGCTGCATCTATAGTATGCTCTGTCTTTTCTTTGAATAAAGTTTCCTGTTTCCTTGTTGCAGTGAAACAGAAAAGCACATATGGACTGTGCACTGTCTGTTCTGTAGGGCTGTATACAGAATTTCTAACAGCAACTTCTGCAAACAAGGTATCCATGACACCAACATTCATGGGAGTATCAGTAGGTGTACCACAGCTTCCATAGCAAAGGGAAACCGGACAATGCCAGCTTATTCCCAGATATCCGCAGAGCACACATCAGAGCTTTCCAATGCTTACAGGGCATGTGGCAGTTTTCCTTAAGTGGCCCAAGTGTGCAAGGCATCCCTTCAGCATCTCAGTCCCCAGTCTACGAAGTACATTTGTACCCAGTATAACCTGTGGACGCCTTCCACCCGAAGGCACATGTGATCACTATATCCTTCTGGCTAAGACTGTGAACCCACAGCTCCATTTTCATCCATGTAATCCTGACTACTTCTATGGGGAGCACATTGGTGGCTGTCAACTAAATGCACGTCTTTTCCAGTCATACATTTTTGCTGGAACACTGGTTCCTACAAGCTGTTATCAAAGAGACAATCTCTCATAGAAGCATACAAACAGGGCAGTGAACCACCACATCTTTGGTTCCTGGATAGGGAGCTTAACTTTTCGCATTCTAGTTTACTGCGTTTTTTGACTGTTCCCTGTTGGTCAAAATACAGGGTAAGAGGAAATTTGATTAGTTTGGAGGTGGAGGGTTTGCGCACTTGAGTGATTAATATTCTTTTATTTTATTCTAGTTTAATGGTTTCCCTCTGTGTACAGTTGGAGTAGGCTCTTTGAAGCAGTCCCAAACATTGACAGCCCCAACATGGGGATGGTGACCTCTCCTGCTTTGGCTGTCTCCAAGGCAGTATTCACCTTCTGCAAGATGGGGCATCCCCTACTTGTCCCTCAGAGGAGTATTCCTGGGTACTCTTCAAAGTAGATAACTCTGTCTGGAGAAGGACCATCTCTTTTGTCATTTTCCAGATGGTCACTTCCCATGGTGCTGTCTGTTTGATTGCAGGTCTATAAGGTTCCTATCTACTGTATAGTGGTTATAGGTGTGCCTGAACCCGTTTTTCACTGCTCCTGGCACAATATGACCACTTCGGTTTGTGGAACTTCAAAATGGGGTTGCCTCTATATTTATCCTGAAAGGTTTTACTTATCTTGTCATGCCACTCCCATTGCCAATGTCTGACAAGAACAATCCTGTTTGTGGATGTCAAGTTTAACAGACTAGGTAATTGGCCGAATGATTAGACAGGGAGTAAATCAAACTTTCAATTTACTCAACAGGTTCAAAGTTAGAAGCAATAATACAAAAAAGGTTATGGATGGCAAAGAGCATGTATACACTGCAGAATAATACTGAACAGGTTCAGGATGGCAAAGAACATGTATACACTACAGGGTCTGAATAAAAAAGCTGCACAAACATAGGCTCCTCACAGCAATGTTTCTGTGACCTATTAAAGGTTACATGTGGCTATTTAGTATAGTCTCTCTAAGACCCTATAACAACAAAGAGCCAAGTGGAGAGTCACTACTTCAGTAAAATAGTGCAGGAATACATGTGATTATCCTCATAAACAGTGTCCCTCCCAGTGAAGTTCAGGGTAGATCTGGTAACAAAGGTGAACACTTGGACTGATCCAAAGCCCAAGGACAAAGGGCCACCCCATTGGAATTGGAATACTCTGGTTGCAATCAGGGAGGAGCTACCCACAGCAGCTCTGGCATAGCTGCCTGAATTCCAGTTCTGACAGCGTAAGCCACTCACCTGGCTGCAGTTCAGTTTCTTAAGTACCTCTGCCTCATCAGGTGTGGCCTCTATGAGCTCCTGAGTAAGGGAAGCTGAGGAATTTATACTTGGTCCATGTTTCTAGGAAGCCAGGGAGTTGTAAGAAACGCAGCTAAAGGGAACTACATCAGAGCATGGTGAATAAATGGCACTTTACTACATGCTTAAAGTGTTACTAAACCCACAACAGTAAAATCAGTCTGTATATGCAGTAAAGCATGCTTGTTATACTTACTGTGGAACCTAAGGGGATAATCCTCTGCATTGTGTAAAAATATTGTTTGATCCTGGCTTCTTTGATCCTCCCCTTCTTCCAGTGTCCCCCGCTTATCTCCTGATAAGATATATCATGTGGAGACACTCTGCACATGCTCAGTTTGGTGTGTATTGCTAGAGAGGGTTGGGAGAGTGCATGTGATCAGCACAGGGCCAATCAGCACTGTCCAGACAGAGGTCAGTGGTTCTGCATCCTCCTAGGGCAAAATGAAAACTCCTTCTACAAGCTATGAGCAGTGCTCTGCTGGACACTGATGTTACAAGGCTGATCTAACTGCTGATGAGAAAAGGTATCTGGCAGTTTATCTAAAATAATTGCACTGCCATGTTCTGTGTACTGTGGGAAACTAGATATAATGAATTTGGGGTCCTGGGTTTAGTAACACTTTAATGGTAAAAATGTAGCAGAAACAAATGCATGTGTACACACTGGGCCAGTGCTAGACTGCTAGACTATTTTGCGCCCTATGCAAGACCAGCTACTACAGCCCTCCCCCCCCCCCCCAAAAAAAAATAAAACTTCAAAACAAAACTCCACAGCCCCTCATTGGCTGGATATCTTTTATTCATAGATTGTCTGAAGTTTGCAGGAGATGGCTTCATCTCCAGCTAGTATCATCCAATCCTGTCTGTGGACATTGACAACAGGACCCAGAAGTGACATTTTACACGTTGCTTCTGGGTCACTAACAGGAAGGGGAGATCAGTGAACAGGTGTTCTCCCTCCTTTTTACCGTTGGCACCCACCATGCAGGTCCCAAGTCCGCTGATGGAAGCGCAGAGCCTGGGAAGCATGGTACGGCACATGGGTGGTGTGAAAGCAATCTGGAGGCTGCACAGCTATTGGATCATTTCCACCTGACAGTCAGCCTGTCAGATTTACACACACCTAATGAAATCCTTCCTGTTAGTTCTTATTTACACTTGTGTTTGAGGGACATTAAAAATGTGCAGCTTAGCCAAACTTTTACTGTCCCTCCAACCATTCCCCATTATTGTGCAAAGGCACTGCCACCATAGTACGGCAGCGGAGGGGTTTCGCACAACACCCCACCACTACTGTCATACTACAGTGTCTTTGCAGCATTAAGGGTAGTGGCTGAGAGACAGTAAAAGTGTGGCTCAGTTGCACATTTTTAATGTCCATCAAGGAAGTGTAAATAAGAACAGGAAGCGTCTCACTGTGCTTATGTGATCATCATGATCACACAGTACAGAAGGTGCTGTATGTCTGTCTGTATATAGCGTATGGCTGTAGCTTTGTCTGTGCCTCAGAAAACAGAAATTGTGAGCTTGCCTGTGCCCTTGGCAATATCTCTGTTGAATCACCTTCCACTGCTAGGCTACAGCCTTGCCTTCTGCCCTCCGCAGCAGAGGAAGGGATAATCACTTTGCCAGGTAAAAGAATCACTCCACCAGTGAAAGGCTGTGAGCAGATAAGGCTGGCCACCACTGATCAGCATTATAAAACTCAGCGGCCAAAAAAAAAAAAAAAACTCTCTCTGCTCCTCTGGTGTAAAGATGGGGCCCAGGGAAAATACAATTGATGTTACAGCAGGGCCGGCTAAACTGCCCTATCGGCAGCCCTGGATGCACCCTAGGTGGCAGTGCACCCAAATTGGCTGCCTAGTTTGCCTAGTGGTAGCACAAGCCCCGTGTGCACACTTTTTTCTTTTGTGCACTTTTCACACTTCTGCCTGCCTGGAAATACCACCGAAAGTGTCCTTACCTCTGGTTCAGCAGCACATTGAACTTATAAATCTCTGTGTCCAGTTCATAACCAGCTCATGGACATATAGCGAGGGATTTATCAAAACTGGAGCAACCAGAATCTGCAGCAGCTGTCCCAGGCAATCAATCTGCTTCTATCTTCAGCTTGTTCAGTTAAACTTTGAAATGAAAAATAGAAGCTGATTGGTTACCATGTGCAGCTGCTCTAGCTTTGATAAATTTCTCTCATTGTATCTTGCATATTTTATATATCCCTGTCCACATTCTAACTTAATGTAGTGTACCATAGGAGTGCTAATATATAAGGTTAAGTAACCCATAGCAATAAGAAATGACCCCTTGGCTTAGTTCAGAGAAATTAAATCTGATTGGTTAAATGACTGTACTCTGCACATCCTTGTTGCCATTTGCATTACTGAATAAGTCTGAAAATATAATAAACCACAGGAGTTAGTGGTGTATTCACTGATTGCTCCATGGTTGCCATGGCAATGCTACTTTGGGATGATGGTCTCAGGATAGCACTGAATGCTTAAAGCGGAACTACACTGGATCACAAACAAAAATGCTTTTTAATTCATTTTTAATATTCAAAGCAAACTCACCCATCCATCCATGTCTCCATGCATTATTTTGATGAGAAATCACTTTGAAAAGCCATCCTGAGTAAGGGCTGATGATTCATGTAGCATTTACTTCCTGGAATCCTCTGCCTTTAGATCAGGCATGCAGACAGGAGGGTATACTTAGCTAAGAAAACTGCTCCTTCTTGCATGGTATGATATCATTTGCTTAGCACTGGAAACAAGGAAGTAACTGAAGAAATGTTTAAAAAAAAAAAGAAGTTTAAACTTCTTTTTACTATTGCTAGCAGCATAAGGATTACAAATAATCAATGCTGACTGAGAGAGTGAAGTTCTGCTTTAAAGTGGAACTTTAGGTAAAAAATAAAAAATGGGTGGACAGGCGGGATTTTTAATGGAGAAGATACATACTTTGTCTCTTCTGCAATAAAGCTACCCACCTGACTGTCCACCCCTGTACAGTGAGCCGCACAGGTGTCGCTCACTGTACAAATGCAATGCAATCGCGGGAGTGACGTCAGTCGGCAATGTATGCGCGGCAGTGATGTCATCCCCACACGACCAATGACAGCGGCTGGCGCTCGGGACCTGGAAGCTGGCTGCCCGCGGCCAGGTAGGGACAGTGCATTGTGGGATTGGAGGTGAGTATAGTTCCAATTTAAATCTGGACACCAGTCAATAGAGCAGTGGTCTCCAAACTGCGGCTGGGGGCTGGATGTGTCCCTATGCTTGCTTTTAGCTGGCCCGTGGGGCACTATTTCATCCGCTGATACCAACAATGGGACATAATCCCCCCCCCCACACTGACACCAATGAAGGGGGACAATTCCTCCCAATGACACCAACAATGAGGTCCCAGGACACCAACGTTGGGTCATTGTTCCTCCCAATGACACCGATGATAGGTCACAATTCCACCCACTGACTCCATAGATAGGGTGCTATTCCTCCCACTGACACCAAAGATGAGGTCTTGCCCCCCCAAAGTCTGAAGGACAGTAAACTGGCCCTCTGTTTAGAAACTTTGGAGACCCCTGCTTTTAGAGGCTGATATATTTGGATGGAATTGGACATAAATCTGAAGACTGTGTGGACTAGGATAGGATGTATCCATAAAACTGGATGTAACTGTATGAAACAGTGATTGGAAATGTGTCAGATTATAATATGTTGCTCTGCAGGGTTTGGAATTAAAGTGGTTGTAAAGGCTGAAGGTTTTTTACTTTAATCAGATTCTAAACATGCAGCGCTAGATATACACTAAAAAACAGTCCGTAAAAGAATGACTTCATCTAGAAGGAAGGAAGGATAGTCCCAATACTAGCTTGTGTCTAGAACTGATCAACCATGACACCACAGTGGTAAATCCAAACTGCTTATCAGATAATAAGACCCTCAAATTTTAGAATGGTCTTAAACACTTGAAGTACTCAAAGGTGTCCCGGGTTTCCCAGCACTTTATCCACATCCAACCTTCTAGGTATTTAATAAGTTGATAATACATCGAGCTCCATAGAGGTTAACCCAGGAATGCCATCAGAAGAAAAGAATGATCCTCATTGAAAGATTAAAAAGAAACTTCCGTAGTCAAGTACGCTTAAAACAAGCATATTTCTTTAAAGTATTAAACTCACATGAATTCTACTATTAAAAGTGTTTAGAACAGATCAAAATGGCCGCAGCGTTCAGCGTGCTGACATCATGCGCCACAGGTTCTGCCCAACATGTTTCAACACAGGTCCCCTCCAACACTCACCTGAGCTCCCTCTCTTTCCAGTGATGTACACAGGAGCCTCAGCTGTTCTGGGTATCTCTCTCCTCATTGGCTGAGACACAGCAGCAGCAGCCACTGGCTGCCACTGCTGTCAATCACAGGCAGTAAGCCAATGAGAAGAGGGGGAGGTGGGGCCGAGCCACAGCTTTGTGTGTCATATGGACCCATAAAGAGGGGCACACACCAGTGGGCACTGGTCACTGGTCGAAGGGGGGGCACTGGTCAAAGGGGAGGAGTCAGGAGCACTGGTGGGGGACCCGAGAAGAAGAGGATTGGGTGCAAAACCATCGCACACTGCAGGTAAGTATGACGTTTGTTTTATTAGAAAAAAAAAAGCAAAGCTTTATCACTTTATCATGTCTTGTTCCTTAAAATGTAAACCTGCATGTATCATTTCTTGACATTGGCATGTTTGGTGCAGATTGAATGGTATATATTGCCTTTTTCTTACATTGTTGGATATGGTTTTCTTAAATGAAGAATTTGAAAGAAAAAAGTGAAATATACCCATATGGATGTAACACCTTTGCTGTAATGTCAGCTGCAGGATATTAAAACCAACACAAGATGGCAGTGTCCTGTAATTTCAGTGGCACTCATATTATGCAGAGAAGCCCCATGGACCTTGTATGCTGAATCCCAGGACTTTGCTAGGGAGCAGTGTATCAGAGGACTACCTATCCTAGAAGTGCTGGCATGTGGGCGGGGGCAGACATATACAGAAGCTCAGGAGACTGGACGGGAAGTGAGAAGGGAGAGAGCTGGAGAGAGGAAGCAGAAAGAGTAGTGTTGACTGCCTGAGAACTGGACCAGGCCACAAAGCTAGAAAGAGGAGAAGCAAGAAGGAGCTGCTGACCTTTCCACCTTGTTCAGCAAGACAGTCTGCCATCAGGTGACCCGGAGTGCAGTGAGCAGACAGAACGCTGCACGTGAGGCCGGAGAACCCATGGGGGCCCCCACCGGCTGAGAGAGAGAGACTGCCAGGACCTGCTGGAAGCCACCGATCGGGTGAAAATCCCACACACCTTTTAAGCAAGAGAACACTGACATTCTCCTCATACCAGCTACTTTACCTGCACACAGTTTCATAGCTCCCAACTGTCTGTGATTTAAAAGGGACTGTCCCTCATTCAGAACAAAGTCACTCTGTCCTCCTCATTTGTCCCTTATTTTGGTCTGATCTATATAATTGTATATTAAATACACTATCAAAAAGTATTCTGCAGTGCTAAACCTTTCATCCAATTTCTAAATTGCTGCATTTGTAAATGCCAGAAGCCAGTATAACGAAATAGAAGTGGTAAAAAAAAACATTTGTGGGTTTAATCAATCATTTTTTTCGTACAATTCTTCTTTAACCACTTCCCGTCCGGCCCATGTATATAAAACGGCCGGACGGGAGCAGTGCTGGAGCGGGTTGCCTTTGATAAACGGCGCCCGCTTTTTCAGCTTGTGCGTGCTCCCTGGGAACACCGATCGCTATGGGAGGTCTCAATCATGTGATCACTTATTGGCCAATCAGTGATCACATGAATAGTAGTAAGCAAGATGTCACTTTTGACATCATTGCTTACTACATGTAAAATCTGTGAATGATCACCGAGGTCACATGGTACAAGGCTATTCACAACAGCCTTGTACCATATGACAAGCTGTGACCAATCACAGCTCTCACAGTATTTCTCAATGGCTGCAAGAATGCAGCCAGAGAGAAGGAGGAATGATTGCTTTTACAGCTTTTATGGGTATAAAAGCAATCCGTGTTAAAAAAAAAAAAAAATCTTCATCACCCCTCACAAGTAGTACAGTGTCACTATGGTAACACTGTACTGCTAGGGTGACAATATGTTAAAAAAAATAAAGAATATATATATATATATATATAAATAAAATAAAATAAAAATGTAAAAAAGAAATTTAGAAAAATTATAATTTTTGGTTATAAACTAATTTGGGTTATTTTTTTTTTACTAAAAAGATAGCTGAATACATTTTGGCCAATATTTATGAAGAAAGATTAATTTATTTGCAAAATTTTATAAGAAAAACACTTTTTTTCAACATTTTTGGACTTTTTCATTTATATAGCAAAAAAATAAAAATCCCAGTAGTGAATAAATACCACCAACATAAAGTTTTATCTGTCTCAAAAAATGCTAAAAAAATTCATATGGGTACAGTGTTGGATGACCGCGCAATTGTCATTCAAAGTGTGACAGTGCTGAAAGCTGAAAATTGGCCTGGACAGGAAGAGGTTAAAAGTGTCTGGACTTCAAGTGGTTAAGGGGGATGGGCCTGTTAAGGGGGTGTCCTATACCTACAGTGGGGCAAAAAAGTATTTAGTCAGCCACCAATTGTGCAAGTTCTCCCACTTAAAAAGATGAGAGAGGCCTGTAATTGGCATCATAGGTAGACCTCAACTATGAGAGACAAAATGAGAAAAAAAAATCCAGACAATCACATTGGCTGATTTGGAAAGAATTTATTTGCAAATTATGGTGGAAAATGGAAAGTGGAAAGTGTTTGGTCACCTACAAACAAGCAAGATTTCTGGCTCTCGCAGACCTGTACCTTCTTCTTTAAGAGGCTCCTCTGTCCTGCACTCATTACCTGTATCAATGGCACCTGTTTGAACTTGTTATCAGTAGAAAAGACACCTGTCCACAACCTCAAACAGTCACACTCCAAACTCCACTATGGTGAAGACCAAAGAGCTGTCGAAGGACACCAGAAACAAAATTGTAGACCTGCACCAGGCTGGGAAGACTGAATCTGCAATAGGCAAGCAGCTTGGTGTAAACAAATCAACTGTGGGAGCAATCATTAGAAAATGGAAAACATACAAGACCACTGATAATCTCCCTCGATCTGGGGCTCCACGCAAGATCTCACCCCGTGGGGTCAAAATGATCACAAGAACGGTGAGCAAAAATCCCAGGACCACATGGGGGGGACCTAGTGAATGACCTGCAAAGAGCTGGGACCAACGTAACAAAGGCTACCATCAGTAACACACTACGCCGCCAGGGACACAGATCCTGCAGTGCCAGACGTGTCCCCCTGCTTAAGCCAATACATGTCCGGGCCCGTCTGAAGTTTGCTAGAGAGCATTTGGATGATCCAGAAGAGGATTGGGAGAATGTCATATGGTCAGATGAAACCAAAATAGAACTGTTTGGTAGAAACACAACTTGTCGTGTTTGGAGGAGAGAGAATGCTGAGTTGCATCCAAAGAACACCATACCTACTGTGAAGCATGGGGGTGGCAACATCATGCTTTGGGGCTGTTTCTCCGCAAAGGGACCAGGACGATTGATCCATGTACAGGACAGAGTGAATGGGGCCATGTATCGTGAGATTTTGAGTGCAAACCTCCTTCCATCAGCAAGGGCATTGAAGAGGAAACGTGGCTGGGTCTTCCAACATGACAATGATCCCAAACATACCGTCTGGGCAACGAAGGAGTGGCTTTGTAAGAAGCATTTCAAGGTCCTGGAGTGGCCTAGCCAGTCTCCAGATCTCAGCCCCATAGAAAACCTTTGGAGGGAGTTGAAAGTCCGTGTTGCCCAGCGACAGCCCCAAAACATCACTTCTCTAGAGGAGATCTGCATAGAGGAATGGGCCAACATACCAGCAACAGTGTGTGCCAACGTTGTGAAGACTTACAGGAAATGTTTGACCTTTGTCATTGCCAACAAAGGATATATAACAAAGTATTGAGATGAACTTTTGATATTGACCAAATACTTATTTTCCACCATAATTTGCAAATACATTCTTTCCAAATCAGCCAATGTGATTGTCTGGATTTGTTTTCTCATTTTGTCTCTCATAGTTGAGGTCTACCTATGATGCCAATTACAGGCCTCTCTCATCTTTTTAAGTGGGAGAACTTGCACAATTGGTGGCTGACTAAATACTTTTTTGCCCCACTGTACATACTTTTGCTAATAGGTGTACCTCATTCTCATCTCAGAAAGTTGGGAGGTATGCAGTTGTGGACATTGCATTCAGTTAACAAGTGTTGCGGCCTTGTTCCCATAGCCACTACTTTAACCACATTTGCAATACAGTTAAACTATCAGGGCTTACGTAGTGTACGCCTCCTGCAGGCCAAACCACATTAGTTCTCCTTGAACCATTAGCCTATTCTCCTAAAGGAACTTCTACCACCATTGCCATTGGTCACTGCATTCCAGAGTGGAGCTGCCCTTTTGCTAACAGGCCCATTTGCCAGCTTAACACTTTATTTGCCTAAAAGCTGCTCTTTTCCCAGCACATTAAAAGGACACAAGAGGCAAGTAAAGTGTAATTTAAACGGATAAAGGCATAGCTCTGTGTCTTATGAAGCAGGACTTGAGAGCAAGTACGCACAAATGCACCCATAACAAGTGGCTTGCTATGGTGGGCACTCAGTGGGCGGAGGGGCCAGAAGCGCCAGTGGGGGACCCCAGAAGAGGAGTATCAGGGCTGCTCAGTGCAAAACCATTGCACGGAGCAGACAAGCATGACATGTTTGTTATTTAAAAAAAAAATATCCTTTACAATCACTTTAAAGAAGTGTAGAAAAAAGGTTTTCAACAAGTCAATATAACATACCTTCCTATCTATTTACAAAGGCTAAGTAGAATAAGGAGTAACAAAAATTAATGTTAATTGAGAGAGTTTAGTTCCGATTTAACTCAAATTAGTTTAGAGAGAAGTCCATCTGAGAACATATTTATTCTTTGTCTAATCATGCACTGATCTTTTAAACATAAAGGATAAATGTACTTTTAGTAGAGTAATTGAAATGCAGATTTTCCTTGTTCAGCAAGTCAACTTACCTATCCATGTGCCATGGATTCACGTACTGTACGTTACATACTCCAGCTGGCAGCATGCTGCATATTGTGATGTGATATACATTGTATTGCATTTGATTGTAGACGTACAACAAAATAGACAAATCTAAATGCATTGGTGTGCATTATTTACTCAGAATTATTTTGTGCAAGGCATGCTGTACAATACATAACATGCTCCAGACTGATTTTCTTTGTATGCTTCCCTGCACATCACATTACATAATACATACTATGGAGATCTTTAACTCTGTATGCTTCATTGCATTTTACACAATTTGGCCCACTTCCCTCAGTACACTATACTTGACACCACTAATTACCTTAGTATTTTTCATATTACTAGAGAAAAACAATGGAATGGGGACCAATGGAATGATCCAGAAGTGAAAGCCAGCTCAAAAGATTTCAGATGTGAGGAAGGCAGCACTGGATTTCATGGTCAGGTAAATATATACATAAAAGTTGATGCGCTGCCTCTACTGAACAAATAAATATACCACACTACTACATATAGGGGCCCCACAGATGTGCGTACACTTCAATGCCCTATGGGCTAACAAATATATCCATATATCCCTCCTGGCCAGTGAATAAATCATAAATAGGAAAACACTTCTGCTATAAAAAGAATAATTGTAAATATTACAATACCATCAAACTATACGTACAGTGCACTTATATGCAAAAGACAGTAATATATATATATATATATATATATATATATATATATATTTATTAAGGTCCCAATAAGCGCGCAAACATATAAAAGTTCCAATGTAAAAAATCCCCATCCGCATCCAATGTGAAGTTATACAATAGTTAATCTTCTTATCCATAGCAATCCTCTGCGTTAAGTGCTCCCATTAGTGCTCCCCCTCCAAAGCCCCACTCACCACAAATAATTGACCACCTTGAATGGTAGGTCAAATAGCGCATTGGGTGTTGCAGCACTCTCCTGCAGTAAGCTTGCCGTCTGTATGATCTTGATACCTCTATCCACTGGTAATGGACTTCATATGTGAAAAAACTCCAGATCAAATCGATCCTCCAAAGCTTGATGACGCTCCTGATTACGTCATAGGATGAAATGCGTAGGGCGGGGCCTGATAGTGCCACACTTGTCCTTTGAAAAGGAAATGCCTTGCGCTGGGATTTAAAGTGCCATACACGTTTTTTATGTAAGTGCAATTTTAAATGTTTTTTACCTAATGAAAACGGTGTGGCGCTATGGAAGTTTTCCTTTGATGGTTTTTACGGTGGTGGAGGAGTATTGTGGATGTTCTGGAGGAGTTTTCACAATCGATTGATCTGGAGGTGTTTTCACATATGGAGTCCGTTACCAGTGGATAGAGGCATCATACAGATGGCAAACGTACTGCAGGAGAGTGCTGCAACACCAAATGTGCTATTTGACCATTATTCAAGGTGGTCAATTATTTGTGGTGAGTGGGACTCTGGAGGAGGGAGTACTAATTGGAGCACTTAACACTGAGAATTCCTATGGATAAGATTAACTATTGTATCACTTAGTATTCACATTGGGTGCGGATGGGGATTTTTTACATTGGAACGTTTATATGTTCGCATGCTGATTGGGACTTTAATATATATATATATATATATATACACACACACATATATATATTCTCTTTTGCATATAAGTGCACTGTACATATAGTTTGATGGTATTGTTATATTTGCAATTGTTCATTTTATAGCACAACTGTTGTTTGAGCACGCAGAATATATATATTTGTTTCCCTATTTATGATTTAGTCACTGGCCAGGAGAGATATATTTGTTAACCCATAGGGCACTGAAGTATACGCACATCTGTGGGGCCCCTATATGTAGTAGGGTGGTATATTTATTTTTTCAGTAGAGACAGCGGAGCAACTTTTATGTCTGTACTCACACAATTGTTCACCATTACACATTTGTGGTTTTGCTAGCAGCAGCCAGTTTAATTAATCAGTCCTCTGCCCAGGCTACACTTATACATATTTCAGGTAAACATATATTTCTAAAAGTCAGCAGCTACCGTACTTGTTTTGTGATAGACCAGTAAAGATCCTCTTATAATGTATCTGGTTGCAGTAGCTTATTGCAACCATTCAGAATGAATCTTTCTCTGATAACTTCAATGAAGAGAAATCTGACTGGTGGCCAAGATTACAGCATTTTCCAAAACAATACAGCGCAGACTGACTAGTATTGCTCCTCTCTCTCCCAGCCCTGCAGTCTGCCATTCCAAGGATTACACAAAGCAGCATAAAGATAATGTAAGCTACTTTGCTTTAACAGCAAAAGTATAACAAAAACATTTTGGTGCCTCTAAAATAAAAGGATAACACAAACTTCAGAGCTCAGACTTGCAGTCACTTGCAGCCAATTCTTTGAGCGACTGATATTCTGCATGAATTTTTGTGCCCAATTATTGTACAGCGTTTTGTTCTACCAAGAAAGTTGAACATTTAAAAACTACACATGCCAGAAAATTTAAATGATGCTTACAAGTACAGTGAAAGTGCATGTGTATGACCGCAGCTTTTAAATGCCAAGTTCACTTTTAGAACATGTTACACATAACACCCATATGCTCCAGCACCTCCCTTCCTCACACCCTCCTTGGTGTGGGTTACTCTCCCCTGCAGCTGCTAGTTAAATAGTTATGGATGGGCTCCACCCACACAGTCACAGTATTCATTTGTAGGGATCTCTGAATCCAAGCCAACAACCAATCATGCAGTCCTTGCCCTGCAGCCGAACATATGCAAAGGGCATGTACACATGTGGCTGTGGGGTGGGGAATGCCTCCTGTCGGCTTTAATAACTTCAGGATAGCTTTGAGAGGGATAGCTCAGGTGGGCTTGGACACACACTTGTGCTAAGCACTGCCCAGCAGCTGAAAAGAACAACAGGAAGAAGACTATGTGCTGCTGAGGTGGTGGGAGGTCAAGCAAACTTGTTCTTTGCCCTGCATTGCCACCACTTTAAAGTGCCCCGATGTAAAAGATAATAATATTACTACTTACCTGTCCTGTCACTGGTGCTTAGGATCTCCACTTTCTGGAAGAATTTGAAGATGTATCTGACAAACTTCCAGAGGTTTTGGATGCCTAGTTTCATGATGCATGCTGCAATTCCACCTGCCAGTTGCTATGTCACTACAGGACGTGATGATGACATAGCAGATGGCAGGTTTGCAGTGGGGGACCAGGCATCCAACACTTCAGGAAGTCAGTCTGATGCTTAAAATGTTACTAAACCCAGGACCCTGCAATCACTCTATCTGAGGAGGGGCAGAGAAGTCAGGGTCAAACAACCTTTTTAGACAATGCAGAGGATTAACCCCTCAGTGGCTATAACAAACATGCTTTACTTCATATTTATTATTTATTTCAGGTACTTGTATAGCGCCATCAATTTACGCAGCACTTTACATATATATTGTACATTCACATCAGTCCCTAACCCTCAAGGGGCGTACAATCTAAGGTCCCTAACTCACATTCATACATACACATACTAGGGACAATTTAGACAGGAGCCAATTAACCTACCAGCATGTCTTTGGAGTGTGGGAGGAAACCTGAGTACCCGGAGGAAACCTACGCAAACACAGGGAGAACATACAAACTCCAGGCAGGTGGTGCCGTGGTTGGGATTTGAACCAACAACCCGCGTACTGCCAGGCGGAAGTGCTAACCACCTAGCCACTGTGCTGCCCATATACAGACTTATTTTACGGTTGTGGGTTTAGTAAAACTTTAAGATACTTCAGCTGGTGTATTTCTTCAACAGATTGAAGATCCTAGGCATGGGTGGTGGAACAAGTAAGAATTATACCTATTCTTTTACAGGTTTTATTATTTCTTTAAATTGCATTAGAGTTTTAAGTCACATTATCTTTTGACTATGGCTAGCTGAACTAGTTGCCCACTACTGACATCTACAGTAATCTGAAAACTAGAACTTCTTGACTATGCATTGCAGGAGGCTTCATCTATACTTTTACTTGTTTTTATTTTCTACCCATAAATTCAGCCATGGCTCCAGGAGATCATTTACTGCAAATTCAATAGTTGTTTGGCACAATCCCTTCTAACTAAACCCTCATGTTTCTCCATATATCATCTCTATAAATGTTCACATTATTTCACATAACCTCTGTCTACAACCTCTGCTGGTATGCACTGGGGAGGGGGGACTGCTATATAAGATACTTTGTGTAAGGGAGTGCTGGCACAGAGACCCCCACAGCGATTATTTGTAAGGCTGTGAGCTAGATGAATATTTTTTAACTGTGCCTAAATAATAACGTGGAGAGGTACCAATGTAGACATGACAGGCCTATATGCATCTGATAAAAGACATGTGGATAGAAGACAGCTACTGAGAAAGCTGCAGAATGGGAGAGATTAGAAGTGATAGATTACCATGTAGGTGTCAGCACTGGGTCAGAAAACATGAAGAGTAAATGTTACAAGTAAAAAATATGAGCAAAATTACCAGTCTGCATGTCTGGCTACAGGTATAGAATATGGGAGGATAATTAAAGTGCAGCTCTAGGCAGAGAGACTAAGGCTTCATGTACACGAGCCTACCCTGACCGCCAACCGTAGGAAAACACAGATTGCGGCAACAGCGGTACCGTGTTTTTGCTGCATTTTGCAACTTCACACTGTTGGCGGTTCCTATCCTGAACATGATTCTTCCGCGGTCAAATGAGGGAGGTTTAACCGCAGCTAAACGCATCAGCTCCTAAACTCTGCTAAAAGCCTATGTGTACATGGACACATAGGCTTTTATGGAGTTGAGTTTAGACAAAAAACCCGAGTTGCTTGTGTACATGAAGCCTCATAGTGAACTGCAAACTGAAATGCTGCAACTGTGCTAATGAATGAAATCTAGTTGACTTATCTTTAACCGCCTCCCGCCCACCATATAAGGTAATGACAGGCGCAAGGCGGTTCTCTCGTTCTGGGAGGACGTCATATGATGTCCTCCCACTCTAACCGCGCGTGTGTGGCTCCGAGAGCGAGCAGCACGGCGATCGGTGGTGTGCTGTGTCCCTCGAACACAGCAGATCACCGATCAACGAAAAGAGCCGAAGATGTCGGCTCGGTCATGTGATCACCTAACAGTGCCAGTCAGTGCCGCCTAACAGTGCCAGTCAGTGCCATATATGAGTGCTGTCTTTCAGTACCAATCAGTGATACCTGCCAATGCCCATCAGTGCAACCTACTAGTGCCTCCTCATCAGTGCCACCTATAAGTGCCCATCACTGCAGCCCCATTAGCGCACATCAGTGGAGAAAAATCACTTCGGCTACGTTCACACTAGCGTTGTGTGCAGACGGCAGAGAGGTGTTTGGAAAGCGTTTTTACCGCTTCCCAAACGCCTCTGCCAATTCTGCACATTGCAACACATGGTGCTGTTCTAACAGAAGCGGTAGAGTCGCGGCAAAACGGACGCCTCTGGTCGAGTCAGGAGGCATTGAAGCCTCCTATTCAAGCCTATGGTGCCGCTCCGCAAACGTTTGCGGTGCAGTTGCGAAAGGGTTGTGGGGCGTTTGTGGAGCGTTAACACCATTCAAACTTCATTATAGGCGTTTTTAACGCTCGGCAAATGCCTAGCAACCGCCGCTAAACCGCGCATGTGGCGTTTGCGGAGCGTTTGCCGAGCGTTAAAAAACGCTCCGCAAACGCCAGACCAACACTTGCCAAACGCTATAGGGGCGTTTGGCAAGCGTTGGTAAAATAGCCAAGTGTGAACGAGCCCTTATTTACAAAATTTTATAACAAAAACTAAGAAAAAAATTTTTTTTTTCAAAATTTTCAGTTGTTTTTGGTTTGTTTAGCAAAAAATAAAAAACCCAGAGGTGATTAAATACCACCAAAAGAAAGCTCTGTTTCAAAAAAACAATTAAAATTTCATATGGGTACAGTGTTGCATGACCACGCAATTGTCATTCAAAGTGTGACAGCACTGAAAGCTGAAAACTGGCCTGGGCAGGAAGGGGGTATAAGTACCCTGTAGGCAAGGGGTTAAATGATAAATGCATTTATGAAAAATATTTGTCTACTTTAGTAAGGTTAGTAGATAGAACATAATGTTGATCATACCCATTTACCTCATGTGGCAGAAGAACTGTCTGGCATACAGCACAACCAGCAACAGCTCTATCCGAGGTCTGTTATTAACCAATTCAAGTCCGGACACTTTTACCCCCTTCCTGTCCAGGCCAATTTTTAGCTTTCAGTGCTATCACAGTTTGAATGACAATTGCGCCGTCATGCAACACTGTACCCATATGAATTTTTTGAGACAGATAAAACTGTATTTTGGTGGTATTTATTCACCACTGGAATTTTTATTTTTTTTAATATATAAATGAAAAAATACAAATATTTTGAAAAAAGTGTTTTTCTTATAAAATTTTGCAAATAAATAATATTTCTTTATAAATGTTGGCCAAAATGTATTCAACTATCTTTTTAGTAAAAAGAAAAAATAACCCAAATTAGTTTATAAACAAAAATTCTAATAAAAATTTTTTTTTTTTTACATTTTTATTATTTTATTATATTATTTTTGTTTTAACATACTGTCACCCTAGCAGTACCGTGTCACCATAGTGACACTACTACTTGTGGGGGGTGATGAATATTTTTTTTCTTTTTTTTACACTGATTGCTTTTATACCCATAAAGGCTGTAAATGCAATCATTTCTCCTTCTCTCTGGCTGAATTCCTGCAGCAATTGTGAAATACTGTGCGAGCTGTGATTGGTCACAGCTTGTCACATGGTACAAGACTGTTGTGAATAGCCTTGTACCATGTGACCTCTGTGATCATTCACAGATTTCACACGTAGTAAGCAATGATGTCAGAAAGTGACATCTTGTTTACTGCTGTTTGTGTGATCACTGATTGGCCAATCAGTGATCACATGAATCGGGACCTCACAGAGGTCTGTGTTCTGCTGTGTTCTCTGGACACAGCAGGCACAGATTGCGGTGCCACAGGCTCCCAGGGAGTGCACACAGGCAATGGATGTGGGTGGACGTATATAAACGTACACCAGCATCGGCAGCGCTCCGGCCGTTTATTGACATGGGCCGGATGGGAAGAGGTTATGGGAGGGGAGGACATTTACTGTAGAAGGTGACTAGTAGGGGTTTTGCTGGTGGGGGGGAATTTTTGATAGTGGGGAATTGTACTGGGCAAGGCGAGGGAGGAAGGATTTTCCCTATGTAGGGGTTGGGAGAGGGATAAGGTAAGCATTTTTGCTTAGTGGGAGGAGGAATTATGTCTGTTGATGCACGCATATTGTCACAATTGCCCATGAATTGTCGCAACTGCCTGTTGTACACATATTGTCACATTTGCCCGATTGTTGTCAGCACATTGTAACAATTGCCCGTTTGTTTCTTGTATAATGTAATATTTGCTTGCATACTCTCAGAATTGTCCATTTGTTGCCCCATGCTGTCACATCTGTGCATTTGTTGCCCACATATTGTTACAATTAGCTGTTTTCTGCACTCTGTATTGTTTGTACATATTTCCCATCTTGTAACGTGAGTGTCTGTTGACTGTGTATTATATATGATTGCCCATTTGGGAACCAGATATTCTTATATCAGAATTGCAAATTTTGCCTAAATATTCTCAAGTCACCACTGTTTACATATCTTATTTCTATATTTTAGTACACTGCAGGCCTGTCAATATTAAAGCGCCCTGTGCTTTGAGGCCTAGCACGGATAACTTTCCCCATGCATACTCTTTGCTCCATTTTTTCATCAAAGTGCTGAGTACAAACCTTGTATGAGCTCATTGCTTGAGAGTGTCTGAGCTTACATGGGGTTAATGTCTGGAACCAGAACTTGGCCACTGGTGTCTAAGCAATAGGAGGAGGGCACTTGCTCCTCCTTACCTGAGAGGAGTGGGTATTCACAGAGGCTTCCAACAGAGCAAGAACCCTTGCTAAAAATGTCTATATCTAAAACTCATAATACATTAGTGTGATGGTAAGTGGGAAGAATGTTCCTTACACATGTGGTCACTGGGAAGATTTATCCCCTTACAGATAGCTAGAAAGATCATTGGTGTCAGTGGGCACCATTTGGACAGGCATAAATTGCTCCCCCAGAAACCCCCAGCAACCTCTAGAGGAACCCTGATCTACATGCTTCACACATTTAAACAGCTGACACACGTGGAAAGTGCATAGGCCAGTATAAGCAACCAATTCAGAGTGCAAGTAGTATGCGTATAGGAAAAGAAAGCAGAGTCACAGAGAGACAAGCTAATCAGTCTGCTATTTCCCATTTCTCTGTCCAGTCACAGGGTGGGTAGAAGATCTGTAAGTGAAAGTAAAACTGCAAAAGAGAAAGATCAGGTCCCCTCCCCTTCTAGACGGGACTGTGCTGTATGGCAGAGCTGTGTAAATCTCAGGGCTAAATAGACAGAAATACAGAATCTTTTGATGTGAAACTGCTTTAGCTTTTTAACTATTTTAGCCTATGCTAGGTGACAGGGAGAAGTACAGGTGAACACCCCATAGTCTTGTCTTTTCTCAGAAATAACATTGTTTAGAAGAGGTTTTTTTAACATATCACATTTTGATTTTCTCTCTGGCATGTAATTACATGGGCTGTGCAAACAGTCAGTTGGACTTACTGAATGCCATCGCTTGTTTGGTTGCTGAAGAAATAATAAGAAAAATGAATCCATTATTTTTGGTCATTTCAAGAGCTTAACCCCTTGACGTCGACATCACACAAATATGCGGCCTCTGGGCTGGGCTTTTTTCCATGGGGCCACATATTTGCGTACCTGTCTTAGTACTGGGAACGTGCCGCACTGCGTGCTCCCAGCACAAAGACCGCAAAGTCACTGAGAGCCCCGGGTCCCGTTCTAATGATCGGGACCTGGGACTCCCGATTCCGGGTCACATGATCGCTGTGATAGCCCCTGATTGGCTATCACAGTGATCAGTTACTGTGCAGCCTGGCCCCCTTGTTTTTTTTCTCTCTCTATGAATGGAGAAGAGAGATACATTGTATCTCTCTAACTCCTGGCATAGAGAGAAACAAAAAGTTTGTAAAATAAAAGATAAATATTGAAAAATAAAATAAAAAAATAAAGAAAAAATACCTAGATCAAGGTTTGATCTAGTTCAGTGCCAGGGGTATTGTTAGGGTCAACGGTCAAGGTCAAAAGGTCAGGGTTAAATGTCAGGATTTTAAAAAAATGGCGTCAGTGTCAGTGTGTTTTAGGTAAAAAAAGAAAAAAAAGACAAAAACAAAATGCGCACTATTGATTCTGGGCTGTACTACGGGTACAAACAACAAACATACACATATATGGTATCGCTGCGATCGTCAAGAGCTGGAGAATTTATTTTGGGTTGTTCTTTGGTGGTAGGTTATGGTAGTAACAAGAAACACACAGCTAAATAAAAAAATGATTTTTATTTTTTTTACTATTTTGGGCCAGTTTTCCTTTGATAACAAAAAGAAAATCAGGAGATATCCATTACCATTGATCACCAAATGAAAGAAACATTTTTCCTGAAAAAAACGCGGTACAAACCACCTAGATGTACAAAGTAGTTGTGATGATATGTACGGTTTTACTAACATATGTCAATATTGCAAAATTGGCTTAGGCATTTAGATTTGTTTTACCCTTAGGCGTGAAGGGGTTAAACAACATCCTACTGTTACGTTAGTGGGGGGGGGGGGGGCGGGGGTCATCACCCTAGACTTGTGTCTTTTTACAACATCCATAACCATATAAGACAATACTGGATGTGGAGTGATGCTGCATATGACTGCATGGTACTCAAACTCACAATAAAATAGTCAGCTCAGGGGCTAAGCAAACATCTATAACGCTTCATTCATAACATATCTCACCTCCCCCACAACCCTAACCAGGGAGCCCCTCTCTAATGCTACCACTCAAACCTATGTGGGCCCCTTCTGGGTCAAAGGAGTCTCGGCTCCTGAAATCCTGTCCTCATAAATCTGCATCTCCAAGCACTGAGTCAGACGATTTGAAAATATTGAATGGAGTCAGATCCCCCAGGATAAGAGCATGAAGACAGACTGCAAAGTACCTTTAAGCCTATTCGAACATTGAAAACGGCTATGGCTTTCTAGTAGGAACTTGCAAGGGCCTGCGTATATCTTTGTGTATATATAGTTGGCCAAAAGCACATCGATTTGTCTCAAGTAATGTAACAAAGATGCAAAAATGTCTACATCCAACTTGGCCCGATTCCCAGAATGTTTCTGTAGCAACCCCGGTTTGGAATTATCCCGATTTACGAAAAGAATCAGTAAGATCTTCCTTTATGTTACACCAATTATACAGGCATCCTTGTCGTCAATGAGGTTTCTAAGGCGGCTCATTTATTAAAGCAATGTAAAATAAAACTACACTTCTGTCATGAAAAAAATGGTATAACATAGGATTGCTACACCAAGACATGTTGTAATGTAATACTATTAAAACAGCCTGTTTCACTCTGCACCCAGGTATGATTTTTCAAGCTGTCAAAAACACCTTAAATGTCAATTCCTTTTAACCATGAAAACACTGGGGCCATTCTGTACGATGTGCACAGAACACCTACACGCTCAAGTGATTGGTTCGCTACCTCTTACTGCTTGTATGTGCAGTGGCAAAGTGGGTGGGCTTTAATGCCTACATGCCACACTGTGCCCATGGACAGCTGAGGTTTCAATTGGCTGTGTACTCCCAGCATAGTGACCAAGTTGTCATAGCTCTCTCTTTAATCATGATCAGGAGCTAGCAGGAAGTCAGCCCCCTATCATGTCACCCCTGTGACAGCCAAATACAGTGGTTGCATGAAGCCTGTCTAGCTGCCTGGATATAAAGACCCACTACTCCTAAAACTGTCCTCCCCCCTCCTAACACCCATTCTGACTAACCCTGTTCTGTAAGGAAGATCTGCATACTCACTCATTTTTAGGCTGCCCATGATCTAGCTTCCATGTGTCAGCCAGTGGCAGCTGCAGGGGCAAGGAGAGGGCACCGACAACGGATGGGCCATAGCAAGCCTTTGGATGACATCACTACTTCAGGCGTTACTAGCAGTTGTGGAGCATGCTCTCCTCTCCCCTATATCTGGCGCTAACACAAGGCAGTTAATTTGACTAGAACAGAATGGCCTGAAAATAGGTAAATATATGCAACCCTTTCCTACACAGGTTAGTCAGGACAGGTATTAGGAGAGGGGGCAGTTTTAAGAATAGTTAGGGTTAAGTCTGGAATTCTACTTCAAAAGGGATGCTGGGTGAGAAGGGGTTAGTTTTTTTCACACCTGTAAACACACTTACTGTCTCGGGCCTCATGCACAGGGGAAAAAATGCTTTTAAAACCATTTTTCTTCTTTTTTTTGCCTCTAAATGCAGCTTCATATTAGCCAATGTACATGCATATAAATCAAAAAATGTGCAGCGCTAATAAACAAAAACACAGTGTCAGTCATGTATGCATGCCTGAAAATGTACAATAATATAATATCCATGCAAAAAAAAAAATATTTCCACTGTAAAGTAGAAATGTAATTTTGCTATATATCTTCACCTTGTTTAAAAAGATGGTGAAGAGACCTCCTCCATGTGTGAAGTGCTCCCACACCAGTGCCACAACTAGAGGTTTAACAGAACAATATGACCCTATTAATGAGAAGTCATATAGTGCTTGAATTTAATCGACTCCAATCTTGAACCTACAATATCGCCACTTTCATCCACCATATGCATCACCGTCAATTCAGGGGAGTAAACATGGGGAGATAAAATCGGTCCACATAGTGTAAAATCACTGCTATCAATATTTTTTTAAAATAAAGCTACTCATACACAGTGCTGTACAAAATAAAGAGTCCCCGGGGAATATGCAGATCATTTCTTGGTTCTGTAATGCATGATGATGTCACGAGCATTGGCTCTACCTACATGTTTCGTCACAGATGATGTCTTCCAGGGCCCTCTCAGTTTTTCAGGTGGACCCGATTGGAAGTTCCATGGATCCCTAAGGACAGGAAGGTACCTAACTCTAAGCTGGTGAGAATGGCAGTCAGGTACTACATTTCCCAAGGGAGGTTGCGCAAGGACGGGGGCATATAAATATCAAAGCCCGGGAGATTGGCCAGGAGAGTGTGGGGAGAAACTGAAGCAGAAGAAGGTGTGCTGATGGCTGAAGTGAGCCGCAGAGGCAGGTTTGGAGAGAGAGGAAGAGCGGAAAGAGCATACAGACCAACCAGTCTGCCACGCTGCCCAGCAGGCCAATCTGACAGCAGGAGACCAGACAGGATGCTGAGTCTGAGCTGGAGAGTCCGTGGACTGACCCCATTTACAAAGACAGACATTTCGATCTGCCGGATTACACATAGTTGTGAGCATTACATATAGTTGGCTCAGTTTGTGGTCTAGTGGTCACAGCCACCATTGTCGAGATATATCTAAACTGCAGTTTATTGTACAAACTGATCGCAGGACATACAGTTACAGGCCAGGATACAGCAGTGCCAACTGAAACAAGTTTCCCTTCAACAAAGCAGGATTCCCATTACTGTTAACCTTTGACTTTGATGTACAAAGAGAGCCGTCTTTGCCTCTAGACATTCATGCCAATTTATTCATTACTTCAAATCTGCCCATATTGAGTGCTTTAAATGGGACCCTGCCCTAATTCGCTACCACAAAGAGGAAAAGTGTTAAACCTCCTTTATTCGTTCACTATCTTTGTGTTAACATCTCAAGAAACTATATTACATGCCTCAACTCAACTTCATACCAACCGGGCCCCAACGAGCACACAGAAGAGTAGTGTTCTTAAAGGGACATCACAATTTTTAAATGAGAATTCTCTTTCCTTCACATCTAATCCTGTCATCTAGTTCTGAGGACTCACAGTGAGCTTATCTGCTACTTGTTAGTGGTTTCTGCTCACTGGGGATTCAGCAGTCCCCTCAGATTGGAAGCAGCAGATTATTTCTGAAAGCAGGTCTGCTATTATTGCTACTTTACTGTGAATGTTGTTACTTTTGCTCACAGCTGCCAATAGTGATTATATTTGCTGCATATATCAGTGTCACATTGTTCTATTTGATCAAGTTACATTTAATTCCAATATAAACTTCGTATTGGTTTATATTAACTTGTATGTGAGTCAATTTTACAGTTGTGATTTACTTTGGTCACAAGGGCATGGTTGTGTCAGCAGAGGTTGTGCTTTCAACAAAGTGTTCATATTGACAGGGAACCCCAAAAAATTACTAAGTAACCCTTAAAGGGCTAGAGCTACATAAATATTCAAAGCAAATTCCCAAATCAATCCATGTCTCAATGATTTACTGAGCTGAAAGATCACTTTTAAAAAAAAAGCCCTAGCTTTTCGGTCAGTGGTCATCTTGAGTAAGGGCAGATGATTCATGCAGCATTTACTTCCTGGAATTTATCTGACCTTAATGAGGATGTACATAGCTAAGAAAACCCTTCTCCCCTCCTGAAGACTCCTGGGATCTATGACATAATTTGCATAGGCTTGGAAGTCAGGAAGTAACTGAAAAAATGTAAAAAAGAAATGCTAGCAGCATAAGGATTAAAAGAGAAGTATAGGTTTAAAAAAAATAAACATACTCACCTAGGTGCATGCAGCATTGACCCAATGCTGCATCTGTCCCCTGCTGGCTCCGCAGTGAGAACTGAGAGATCAAACACTGCTGATCATTCAGTTCCCCCCCTGTATTTTGAGTGGAGAGCCATGACGGTCAGTCTCCAGCTCCATGCTCAGACCTACCAGTGCTCACTGGAGCGCAAGAGGAAGCAGCTGGATCAGTCTCCCAGTGGCGCAGCTGAGAAGCTGAGCCAGCTACCTGCCTAGGCTTTTGGGTGCATCCCCACTGTATGGCTGGGATCTTTTCAGAGACTTAGACTGGCTCTGTGACATCAGCCGACAGCAGGCTTTAGCTCACTGTTGGCCGAAAACGGGTCACAAGAGTGCAGAACGAACTGCACGCCTGTGATCCATAGGAGAAGCATAGTCAAAAAAGCTTTGGCTATACTTCTCCTTTAAAGATACTGTTGATTGAGAAAGTGAGGTTTCACCTTAAAACACACCAAAACTCAGCTAAAATGCTGTAAAGTGCAGCTAAATGTGTATAAATGCAAAACATAACATTTGTATAATGTAGTGTTAACCACTTGAGCCCCAGAGGATTTACCCCCCTTAATGACCAGGCCTTTTTTTGCTGTTTGGCGCTGCACTAATTCAAATGATAATTGCGCGGTCATGCAATGCTGTACCCAAACTAAATTTACGTCCTTTTTTTCACACAAATAGAGCTTTCTTTTGGTGGTATTTGATCACCTGTGCGCTTTTTATTTTTTGCGCTATAAACAAAAAAACCACAAAAAGTTTGAAAAAAAACAATATTTTCTACTTTCAGCTATAAAAAATATATCGTAAACTCAAAGTTAGTCATAAATTTAAGCCAAAATGTATTCTGCTCCATGTTTTTGGTAAAAAAAATCCCAATATGTGTATATTGATTGCTTTGTGTGAAAGTTATAGCGTCTACAAACTATGGTATAGATACTGTAATTTATGCCTTCTTTTGATATACAGCGCTGCACTAACTCAAATGATAATTGCGCGGTCATGCAATGCTGCACCCAAACGAAAATTACGTCCTTTTTTCACACAAATAGAGCTTTCTTTTGGTGGTATTTGATCACCTGTGCGCTTTTTATTTTTTGCGCTATAAACAAAAAAACCACAAAAATTTTGAAAAAAAACAATATTTTCTACTTTCAGCTATAAAAAAATATATCGTAAACTCAAAGTTAGTCATAAATTTAAGCCAAAATGTATTCTGCTACATGTTTTTGGTAAAAAAAATCCCGTGCATTAGCGGGCAAACTGGCGCTATCTAGGAGGGGCGCTAACACTATCGGAAGTCACCAGTGACACTAATACAGTGATCAGTAAAAATCTGTTCACTGTAATCAATGACACTGGTGACAGGGCAGTGAAGGGGTTAACTGGGGGGGGAGGGGGGCGATCAAGGGGTTAAATGGGATTTCTGGTGCACTAGCGGGCAAACTGGCACTATCTGGGAGGGGCGCTAACACTATCGGAAGTCGCCAGCGACACTGATACAGTGATCAGTAACAATTGGTTCACTGATCAGTGACACTGGTGACAGGGCAGTGAAGGGGTTAACTGGAGGGGGGGGGTGATCAAGGGGTTAAACGGGATTACTGGTGTACTGGCGCGCAATCTGGCGCTATCTGGGAGGGGCGCTAACACTATCGGAAGTCGCCAGCGACACTGATACAGTGATCAGTAAAAATCGGTTCACTGATCAGTGACACTGGTGACAGGGCAGTGAATGGGTTAACTGGGGGGGGAGATTAAGGGGTTAAATGGGATTACTGGTGTACTAGCGGGCAATCTGGCGCTATCTGGGAGGGGCGCTAACACTATCGGAAGTCGCCAGCGACACTGATACAGTGATCAGTAAAAATTGGTTCACTGATCAGTGACACTGGTGACAGGGCAGTGAAGGGGTTAACTGGGGGAGGGGTGATCAAGGGGTTAAACGGGATTACTGGTGTACTGGCGGGCAAACTGGCCCTATCTGGGAGGGGCGCTAACTCTATCGGAAGTCGCCAGCGACACTGATACAGTGATCAGTCAAATTGGTTCACTGATCAGTGACACTGGTGACAGGGCAGTGAAGGGGTTAACTGGGGGGGCGATCAAGGGGTTAAACGGGATTACTGGTGTACTGGCGGGCAAGCTGGCGCTATCTGGGAGGGGCGCTAACTCTATCGGAAGTCGCCAGCGACACTGATACAGTGATCAGTAAAAATTGGTTCACTGATCAGTGACACTGGTGACAGGGCAGTGCAGGGGTTAACTGGGGGGGGGGGGCGATCAAGGGGTTAAACGGGATTACTGGTGTACTGGCGGGCAAACTGGCGCTATCTGGGAGGGGCGCTAACTCTATCGGAAGTCGCCAGCGACACTGATACAGTGATCAGTAAAAATTGGTTCACTGATCAGTGACACTGGTGACAGGGCAGGGAAGGGGTTAACTGGAGGGGGGGGGTGATCAAGGGGTTAAACGGGATTACTGGTGTACTGGTGGGCAATCTGGCGCTATCTGGGAGGGGCGCTAACTCTATCGGAAGTCGCCAGCGACACTGATACAGTGATCAGTAAAAATTGGTTCACTGATCAGTGACACTGGGTGACAGGCAGTGAAGGGTTTAACTGGAGGGGGGGGGGCGATCAAGGGGTTAAACGGGATTACTGGTGTACTGGCGGGCAATCTGGCGCTATCTGGGAGGGGCGCTAACTCTATCGGAAGTCGCCAGCGACACTGATACAGTGATCTGTAAAAATTGGTTCACTGATCAGTGACACTGGGTGACAGGGCAGTGAAGGGGTTAACTGGAGGGGGGGGGCGATCAAGGGGTTAAACGGGATTACTGGTGTACTGGCGGGCAAACTGGCGCTATCTGGGAGGGGCGCTAACTCTATCGGAAGTCGCCAGCGACACTGATACAGTGATCAGTAAAAATTGGTTCACTGATCAGTGACACTGGGTGACAGGGCAGTGAAGGGGTTAACTGGAGGGGGGGGGGCGATCAAGGGGTTAAACGGGATTACTGGTGTACTGGCGGGCAATCTGGCGCTATCTGGGAGGGGCGCTAACTCTATCGGAAGTCGCCAGCGACACTGATCAGTAAAAGTCGCTTCACTGATCAGTAACACTGGTGACAGGGCAGTGAAGGGTTAACTGGAGGGGGGGGGGCGATCAGGGGGTTAAATGTGTCCTAGAGTGTTCTAACTGTAGTGTAGTGCTTGTGTACTCACTTTTTGGATGTCTTCTTCTCTATCTGGAACGGAATGTGTCCAGGCAGAGAAGAATGACATCATATCCTGCCCTGTGTATGTCAACACAGGACAGGATAGGACAGGGACCGATCATGTGATTTCAGCCAGAAATCACTGGCTGAAATCTAATGATTGATCCCTCCTGGATCAAATAGTGTCACCCGCGGGTAGGCGGGAGCGCGCTCGCGCGCCCCCTGCCGGCGAAAGTGTCGGGAGCGCGGAACCCGTTTTAAAACGTGGTTTTGCGCTCCACTGCCGCCCTGCACACGTATATACACAGTGGCAGGGCGGCAAGCGGTTAATCTATCCTTACACTCACCAGCCACTTTATTAGCTACACCTTGCTTAGTATCAGGTTGGACCCCCTTTTGCCTTCAAAATTGCCTTAATTCTTTGTGGCATAGATTCAACAAGGTGTTGGAAACATTCCTCAGAGATTTTGGTCCATATTGACATGATAGCATCACGCAGTGGCCACAGATTTGTCTGCACATCCATGATGTGAATCTCTCATTCCACCACATCCCAAAGGTGCTCTATTGGATTGAGATCTGGTGACTGTGGAGGCCATTGGAGTACAATGAACTCATTGCCATGTTCAAGAAACCAGTCTGAGATTATTTGAGCTTTGTGATGCTCATTTGGTACTAAGGGGCCTAAAGTGTGCCAAGAAAATGTCCCCCACACCATTACACCACCGGTCTGAACCGTTGATATAAGGCAGGATGGATGTTGTTTACACCATATTCTGACCCTACTATCTTAATGCTGCAGCTGAAATTGAGACGCATCAGACCAGGCAACGTTTTTCCAATCCTCTATTGTCCAATTATGGTGAGCCTGTGCGAATTGTAGCCTCCGTTTCCTGTTCTTAGCTGACAGCAGTGGCACCCAGTGTGGTCTATAGCCCATTTGCTTCAAGGTTCGTGCATTCATAGATTCTGCATACCTTGGTTGTAACAAGTGGTTATTTGAGTTACTGTTGCCTTTCTATAATCTCAAACCAGTGTGCCCATTCTCATCTGAACTCTGACATCAACAAGGCATTTTTGTCCACACAACTGCAGCTCACTGGATATTTTCTCTTTTTTCTAACCATTCCCTGTAAACCCCAGAAATGGTTGTGTATGAAAAGCCCAATAGATTAGCAGTTATTGAAATATTCAGACCAGCCCGTCTAGCACCAACAATCATGGCAAGTTCAAAGTAACTTAAATCCTTTCTTTTCCCCTTTTCTTCCTTATTCTGATGCTTGGTTTGAACTTCAGCAAGTTGTCTTCACCACATCTAGATGCCTAAATGCAATGAGTTGCTACTATGTGATTGGCTGATTAGCAATTTGTGTTACCAAGCAATTGAACAGGTGTACCTAATAAAGAGGTTGGTGAGTGTATATGGGGTGTATGTCACTGTCAGTCAGGCAGGCCTGAAAAAACAAAATTATTTATGCAGTGCTGGGTTTCTGTGTAATATATTGTGATCTTCAAAATGCATATGACAGGATCATGCAATGCTGGGTTTTGTTTAGTGTAACACTTTTATTAGTTAGATTGTAAGGCTTTGTTTTTATTCTATAAAAATAACAAACATGTCATACTTACCTGCTTTGTGCAATGGTTTTGCAAAGCATGCAGAATCCAAGAAGTTGTGGAAAGAGATGACCAATAGACAGGCAGCACTCAACATGAAAGGGGGGATTTCAAGTAAGCTTATAATTGGATTGTCAAAAATAACTATTGTTTGTGTCATTATTACAATGCTGATGTTATATAATTAAAGCGTTCCTAAACGTTCATTTTTTTCCCTGTAAAATAACAAACGTCTATACTTACCTGCTGTGTACAGTGGTCTTGCACATATCCTCCTCTTTTCAGGTCCCCTGAAGGCTCTCTTGGCTCCTCCTTTTGGTTGGGTGCCCCCACAAGAAGCAGCTTGCTATGGGGACACGCGCTGCTCTGTGTGTCCATTCACACACAAAGCTGCGGCTTGGCCCCGCCCCTTCTCATTGGCTTACCAATAGTTCCCACTTGCTGTCTCAGCAAATGAGGAGGCAGAAACCCATTCACATCACTGGATCTTGATGGGACTCATGTAAGTAATGAGGGGGCTGGGAGGACACGCAGGATCTAGCAAAGAGGTTCTGTCCTCCTCTCTGCTGCTGACTGCTGAGACAAGGGAGGGTGCTACAGCTGCAGTAGAGGTGCGAGGGCCTCATGAAATGGCATGGTGGGCAGAATTTAACCCATGGGTCTTGTGTCTGCCATCAATTATGCGATTTTCTTTCCTTCCACCACTGATTGAAGGAAGAAAATTGCTCAATTTTGTCATCAACAAGGAATCCCTCATGCAACGCTATTGTGTTCTGCTGCTGAGGAGCCTTCCCTGCTGGCAGAACACAATGATTAGTGTTTCCAGCTATAGCTAGCGGCACTAATCATTCAGAAAAAAAAAACTGACAGGATCGACAGACTAACTTGTGTACAACCAAGGTGACCATACATTGATTGAAATTTGTCCAGTCCCTGCTAAACCGGCCGAATTTCGATCCATGTATGTCTGGCTGGAAGTGATATTAAAGTTTTATTAAAAAAAAGCTGCCTCAGCTAATTAGGAGTGAGAGTCCCCGGAGGCTCTCATGGACAATGCTAGATCATGATGGGGTTCTGGTAAGTGTTGGGGGGGGGGGGGGGCTGCTACACACAGGTTTTTTACTTTCATTCATAGAATTTTAAGGCGTAAGCTGCAACCATAGATTTCCTTTACGTACTGAATTTACCATAGAGGCCTAAACATCTGTCCAAAAAAGGGACAGCTTCGAAGGAAAGAAGGACTGAAGGAATTTGTTCCAAAAGAGGGACAGTCCTACCAAATGAGGATCATTTGGGAGGTATGTGTACAGTGACCTCCATACTGCCGATTATAGGACAGGATCACACAGTGCTGGAAGCCTATATAATGTACAGGGATCTCCTGACTTTAGATTATAGGACAGGATCCCAAAGTGCTGGGTGTCTTTATAATGTATGATGATCTCCTGATTGCAAATTATAGACCTGGATTACAAAATGCTGGGAATCACACAGAATGGGATCACACAGTGCTAAGCTTCTACGAGGAATGATGATTTTAGTTGCAGCTAATCACATACAGCTTTCAGTACAAAGTAGTTGGTTTCCTAATTGCAGATTACCATCACAGGTTCAATGCTGGGTTGAGTTGTGACATTTGACC
The DNA here is from genome assembly GCF_062004578.1 of Staurois parvus. Lineage (NCBI taxonomy): Eukaryota > Metazoa > Chordata > Amphibia > Anura > Ranidae > Staurois > Staurois parvus. The sequence continues at coordinate 7,086,632 of NW_028317947.1, read as the reverse complement.
ACACTTTCTTACCTTAGATTAACCCTTCGTTCATTAGAATGTCTAACCCTAATAGCTTGGCACTGAAGCAGTTACAGGCTGTAACATAAAGCAGTGCAGGAGGAGTGATATCACTGCAGAAGCATGCAAAAACACAACTCCATTTCCCTCAATTAGCATAGCGGTTTAGCTACACATATTTCCAGAAAGCGTCTAATCAATTTTTGGCTGGGAGAGGAGAATCAGACGCCAGTTGCTCTGAGTTCCAACATGCTAATCAGGGCTCATGGGGAATGAAGAGTGACGTGAGGGGTTGAGGGAGGAGGTGAATGTGCTGAATGAAAAATACATATTATATATTTATTACACATTTAGATTCAGAGGAGCCCAAACCAGGGGATACTATGCTGTGGTTTTCCAGATGAAGCGCACAAAGATTTCTTGATCTATAAAATTTTTAAGACAGTACCTACCTCAAATGTGTAGTCTGTAGGTCAGGGCATCCAGCCCAGTAAGGTCTTGACTAAGGCAACAAAACAAAAATAAACACAGTAGGCCAGAGCAAACATCCAAATCATCAGATGCTTTCTAAATCCTAGACTTTTGTAATCTGAAAAATATGAAATATAAAGGGATACTTTGGCATAAAGGTAGACTATAGTCTTTTCCATCATTTAAAACATGTGTGCTTGAAGCTTTGTCCTTGTTCGTCACCAATAAATGTTGAACGTTTAGCATTTAAGTGCACCTGTGCCTAGACCATGAACATTGACGTTTTAGAATACGCTTGACAAACAGTAAATAAGGTTTAAAACAAGCCCTCACTGACCTTTCTAGCAGCTTTTACTGTGAATTACTGTAATCCTAAACATCACAACTCAGACTTGAAGCAAATTCCAGTCAGTTTCTAACAGTTCACAGCTGCTACTGTTTGTTTTCATTAGAAAGACTAGTAAGCTACCAAGTTTCTGTTGCCATAAAAAAAAGAAGAAGAGGCCATGAGCTGTGATTTCAGTGCCTGAACTTTTAAGAGGAATTCTCCATAGTACCTCCAGTCACAGAGGTCAGTACGAACTTGTTTTTACGGCTTGTTCATTATATGTAAATATTTCAGTGTGTATAGTTTTGACATGGGTGTACTTTATGCGACATGCCTAACCAGTTATAGTTGAATTCCAGGTAAACATAATAGATACAAATTAATGTACCTCTGTATTTATGCTCAACAGTCTAAGCACCAGAGAGTGTGCATCACTGCAGAAGATTGACAGAGCAGTTAACATTTTACACACACACACACACACACACACACACACACACACATACAATCACACACTAGGCGCTACCGTGTGTTTTAACAGGAACCTGCACCATTTTCAGCACCTGCTGTTGCAAATCTGACCTTTACATGTCTGTATTACTATCACAGACAGGAACTTTTAGAGTTTACACTTTTGTAGCTTCTTTAAAGAGGAAAAAGTTCTTTATTTATAGCTAGAACATACAGTTATTGAGTTTGACATTTTTTTAAATTTTGTTTTACTAAAAAAAAAATGGTGCAAGAAATATTTAAAGAAAAGATCTTTGGTTCAGTGTAGAGTTTGGATCACTTGCAGAGCATGTTCAATCTGGCAGAATCACTGGCCCTCATAAATAACTCTTAGTATTCCTTCTCTGTGCAATGGAGAGTTGAGAGCTCTAGCTGACAAATGCAGCAGCTTTATCTTATTCTTAGTGACGGTGTCACAGAGCCAACTGCACCCAATCAAAAGATCCAAGGGATGTGTTGTAGGTGTGCTGAAAATATTTTATTATGCTCAGCATACACACCCTTAGGCCTCTTTGCACACAGTATTGATAATTGAGCATCAGCATTTCTGGATGTAATTTAAGGCATTTGCGTGTATTCACGCATACAACACAATCCTTAGGCAAAATCTATGAATATGCAAAATATTTATGTTCATATGCGTGAATTTGCACGTACTGGTGCAAAATACTGACCGGCAACGCAGATTTTTCTATTTTTTACTCAAGAATACGCAGTGCTTGTTTATGTGCTTGTGCATACAGGCACATTGTAAACAATTGGCTGCATTTTAAACTCTTCCTGCCCGCCTGCCCGCAATGTACTGAGGCCGAGCAGCAGCTACAGGCAAAGCGACATACAGGTACGTCGCTCTGGCTGTACTCCCCTCCCGCAACTGCTGCGTCCGGAGAACACAGCGGAATGAAGATCTCGGTGAACAAGACCCGGTGATCATGTGATCGCTATGAGATCACATGTTCACAAAGCTGCTATAAATCAATCTGATTCATAACAGCTCTGTTTCTCTTCCTAGTGAGCTGTGATTGGCCCACAGCTGTCACATGATACATGGGGCCAATCACAGCACCCCCTATACCATGTGACCAGCTCCAGCCAATCACAGATCACTATCATGAGCTGTCAAAAACCTAACTCATTCATGACAGTTCATGAATGAGTTAGGCTCATGACAGCAAGCTTTGCATTGCAGGAGAAATTATCTTTATTTCTCCTGCAAAGCAAAGTGTAAAATTGTATGATAACATTATACTATTCTGATAAAAGTATTTAAAAAAAAAAAACCCATATTGAGAATTTAATAAAAAGAGAAAAATATTTTAAGTTTTTTTTTTTTAAATTACTTGCCGACTGCTTACCTGCATTTTGTGGGTGAGCAGCGGCTCTGGGCAAAGCGACAATCGCAGTTGCTATGGGCAAAGCAACAATCTTACGTCGCTTCCTATTTCGGGGTGTGAATGCGCCTGTGCCACCCACTGCCCCTCTGTTGGTCCAGGGAGAGAAGAGAGAACACTGCACCAAGTAAAGCACTACATTTTACACACACACACACACACACACACACACACACACATTAGATTACCACATTTAAACCTTTGATCGCCCCTATTAAACCTTTGATCGCCCCGTCACCCAGCCAGTGCCATTATATAGAATTTTTCACTGATCACTGTATTCCTGCCTCTAGCGACATCAGACAGCGCCAGGGTCAGTAAGCGCCCCTCCCAGCCAGGGTCAGCTAGCGTTAGATTGCCTGCACACTATCACATGCTATAAGTCGCTGATCACCTACATTACTAGTATAGTGTTTGTACGGATCAATATAATGATCATGAACAGAACTATACTAGTGCCTGCGTTGTATAGTGTCCCCAAAACACAGTGTTAGCAGGATCGGCCCCGTTCCCTGCCAGCACTAGCATTTATCCCCTCCGCTGTTTTTCATGGAAGATTTGTAACAAATAATTGTGGGCCAAGGCAATTTATATGCACAACAATACATTGCAGCCCACCCAAATTCAGCTCTTGCCAGACAATTCGGATGGAAACCTATCACAGTTTCTGAATTTAAAACTTTTTTGGGCCTAACCCTCAACATGGGCATTACAAAAAAGAATGAATTGCGGTCATATTGGTCCACAGACCCAATTCATCATATGCCCATGTTCTCTGCTGTTACATATATGCCCAACATGGACCAGCAATGTACTGGTACGTCGCTGGACTTTGAGTGGTTATACCGGGATGATGCCTGCAGCTACAGGCATCATCCTGGTATCGTTTTTTTTCAGCTGGCGGTCGGCTTTCATGTAAATGCAATCCTAGTGGCTAATTAGCTGCTGAATCGGTTTTACAAGCAGTGGGAAGGGATGTGCAATTTTAAAGCATGTCATGTTTGGTATCTATTTACTTGGTGTAACATCATCTTTTAAACTTTATCAAACAATTGGGCAATATGAGTTTTTGTGCATTAAAATTCTAAAAAGTGTATTTTCCCCAAAAGATTTGTCTTTGAGAAAACGCTGCGCAAATACTGTGACACGTAACCCACCATTTTATTTTCTACGGCCTCTGATTTAAAAAATATACAATGTTTGGGGGTTCAAAGTAATTTTCTGCAAAAAAACCCAGTTTTTTCATGTAAGCAAAAAGTGTCCAAAAAGGATTGGTCTTCAAGAGTGGGTGATGTGTGGCATAAGTTTCTAATGCTGGCCCTGAAATGCCAGGATAGTAGAAGCAACCCCTCCAAATGACCCCTTTTTGGAAAGTAGACACTCCAGGATATTTGATAAGAGGCTCCAAGATATTTGATAACAGATCTCATTTGTTGCCATGTTTCTGGAAAACGAAGAAAGAAAACAAAAATGTATTTTTTCTTTTCTTTTTCAAAACCCTGTGACAAAACGTATATCTGTAAAATACTCACCATGCCGCTTATTAAATTCCTTGGGGTATCTACTTTCCAAAAAGGGGTCATGGGGGGGGGGGGGGGTGTTTGTACTATCCTGGCATTGTAGAGCCTGCAAAATTGTGATAGGTAGTGGGGAAGTGATATGAGGAAATATCCCCTTTGAAAGTCTGGAGGTGGTCATTGGATTTTGGGGGCCTGTATGTAGCTGGGCTGCCAAAAAGTCTCTCACATGTGGTATCCCCATACTCGGAAGAAGTAGAAGAATGTGTTTTGGGGTGGTATTCCACATATACCCATGGCATGCATGAGCCATATATCATTTAAAGCGGAGTTCCACTCGACCTATCAAAAAATAAAAGAAACTGTAGCTGCTGACTTTTAAAAAACAGTCACTTACCTGTCCCTTGGTCCCGTGGTGTATCCCCCACAGCTCGTTTCACCTCCTGTATTCCAGGAGGCCGGCATCTTCAGTGTGGGCACCCGGCAGTGATAGCTTGCGGCTTCACAGCCGGGTACCCATTGCGCATGTGCGAGAAGCGATGTGCTTCGTGAATGGTCCTGTAGTCTTCTGGGACCTGTCATGTGTCCCAGATGACTACAGGGAGGGAGGGAGGACACCTTCTGTTTCCGATCGCCTAAGCGATCGGACTGGAAGTAGGAGCGGGTACCTGTCAAATTTGGGTACCTGCTCTACCCCCCCACTCCCCAAAGGTGCCAATCCTTAATGGGGAGCAGGGGAGAAGTCATTAAAGCGGAACTTCCCCTTTTGGGTGGAGCACCGCTTTAAGTGACAACTTTGTGTAATTTGTCAGTTTTGAAAAATTCGTGGCAAAAATAAAATGGTCCATGGACTCAACATGCCTCTCTGCAAAATCCTTGGGGTGTCTACTTTCCAAAAAGGGTCATTTGGGGGGGGGGGGTGTACTGCCCTGGCATTTTAACACCTCAAGAAAGGAAAGTAAAAGCTGTGGAAATTCCAATATATATACCATAGTTTGTAGACGCTACAAATTTCACACAACCCAATTAGTAAACAGTACATGTATTGGTATTTTTGTTTACCAAAGACTTGTAGCAGAATATATTTTGGCCTAAATTTATGATTAACTTTGATTTTTTTGGAAATTTTTTATAACCAAAAGTGAAAAATATTGTTTTTTTTCCAAAAAAATACTTGGTGATCAAACCATCAAAAGAAAGCTCTATTTGTGTGAAATAAATGATAAAAATTTCACATGGGTAAAATATCGTGCAATTGTCATTCAAAGTGTGACAGTGCTGAAAGTTGAAAATTGGCCTGGTAAGGAAGCGGGTATACGTGCCCGGTAGGCAAATGGTTAAAGATGTAATCTTTTAAAACAAAAAAAAAAGTTTTCTTCATCTGGCATTGTTTCTCTATCATGCACTGTTCCTCCTTGTTGCTCTATGTATTAACATCTAGTTTTCAAAACTAATTTCAGAATTGAATAATGCCTGATGAAGAAACCTAACATGTGGTAAACTCTAAAGCTTTGTAAGTAAAATCCAAGCTTTGCAGATAAACATCTAAAGGAGATCAGCTAGTTAAAGAAAATATTATCATTAATCATCTAGAACCTGGTTTCTGTTTATAATTTGTAATTATATCTGTACATGAAGGCATCCATTTTGCTCATTGCAAATAGAAATGTGAATTTACTAAAACTGGAGCAAGCAGAATATGGAACTGCTGTGTACAGTAACCATTCGGCTTCCATCTCCAGCTTGTTCAGTTAAGCTTTAACCGGTTCCCGTCCGGCCAAACACCTCGTCCCTCTGGGTGGACGTCATATGACGTCCTTTCAGGAACGCACAGTGCGCCTGCCCGCAGGACCGCTCTGCGGCACGACCTGTCACCGACCGTGTACCTCAGACATGGCTGATGACAGATCTGACCAGCCCCGTTTCCAGTACCATGTGACCTGCTGTGACCAATCACAGCAGGTCACATGACAGTTGTATACAATGGATGGCTTCCTTTCATGCCATCCATTCTATACTAGTGTGTCTAGCTGTGAATGGCCACAGCAATCACATGCACAAGCTGGGCCAATCACAGCCCAGCTGTGTCATGTGATTAGCTGTGGCCAAATCACAGCTAAGCACAAAAAAAACACCTGAATGAATCAATGTCATTCAGGTAAATGCTTGCTTATAGCAAAGTAATTCTTTGCTATAAGTAAATGTGTAAAAAAAAAAAAATATTGATCACTTCCCCAAAGTAGTACAATGTTACTATGGTAACATTATACTACTTTGGTCATAGGGAAATATGAAATATGAAAAAAAAAATCTTAAAAAAAAGAGAAAAAAATGTAATAAAAATTAAAACTAATAAAAAAAAAAATGTAACAAAATTATAAATGTTTTTTTTTGTCACCAGTCAGTGTCCCTGATCACCGTCATGCCAGTTATATGATGCTGTACTGCACTGGTGACAGTATGTAAAAAAAAAAAAGTGAAAATAATTTTTTTAATTTTTTCATTTTCAGAAAAATTATGACAAAAAAATTACAACTTCAAAAAACTCGCCATGCCTCTTATGAAATACCTCGGACTGTCTACTTTGTAAAAAGTGGTCATTTGGGGGATATCTGTACTGTTCTGACATTCTTGGACCTCAAGAATTGGCCGTCAGTACTTCAGGATTGATCAATATTTAGATATATACGATAGTTTGTGAACTCTATAACTTTCCTACAAACTAAATAATACATCCTAATTTGGGTTATTTTCACCAAAGACATGTAGTAGAATACATCTTGGCCTAAATTTATGAAGAGCAATTATTTATTTGCAAATTTTTATAACAGAAACAAAGAAAAACGTGTTTTTTTTCCAAAATTTTTGATTTTTTTTGTTAATGTAGCAAAAAATGAAAACCCCGGTGTTGATTAAATACCACCAATAGAAAGCTCTAGTTGTGTGAAGAAAATTATAAAATTTTAGTTTGGGTAAAGTGTTGTATGGCTGCACAATTGTCATTCAAAATGTGAGAGCGCTGAAACCTGAAAAAATGGCTTGGGCAGGAAGGGGGTAAAAGTGCCCGGTATGGAAGCGGTTAAATCCTCGTATCCTCCCTGTGGTACTTTGGCAGATGGTACCATTTACCTGAATGGGGACGCACACCAACATCCCTGCAACCAAGTGTTATGTGTCAGTGAGAAGACCACATAATGCCCCCTGCCTTTCTGAAGAGCATTCCACCGTGAAGCGCTTGTCAGAGGGCATACATAGTTGCTCCAGTTTTAAACTTGCCATGCACTGATCAAAATTCGACTAGTCCAGCAGGTCGAGAATTGTCAGTGTATCAGTGTTTGGACTCCTGTGCTCAAGAGAAATCAATTGTTTGACCGCTTTAGGACCACCCACAGTAGATTTACTGCTGCAGGGCGGCCCCTGTGTGCAGGATCACGTGTATATATATAATGATTCTGAACTTCCGGGTAGGGGGCTCGCGCAAGACGCGCAACTGTCCCATCCATGCCGCCGATCGTGGCCCCAGGTGTCAATCACCGGGTCCTGGCTGGTTATCCCACGGCGCCTGATGATTACTGGCGATCACTGACAGGGGGCGGGCTGCATTGTTTACCAACAACCCTCCTCCCTGTCAGTTTGGGCACACTGCTCGGGATGGCTGTGCTTAGTGAGCTTACAGTGAAGCACACACCCCCCCGCCCCCTAATAAAACACACCCATCTCACAGTTAACCCTTTGATCGCCCTTCATTGTTAACCCCTTTCTCCTCATTGCCATTAGTACAGTGTTAGTGCTTTTTTTTTAAGCACTGATCACTGTATTGGTGTCACTGGGGATGTCAGTGACACCAAGTCAGTTAACCCCAGTGTAGGAATGCCCGCCACAGTCCCGCTATAAATTGCTGATTGCTGCCATTATTAGTATGTATATATATATAGATATAAACTAATAAACTAATTAATTTACACGTATTGGGATTTTTTTTTTTTTAGCAAAGACATGTAGCAGAATACATTTTGGCCAAAATGTATGACAAAATTAGATTTTTACATTTAACTGGACATGTTTAATAGCAAAAAGTCCAAAATATAGTTTTTTTCTCAAAATTGTCGGTCTTTTTTTTATAGCGCAAAAATAGAAACCGCACAGGTGATCAAATACCACCAAAAAAAAAGCGCAATTCGTAGGAAAAAAAAAACAACGTAAATTTCATTTGGTTGCAGCGTTGCATGACCGCGCAATTGTCAGTCAAAATAACGCAACACAAACTGCTTCTTTAACTGCTTCCTGACTGCCCTATAGCAGAAATACTGCTACAGGGTGGCACGGGTGCGCAAAAATCACACACACACACACATATATATATATATATATATATATATATATGCGCAATTCGCGCTGCCGTGGTTTTCACGCCGCCGTGGTTTTCATGCCACTCTCAGATAGCACCAGATTGCCCGTCAGTACACCAGTCACCACATTTAACCCCTTGATTGCCACAAACATGCTCATACACAATAAACCTCCATTGCTAGTATAGTGTCTGAATGGATCAATATCTTTGATCAGATCAGCACTATACCAGCATTCACATTAGTATAGTGTCCCCAAAACACAGTGCCAGCACCTGCGTTTAGCCCTTAGGCTTACCCCCCCAGCAAGTGCAGTGTCAGTAGATCACTGTCACTTGATACATTGCACACAAAACCGCAGTGTTTGCATAATCAGGCCTGATCTCTGCTAGAACTTGGTGGTAAATTTTTATGACTCTCATATGCAGCAGAGTGCCAGTACTAGTGCCGCTCTACTTTTTGGTGAACTGGCGAGCACCCGCTGCCTAGTACATCCTGGTCTTTCACATACCAGCACTGCAGTATCACTTGGTGACGTGGCGAGTCCCATAAGTGCAGTACAAGCTGGTGCAGTGGCAAGCACAAGTACTGTCCCACGGCCACCAAGAATTCGCACACAGGCCCGTAGAGCCCCTAGGATGTGCTTGCAAATCAGGATTGGCAGCCCACAAATTCTGCAGCACCCGTACTTCCCTCATTCACTGCCCAAAATTCAGGTGGAAACAACAAATTTAACTACTCCCCTTGATTTTTTGGAGCTGTTTTTCACAGAAGATCTGTATGCATTGATTGTGGATCAAAGCAATTTACATGCACAACAATTTATCACCGCCAACCCAAATTCAAACCTTGCCAGACCATTCGCATGGAAACCCTTTACGGTTTCTGAATTTACTTTTTTTTGGCCTAACCCTCAACATAAGCATTACTAAAAAAAAAATTAATTGCAGTTGTATTGTTCTGCGAAATACTCACAATGCCACTTTTTAAATTCCTTGGGGTGTCTACTTTCCAAAAAGGGGTCCTTTGGGGGGGGTTAGTAGTGAAATGGGGGTTGAGGTAGTGAAATGAGGAAGTTACGCACCTTCCGGCTTTCAAAGTGGTCATTGGATTTCAAGCTCCTGTATGTAGCTAGGCTCCCGAAAAGTCTCACATATGTGGTATCCCCAAACTCTGTAGAAGTAGCAGAATATATTTTGGGGTGTAATTCCACATATACCCATGGCTTGTGCGAGAAATATATAATTTAAATAACAACTTTATGTAAAAAAAAATGTTTTCGTAATTTTCCAAAAACTTGTGGAGAAAAAAAAAAATCTTTCATAGACTCAATATGCCTCTCAACAGATAGCTTAGTGTGTCTACTTTCTGAAAAGGGGTCATTTAGGGGTGTTTGTACTGTCCTGGTATTTTAGCACAAGAAATGTGATGGGCAGTCAGAAAGTAAAAGTTGTTTAAATTCCATTATCTATATCAGGGGTGGGCAAACTTTTTGACTTGAGGGCCGCAATGGGTTCATATATTGGACCCGGGGGCCGGACCAAGAGTAGATGAATGATGTGTATGTGTGAATTAATATAAATTAAATTAAAATTAACAACCACTACTTACTGTGTAGCAGGGGAAAAGATGCAGGCCGCACAATCGCCACCAGTCACCAAATGAGACTGCACAGTGCTTTCTTCTTGGCTCAATCCGTACTCCCCCACAGCCCCACCCCCCACTAGCTGCTGGCCGGCCCAGCCACTACCATGCCATCCATAGTAAGTATAGTAATATTCCCCCATAGTAAGCATAGTAATTAATCCCCCATATAGTAATTCATCCCCCATAGTAATTCATCCCCCATATAGTAATTCATCCCCCATAGTAATTCATCCCCCATATAGTAATTCATCCCCCATAGTAATTCATCCCCCATATAGTAATTCATCCCCCCTATAGTAATTCATCCCCCATATTAATTCATCCCTCATATAGTATTTCATCCCCCACAGTACTATTCCCCCCCAAGTAGTAAGCCAAGTCCCCCCTGTGTCAATTCACTTACCTTTGCTCCGCGCGTTCCTCTTGCCGTGTTCCCGCGCCGTTCCGGTCTTCAGGGCGGACTGTGAGAGAAGCCTAGCTCCCCTCACGTTCGTCACGCTGCCCCGCCTACACACATCCTGACAGCCAATGTTTGCCTGCCCTGGCTGCGGGCCGGATTAAAAAGTCCGCCGGGCCGTATATGGCCCGCGGGCCGTAGTTTGCCCATTGCTGATCTATACCATAGTTTGTAGATGCTATAACTTTCACACAAAGCAATAAATATACACTTATTGGTATTTTTTTTTAACCAAAAACATGTAACAGAATACATTTTGGCCTAAATTTATGACGAAATGTTTTTTTTTTTTGGATATTTTTTATGACAGAAATAAGAAAATATCGGGGCTTTTTTTTTTTTTTTAATTTTTCAAAATTTTTTTGTTTATAGCGCCAAAAATAAAAAGTGCACAGGTGATCAAATACCACCAAAAGAAAGCTCCATTTGTGTGAAAAAAAGGACGTAAATTTATGTACAGCATTGCATGACTGCGCAATTGTCAGCTAAACTAGTGCAGCGTTGTATAGCAAAAAAAATGGCGTAAATTGCAGTATCTATACCATAGTTTGTAGACGCTATAACTTTCACACAAAGCAATCAATATACACTTATTGGGATTTTTTTTACCAAAAACATGGAGCAGAATACATTTTGGCCTAAATTTATGACTAATATTAAGGGAGGTAAGTCATTAAGGGGGGTAAATCCTCAGCATGACAAGTGATTAAAGGAAAAGTTCATCTTTAGGAACATGTTACATGTTTCACACATTTTTAGGGTGGAAAATGTACCATGTTCCCGCTCCTGCAGTCACTCCCCGATCCTCTTCACCCCTGTGACAGCGAGTGGGGGATCTCCCCGCACCCGCTGTCACTATTTGAACAGAGCAAGGCCGTGCTGAGAGTTCTGCAAACAAACTACAAGTACCTACAGCCTTTCTGGCTGATGGCTTGTAGTTCTCAATGAACTATCAGGGTGCTATTCAGTGCTGTAGGTAGTTGATAATTCCTGTCATAAGCAGACAGCTTACACTGACAGTCTGCAGGGGCCATGCATTGCACTCGCGATCTACTGATCGCCAGTGCAATGCATTCCAAGTTCCTACAAAAAAAAAAAAGCAAATTCATGTTTTTTTACCTGCCAAAAAATGTGCATTTATTATTTTTTTTTTTGAAGGTGAACTGATCCTTTAATTGAATTGTGTTAAAAGAACATGTTGGAAGGTTTTCTGTTGATCAGCAACTGCAGCCACTGATTAATGTATTCTGAATACAATGTCTCAGCAGGGGGGATGCCTCCATCTAATTTTTTTGGATTGAAGAATCTGTTCGTCTTTTAAAACAAAACAACTGTGTATGGTCAGCTTTAATAAATTCCTTTACAAACTCTGTTTCTTGCTTTGAAATGCTACACAGTTCTGCTATTAGTAGGCTCTCTCTCTGTTTAGTTGTTTAAAACACTAATGAATGCATAGCTACACGAAAAGCCACCTAGGAAATTACTTCAATGTGAAAACTGCAAATAATTCAAAATATGTATTTGCTGAAAATAAACTATATCCTCCTTTTGATTTCTTCTTTATTTTATATTGTTCATAACCAAGATATTTAGGGGCACACAGGAAGTAACATCATCCCACTACATACATCCAGAAGTGAGAGGTACACCCAGAGGGAAAGCAAGACTAGCACTGTGGATAGACATATTGATTTACTAAAACTGGAGAGTGCAAAATATTGCAGCTCTGCATAGAAACCAATCAGCTTCAGTAGATCACTGATGTAAATCAGTAGATCACTGATGCCATGCATGTTTCCTGCAGACCTGTCACACAGCACCGTGGTAGTTAATTGAACGCTACACGCCGATAGCCGCTTAGGCTACCGGGACTTGTAGGCAGTCATTCACAGAACTCTGTGAATGAGTGATGTGGCCATGCGGGTGGAGCCCCGGACAGCCGCGCTGTTTTCAAATCTGACATAGTATTGGGAGAGTCTCCCCATACTATCTGTCAGAGGGAGGGGGTGGCGGGCGAGGCTGCAGCTATGGGACCATGTTCCCAAAGGTGAACTTATCCTTTAAAAACAGTACATATGCAGAACTGCACATTTTTTATGTTCTTATTTTACAAATCTGAATGCTGTACACGCTTACTGGTATTCATGCAGCTGTGTACATAAGCCCATAGACTGCCTGTGTCAATTGTTTTCAGTTTTCTGAGTGTTAATGTTAGAAGACTGGCAGACTGCCAAGATTCAGTTGCTAAAGAAAAAAAAATCTAAGATTACAGTAAATTTTGAACATTGTTTTGCCCCCAGTGCTTATAGATACAATGGAAAATGAGGGCTTGTTTTAGGGTACTCATGTGTGATCATATATTCTTGGCAGAAAATAAATGTGAGAATGGGCTGTATAGAACCTGTGCATATTTATGACTACACGTATACATGTAAACAGCTTGTAAAAGCAATCCAGCTGCTTTTTAGCTGCTCTGATTGCTTTTACATTTTTCAACACAACCAGTAATTACTGCAGCCATGGCCCCAATATACCTGCTTCCACCAGAGGATGAACGAGTACTTTTTTTGGGAAAGGGGTTAAAAATGAACAGGGTCAAATACCTTTATTACAGCTATAGTCAGTCAACAGTAAGAGGATTCAAACATACTTGGGACAAACATAAATCTATAGTCATACAAAAAAAAAACATATATAAAATATTTTTAAAAATGGGATCTATTTTTCTGACATCGCTCTTTTATGTTTCTATAAAATCCCAGCTCAAAACAGAAACTTTTTAGATCAGGATTAAGTGAGTATGAGTTAGGTCAGGATAAAGTAAGATACTATTGTTGTCTCTGTCCCTGTAGAAAAACCAAAGAAAAAGAAAATAGGCTACACACCTAAAAGGGCAATCCAAAATTCCTTTGGATTGGCCATACCATGTTGAATATCTTTTTTCAGTGCACTATTGACCTGACTGCTCAGGCTAGACTTTAGAGGCTATAGCCCTTCACACTTGGTATTCCGTTTCAGGTCTTGACCAGTTTATTTCATCACGTTGTTACTTGGTATTGAGGTTGGCCTGTTGACTGTAGTCAATCATTATCCATAAGTATATTTATTGTATTGTTCATACAGTCTGTTGGTAGATGGGATATTAGACCTAACGGGGTCTGGGGGGTAAGGGGCCCATAGTGGGCAAAAGGTACACCTCAGCTCCCTTCTTTCCTTTCTGGGAGGGGGGGTTGTTGGGTGGGTCATTGTGGGAGGAGTGTTTGGGTACCTTGGGAGGTATTTTTGGGGCCTTTTTCAGGGGATTGTTGAGTGGTGGTTGTAGTGTTGGGGGAGGTGGGTTGGTTTTTAGGGGAGGTGCGGGTGCTGTATACATACTGGGACACTTTGGACACTCTTTGGTACCATTGATAGAGTGCCCACTGTGGGAGGTTTCCCCCCCATGTCAGGGGTGGGGATTTTCTTGGTCAGGAGTGGTGTCCAGGTCCCCGATGCAATGTATTATACTTTGTATGCTTTCTAGGAATAAACATGTTTTTGAGGTTAGCCTTTTAGGTGTGTAGCCTATTTTCTTTTGTTTGGTTTTTCTATTTGTATGTTTAGGCAGCATCCTACCAGATAATTCTGGAGGCACCTCACTTTACACTGAATTTTGGTGGACTCCCTGGCTTTCCTTTGCCCCTCCCCCCCCCCCTTTTTGTACTGTCTCTGTCCATGTAACATCAGGTCAACAAATAAGGGGAACAGATATCACTGGGATAGGAAGAAACAATCGGGAAAAAAAACAAAAGAAGATCTAATGCTTTTGATCTCTATAAAGGAAAAAGGGTTTTATCAAAATAATTTTCCATCACTTCCTTCACCTATGGTTGCCAATCACCAAAGGAAAAAGAAGAGAGAGTGGAGATTACCCCAAAGTACCAGAAAACCTCCTCTAAGACAGTAGTCAGCAGAACAGGTGTCTCTTCATTTCCTGTTCTGACGACAACTGAGACGTTTTTGCTGCTGATACCATTTAAAGCAGGGGTAGGCAACCTTTAAATGGTATCAGCCCCGAGGAAGCCACGTGACCCTGTGGCGTAACGCGTAGGGGAGGGGCTCTGACGTCACGACGCCACTACCAGCGGAGCGGCGAGTACTGTCTTTGTGCGAGGGCACACATTTTAACAAAACGCTCTGTATTGCTCTGTGGAATGTGAGTTTGCACTTGTCTGGAGACGCATTAAAATCTTTTTAAAAGGATATAAGCACCATGTGGGGATTTTTCTTCTTTTTCATGGCCTAAATCGGAGGAGTAAAAGGGGAGGAAGAGGAGATAGGAGATAGACCCCAAACTACACGAGGGGAGATATCCATATCTATCCATCCAGCCCTCATAACTCGGAAGGAACTGGGAGGCCATCTAGTGGAAGGAAAGCAACACCACAGTCTACTTTAACAGCAATAGACTTTCCATATATTTGTACAGATTGGGACGTTCATATCTCATCTAAGCTAAGGAATAGAAGTATATAGTCCTAATCACCGCTTCAGGTTGCACAAGTGGAGTGATTACAATACATTATTTTGCACAGTTTTTATTATTATTTATTTTTCCATATTTAATTTAGTACTGCACTGTATCATATATATATTTTTGCATTATCGTTTTGGGTAATATTTGCATTTTTGCACATGCACAATTTTTTCACATATATATTAGTGTGCAAGGAGGTTTTCTTTGCTCACTTGATTTGTGGCATATTATATATATTTTTTCACAACATTATATATATAATTTTAGCTATTTATAATTAAATTAATTATAGCACTGGGAGTGTTTTAAATTTAATTTAAATTATATTATTTAAGATTTATTTATTTAATTTATTTTATTTATACATAATTATATATCATATATCACTAAACACTTTTTTGAGGAGCGCGACACATTCAATATTTTATAAGTTTTATTCCTAGGTATTTTATATCTTTTTCTCTCCACATAAAGGGGAATTCTTTTTGTAGCTTTTCTTTTTCACTCTTTGATATATTAATGTTCAGGATCTCTGTTTTTGTTGGATTAATTTTTAGATTTGATAGTTCACCATATTCCTTCAGGATCTTCATTATACTTGGTAGTGTTATTCGGGGATTGCCTACATAAAACAATAAGTCGTCCGCAAAGGCCGCTACTTTATGTTCTATATTTTCTATCTGTATTCCCTTTATCGCTCCACTATTCCTTATTATTGATAGCAGGGGTTCCAATGTCAAAACATACAGCAAGGGGGACAGTGGACATCCCTGTCTTGTTCCATTGGACATCCCAATGGATTCCGACCTCTCCCCATTTACCGTGATGATTGCGGTGGGCTCCCTATATAATTTACCTATCCACTCACGCATTCTCTCTCCAATCTCCAACACCTCCAAGTTGTCCATCATAAAGCCCCAGTCCACTCTATCAAACGCCTTTTCGGCATAAATTGACAAGAGCACCACCGGGGCTTTCCCTTTTCTACTTTTCTGGATAAGCATCAAAGTTCTCAACCCATTGTCTCTACCCTCTCTCCCCGGGACAAAGCCCACCTGGTCTCCATGGATCCATTCGGGCATTAGATCTTTCAGCCTGTTTGCTAGGACCTTTGCGTACAACTTGGTATCGGTGTTTAATAATGAAATTGGTCTGTAGCTAGAGCACTGAGAAGGATCTTTTCCCTCCTTGTGAATGAGAACGACATGGGCCTGAAGGGATTCCCTCCTCCCCTCCATCCCACCTCCCGGGTCATTCATATATTTCCTCAACTTTGGTAACAATACTTCACCAAATTTTTTATAGTACTTAACTGTATAACCATCCGGGCCTGGGCTTTTCCCTCCCCCTGTACTTCTTAATGCTGCTTCTATTTCTTCCTGGGAAATTTCCGCATCCAAGGAGTTCAATTGTGTTTCACTGAGCTTTGGCAATCCCGCATTTTTTAAATATATCTTCCTTTTTTCATTAATACCTTCTCTAATATCTTTTGGTGACCCTTGGTGACTGATGTTATACAACTTTCTATAATACTCCGTAAATACTTTAATGATTTCTTTAGTTGAGTGAACCAACTCCCCCTTGGGGCTTTTTATCTTTTCTATATAATTCCTGTTTTTCTTTTTATTCAGAGCTCTCATTAAGTATTTTCCTGGTCTATCTCCCCATCTATATGTTTCACTTAATACTTTATTATATACTCTTCTCCTCTCCTCTTCCATCAATCTCTCTAATTCGTCTTTTTTATCCATTAACTTCTGTCTTGTTTCTATTGTTATTTTCTTCTTATGTATCTGCTCCAAATCCAGGATATCCTTTAAGAGTCCACTAACCCTCTCTCTTCTTTCTTTTTTCTTCCTTGCTCCCATCGCAATCAAGATTCCTCTTATATATACCTTATGACTTTCCCATACTGTAGCTGTCGATACTTCCTCTGTCTCATTCTCCTTGAAATATACCTTGATCTCTTCCCTGATCTTCTGCACGATTTCCTCATCCAAGAGAAGAGCCTCATTTAACCTCCATCCTAAGCCTCCCGTCCACCTTTTTCCCCATCCTATTTTCATTATGACAGGGGCATGATCCGAGAAAATTCTTGTCTCTATTTCTATTTTAACCAGCATTTAAATGAGTTGGTGATCTATTAGAATGTAATCCAGTCTCGAGTATATCTCATGTGCATTAGAGAAGAAGGTATAGTCTCTGTCTTTCATATGCATCATTCTCCAAGTATCCACCAGTTGGTACTCGTGGATCGCCTTCTTCAAGGCTCTCAGAGACCTACCCCCCTCTCTCTGCACAAGGGAGGTTGCATCCTTTTTTGGGTCCATACAAAGGTTTAAATCTCCTGCTATTATCAAACGCCCTTTTTTAAACTCTATCAATTTTTTCAGCAAACCCTTCAAAAAGATCTCCGGTTTCTTGTTGGGGCAATATATATTGGCTAGTGTACACTCAATTCCCTGTAATTTACCCTTCAAGAACAGGAATCTCCCCTCCGGGTCAGTCCTTCTATCTTCCAACTCAAATCTCATATTCCTTGCCAATCCTATTGCCACCCCCTTTGCTCTTTTAATTGGAGAGTCAGCGTAATACCATGTTGGATAATATTTGGATTTTAGTTTCACATTTGATTCTATCTCAAAATGTGTCTCCTGTAAAAATACTACTGACGTAGCCCTGTGATGTAACTCTTTAAACAACTTAAATCTTTTCCCAGGACAGTTCAACCCATTCACATTATATGTTATAAACTGTATTTCTTCCATCCTTCTTGATTCTGTCTATCTCTCTTCTGATTCGTCTCCTCCTATTAGGCCCCCCTACTATCTTGCAGCATATCAACCCAACCTCCCCTCCCTCTGGTCCCTCCCGCCCACCCCCCATCTCCCACTCCCACTCCCCTCCTTCTCTTCTTTTTCCCCTACCCATTTTTAGGCTTATAGACTGCCTACAAATAATTTGTGGATCTGTTTCCACCTTTTGATTTAAAATTTAGGGCGTAAGCTCCGCCCATGTACGGCTCCCCTCTCCTCCGACCCCCCCAGATCCCCTCTCTCTACCAGCTAGACTCAGAAAGAATCTTTACTTCTCTCCCTTAACCGAAGCTTCCTGGAGAACCTCAACTTCCGGGGGGGAGAGACCAGGGACGAGAGAAAAAAAAAAAAAATTATTTTCTACTTAATTCTCCCTCCCTTCCTTCCCCAACCCCAAAGCCTCCCTCCCCCTACCCCTGACCCGCTGCCAGTCCTCTTTTCTTGTATTCTCTGTATCTCCTTTATCTTCTTCTTCCCACCCAGCTATCTCCATTCTTTGCAAGTCCAGTCTATCACAAAAGTCCCTTAGTTCCTCCGGGAATCTCAAATAAGCTGTGACCCCGTTTTTCCAGCCAATAAGAGATGCTGAGGTACCCCATCTATACTGCACATTCTGTTTTCTCATTTGCTCCAGCAGGGGTCTCAGGGATCTCCTTCTCCATAGGGTCTCTGCTGTTAAGTCCGCATAAATTTGGATAGTCCAATCTCCATACTTAATTAATGATCTTCCCTTAGTTTTCTTCCAAATCTCATCTTTGACCCCATATTTTTGGAACTGGACAATTATGTCTCTCGGTCTTTCCTTCTCTGTAGCCTGTTTGAACTTTCCTGTTCTGAACACTCCTTCCAACTCGATCACATCTGTATCAGGTCTGTCTCTTATGGAGTTCAGAATTTTTTTAACTAGTTCATATAGCGTTTCCCCTTTTGCAGTCTCTGAGATTCCTCGTACTCTAAGATTACACCTTCTTTCTTTATTTTCTTGAGCTTCCATCCTATAGATCAATTTTTTCTGGGAGTTTTCCAATTGGTTTATTTTTTTCCTTAGATTATCTATGTTTTGGGCCTGGATTTTAACTTTCTCCTCTGATTCTTCCATTCTTGTTAGCAGGTGTCCCAAATCATTTCGGATAGCTGTCATTTCATATTTTATCGTTTTTTCCAAATTTTGAAACATTTCTATCATCTCCTTCTTATTTGGTACTTGTAGTTCACCATCAGATTCTTTTTTTCCCGAGCCATCCACTATTTGTTGGCTACAACTGCTATTCATGCCCAATGATAATCTAGGACTGTTTCCTAGGCTAGTGTCCATTTCCCCTTTTGCGCTTGCGACTTGGGCCCTTTCTGGCGTAATATTTCCATATGATGTAAATTTCTTTATTGTTCCTGTTTGGGACCCTTTGAACCCTGCTCCCTTGGAACCTTTATTCTTCATATTCTCAAGATGGGATTTTACCGCTTCTTTATGTTTTATGGACCAGACAGGCTTGCTGTTTTTCCTATGTGTTTTTACTCTCCTGGGACCCCTAGGCCTCCTCTCTTCTTCTCTTCCAACCCCTGGGAATCCTCCCCTCCCCTCTTTCACCCCTTGGACTCCTGTGTCACTCAAGGATCCACAACACAGTAAGCCCCCAGCAGCACTCACTCACCCTTCCCTTCTCAGGAGGTGGCTCCAGGCTCGTGGCTCCAGGCTTATGTG
This sequence comes from Staurois parvus, assembly GCF_062004578.1. Lineage (NCBI taxonomy): Eukaryota > Metazoa > Chordata > Amphibia > Anura > Ranidae > Staurois > Staurois parvus. Next base: position 7,066,931 of record NW_028317947.1, on the reverse strand, counting down.
GAGGGCCTTCCCTGCTGCTCAGTCCTGGGGGGGGATTCCTCTGGGTTTCCGATGCTGTTTTTCTTTTGGATTCGTCCCAAGGAAGCAGGATGGGTCTCTTTGCGTTCATGGGTCTCCCTGACCCAGGATCGGACAGCCAGCCAGGGGGAGCTTGCAGTAATAGACCTGCGGCTCCCTGTCACATCAGGAAGCCGGCCGGTTTCCTCGTTCCCCCAGTAATGCTCTGCGGCAGGTCACGTGATCCCGCAGCGTCTCCTCTCAACCGCACGGATCTCCCACTCATACCTCGCCGGGGGATCCGGCGTGACACTGCAGCCTCAGACCAGCTCCCATCTCCGGCTCTCCGGGTTCACCTTCCACCTCGTCCAGACTCCGGTGAGTCAGCACCTAATGAGGGTCACTGGGTGGGTCGGGAAGTGGGACCCAGCAAGGAGCTAGAGCCGCTCGCTCCCCACAGCCGCCATGTTCAGGCTCCTCCCCCTCCGACCCTTAGCCTTGTGAGGTCGTAAAAGTGAACTATGTTAGTAGAGCAGTGGACAATGTCAGTAGGGCAGTGGATGGTGTCAGTCAGTGGAGAAGTGGACGGTGTCAGTCAGTGGAGCAGTGGACGGTGTCAGCCAGTTGAGTAGCAGACTGTGTCAGTAAGGCAGTGGATGGTGTCAGTAAGGCAGTGGATGGTGTCAGTAGGGCAGTGGGCAGTGAATATAGTAGTTTATTTATTTTTTTAATTATATTTTTTATATACAATTTAATTAAATATTTATTTATTTTTTACAATTTTTTTTTTTTTTTTAACAGCCCTGTTGGGGGGCTTTGGTGAAATATCCAGTCTAAACAGATCACTGATTGAACTTTTGAAACAGAGAATGTGATTGAGGACACAGACCAGGGGTTGACAAGGAAGGGATACAATCTGCCACGGATGGATGAGTAGGATTGGATTGACTGGTTGGTGACTCCCACTTTAAAGCATACATTTAAACATGTAAGTACTCATGCCATTCGTTGGATTTTTAGACACATATAATACTACTTCTAGTGTCTTGAGGCGATTATGAATGAAAGAGCCATTGAAATAAAAAATGAAGTGTGATTTTATTCTATCACACAATGGTGTCAAATAAACAATGTAAAGCGTATTATGAACAGTTCCATGTAGATAAAACTACTGTAAAAATGACAAGCGAAAGTTCAAAGAAAGAGTCACCATTATCTGTCATGGCTGTTCTGTCCTTCATGTCCTTGTCCTTAATGCTGTCCTTCTAGACTTTGTAAAAAAGCCGGAAGTAGACGGAAATGATGATCTAGCAGCTGTTGCAGCTTCTCAGACGTGTGTATGCAAGAGTCATGTAGCGTGTAAGTGTGTGTGTGAGTGAGTGTCCCCTTGTCCGTTATCTGATGGTCTTTTATGAGGCAAATGTACGTCATAGTTAGTGATCTTAATACCTTCTATGGAAATTATTACTGCTTAGCAAAGCCATTTCATATAAGGAAAGGATGCTATACATATGATGTTTGATGGACAGGAACATATGTATGCTGATATACCAATGATTTAACCCTCAGCTATATATAAAGAATAGTATAGCTTAAGAACATATCAATGTATAATCACTAAACTATATATGTATCAATGTTAGAAACGTATACTAAATACACACAGATACCATTAAAATACGTAATGTAATAGTAAGTCACTTCTAATAACCTTGACATAACTAACAGATACTTTTAACCAACTATATCTAAATATAGTCTACAACTAGTTAGCTGTCTCAGCTAACTTGTATATCTTTTGGTCTCAGCTATAATTGAAGAATACTAATACTACCATTTGTCAATAGTCCACTTACACATATTAATATTAATTATGACTAATCATAAAAACCAAATATTTTGCAAGCTTGCCATCAATATAAATGCCGAATCATAATTTAGATTTAACACCATTCATCATGCTATCTCACTTAACAGTGCCTGTGCATAAAGGCAGTAGTCAGCTTGCTGCTTTTCTTTACCTCAAGTCACAGCTTTCTAACAATCTTTAGATAGCAGCTGTGTATACCTCCTTCTACTTTGGCTTTGAGTTGCTTTATACTAGAACTATAGGCAAAACTTTTCTTCCTTTTGGATAGAGTACAGAAGAGTTATAACCCCTGTAATTGTTTTGCCATCCATGTCTCATTGGGGAAGATTTACCTTAATTTCCTGTCCCATAGCCAAAACACAAGTGAGAGGAAAACCTTGCAAATTAATGGAATCCCTTGAACAGCCCCCCCCCCCCCAAAGTTACCAGAACTAATGCCCCCATTGTAAGATTTCCCCTCTATTACTTTTCTGGGGAAAACATTCCAAATTTTCAATGATAAAGGTAAACAAGACAAATAAACATAGGAATCTCCCTAAAACTGACAACTATTCCAATCCATCTCCATTCTATCCAAAACTAAAAAAAGTTTTGCATTTAGTTATACTTTAAATAAACAAAAAGCAGTATGCCTTCGACTTTCTTCTGAGTCTATCTGCATATGGGTTTTCATTAGCTACATTTAACACAAATATCCTGCTTTTTGCAGTTCAGATGTATTTTTACAGATGACAATGATGATGATGAATGGTACCACATGGAAAAAGATACCATATGGGTTTTTATGTGCATTTTCTATCAGAAAAATTTTAATCTATAGTATATTGATGTATTAAAATATAAACACAAAAAGACATACAGAAAGGTTCAAATACCTTTTAACTTTTACAAGCAATAAGGAATAGAACACTTTAAACATTTTGCAACATTTTATTACAAGACCAACTATGTAACATCATAGTACTGCTTGGAGGACAATATTATAACACTGCATATAAATGACTTGATTGGAAAAGAACTGAATGTGCTCTGCACAAAAATGTAAACATTATGTTGGGTTATATCAAGGCCTTCTTGTTTTCAAGGATTTCTCACATTAAAGAGTATTTGAAAGCAGTGTAAGGTCATTCAGTGAACTGATAATACCGTCTAGGAAACACTGCAGCTGTGCAATTGTTGAGGGTCAGGAAAAATCTAAGAATTATTTTTGGAAATGAGGTTAGTGCAATGCGTTAAATACGCTTACCTTTGTGCTGTTCTTTCCAGGATATCAAAACCCATCTGTGCGCTTTGTGGTACTATTAGCTAAGAGCTCGCTGTAGGCTAAATAAAGCAATATTAAACCTAAAACCAAAAATGTGACATACTGCAACTTACCAAGCTGTAGATGCAGTGGTTGCATTAGTTTTCTTTTTTCAGGCTTTATCCCCTCTGTCTTCACCCAGTGATCTGGCCAGCAACACACCTCCTGTGTTAGAGTGCCCTCACTCTGGATGAAGGAGCACAGGGAGTACCTTTGGACAGCAGCATTGCCCTTCTGGGGGAGTGTTAGAAGTACTAGCAGATTGAATTACACTAACAAATCAAAGCTAAACTCCAGACAGGGGTGGACGGACAACTCATGGGGCCCCCGGGCAATAGGGGATCATGGGGCCCCTGTGTCCTTGCCCAAACTCAAAAAAGCCTATGAAAAAGGTACCAGGGGCATCTCATGGGGCCCCCTACTGGGCAGTGCCCGAGTTTCCAAATGGTCAGTCTGCCCCTGACTCCAGATCACACTACAGTTTCAAAAACAGTTACAGCAACTGTTTTTTCTTTTAGGATAAAGCTTATACATGAATAAATAAAAGCTAAACACTGCAAGCACCCCTGTCAGTGGTAAATGGTTTGTCTCATCACTCTAACTGGTACGCTTCCAGGAGTGCTTGTTCTGTTTACAAACAACAGACTTGCAGGCTGGATCATCAGGTGGAAATAACTGAAAGAAAGCCTTAAAAAGAAAACGAATGCAGCCATCACATCTAAGAACTGGTAATCTGCAGTATAATAAATGTTTGCTTTTGGGCTGAATATCACTTTAAAGTAGATAGCTAAAAAAAAAAAGTTTATTAGACCAACTATATCATCTCAAATAATTAAAGACCACAGTTGGGTTTTCATAGCTTTGTATCTTAGAAAAAGTACCACTATATACAGTACACCAGGAGTAGGCAACCTTTCGGAGGTTGAGATCCAACTGGACAACATGGAGGAAATCAAAAAACCCCAAGGGGGTGGGGGGAAGGTGAGTCATCGCTACCGTTTGTCTAAAAAAAAAAATAGTCCCAATAAAAAGATAGCATGAAAAACACAAAGTGTGTCATAATAATGTCTTTTTCCCCACTTCAAATCACTCCTCCCTCCCCCCTCGATCAGTAGTATCCCCCCCCCCTCGATCAGTAGTATTCTCCCCCCCTCCCCCCACAGTGGTGTCCTCCCCCTCTCCCCCTCCAGTAATGTACTTTGCCCCCCCACACAGTAGTGCCCCTACCCCCCATAAGGCAGTGCCCCTTCGCACCATTACACGGTAATGTCCTCTGCCCCCCCCCCCCATAATAGTGTAAAGATACAATGCCTTTATCTGCACTTTATATGTAGTTTCCAAAAATATATACTTGAGTTCACACAATTATAATGAGCTGGTAAAGGCTAAAAACCACAATTTATTGGCTCTCCAGTTTCTAACATGTGCCAAGTGATAATTATGCCACATGTATCCCTGTTTAATGTTTCGTGGTTTGGTTGTCTATATATTAATGTGATGTCACATATATAAATATAAAACATACCTGAAAAATAGTTAGGTCAGTGATGTACTTTGAATGCCTTACCACTGTCAGTGAAAATAAACATAGCTGACTATAATAAGCACCACAGGGAGGAAACTTTCTGGTTCACTCAGTAAAGTGGTACAATAAACAATGATGACATGCAAGGTGTAGCAACTTATACCATCGGCATTCACTTTACTGAAATCAGAGAAGTGAAGAATTCTGATTAGTTGCTATGGGTTACTGCACTTTGCCTTACTCAGTATTCTTGTTTTTTATTATGAGCAATATAATCTCTGTGAAATAGAAGAAACAAACTTAATCAGCTTCTATTGAATATGAAACTTTCAGTTATGTTAAAACTTTTGTAGGCAAAATTCCGTTTTAAGGGTGTGTGCCACAATATGCCTGTTAACTCTGTCGGCCACAAAAATCTCTTCTGAAACTAATTTCACATTATTACTATGGGCTTGAATTCCCGGATTTTAGGGCTAAGCCTAGCCTTCCTTGTTCAATTAAAGTCGCTCTTACTGGCCACTAAGGCACTCATTGTACAGCGAGGATAGCAGACTGTTGGTTGTAGCCCTTATGTCACAGAATTTAACTCTGTGGGCCATAAGTCCTCATGCACACTTTACGTTTTTACAGCGGCTGTTTTTGGCTTTTGAAGTTTTTTCCTACAGCCAGTAAACTCCCCAGCATGTTATCTTATGTGTCAATGCACACAGACGGTAATCAACGTTTTTTGGCTGCAAGAAAATCCCAGAACTAGTGGGATGTTTTGGTTTTTTTTAGAAAAAAAATATTTTTATTTTTGGTCAAAAGACGCTAAAAACCCCAAATGTGGAAAAACGCAAAAAAAAGAGTAAAAACGCTAATGCAAAAACGCTGAAAGACTTTACACAGCTAACATTACCAGCGTTATTAAAATGCCCAGTGTGCATGAAGCCTAGAACTCTCTTCTGAAACTATATTCACATTATTACTATGGGCTTTCCTGATTTCAGGGCTAAGCCTAGCCTTCCCTGTTTAATTAATGTTGCCCTTGCTCACATCACTAAGGCACTGTCATTATACAGCGAGAATAGCAGTTTGCTGACTCTAGCCCCAATGTCATAGAAGTCAAACATTAAGAAACAATGTGAAAACGTTCCAAGGACTGTTGTGTCAGATCATAACAGATTAATCCTTTCACTGCCAGGTCCATATAGCGTACAGACCTACAGCGCTGCTTCCAGCTGGCCAGGTCCATATGCCCTACGGACCTGACATTCCTCACATTTCTGCTTCTGCTATAAGCTCATGGTCACTGAAGTGACCATGAGCTTATAGCAGAAATGCTCAGCACACTCTACTGAACAAAATAATAGCTCTGATTAGTAGCTAACAAGCCGCTGATCAGAGTTATTAACCTAAAATGTGACCCCCCAACAAGCTGCCGCTACTGTGCCTCTCACCTGTTGCCTTCTCCCATCCACTCTCCTACCTACCTCCTAAACTGTACCCCCCTCCTTACTGGCCCCTGCCTTTCTCTTATCTGTGTCGCCCAGCACCAACTTCCCCCCTACTGCCCCAGCACCTCTCCTCATTTGAATGGGCTGCCGTGTTAGCGTTTCACGCAAAAAAAGAAAGGTGCAAGCATTTTTTTGACCATGTGGTTTACCTGCGTGGGATTGCCATTCAGAATGAATGACAGCCCCTTGTGTCTAGCAGCGGGTAGGTGCTGGTGCAGGATTCCTGCACCTGAAACCAGCCCATGGCCTAGTGTGAACCTGGACAAAGGGACTCAATTTCCCTTACTTCTGAAGCCAGAGGCTACACTCCAGAGGCTACTGACGGACAGTGAGGAAGCTATACGGCGCCTCCTCACCATCTGTTTTAACCACATTTGCAGACAAATGTACATTGCATGCAGTTGCAGGGAGTTTGTGGCACTTCCCCATTTTCCCCCAGGATTTTAGTGTTTTTTAGTGAAAATAGCGATTTGATAAACATTTGCACAACTTTTGCGAGGCCTAAATTAAGTAGCACCTTCTTTTTGTTTACTGGTGATGTGCTTTCAGAAAATATATGGTTTGGGGTTTTTTTACAAGCTGTAAGTGAAAAATAAAATTTTTGCATATGTTTGATTTTCACCATTTCGCAAAAAGGTGCAATTTAAAATTTTCAGATATTTGTTATTTATTAACTCAATACAGGTTAAGCTTTTATGTTTAGTAGCAATTTAGCAGGAATTTTGTAAAATTTGCTGTGTTTGTATCTGCGAACAATAATTTTAGTGTAAACAACATAAATACGAAAGCACTGCCGAAATACATTTGATGAAAAAGTACAAACTAAATATCCATTACACATAAATTCAATAACATAAATAAAGTCCTTGATGTGAGAATAATGAAATGGTGCATGTGCTTCTTCCACAAACAGTACGTGATTCATACTCTGTGCTCCCTGCCTGTGTGCCCACTAACTCACCAGCTATATTGGACTCTTCTAATGAAACAAGAGTCATTCACGCTTTGGTAGGGCACGTGGCGTTCTGCTGAGTCTTGTAGTCCTCCTGGTTTGAATGGTGCTTTTAATCGTCAGTCATCCTGAGGATGGGGCAGCACAGTGGCTAAATGGTTAGCACTTCCGCCTTGCAGTACTAGGGTCGTTGGTCCGAATCCCAACCACGGCACCACCTGCCTGGAGTTTGCATGTTCTCCCTGTGCCTGCGTGGGTTTCCTCTGGGTACTCCGGTTTCCTCCCACACTCCAAAGACATGCTGGTAGGTGAATTGGATCCTCTCTAAATTGGCCCTAGTATGTGTATGTATGAATGTAAGTTAGGGACCTTAGATTGTACGCCCCTTGAGGGTTAGGGACTGATGTGAATGTACAATATATATGTAAAGCGCTGCGTAAATTGACGGCGCTATATAAGTACCTGAAATAAAAAAAAAAATTAATAAATCCTGACATGGCAACATAATGTGGAGGATGTGCATGCAAAGAATGGAGGAAGACATCCAAATAGTGTAATTCCATTTATTATATAAAAGTAGATAAACATATGTTGAGCTCACATATTTCCAAATATGTTTTTTTTAAATGTGGAAAATATATGATATGTAGAACTTGTACACAAGACAACAAAGATTACCTATTTTCAATCCAATAATGCAGAAAGGAGGTATGAAATAAAAAAATTAATCACATACAGTACCACACGTTACTTATCTCTTAGAATGCAGCTGTGGATTACAGTATGTGGGTAAATCCACAAGGGAGCTTAGGGTCAGACTTAGAGAACATGTTAATAACATTTAAAAGGGCTTCCGACATCATAGCTTGTCTAACCATTTCAGAACACATCATAATAAGGATCCAACTTCATTAAACTTCTATATTGCATAAAAGGTTTGTCCGACATTGCAATGCAATATAATTTAGAGTTTTGTTTATTAGTTTAACTTAAATGTGTTGTAACAGACATCGGGGTATACACTCATGAGGGTACCAAGATGGAGGAGGGCACCCTTCCGGTCCACGTCACTTGAGGTTTCCTATTGAGAGTAGCAAGATGGCTAATGCCATACATCCGGCTAAGCAATGCAACAGTAGGGTGTAGTAGGCGGAGTTACAGTGTATAAATTTGTCCACCAATCACCACGGCCCTATGCCTCTGAGGATGCCCAGTGAGAGGGGCAAAACGCGTTACGTACGGATCGTGGTGACATCACTACCGTTGTTTGGAGCGCACAGCCATGTACTGCTTTCCAAGCCAGCGTCTATGCGGTTTTTACTCTGTAAATATGTGAGTGCAACATATGTCTATCTACTTTTATATAATAAATGGAATTACACTATTTGGATGCTTTCCTCTATTCATTGCACGTACATACTCCACATTATGTTACCATGTCAGGATGACTGAGGAGAACCCCACATGCCTCACCAAAGCGTGAATGACTTTTGTTGCATTATAAGAGTCCAATATAGCTGGTGAGTTAGTGGCACACAGGCAGGGAGCACAGAGTATGAATCACGTACTGTTTGTGGAAGAAGCACATGCACCAATTTATTAATTATTCTCACATCAAAGACTTTATTTTATTGAATTTATGTGTAATGGATATTTAGTTTATATAATTTTTCATCAAATCTATTTGGGCAGCGCTTTCGTATGTATGTTGTTTATTTATACCTTTGTAAAAACAGCAGAATACCAATTCACTTTTGGTTGATTATATCACAAAGTGGTTAGGTACACACTATTTGTTTATTTGTCCTGGGCACAGGCTAATTACTATATATTAAATAATTTTGGTGTATTTTTAGCAAAAATATTGTTTTGATAAACATTTGTGCAAATATTGCCAGGCCTTAAAAAATCAGTAGCAACTTGTTTTTATTCTACAGGTCATGTGCTTTCAGAAAATATATGGTTTGGGTGGTCTTTTACAAACTCTGAAAGCTGTAAGGAAAAAAAAAACAAAGCAATGGAAAAATTACAAAAATGATCTGGCCACCTAAGTTTAAAAGTGGAACGCAGGGCCTGGCAGTGAAAGGGTTAAAGCCTGATACACACAAGAAATTTTTTTGGTTCAAACCAGAGATCACTGTACTAACACAAGTGATGTTAGTGCGGCGATCTCTGAGCTATTGTGTTCTAACAGGGGGACCACTCCACCACCAAAACTCATTAATCAGTGCTGATTGGATGTCAGTCGGATGCTGGTTTTCCAGCATGCCCTTTCAGCAGAAACCGGTCGTGAGACTAGTGTCTGTTGAACAAGCAGCTGCACACATGATCCTAAAGTCAGCTGGTTTCTGGTAAATCACTGATTTCGGATGATATTCAGCCCGAATGTTCCTGGGTTTATTTTTAAATGTTGCTACATAGGTCCACTTTACAGCACATTTAAGGAAAAGCTGGATAATTCCTGGTCGCCAGGTCAGCCTGGTGACTGAAAATCACCAGTGACTGGATGACTTATCGCTGTTGCCAGTGGGAAGGCAGCTGCTGAAATGCTTGGGTTATTGCTATGTAAAACCAGCACTGTGTGAGAAAGTAGCAGTTTATGCGACTGTATTGACAGCCAGCATTGCATGCAACAGACTAAGCCAAGTCCTGCTGACTTGAGAGAATGGTGAACCTAACTCAGTCTGTCTCGCACAACACTGGCTGTCAATATAGCTGCTAGTTATCACACAGTGCCAGCTCAACTTAGGTAATGATAGCCCAAGCATTTCGGCCCCTGACTACCTGCTGACAATAGCTATATCAGCATGTTAGGGAAAACCCACTACCCAAATACTCCCTCCCCCTTCTCAAGCTGATACTGGTTAGCTCCAGATACAGTGCCTTGAATAAGTATTCATACCCCTTGAAATTTTCAACATTTTATGTTACAACCAAAAAATGTATTTTATTGGGATATTATGTGTTAGACCAACACAAAGTGGAACATGATTGTGAAGTGGAAGGAAAATGATAAATGGTTTTCAAAACGGTTTACAAATAAATATCTGAAAAGTGTGTCGGCATTTGTATTCAGCCCCCCCCCCCCCGAGTCAATACTTTGCAGTTCTGATGAAGAAGGGATGCCCTTCGAAAAGCGTCAGCTGTACTCTGAGTGTCTAGTCTACCCCTACGATGTGACTCGCACAGGCTTCACATTTCTAAAGTTCCTTTGAGGACTTACATGCTTGATTTACTTTGTTGTTTGTGAGTATCATTCTGAATTTAATAAAATTATGGTTTACTGAGGTAATGCGCAAGGTTGGTGCGCTCTCTTTTTTGTTTCACTTTGCAGTACTGTTTGGGCTTCCCCAGCCTTGTTTAGAGCTGCAAAACCCTATATGCATTGGTGGTCAAATTTTTCAAGTTCTGGTTCCATCCATCCACCATTATTCTGGGTCATACAGCACAGGAGAGGTCGTTTCTGGTTCATTACTTTGCAGAATCACCTTTCACTGCAATTCCAGCTGCAAGTTTTGCTGGGTATGTCTCTACCAACTTTACACATCTAGAGAGTGATATTTGCCCATTCTTCTTTGCAAAATAGCTCAAGCTCTGTCAGATTGGATGGAGAGCGTCTGTGAACAGCAATTTTCAAGCCTTGCCACAGATTCTCAATTGGTTTTAGGTCTGGACTTTGACTGGGCCATTCTAACACATGAATATGCTTTGATCTAAACCATTCCATTGTAGCTCTGGCTATATATTTAGGGTTGTTGTCCTGCTAGAAGGTGAACCTCCGCCCCAGTCTCAAGTCTTTTGCAGACTCTAACAGGTTTTCTTCTAATATTGTCCTGTATTTGGTTCCATCCATCTTCCCATCAACTCTGACCAGCTTCCTTGTCCCTGCTGAAGAAAAGCATCCCCACAACATGATTGAGCCACCACCATATTTCGCAGTGGGGATTTTGTGTTCAGAGTGACGTGCAGTGTTCGTTTTCCATCACACATAGCATTTTCCTTTTAGGTCAAAAAGTTACATTTTGGTCTCATCTGACCAGAGCACCTTCTTCCATGTTTTCTGTGTCCCCCTCATGGCTTCTCGCAAACTGCAAATGGGACTTCTTATGACTTTCTTTCAACAATGGCTTTCTTCTTGCCACTCTTCCATAAAGGCCAGATTTGCGGAGTGCACGACTAATAGTTGTCCTGTGGACAGATTCTCCCACCTGAGCTGTGGATCGCTGCAGCTCCTCCAGAGTTACCATAGGCCCCTTGGCTGCTTCTCTGATTAATGCTCTCCTTGCCCGGCCTGTTAGTTTAGGTGGATGGCCATGTCTTGGTAGGTTTGCAGTTGTGCCATACTCTTTCCATTTTCTGATGATGGATTGAACAGAGTTCCATGAGATGTTCAAAGCATGGGATTTTTTTTTATAACCTAACCCTGCTTTAAAATTCCCCACAACTTTATCCCTGACCTGTCTGCTGTGTTTCTTGGACTTAATCATGCTGTTTGATCACTAATGTTCTCTAACAAACCTCTGAGGGCTTCACAGGACAGCTGTATTTATAATGAGATTAAATTACACACACGTGGACTATATTTACTAATTAGGTAACTTCTGAAGGCAATTGGTTCCACTAGATTGTAGTTAGGGGTATCAGAGTAAAGGGGGCTGAATACAAATGTACACCACACTTTTCAGATATTTGTAAAGCATTTTGAGAATCATTTATCATTTTCCTTCCACTTCACAATTATGTGCCACTTTGTGTTGGTCTATTACATAAAATCCCAACACAATACATTTAAGTTGTTGGTTGTAACATGACAAAATGTGGAAAATTTCAAGGGCTATGAATACTTTTTCAAGGCACTGTACATGACTTTTCTGCATTGTGAGAGATATTTACAACTAGCACAAATGCAGGCAAGTTATGGGAACATTTCAGTGTTTTTATGGTAATTGTTAATCTAATTGTTAAAATAAAGTCTATTAAAAATGAAAAGCACAAATATGCATATTTTAACTGTTGCTTAATTATGCATCATTACCCATTTCCCAACTGCGCACTGTAACTTTATTGCTACAGTGCGGGCTGGCTGTACAGAATCACACACACATATATATATATATATATATATACACATACATACACACACGTGATTCTGCTTTTTGTAAATCTTCACAATGATATATAAATGGCAAAAAAACTACTCCCTACTCCAGCCATTCTCAACCAGAGTTTTATGGAACCCTAGGGTTCCTCCAGAGGTTGCTTTGGGTTCCTTGAGCTGTGGCTAATTGACCTCCCATCTGATTGTGGCTGGAAAGATCCAGACTCAGTGCAACTTGGCAAAGCCATCAAGATAACACCAGTGGTCTTTTTAGATATCTGCAAAGAAGGCATTCTTCCCACTGATCACTCATGTAAGGGGCATTCCTCCCACTGATAATCTATTTAATGGGAATTCTTCCCACAGACTCCTGATTATTTTTAGCAGGAGTTCCCCAAGACCTGAAAATTACTTTAAGGGTTCCTCTGAGGTAAAAAGGTTCTACTGTATCAAAAATATTACGTGGTGGGAAGTCATAAAAAAGGGTGTGAAAACAAGGGTGACAGAAGATGGGGCAAAACAATTTAAGGGATCATGTGAGAGGATAGGCAGAGGGAGCAAGAGAGCAAGAGATGAAAAAGGACAGAGGACGGGGGAGAGAAAGACAGAGAATAAAAACAGAAAAAAAAAGAGGGGAGTGGGGGAGAGAGAAACAGAGGGACAGATAGTGAGCAGAAAAAAAGGAATGTTACTGTACAAGCCTTTTTGTATTAGTTTAGTCTTTTGTTACTGTTCTTCGTGCAAAACTATGATCAACAGGCTCTTCAGTTGACATAGCATTGCTCAGGGCTGGGTGCATGGCTAAATCCCAACTGCAAAATTCTGGGATCAAACAGATTATGTGTTTTCACAGCTGGCAGTAAATGAGCAGGCCTTGTGGGCCAAGCCTGAATTATCTGTCACATTCCTAAAATCTATGTTTAGGATGTAAGTTCTATGGTAAGACAGCTCTAATCAGATAAACGAGCACATGGTCACTCTTCCTATATAGTGTGTCTTTTCCCTGTCTCCCCACAGCAACATGAGAGATGTTCCCTTATTCGTATGGTCCTTGCTGTCTGTTGTCACGGTAACTCTTTGCCGCTAAGGATGCTGCGTGGGAGGATGTGAATGCTGCCGTCAGTAGCTCAAAGCAGACAAACAAACTCTGCTGACCCCATAGGTATGATGTGGGGAATTAGGTACGTGATCTGCCCCGTCTGTGCTTCACCCACGTGCCTTCTCATGTTTAGGCATGGTGCTAGTATCAAGCACAGGTTAATGTTATGCAAGTGAAAGACTTATGAATATTAAGAGCTGTAGGGTTTAATTTCCTTGATAGCAACAGTGCATAAGTACTCTAGGCAAACATAAAAATTCATTTTGGTCCATATGCATATTTATTGAGTGATTAGTAAACTTTTTTAAAAACTGTGCTTTGAGTTATTACTTGTAATCCTTATTTATATTTAAAATCCTGTTATTCCCTGCATGCCAGTTGAAAGAAGAAGACTGACAAGGGATGAAAGTAGAAATTTTTGATAGCTATAGAAGTGGCCTTTTACATGCTGGAAATTTGCTTAGTTACCTGCAAATAAATACTTCAAAAATAGAAAACAGGAGCATGGAATCCTCATGAGCATAACAGTATACATTTACTGAAAGAAAAACAATAGCCCACTTACAGTTAAAATTCTTGAAAATCAGCATTGATGGTAGGAATCACCAAGACTGATATAAAGCAAGGTTGTGTGCAGGAACAGCAGCTCCAGATCCCCTGGCTGGTATCTCACAGGAACCCGCTCAGAGAGCTGTCAAACAGGCCGCCAATAAACAGCGTTCTATGCTGCTGCCTAATGCCTTGTGGTGACCTCTTCGTGCTGGTGGAAAGAGGAGGGGCAGTAACCTGTTTCGAAGGACAACTCCTTGTTTCTCAAACCAGGTTTCTCAGGTTTGAGAAAGAAGGGGTTGTCCTTCAAAACATTTTACTGCCCCCCCTATTTCCACCAGCACGAAAAGGTCACCAGAAGGCATTAGGCAGCAGCATAGAAAGCTTTTTATTGGTGGTCTTTTTGACAGCTGTTAGAGATGGTCCATGTGATGCCGGCCAAAAAATCTGGAGCTGCTGTTTGTTTAGAAACGTCCACCGGCATCGGCAGCGCTCCCGTCCGGCCGTTTATCTATATGGGCCAGACAGGAAGTGGTTAAAGTATATCACTTGTAATGATCAGTCATCAGTGGCTTGCCTTGGGATGGGGGTTAAAATGAGTGCCTGCAACTTTTGGAGGCATTTAGAAATTACACAAAACACTTTCATGTCTGTTGTAAGGCTGACCCCTTACTTCTTAACTGGTATAGGATGACAAATGAAAAGTACTGTGCCTGTGTGGGGGTCACTGTTGAGCAATACACATGGTAGGTCATGGCATTTAGGCATTTTGTTAGGCGTTGCTCACCTATGAGCATGGAGACCATGCTTGTTTAATCTCACAAACAACGTTGGAGCAATCCTTCTTTCAACTTTTCTTTCAGGTAGTGGGATTACAATACAAGACCAATCAACCTGCACTCTGTGATGGCTAACTCTTCAGCTCACCTCCCACTTTTTATTTAAATTTCTGATTCAGTGGCAATGCTCATTCTATTTGACAGAGCCTTTACCTGCCCATCTCCTCTCACCTCCCTGCTGATCCCTCCCCCATGGTGATCACATATAGTAAAACTTGCAATCCTCAGTGAAGATTTTCTCAGGGTCACTATGGGAGCCTGGTTTGGAGGGGGGGGGGGCATGGTGTACTGAGAGAGGACTGGGAGGGGCCTCTGTACTAAGATACAAAAAAACTTGATAGAGGTAGATAAATTAATAGTACAGTAATCAGAAAAAGTGACTGTAAAGTAGACTCAGTGCTGTTATATAAAAGGAAAAGAAGGTATTATTGGACCCACTAGACTCAAGGCCCAAGGGAAAGATGAATCCCCTGGTGTTCATTCCCTGGACTTATAGATAGCACTGTCACTGGTGCATTACAAACATGGCTCACTCTCTCTGCTGCAGTTTACCCTAATAATTTCACAATACACAGAATGCTGCAGGAAGAGTGCAAAGACATGGTGAAAAAAGCATGGAAAACTAGCTGGAGCATCTTAACATGCAGCCATAACAGGAGTAACAATTTCATGTTGGCAGATCCTCCAAAAAGCGTAGCTAAACCCCCCACCCTGTAAAACAACCCATTTAGATTAAAACAGAAATGAAAGGCAAAACATATGTGCAAGGATATAAAAGTATTATAAATACCATTCCCCCCCCTTTTGTTTTCTAAGTGATCACATATCCTCTGTTTTCAGCTGCATAAAGAGCTCAGAGAGCTAGGGGAGGAGAAACAGCATTACACTGATCTTCCCAGTGAATAGCTGTGCGGGGGGGGGGGGGGTTGTCAGCACACCAGTCTGATAATTGGAAAAGAGTTGGCTGAATTATCATCACAGCCAGAACATTGACCATGCTGCGCTGTGCTCTCATGCCTGGTATGGTCAGTTTTTGAAAGGAAAGCAAAGGAACTAGCAAGATCACCAGAGATTTCACACAAAGGACGCAGTACAAATCAAACAGGATACTTTTTCATACAAGTATATGGTAAAGCAGGCACATATCAGGAATATTAAATGTTGGCTTAACATTCTTTACCAGAAATGACGAGAAACTAATACTTTATACACTCCACTCACTCTCTCTGTACACCTGTTTGTAGCACAAAAAACCCATGGTTCATTTTAACATATTGAAGTAAAGGTTCTGTCTACTATTAAATTATTACCCAGAAAATCTTCTGTACCTCTCTATGATTTAGTTTCACATTACTGCCAACTGTCATTGCACTGTCCAATGAGACTGTTGCCTTGGCCAGTAAGGGCCCTTTTACTGAACAAGGAGTTGGAGCATCTTATGGCATCTGCTGTTAGGCTAGGTTCACACCTATGCAGTTTGCGCTTGATCCGTTTCTGCAATGTGTTTTGCTCATGCGTTTTGCTTTTTTCAACTTGTTGACCAGAAGCCTATAAATCGTGGGCACGACCACCAAATGTGCAAGACGTCCCTGCGTAGACCACAGTTCCGGAAACACTTATCTCTGCCAGTTGGATTAAAGTGAGCAGTCCGAGCTGGAACCCAGTACCACCGCAGTAGAACTCTGTAGGCTGCCTCAAGGGTGACTGTGTTGAATGAACATTTCGCCACCATCCCCCAGGTCCTACGCCAATCCTCCGCCGCAATCGAGACACCCAGATCTCGCTCCCATTGAGAGACATAAGACAGGGGTAATGAGGAAGACCTACTGTTAAGGGAGGCATAAATTACATAAATGAGACCAGGGGACCCTGGGGAATGCTGACAAGCGTGTTCAAAGGGCGTTTTGCGGTAAGGGTATGTAGAGGTACGACGGAGGGATAGGACCCAGTGGCGCAATTGCAAATACCGATAATATTCCCGTGGAGGGACCCCCCTTGCTTCTCGAAGAGATTCCCAAGATGGAAGCGTACGAGCGCTCAGAAAATCATGTACAATAACAAAGCCATGGGAGGTCCACCAAGAGAAAGAAGGGGGATGTGCTGGGCCTGGTGGAAATAAAGGATTATGCGTAATCGGCAAAAGTGGTAGAAATGACGAAATCAAATTACCCGAATATTTTACAGAATCCCAGGTTCTTAAACTGTGAAGCATGATAGGGCTCAAATCCGGAGGGCGCAACTTAGGCGGGAGCCAAAGCAATGTAGTTAAGGAAAGCGGAGCACAGTTGGGTAATTCTAAGAGTACCCATAACGGGATATCTGTCGTGGCATGAAGCATAGACAACTGGGGAAATCTGAGACGCCAAATAGTATCTAGAAACGTGTGGAACTCCTAGACCTCCCTGTAATCTATGAGTATACAGTTGCAAGAAAAAGTATGTGAACCCCTTGGGATTACGTGGAGTTTTGCATGAATTGGGCATAAAATGTGCTCTGAACGTCATCTAAGTCACAACAATAGAAGAACACAGTCTGCTGAACATAATACTACACAAACATTAGATGTTGCAACTGTACAGAGTGACTCTAGGCACTCTGGGATGTTTATGAGCCCAAATAAAACTGAGAATCCGGCTCTGTAGTACACAAAGAAAAGATGCAGGGACATGAATAGGGAGAGTACGGAAAAATAGAGGATTTTTGGCAAGATAGTCATCTTGACAGCATGTATCCGGCCAATCCATGATAAAGAAGGAAACTGCCAAGAATGAAGCAGGGAAGTGCAGTAAGGGGTAATAATTAACCGAAAATAAGGCAGAGTAGGAGAAAGTAAGTGTAACGCCAAGACAAGCCAGAGAATGGGATGCCCTATGGTTGGGAAATTGTTTCTGCAACCGTTCAACCAGATCGGCAGGGAGCGTAATATTCAATGCCGTGGTTTTAGACAAATTGATGCGAAGGCCAGATATAGTCAAAAAATGGTCCAATATGACCTGGAGATTGGGGAGAGTGATGAGAGGATTGGTTAAAACCAAAAGGGCATCATCCGCATAAAAGTTGGTCTTGTATTGAGTGCCGGCATCGGGGACACCAGAAATATCCGGGTGATTTTGAATGGCTGCAGCTAAAGGTTCAAGAGTGAGAACAAAAAGAGCAGGTGATAATGGGCATCCCTGCCTCGTGCCCCTGAAAATAGGGAAGGATGAGGAAAAAAACCTGCATATTTAACAGAGGCCGAGGGAGACGAATATAAAGCCAAGATCCAAGCCAGAAATGCATCACCAAACCCCCATCTAGACAGCATATATGTCAAATATTCCCAAGAAAGTGAATCGAACGCTTTATAAATGTCTAGGGATAAAAGGAACCCTGGTATCTTGCGGTGATGTAAAATATGAATGAGATGGATGACTTTACGGATGTTATCAGCAGCTTGTCGCCCCGGAATGAAGCCAACCTGATGTCGATGAATAAGTGAGAGTATATACTTATTAATTCGGGTGCTCAAAACCTTTCCCAGAATCTTCAAGTCAACGTTTAGCAGTGAGATCGGTCTGAAAGCTTGCGGTTCAAAGGCATCTTCAGTTTTCTTAGGGATCATAGTAATATGCGCCTGAAGAGACTCCAAAGAAAGCCGGGAACCCTGCTTTAAAGAATTGAAAAAGGCCGTCAAATGAGGAACCAGAACGGTGGCAAATCTTTTATAGTAGAGCCCAGAAAACCCATCTGGGCCTGGAACCTTAGAGGCCTTCAAAGATTTGATGGCTTGGTAGAGTTCAGAATCAGAGATATCTGCATTCAGGGCATCTTGGGCTGCATCGGATAAAGAGGGTAGGTGTAGCTCCGCAAAAAAGCTATCAGCATGTTCAGCGACAAAGGTGTTCTGTTTTTGGTAAAGAGAGGACCTTTACCAAAATCTGCAAATCTATGAGTAATCTTCACAGGGTCCGAGGTAAAGCCACCACCCCTCATTCGGAGTTGAACAGGTTTATGCGTGCGACCAAGCGAATTAAGTTTCTTGGCCAACACTGGCCCCGGTTTATTGGCGAATGTATAAAACCTGTGTCCGGCCCCACGTAAGGCCTTCTCAGCTCATGTAGTGGAGAGAAGATCAAGTTCAGCACCCACCAAATCTCGAGCTTTCCTATTGGCCGTAGTCGGGCAGGCTTTCTAAGTAGTGTCCACCACGGCTAATCTCGAGGTCAATTCCAACATCCTCTTCTCTCTGGCCCGATTCCTGGACGAGGCGATTTGAATCAAATGACCCCTAATGATGGCTTTGTGAGCCTCCCATAGAGAAATGGCCGAGGATACAGAACCCACATTGTCCGTAAAATAGGATTGAATGTGCAAAAGAATCTGGGAGCAAGAAGCCCGAGTGGTGAGCAGGGATTCATTGAGTTCACAGAAAAGAGGGCCGAGCCATACCAGAAAGACACAGTGAAAAGGCCAATGGGTCATGATCAGACCAGTTTGAGGTTGAGATGATAATCTTTTGAATTAAAGATAAATGTTGGAAGGAAATGAAAACGTTATCTATTCTACAAAAGCTTAAGTGTGGGGCTGAAATAAAAAGTGTATTCCCGCGACGTAGGATGCATTTCCCGCCAGACATCAACCAAACCATAAGCTTAGAACGCAATTTAGATTCCTTAGAAAGGTTGTGGCTAGGGGTCCCCACTGTCGGGTAATGGCAATCGACAGAGGAATTAAGAGCAACATTCGAAACGCCCAACAATAAGAGGATACCACGTTGGTGGTGCGAAATCACCTTCAGCAGTGGAAAGCCCCATTGGTACTTGATGTGACGGTTCAAGAGGACTGACGTGAAGGGTTTCATCTGTCAACGTTTCTGTATGGTGGATGGTGCCAGATCCACGAACAGTTGGTACGGATGACCTTGAAAGCGAAGATCCTGCTTGTCTCCTGCAGAGCGAAGGAGCGACTATGTCGTACGGTACTAAGTGCATTTAATTATGATGTCCCTAGGAGGACCCTCAGACCTCCTTGGACCTAGGGCCCGATGAATGCGATCGAACTCCAGACGGTCTATCGGTATTGCCGGATCCAACTCTTAAAAAAGCGCAGCAGCAGTGGACGTGAGGTCAACCATGGCTTCGGGCAGGCCACGCAGGCGAAGATTACCGGGACCTATTCTCAAAATCTTCCAGGCGCAAGAGAGCTGAGTCAAGCTCTCTTCTCAGATCTGAAAGGTCCTGTTCATGATTTTCGATCACCATAGCCGCGGCGTCCATCTTATCTTCAAGAACATCAGTGCGGCTTCCCAATTCGCGAATTTCCTTGGTGAGATGATTCGCTAGTCTGGAGGTAGCGGTGTGAAGCTCCTGCTGCAGCATGGTCTTAAACCTGGCCAGGAGGTCCGCATCCCGCAAGGGGGGCTGTGGGAGGTCTGCGGCCCGCAAGAAGGACTGTGCGTGGTCTGCGGCCTGCAAGGGGGGCTGTGGGTGGTCTGCGGCCCGCAAGGAGGGCTGTGGGTGTCTGCGGCCCTCAAGGAGGGCTGTGGGTGGTCTGTTGCCCGCAAGGAGGGCTGTGGGAGGGGTCGGCGTCTCACAGAGGGGGCTGTGGGAGGTCTGCAGAGTTGTCTGGGAGGCTCTCCATGTCCGAGAAGGCGTCCAGGAAGCCCGATGGCAGCGGCGGGGATGCGACCAAAATCGAGGCCGGGGCTTCTGCCAACAAGTAGGCTACATCGGCAGGCTGGCTCTGTAATCGAGCGCTGGAGGCCGCAGTTTTTTTCCCCATAGGCAGCGGGGGGGGGTCAGTGGAAAGTGAGGACAAAGGTGGGCGACTGAACCGGCTCCCCAGGAGGCCGATTAACAGCGAAATGTGCCCGGCAGCAGAGGAGCACGGAGTTCAGGCGGCCATTCCCTGCGATGCACACGAGCACCCCCCGCAACTCCACTTTCATTCCAGTTTTTCTCATTTTTTTCTTATGAATACCTTTGCTTTTTTTTAGCCCAGAGTGCCTGTATAATAAGATATCTACTGGTAATCAATGATGAGCTACACTGTGATCATCCATCCCGTGTGTTTAGTGCTTGTTTCTTAAGGAAGAGAGTGCAGAGCTGTATGCTCCACTCCAGTCTCAGAGGTGCCCCTGTTAATACACATTAATTACCAGAGTGTTCATCTTGAAATTTACAACGGGTTCGAGGACAGAGGATGTGGCTATAATCACTGCGTGCCTGACTCAATAGTTTTATTCTCTGCGCAATTAAAGAAGAAAAAAAAATGTTCAGCGAGGCGCATACCACTGCTTGAAAAAAAAAATGCTGATCTGTTAACTCAATGCACTCCATTTCAGAATACATAGCAAATGACTGAGTAGAGGTATCTCGTTTGCTCACAGCAGCCAATCAAAGAGAGATCTTTTTTTAACCAATTGTTCTTTGGAAGATTTACCCCCCTTCATGACCAAGACATTTTTTGCTATATGGCACTGTGTCTATTTTAACTGACAACTGCGCAGTCATGCAACACTGTACACAAATTACATTTATATACTTTTTTTCACACAAATAGAGCTTTCTTTTGGTGATATTTAAGCATCACTGTTTTTTTCCATTTCTTTTGTGCTATAAATGAAAAAAGGCCGAAAATTAAAAAACAAAACAAAAAAAAAATATTTTTTACTTTTTGCTATAACACATACCCCATACAAAATAAAAAAAAATTAATATATTTAGGCCAAAATCTATTCTGCTACATGTAGTGTAAGTGTATTTTTATTTGGTTTGCATGAAAGTTGTAGCATCTACAAATGGCGGTTTATATACTGGAATATTTTATACTAGTAATGGCGGCATTCAGTGACTTATAGCGCAACTGCGGCGGGCATTCTGACACTAACTGACGCTGAGTAGGAACTGACTAACTGCCTAACTGCCACTGACATCTCCAGTGACACTATTATACAGTGATCAGTGCTAATAAAAAAGCACTGACACTGTACTAATAACACTGGTCAGGAATGGATTAACACTGGGGCATTCAAAGAGTTAACTGTGTACTGTTTTGTGCTTACTGTGTGCTGTTCTACGAGTTGACACACTGCTTTCTAGCTCTCTGCTTTTAGATAGAAAACAGAACGTCCCCTCTGACAGATGAGCGATCTGTGTTGTCTACACTCAGATCTCTCCCGTCAGCTGCTTCGCCGATCGCCAAGTCCCAGCCATGAATTGCTGGCTGGGACCCGGTGACTGACATCTTCGGGAGTCAATGACAGCACGGGTAGGGAGGTGCACGCATGTCCCCTAACCAGAAATACAAAATCATGTTTATTTACGTAAATGGTCAGTCCTCTGCATGTGAATGGGCCGCAGTCCTGTTGAGTTCCCAGAGGGCTGCAGGGGGGAGGCGGCAAACTTCTGGCTCAGTTCACCGCAGTGAACTTAGTCGGAAGTGGGAGCGGGTACCTATCAAATCCAGGTACCCGTTCCCCCTCACCCCCAAAAGGTGCCGTATTTGGCACCGGGGGAGGGGGCGAGGCATATAAGCGGAACTTCCACTTTAGGTTTAGTTTATAGTGATTTTTCTTTTTAAAATAACCATTTAATATATGACAAAGAGTTCCCAGAGTGAGTGAGTGACCGCACAGCAGAGCTTTGCAGCTTTGTTTGCTTGATAAAAAAAATATCAAATCAACTTTAAGACTTTCCCAATCTAACTATAACATCTCCTTTAGATTTACCAACAACTGTAGTGGAGGGGCCTACTTAACCAGATATAAACTGAATAGATTGCTTAGGAGGTTCCCTGCTCTAAATAGTTATTGGTAATCAGAAGGTGATTGTACAATCAAATTGCTACATGTTGGCCAGTTTACAAAAGTATTAAACCCCTCACAAACGTATTATAGGGCAGCTTACCAATTCTTATATATAGTGGCTGCATTCATTTTCTTTTTTTAGGCATTTTTATGTAATTTTTATCAGGTGATGCTGCCAGTTAATGTTATTTTTGTGTTGAGATAAACTATTTAACATTGACAGGGGTGTTTGCAATGGTCAGCTTTTATTCATTAATGTGAAACCTTTAAAGAAAAAAAAAAAAAACTGTTGTTGCTTAACTAGTTGCAGACTTTGGGTAAGGCACATGTGCCCAAAAAAACGTCATCATTGTACAAAGGACATGTGTAGCACGTCCACTCTCTATGCCCTACTTCCCTTTTTTTTTTTTTTAAATAAAATGTTCCTCTGTTCAACCCCTTTTTAGCCCTTAGGACCCTTAGGCATCATCTGTTCAGTCATGTTTTTGCTAAGAAAAATGTATTCAGTTTACATTAGTTAACATCCATCTTCCATTTAGTTCCATTCCATTTACATCCGTTCTTCATCCATTTAGATCAGTTTTTCATCTTTTTACATCAGTTTTTGTCAGTTTTTTTTTTTTAAAGAATAAAAATGCAGACTTTTTCCGTTAAAATAAATGGACATGAATGGAAACGGACAAAAAACTGATGTAAAATGGACGTCCATTTACATCTGTTTGCCCACAGGAATGCATGCTGACCTTTAAGGCTGCATTCACACTTGAACGTTTTGTAGCTTGAAGCTAAAAAAAAGCTCAGACCTAAAAAATCAATTGTTCTCTATGCTGCCTGTTCACAGCTGATCACGTGAACAGGCACCACAGAGAACAACTGATTTTTTAAGTTTGTGCATTTTTGGAGCTTCCGGGCTTCAAGCTACAAAACGCTCAAGTGTGAATGCAGCCTAAGAGGGTTAAGGTCTGGTGAGCTTATATAGTGATACATTATACAGACACACACACAGTTAGAGCCATATATATTTGGACACAGGCACAATTTTAGTTTTTTTTCAGGTATTGACCAAAACATATTCAAGCTATATAATGGATATGGGCTGGAAGTGCACACTTGGGTTTAATTTGAGGGTATGTACATCCAAATTGGAGGAAGGGTTTAGGAATTACAGTTCTTAAAGAGTACCAATCCCCCCTTTTTCAAGGCACCAAAAGTAATTAGACAAATTAATCAAAAGGTGTTTCATGGCCAGGGGTGGGCTACTCCTTCGTTATTTCTTCATCAATTAAGCAGGTAAAAGGTCTGGAGATGATTCTAAGTGTGGGATTTGCATTTGGAATCTATTGCTGTGAACCTACATTATGCGTTCAAAGAAGCTGTATATGCAAGTGAAACAGGCCATTGTAAGGATTCAAAAACTAAAAAAATCCATCAGAGATTGCAGCAACATTAGGAGTGGCCAAATGAACAGTTTGATACATTCTGAGGAAAGAAGAACGCACGGGTGAACTCAGCAACATAAAAAGGCATGGACATCCATGGAAGACAATAGTGGTGGATGATCGCAGGATCTCCTCTATGGTAAAGATAAACCCATTCACAACAGCCAGACAAGTGAAGGACACTCTCCAGGAGGTGGGCATATCATTTTCAAAGTCTACAAACAAGAGAAGACTTCACGAGTGCAAATACAGAGGGTTCACCACAAGGTGCAAACCATTCATAAGTCTGAACACTAGAAAACCAGATTAGACTTTGCCAAAAAACATCTTAAAAAGACAGACCAGTTCTGGAAAAGCATCCTTTGGATGGATGAAACTAAGATTAATCTGTACCAGAATGATGGGAAGAAAAAGGTGTGGAGAAGGCTTGGAACAGCTCATGATCCAAAGCACACAACGTCATCTATAAAACATGGTGGAGACAGTGTGATGGCATGGGCATGCGTGGCTTCCAGTGGCACTGGGTCATTGGTGTTTATTGATGTGACAGAAGACAAAAAGCAGCCGGATGAATTCTGCAGTGTTTAGAGATATACTGTCAGCCCAGATTAAGCCAAATGCAGCAAAATTGATTGGATGGCACTTCACAGTACACAGGGAAAATTATCCAAAACACACTGCAAAAGCAACCCAGGAGCTTTTGAAGGAAAAGAAGTGAAATTATCTGCAATGGCCAAGTCAATCACCTGATCTCAATCCCATTGAGCATGCATTTCACTTGCTGAAGGCAAATCTAAAAGCAGAAAGACCCACAAAGAACAACTGAAGACAGCTGCAGTTAGAGCCTGGCAAAGCATCAAAAGGAGGAAACCCAGTATTTGGTAATGTCCATGGGTTCCAGACTTCAGGCAGTCATTGCTAGTAAAGGATTCTCAACAAAATATTACAAATGAACATTTTATTTATGATTATATTCATTTGTCCAATTACTTTTGGTCCTTTGAAAAAGGGGGGATGACTACTCTTAAGAGCTGTAATTCTTAAACCCTTCCTCCAATTTGGATATACATACCCTCAAATTAAACCTGAGAGTGTGCACTTTCAGCCCATTTCCATTATATAACTATAGCTTGAATACTGTATGTATTGGTAAATACCAGCAAAAAACTAAAATTGTGCCTGTGTCCAGATACACATGGACCTAAGTGTGTGTATATATATATATATATATATATATATATATATATATATATATATATATATATATATATATACACACATACATATATACATACATACACACACATATATACACACACACAAAATATTTCCTAGTGTCCAGACTTTAGGGACACCATCTATATTGTATTGAGCACATAATTGGCACTTTATATATAATTATTTATTTTTTAATATAACTTTTTTCCCCTTACTTTGTTGGGATTTTTTATAGTTTGCCTGAGTGCTGTATATCTTAGATAGATATATAGTAGATCACATTCTGATCCACTACAGCAGAAGTATTAAAGGTAGGGACATAACGCTGGTTTATGAGTGTACAATATTTTATATTTACCTGACCATGCAAAAAAGCCACTTGAATGTCTGCACTATATTTTCTTTTTGACTCTCCAGTGTTGATTTCTTTGCCACACACACATTCCTCCTATTGATCCAGCATCTAATCACTAAACAGCCCCTCAAAAATGGTTACCAAAGTCTATGATGGCATACTTCTGGTCCATATCATGGTGCATCTAGTAGATGGTATCTATAACTAGAGTGAGCATGTTCTCCCTGAGAGTGCATTTTCACTCTAGTGACATGTAGCAGGGAGAAAAGAGATAAGTGCAACTACTCTTTCGCAGGCTTCTTCAAATTATGACAAGCCTTGTAGGGAGAAACAGAGAAAGTACAGACCTGTCACCACTTGTAAATCTACCAGTGATGTTTCTATGCAAACTCTGCCAATATTGTAAAGATATTACACTAACTTGGGTGTATCACTGCACAGTCATTATGTACCATCCATCAGTGGTATGTAACTTTAAAGCTCCATGCACACTACCTTTTTTTTTAAGCTCCAAGAAGCTATTATGAGCATGCACACTACTTTATGCTAGATGCGGAGGAGCAGGAGCAGGAAAAAACAATTGTTTTTGTAGAGCTTTTGGGAGCATTTTCCGAACAGAAAAAAAACGCTGAACGCTTCTAAAATGCTCCTAACAGCTTTTTGTTTTTGGTCATGTACTGTAAAAATGCGAATACCACAGTAACACTCCTACAAGCCGGCACAAAAATGCTATTAGTGTTTTTCATCCATTGTTTTTCTATAGCTTAGAAAA
Source organism: Staurois parvus (assembly GCF_062004578.1). Classification (NCBI taxonomy): domain Eukaryota; kingdom Metazoa; phylum Chordata; class Amphibia; order Anura; family Ranidae; genus Staurois; species Staurois parvus. Next base: position 7,040,633 of record NW_028317947.1, on the reverse strand, counting down.
AACTGTTAGTGTGCATGGAGCCTAACTTTGAAAAACTTTGCTTTATTATAATAATGGGGTGGGTTTAGCAAGCTGTTGGAAAGGATAAAAAAACAAATCTGAATATCTGAGTAGTTCAAGGTTACCACACTGGAAAGTGAAGATTTGTGATTGGTTGTGACTTAAAGCAAACCTGACATCTTGGTTTCATACAGTAGGTAATAATAGTGTTGCAAAATACAAATCATTTTGGCACACATAATTTTGTGCAAATAATCAGTGCAGATGAACTCTTAAGACTTGAGGGCCCAGTTGGTTGATAATGTTTCTTAAAACGTATTATCACCTTTGCTGATATAATAAAGGGAAACATGATAACCTGCTGCCATATGGTGCAGACCCTAAGGCAGTAATGGGAGATTGCTTTATCTTCGCTGAGTTGTACATGTTTGTGTCAGGGGAACACCAAATAATATGAGGGTCGCACAATACCATTCCTAATCATCAGTTACCTGGCATTAAACTGCAACTTAATAGGAACAACATAAGGAAAAGGGGTGTAGGGATGGTCGAATTAATTCTGTATACTGTGCCTATGTCTGTGTTCTCAATTCACCAATCTTTTAAGTACTGGCAAAATCCACTTACTATTTATGCATTCTCTTTTTACTATGTTTTGGTCACATGCAGACTTTGAGGAAATCCCCAACCCAGTTTCTGAAAAAGATATGGATTGGGAGCTTTTGGCTTGGGCAGCAAGAGCAAGCAGCAAGCCCCTAAAAGTAGGGGCAAATTTCAGCAGTCTAATAAAAGAGTATTATTGCAGAGTGTACTGTGGTGTCTCGTTGATTTGTGGATATGGTGAAAGGTGAATGTTCCTAAAGGTCATGGTTTATTGTAATACACTTTTTCACATCTTCCAGAATCAGCTTACTTTGCAGCTCTTGGCATTTGGTCATGTCACCTTGGTGTCACAAAGGACTTCTGGTTCCACTCTGCTCAGTGTCTGCATGGTGACTATATGTTCTCTTATCCAAGCATTTCAACATTGGCATCAAAAAGGGTTCTTAAAAGTCTTGCTCTCTCTGCTGCATTATTAACAATACAGAAAATGTAGCATGAAGATTTCAGCTTAATCACAGAAAAGGTAAAGTGGAGAACTCATGTTGGAAGAGCTCACCAACTTCCATCCATAACAGCGATATCATCAGGAAGAAGGAGACCACACTTAACATACTCTAACTCACTTACCCTGTTACCCTGTTTGCAGTTTATCCCCTTCACGCCGGCGCCTCCTGGCCCTTTAAGAGTTTCAGAAGCCGGGGGGCGGGGTTTAGGGATCATGTGGTCACGTGATCGGGAAAGGTCCCGATCGAAAGAGAAGACTGGGACCTTTCCGTGAGTACCGGACATGTGTGCTTAGAGCGCGCAGGGCACGCGCTCTCAGCACATATGTTTTTTTATAATGGAACACAAATGTGCGGCCGCTCGGCGTCTAGGCCCAGACGCCGGAAGGCCACACATTTGTGTGCGGCCGGCGTGAAGAGGTTAAATGGACATGCTCTTTTACTGTGCACCAACCAAAAAACATTCCCCATCATTGTCATCTCAGCAGCAAACAGGTTAATATGATGTCAGTGCACTTGGTCCAATAATCTGTGAAAGGACATATGGACTTCAGAGTGGAGATTATTGATGATGCGGAGAGTTAGTAAACGTGACACAGGATGAGAACTGACATTTTCAAAATAGCAAGATCAGACAGCTAGAAAGTGAGAGAGGGAAGAAACACGGCTAGAAAGTTAGCAAGGGGCAAGAAAGAAGGCTAAAAAGTGAGCGAGAGGGAGGAAAGTGAAAACACATACAGAAGGTAATCAAAAGAGGAGTGAAAATAATCATTTCCCCTGTGATGAAAGATCAAGGCAGCTGGCAGAGCGAATAGAAACCAGAACCGTGAGTGAGGAGTGACCCACAAGTGCTGAATGAACAAGAAAAGAGAGAAAAGATCCAGAAAGCAAGAAAGGAAAGGGAAACAATGACTGAAAAAGAGCAGACCTCTGTTGGAGAGAAGGCAGACAATGGTGTTTGTAAATTACAGAGAAATCCTTTTCTGAGTCTCTCTGTTTCTGCAAAAAGGCCCCCTGCCCCCTTTTTCACTCTTATTTAATCAGTCGTTTGTTCTTTCTTCTAGCCTTTTCCAAAGATTCACATTTGGGGTGGTCGAGCTGAAATCTGCCATACTTGAAGACAATAATTTAGTATTAAACCTTAAATCCTGTATCGCCAGACTGATACACCATATAAGCCTCTCAACCAGTTAGAAATGATTTTGTTTTATTTATGGCCAAGGACACCCCAGCTGATATTGGTACCCAGTCCAAAGACGGTGGTATAAAAAAAAAAAAAGGAAAGTCACTGCTTTATTAAAGCAAAAGATGTATTGATTGTCCAGTATAGACCACAACACTACAACAGAGCTCAGCACACGACTTATCCTTTCCATCGACCTTAGTACCCCAAATCTCACAGTAACATGCACATTTCAACATTTCCTGGTTGTGATTAGAGCTTGCTGGCACATGTTTCTACTAGCTAGTATACTGCCCATCCTAGAGATGGGCTAAAGTGCAAGAGGAAGGAAGGGGTCATGAGCTCAACATTTTTTTTTAGAAAGTGTTACAAAATGCATGTTACTGCATTTTGGAGAAATTATTGAAGGTTGAAGTTAGAAAAATTTGAGTTTAATGGTAAAAATGACTTTGCACGTCAGTTTTTTCAGCTTCAAAATTCATGGTCCTGATGGATTAACCACTTGCCCTCCAGAGGATTTACCCCCCTTCCTGACCAGGCCATTTTTTGCAATACGGCGCTGCATTACTTTAACTGACAATTGCGCGGTCATGCAATGCTGCACCCAATGTCCTTTTTTCCCCCCAAATAGAACTTTATTTTGGTGGTATTTGATCGCCTGTTTGCTTTATTTATTTTTGCGCTATAAACAAAAAAAAAGACAATTTTGAGAAAAAAAACAAACAAACAATATTTTTTACTTTTTGCTATTAACCACTTGCGTACTGGGCACTTATACCCCTTCCTGCCTAGGCCAATTTTCAGCTTTTATATTAGTTTTGTATTACTCTGCAGTGTATGCATGTTCTTTTGCCATTCTGAAAATGTTTTCCATTATTGCTTGAAACTTTGCACTTGTTTAGTAAGCTACAAGATACGGTTACTCCCTGCATAATTATTCGGCCAATTACCTATTTTGTTACATAACTTTTAGCTTGGGGTGATTAGAGCACATCGGGCATATGTTACTGACAGTCTGTTCAAGAGCTGTCTTTTATTTTCACAGCAAAAACATTGCTCACCCTGATCCTAGGTGCACCCCAACCCCCTGCTGCATGTTCATAAACCCATTTTTTCACAAATATCAGAGTTATAGCCTTTAGGAATGGTTTGCTAAAAAAAATGGACAGCACCAGGACAGTACATGAATGTGTCCAGGTAGAGTAAAAAGACCAGGTAAAAAGTGAAAATACAAAAAGAGCTGGTGGTTTGTTACTGTTGGAATACAATGTTTATGTATTTTTGTACAACAACTACATCAGTATTTAGTAGAGATATATTCTTCAACCAGTAGATGGAAGTATTTAAAAGTTCCTGTTTCCTGTTAGCAGAGAAGCAGCGGATAAACACATGTGGGCTGTGCGCTGTCTGTTCTGTAGGGCTATGTACAAAATCTCTAACAGTTACACTAGAAATTCAAGTGCATGGTCTCAGAGGCACTTTAGAAAAAAAAATAACCAACAGCAGGGCAGTTTTGTGAGCAGATTGAAGAGGGAAAGCCTTAGATACATGGCAGGTGTTTTGTTAAACAAAAATGAAACCGTACTGTTCCAAATCACTTGAAAAAAACTGACCAGCAGTAAGGTGGTAGTCTATTTTATGCAAGTAGAATTGTCCAAACTGTTCACACAAACAAGCATGTTTTCTGGAAAACAAATTACAGTGTAGTTTGTCAAATATACTTGAAAAAAAGTTAGGCAGAGACAGGCCAATACACAGGTTGCTTGAACAGGCTAAATTTGTAAATTTAAAACATGAAGAAGTTTTTTCTTGCCAGTAATCTAATGCTTTTCAGCACAAAGAAAAGATGCCAATCTGAGTGTGCCTGAGAGCCTCAACTTGAGAGGCCTTCTACAGAAAATTCCATCACATCTTGAGGGCTGGGCTGAGAAATATAAAGTGGCTCCTTAGACTTTCCACTGAAGGTCTTTGGCAAACTGGCAACTGGCAGCACATTTTCATGACAGTAAGAACAGGGCCAGATGATGAGAGAGCACAGAGTGTTCGCATCAAAAAATAGAGCTTCAGTTCTTTTTGGATTTGAAAGAGTTAACTGATTTTTTCCTAAGGGAAGGAGGGAAAAGAGAAAAAAAAATGTTGGCAGCAGCAGAAACAGCCAGTATAGCAGGTTTTTTATTTTCATAGATATATACATACAGTATACAGTGTGTATTTACAGTGGGGCAAAAAAGTATTTAGTCAGCCACCAATTGTGCAAGTTCTCCCACTTAAAAAGATGAGAGAGGCCTGTAATTGGCATCATAGGTAGACCTCAACTATGAGAGACAAAATGAGAAAAAAAATCCAGACAATCACATTGGCTGATTTGGAAAGAATTTATTTGCAAATTATGGTGGAAAATAAGTATTTGGTCACCTACAAGCAAGCAAGATTTCTGGCTCTCACAGACCTGTACCTTCTTCTTTAAGAGGCTCCGCTGTCCTGCACTCATTACCTGTATCAATGGCACCTGTTTGAACTTGTTATCAGTATAAAAGACACCTGTCCACAACCTCAAACAGTCACACTCCAAACTCCACTATGGTGAAGACCAAAGAGCTGTCGAAGGACACCAGAAACAAAATTGTACACCTGCACCAGGCTGGGAAGACTGAATCTGCAATATGCAAGCAGCTTGGTGTGAACAAATCAACTGTGGGAGCAATATTTAGAAAATGGAAGACATACAAGACCACTGATAATCTCCCTCAATCTGGGACTCCACGCAAGATCTCACCCCGTGGGGTCAAAATGATCACAAGAACGGTGAGCAAAAATCCCAGGACCACACGGGGGGACCTAGTGAATGACCTGCAGAGAGCTGGGACCAACGTAACAAAGGCTACCATCAGTAACACACTACGCCGCTAGGGACTCAGATCCTGCAGTGCCAGATGTGTTCCCCTGCTTAAGCCAGTACATGTCCGGGCCCGTCTGAAGTTTGCTAGAGAGCATTTGGATGATCCAGCAGAGGATTGGGAGAATGTCATATGGTCAGATGAAACCAAAATAGAACTGTTTGGTAGAAACACAACTCGTCGCGTTTGGAGGAGAGAGAATGCTGAGTTGCATCCAAAGAACACCATACCTACTGTGAAGCATGGGGGTGGCAACATCATGCTTTGGGGCTGTTTCTCCACAAAGGGACCAGGACGACTGATCCATGTACAGGACAGAATGAATGGGGCCATGTATCGTGAGATTTTGAGTGCAAACCTCCTTCCATCAGCAAGGACATTGAAGATGAAACGTGGCTGGGTCTTCCAACATGACAAGGATCCCAAACATACCGCCCGGGCAATGAAGGAGTGTCTTCATAAGAAGCATTTCAAGGTCCTGGAGTGGCCTAGCCAGTCTCCAGATCTCAACCCCATAGAAAACCTTTGGAGGGAGTTGAAAGTCTGTGTTGCCCAGCGACAGCCCCAAAACATCACTGCTCTAGAGGAGATCTGCATGGAGGAATGGGTCAACATACCAGCAACAGTGTGTGCCAACCTTGTGAAGAGTTACAGGAAACGTTTGACCTTTGTCATTGCCAACAAAGGATATATAACAAAGTATTGAGATGAACTTTTGATATTGACCAAATACTTATTTTCCACCATAATTTGCAAATAAATTCTTTCCAAATCAGCCAATGTGATTGTCTGGATTTTTTTTCTCATTTTGTCTCTCATAGTTGAGGTCTACCTATGATGCCAATTACAGGCCTCTCTCATCTTTTTAAGTGGGAGAACTTGCATAATTGGTGGCTGACTAAATACTTTTTTGCCCCACTGTATATGTATGTATTGATTTTATCAGTAACATCTGACGTAGTTCTCAGTAATCATGGTCTGATTTATTTTAAAAATCAGCTTCTCAGTCACAAAAAAAAAGCTAAATGCTTGCTCTAACATGGCATGTGCAGCAGGGCAGGCTATCTTGAACACATATTGGGCCATATCCAGCCAGAGGTACATCTTTGACACTTTGTTTTCCAAGGTATGATTGCTCGTGTATGATAGATTTGCAAACTTGCTGTCCCTGCCTTTGTTTGTATGAATAAGCCAGGGACAGCCTTACGAATTAAAAATGAAATAAATACATTTTTTAAGTATGAAAAAATGTAAAACTGTGAATAATGTTTAACAAAGAACAAACTATGAATTATGGATGGGAAAATGTTACTATGAGACTGCCCAGGTCATGATCTAGAAGAAGAATCCTGCTTTTGCTAGCTAGTATGGAAGCAGTTGAAATACCAAGCTGGAATTTTTAAAATATCTAAATTGCCATTCCTGCCCATGTTTGTTTGACGTGGGCAGGGATGGCATTACAAGGAAAAAATGTAAATATATAAATAAAATTATTTGAAAAAAGTGGTGGCTGGCGGGAATACATTAATATGGGACTGCCCGAGCCAGGAATTTTGTGCAAAATATGAAAGTAGTTGCAGTGAATTTTTTTGTGAGTGATCCCATTTATCAGGCCTAACAAAACATTAATCCCTTTCTTATTGCAGCTTACTATTTTAGTCGCCTTTTTAAATGAGGCCAAAATGGTGCATATTTACTAGTTAAGCCACTGGTGGGGTAAACCAAACTCACTCCCCAGACCTGCTTCTGATGCCATAATCACATAGGAGTAGAAGAAGGTGGAAGAAAAAGAGATGGAGGAGTAGAAAGAAGAAGAGGGGGAGGTCACATTACTACCCCATCATGACAGCACCTCTATCTCTCCTTTTAGACTTGGCTACCATTTTGTTGATTTGGGAAAGGGTGGGAAGCCCATGGAAGTAGTATTCTACACTTAATTTTCTTTGCTTCATGACCTTCCCCCGAGTTGTAATATTTCTCCCCTCAATTTGCTTTTGCCTACCCTTCCAATGTGTTGTGAAAGGGCGGGCAGCCTAAGGCTGTGGGCTTTCCCCTCGCAGCTTTGCCTACAGAGCCCTGGCTATAATGAAACAGAATAGAAAAATACAACTAGATGCTTAGTGCTTATCGCACTCACCCCTCCCAGATCCAGTGCTGGATCTCTTCTCTGGTGTGTGGCCACTGGCACTTCTGGGTTTCACCTGAGCACTGACATTGTGGCAAATTCTACGAAAGCTCAGGAGACAGACATCATGATTAGCATAGCTTCAAACTGCAAAAACAACCCATAGCTTGACAATTGAGGAGTACATCACTGCACTGTACCCAAAACCCCAGCTGGCCACCTGTGTACACCAGTGCCATCCAATTTACTCCAGTGAGCCTGTGTTATCTTTTGACTTCAACTCACTTTCTGTATGCCCCAGTGTCATCTAGTGAATCCAATGTGCCCGTGTGCCCCATGACTCCAATGCACTCAAGGGTGACCCCAGGAAGCCCTGTGCGTCCCATGACTTTTGGGCATCCAAGAACATTCTGCTTATCTACTGCCTCCTAGAGCACCCTGTGCACCTCTGTGGTGCTTGTGTATCCATGCAGTCTCTGGCACTTTCCAAAGTTGTCTTGCCTGTCACACCCACCACCGCGCTGCTGCCTCCTGACCCTCAAGTACGCTTCTGAAATCACCTGGGCTATCTTTCTCTCAATGGAAGAAGATGCTGGCAAAGCAGAAGACGTGCATACATGCCTGGCCTTTGCTTTGTGCAGGCCAGCCACTGCATGCATACAAAAAAAAATGTAAATTAAATACAAAAATAATGAAAAGAAAAAAATCTAAATTGTGGCTGGAAAACCCAGGCCAGAAAATTTCCAGCTGATTATATGGCAGGAGCTGCAGTGCAAAGAGCTTGGACAAAATCCCTGGGGAAGAAGCACTTAAGAGGGGATATGATCACAATATACAAATCCTTAAATAAGGACTGCATAGTTGAGGGAAAATGATTTAATCTTACCGTGTTTCCCAGAAAATAAGACCAACCCAGAAAGTAAACCCTAGCGGCACTTTTTGACGTACCGCTAATATAAGCCATCCCCTGCAAATAAGACCTACCTCCACCAGGGGAGAAATGACCATTCGGGTACTGCCCGAGGACCCAGGGTCACTGCAGGGCCCCATGAGAGGCTCAGTCCATCCCTGTATGTGCCGTTTCTGAAATAAGCAGGCATTGAGGGGACGGACAGTGAGGCAGGGACTGCAGACACCTCTCCTCCTCAGAGTTTCAGCAGAGGGGCGAGTCTACATCCCTGCCACGGGTGCTGAAGACGGAGTGATGGAGGGGCGGGCAGAGTATGCAGCAGGTAAGTATGTAATCCCCCAACCCTGGTGACAGAACTGCAGCTTCATGTAGGAGGAGGGCGGGGAGAAAGAGGGCAGAGAGAGAGAAGAGGGAGACGCAGAAAGAAGAAAGAGAAGGCAGAGAGAGAAGGTAGAGAGAGGATAGAGAGAGGGGAGAGGGGGGGGCAGAGAGAGAGAAGGCAGAGGGAGAGAGAAGGCAGAGAGAGAGAGAAGATAGAGAAAGAGAGAGGGCAGAGAGAGGGGGGGACAGAGAGAGAGGGGGGCAGAGAGAGAGAGGGCAGAGAGAGAGAGGGGGGGGGCGGGAGGGAGAGGCAAGAGAGAGAGATAGAGAGCCCAGAGAGAGAGGTCAGAGAGAGAGAGAGAGAGAGGCCAGAGAGAGAGGGGGGCAGAGAGAGAGAGGGCAGAGAGAGAGAGAGAGAGGGCAAAGAGAGAGAAGGCAGAGAGAGAGATAAAAATAAGACCTACCCGAAAATAAGCCCTAGTGCATTTTTTAACCTAAAATTAATATAAGACAGTGTCTTATTTTCGGGGAAACTCGATAGGTCTGTTTATGAAGACGTGGCAATGCAGTGAAGTTGGAGGAGAAGCAGTAAAGATGTGGAACCCCCTTTCACAGTTTGTGGCGTGAGCGGGGAGTTTGAATAAGTTAAAAAAAAAAAACTTCAACTCACAGGTTGAACTGGATGAACTGATATTTTTATTCAACCTTACCAATTACTGTATGTAACTACGCTATGTAACTATGTATAGTGATGCTCAGATTGCCGGATTTGAGGGAAGTTATAGTGTAGTTTTTTTCCAGCTCCAAGTGGCAGCTGATGCTCACAGCAATCTGGAGCTGCATTGCACAGCCATTGTACAAGATTTGTGAATATTGTCTCTCAGATAATACACACTCATTTCTATTTCAAGATATAAACAGTCCTATCTTTGCCTCTTATATTGTGGCCTGAGATGCTTTCCAGACATGGTGTACAATATTTGTGGCTATTGTCTCTCAAATAACACTCTCAAATTGTCTCTCAAATATTTTAAGATAAAACCTGCCTCATCTCCCTCTCTTATATTGCAGCCAAACCAAGCTGCCTAAGCACTGTCCAACCATTGAACAATATTTGTGGCAATTGTCAATCAGCTTATTATCAGAGAACACATTATAATTTTTATTGGAAGACAAAACCTGCCTTGTCTCTATTTGATTTGCTGCCTATACAGGTGTTCCTGTACTGTCCCAGTACTGCAAACAAAGAAGTTTACTATACTTACTTACTAAACTATATTATTAAACTGTTTTGCCACTGGCCAATTTGTACAAAGCTGAGGAGTATAACTGTATTTTGTTTTGAACTGCAGCACCCTTTGGTGTGCTACTAGAATAGTGTAGTGTATTGTAGGTAAAATCATTGTGTATGACTCATCATAGTTCTGTGAGTCATGTGATTAAGGTCAGGCTATTGCAGGTCAGCTGGATGACTCAACAGGTTGTGGCTCTATCGCCTCCTCCTGACTCTGGAGGACCATAGAACCTCCCAGAAGTGGGTAAGCAGGAAGGGGTGGAGACCTAATCTGCATGTTCATGGGAATCCGGCCAATCCAAGGTTTGGAGGCCCTGATAGAATGGTGGACTGGCCCATAAATATGAGAGAGTTAGGCTGACGGAGGAGTCAGGTGGTAGATGGAGTGCTGAGGAGACATAATCCCCATTTCCCTATCCCAGTTGCTTTCCCCTAATAAAACATCAAAACCAAGCCCATGAACTTGTCATTGTCTTTTAATGCAAATTTGTGTGAGAAATACCTCTTGCCTGATTGTGCGTGTAGAGACTCACATTTTCATCCTTGCTCCCTGCTGCTTCAGGTCTCTAACCCATTCACACCTTACTGCTGAATGTATCCTCTCAAACCAGCCCGAGCCCAGCCCCCCTAGACCTAGGGGATCCCTCCCAGGCACAGACAGTCTCATCAGCACTCCATCTTCCACCCGATTTCCCTGTCAGCCTGACTCTCCGATATTTATGGGCCAGTCCACCACTCTACCAGGGCCTCCAAACTTGGGATTGGCTGGACTCGCATGAACATGCAAACTATGTCTCCACTTCTTCCTGCTTACCGACTTCTGGAAGGTTCCATGGTCCTCCAGAGTCAGGAGGAGGCAATAAAGCCACAATCTATTGAGCCATCCAGCTGACCTGCAATAACCAAACCTCAATCACAGACCCACACAATTACCATGAGTCATACTGTCAGGATCCTGTTCACGGCAGAAGTTCTGGAAGATCTGGCATTTCTGCCAGGACCCTGCATGGCCGCAGAAGCACGCATTAGCCTCAGTCTGGTGCCAGACAGCCTTTATAAGGAGGCTCATCACTTCCTCCAGTTGCTAGATGATCTCTAGCTCCCCGAGCCTTGTTCCTGGTTCCTGTGTTATTGTGATTTCCTGATATCGGCTCGGCTTGCTCTTGGACCTGTCTACTCTGCTTAACCCCTGATCTGACCTCAGCTTGGCTTATGGATACTCTCTCTCTCGCTCCTCTGTGTATGACCTCGGCTATCCCATCTGACTATGTCTGCTCTGATTCCCACCTGGTACCTGACCTTGGCTTGAACCGGCTATCCAGTAAATCTCTAAATCCCAGAAGGGTTTGCTTACCTCGCACAGGCGCCACCTGAATGCAGACCCATCTCCGAACATCAGCTGTGCTTCTGGGTGGACCACCAACCAGCTCTCCTACAGGCGACCTGTGCCACTTTGGGCCTGACTCCTACTGTCCCACTCTCAGGGGAGTCTGAAACTTAGCCGCAAGGGAGGTGCTACATAAGAATGAATAGAACACAATCTGTGAATGGAGGATGTGGAACCATAAATCATCCGCCTGTCCTCCATTCATAGATCCTGTTTTTACCTGGGACAGGAAGGAGGAAGATTTTCACTAACAGAAGAAGAATCAGGGAAACATCCTACTGACTGTAAGTTATGTCCCTTGTGTTGAGTTTGCCGTTTGTGATTTTGGCTGCACTTAGGCTTTAAAGAGTTGGTGTTATTTCCCTGTTCCTGCATTTTTCTACCTTTTTTTGGGTGACCCTATGACACTGCCTAGCTCTCCTTGCCCTTTTTTTGACAATAGTTGGCTTATTAGCTTTGGAATTGGCCAGAATTTAGTATCAAGATTCACTCTAGAAATACCATCAATCAAATTCACTGCTAAGTTTGTGTTTTGGGAATTTTAAACAGGATTTGATGGATCACATGCAAATGGAACCCAGGCAGATTTGCCCATCCTATTTCTCAGTTCACCTTTAGTTGTTCTGGCCCCCCAGGGCATTCTTCATAACATAAACCTCTGAATCCTCCAGTATTCATTTGTATTGTAATTGTACGGTCTACCCTTTTGTTGTAAAGTGCTGCGTAAACTGTTGGCGCTATATAAATTTTGTATTATAATAATAATAAAAGATTTAATATCCAGCAAGAACAGTGGGTCCCCTAATAATGGTCATTGGAGATTTTCACATTCGAGAACTGAAGCACTGAAGCACAGAAATTGTGAGCGGATTTTAATCTCTAGCATAAGCCATAAACTAAAATAACAGTATTAGATACTGTAGACTGATCCTTTAAAAATTTGAAGAAGAATTTTCTACCTTTACCTCTGATTTGTTCCACTGCTTTCCCCCAAGGGAAATTTACAATAAATTCTGGGCCTCAAAAGGAATTGTAACACTGCAAAACTTGATTGACAAATCAGGCAATCTAACCTTTTTTTTAACCAACTGTGTGCCCGGAAGTCCCTACATAAAAATATATTTTACACTATGAGCAGGTAAACATTTTGTCTCATCTACCATAAGCTCGGTGTCTAATTTTAGACTTCAGCAGCAGACATCTTTCACACATCCTTTCTTCAGTCAAGGAGAAAATATCCATCTCTAGTTGTATCTTTTCAGAGATCTGTCCTTGTCTTGTGATAACAAATGCCAAAAGTAGATAATGGGTTTCTTTCATAGATCTTACCCTGATAATATGATTAACAGTATCTACACTGGGTGGCTGAACCTTTAGCAAAGCAATTAGTGATATGTGGAAAAAGATGTAGCGAAGATCATCCATTGAATTTTCTGCGTTTTTCAGGATTTCACCTGCACTCCCAAATTAGCTCCCAAAAGTCCCATAATGCACCACCCCACCTCCAGACTTAACACACCTTTTTTTGGACATATACAAAATTGTTGTCTTTATATGTATATATTTTTTTCTTTCTTATACCCTAATGTGGATATTTTTATACAGTAAAGTTCAGAGTGTATTAATTTACATAGTTCTATCTACACCTTGGGTGCAATCATCTTGAATCCTCCTTCATTTTTAATCATAACCAAGCCCATTCTCTACTAAAAGGGAGGTTCCATTTATATATTTTTATTTACATCATTATTTATATCACATAATGTATATAAGATTTTTGGTACCACGATGTATAGTAAAAAAGTTGGTACTCCTATTAATGATTTTATTAGTGCTTTAGATTTCTTATGTCTCTTAGTTGCCATACGTATAATAAAATAGTTTTTTTGGTTCAGTATATTAATAAGGCAATACTTTGTGGTTTAATTATTTTTTCATTATTATTTGTAATTATTTAATTATGTTGCTTAGCAATTCACGATGTTAGAAGATCCTTCATGACGCCCGGTGACATCATCACGCCTACATCGCGCTTCATGCACGCTCCAGCCCTCACTTCCGGGTCTCTTCCAGCTTGCTGGCCAAACCTGGAACACTGACATTGTATCAGATGTTACGAGCGGCTGTGACAGGACTGTCATTTTGGCGATTATCTCCCTTTGACGTGTCATTTCCTATCTAATGTCTTGTAAGTTGCCTACATTTGTGTGCATTTAATTGAGTTTTTAATTCTACACTTATAGGCGCCTTCTCTCTTTCACTTCTGAAAAGATGCCCTAGGGCAGGGATCTCCAAACTTTCCCTAAGACTTTAGGTGGGCTGGACTGCAGCCAGTGGTAGAAAATTCCCCAGTGCCGGTGGGAGGAGACAATGTTCCAGTTCCTGGAGGAAGAAGGAATTGATACCATTGAATGGCCCCCATGCTCTCCTGACCTAAATCCAATAGAACACCTATGGGATATGTTTCAGTCATTCCGACGCTGCCAGGTTGCACCTCAGACTGTGCAGGAGCTCAGTGATGCCCTGGTCCAGATCTGGGAGGAAATATCCCAGGACACCATCCGTCGTATCTTAGGAGCATGCCCTCACATTGTCAGGCATGCATACAAGCACGTGAGGCCATACAAACTACTGAGTACCATTTTGAGTGGTTGTAATGAAAATTGCATCAAACGATGGGGCATCCTTATGTTCCTAACACATTAACCAGTCCATATCAGTATAGATATCCAGTATGAGATTTTTCCCTAATGAGATCTGATGTGTTTTCAAAGTGTTCCTTTAACCGCTTCCGTGCTGCCCTATAGCAGAAATACTGCTACACGGCGGCATAAGTGCGCAAAATCACATATATATATATACACATACATATATACATACGTGATTTTGCAGTTCTGGATAGGGAGGGCACACCCTACCTGCGCCGCCATTTGTGGCCTCAGCTGTCAATCACCAGGTCCTGGCCGGTGATTCCCCACTGGCACCCAGCAATCTCCGAGGATTTCTGACAGGGGAGAGACAGATCTCTTCCCTGTCAGCTCCTGCACACTGCTCAGTGTGCTTACAGTGAAACACACACTCAGCCCCCATAGTAAAACACACACAGCACATAGTTAATGCCCAGTGCCATTAGTACAGTGTTAGTGCTGATCACTGTATTGGTGTCACTGGGGAAGTAAGTGACACCAAGTCAGTTCCCCCCAGTGTCAAAATGCCCGCCACAGTCTCGCTATAAGGCGCTGATTGCCGCCATTACTAGTAAAAAAACTTTTTCTAAATTTCAGTATATATACCGCCATTTGTAAACGCTATAACTTTCAAGTAAACCAATTAATTTACATTTATTGGGATTTTGTTTTCACCAAGACATGTGGCAAAATACATTTTGGCCAAAATTTATGATGAAATGTGATTTTTTTTTTACTTTGTTTAATAGCAAAAAGTAAAAAATTTTGTTTTTTTCTCAAAATTGGTGGTCTTTTTCTGTTTATAGCACAAAAAATTTAAAAACACACAGGCAATCAATTAACACCAAAAGAAAGCTCTATGTGGGGATTTCTCATTTTAGCCTGAGTTTCGGCCATATTTTTCAATTTTGTAGCTTCAGTACAATACGTGGGTTTCCATTCCCAGACTTTCAGTATAGACAGAGGTATAAAACAAGAATTCCCACTTTTGCCGATTTTTTTCAAGAGAGAGAACTGGAACATCTTAGGAATATATATATATTTTCCAGAACTGCCTAAAATTATGTTATGTCTGAAAATATGACCTTGTACCGAGATTGCCAAATTCCAATAGTATATACAGTTAGATCCTGTAACATACATGTAAGAGTAGAATAATTTTATCAGTAGTTGAGATGAGATGTGATCTGTAAAAATATGTAATTGTAGATCTAGTTTAGTTCCGTGTTATTACAGATAAGTATTCAGTATTCAGCCAGAGAAATATGTTCACCAAATAGCATCTGAAAGGACAGAGCAGCTTCTAGGCTACAGTTGTCACCTAGATGCCAATAAAACGTTCTCACCTATGTAGCCTGAGTTTGCCACCTTCTTGAAACTAAAAGAAGAATCCTAGTCATTTCAGCTATAAGAGTCAGCAGGAGAAAGCTCCGAAAGGTCTGCCAGCTTTGAATTGTACCAACAGATCAGAGGAATCTATTTCATCTCTCATAAAAGCTAAAATATTAGTTGCAGAGAGATGAAAATACTTCCTTCTGATTGGACACATTTTAGGCTCCATCTACATGTAAGACTGTATTTGTAACCTCTGTAGAATCCCAGAGAAACACGTAAAATGGTTATATGGCACCTGATTGCGACAGCTGAACAATGATTAGTACTGTCACGATCGGACTGACGCGCTGGTGTCAGAAATCCTATCCCTGACCCAGTGATCCAAACCGTTTCTGGCCCATTCGACATCTGGCATTTCAGAACACCCTGAGGGCTGGTACAGGAACCCCCCCCCCCCCCCAGGGTTGATTATCCAAGGGCTAATGTCCAGCCAACATCCATATTTCAATAAATTGAGGACCCTGAGATATGGACGGGGTGATTCATACGGAGCCGGTTTCATATGACTGGTGAATCGCAGACTTTCTTTGACTTGCCCCAGCTGCAGGATAAATCTTGGTAAAAGTTTTTTTCCTGGTTTTATTCCCTTTTTATTTCATAGCGAATAGCTAATTGTGTCTTTGTCTCTTGTATTTTCTGTAACTTTTCTCTTTTGTACATATTTTATGCACTGCTCACTTTCGGGATATGAAATCGTAAAATTAATAAGTGTCTTCTGTGTACTTAAGCTCGGGCTCATATCTCCGAAGAGATTGTTGAATTGCAGTGTCTATGTGCTTGGTCTAAGTTCATTGCCAATCTGTATGCAATTGCGCTGTGTGTTGGCAGATTGCATGCAGATTGTAAAGTAGCAGATCTGTGTGTATGGTGGCCCAGCAGACCAGTCTGTGGACAAACTGTTGGGCGGTGGCAAGCTACCGTTTGTTGTATGTCTTGTGGGGGTGTGTGGACAGTAGAAGAGTGATTAACACCGGGGTTCTAGCTTGTAGGATAGCTGGAGGAATACTTGAAGGGTGTGCTAATTGCTAGACTGCTCCCCAACCCATAGAGTGCACCATATTGTATGTAAGATTCGCATCTGCATGTGTGTGGTCAGTCAGCTGGATTGGAGTGGAGTCTCCCTCTAGTGGTGACCAGAGGTAGTGTGGGCTGTGAAAGTGTATTACCGTCAGTCTTATATGTTCAAAGTCCCCCTCATTCCCTCTTTACCCCAAGTCACGGTGCACGTTTCGATTAGCTAGTCATTGTGGGCGTGCATTTTTATCCGTGCCAGGTTCATATATAGATTCCAAATACAAATACCACACTTAGAATCAACTCCATACCTTATATCTTCCTAATTAATGAAGAAATAATGGAGTAGCCCACACCTGGCCATAAAACAGATTTTGATTCAATTGTCCAATTACTTTTGGTCCCTTGAAAAAGTGGGGGTGGCTACTCTTAAGAGCTGTAATTCCTAAACCCTTCCTCCAATTTGGATGTACATACCCTCAAATTAAACCTGAGAGTGTGCACTTTCAGTCAATATCCGTTATATAACTATAGCTTGAATATGTTTTGGTAAATACCTGAAATAAACAAAATTTGTGCCTGTGTCCAAATATATATGGACCTATCTGTATCAAAGCTACTGCCACACAATGTTTCTCTGGAGAGCAACATTCTCTGGCCTCCCCAACGTTTGAAAGAGTAATGGGAGACTGTTGTGAAAGCAGCTGCATCCTTTATAAAGAACAGTAACAGACGTGGCCTAATTGATAATCCCAGTTTTAGCAGGAGCTGGGATTTAAATCCAATACTATATAAAATATGCTGAAATTGTTACATTTGGCCACACCACTTGCCACCATACCAGAAGCTATTATATCACCCAGCATACCATCACTAAATTACATAACCTCACTCCTATTATATAATTCAGTCCTCAGACTTCCTCTCTTTACACAGATGCCGCAAAGCATATGAAGGCAAATATTTAACTCACATTCAACTGTACTTACAATAGTATTAAGCTTAACTTCATTGAACGACAATGATCATTATGTTCTCTCTTAGGTGATGTCTATATATAGTGTTGGTTTTGTAGTCAGTCTAGTTCATTGTACTGCAATTGACTGCATATAAGCAAAAAGTAAAAAATGTTCCTGTGCTCTTATGTTTACATAAATTTATAGTTCATCTTAGAGCTGGATTAACACCAAACAGGGCCAAAGGCAGAGTTAAAGCATAGGACCCTATCTGTCTTGTGTAGTTAAATATAAAGATAGCATAGGCAAGGGCAGGGGACATTCGTGCTGCCTGGAGCCCCCGAAAATGTTTTATAAGTTTGAAAATTAAAAAAAGTAGAACTGAGCATGTGGGTTGATTTTGCACACAGGATGTACTTACTGTATATAACTTGCATATAGAATAAAAAGTATTTGTGAAGGGAATAGCTGGAATATACATCACTCATTATTACTCCACTTATACTTATTAAAATTTAGGACAAAATGCATTCATGACTCGTGCTTTAGTTAACCACTTCAATACTGGGCACTTTTACCCCCTTCCTGCTCAGGCCAATTTTCAGCTTTCAGTGCTGTAGCACTTTGAATGATAATTGCGCGGTCATGCAACACTGTACCCATATGACATTTTTATCCTTTTATCCACACAGATAGAGCTTTCTTTTGGTGGTATTTAATCACCACTGAGTTTTTTTTTTGTTGCTAAATAAAACAAAACAAAAAATGAAACTTTAAAAAAAAAAAATTTCTTTGTTTCTGTTAAAAAAATAGAGCTCTGAAGAAGAAGGCACAGCCTTCGAAACGCATCAGCTTTACTGGGTGTCTACCCCCATGATGGGATTCTCGCTGGCTCCCTGTCTCTGAAGTCCCCCAGAGGACTTACATGCCTGTTTTCATTCACTGTTTGTGAGTACCATTCCTTTATCAATACATTTTTGGTTACTGAGTTAATGCGCAAGGTTGGTGCGCTTCTCGTTTTTTGTTTCACTTTGCAGGACCTATGCCAGTGCCATAAAAAGGTTTAAAATACTGCAAATACACAAATCATTTCAATGACAGGTGTTTTTACATAATGTTACAGAACAGTGCAATTTATAGGAACAGCCTCAGCAACAATGTTTTTTGGCCATGCATTTGGCTGTGAAAATTATATTTTTTCCTTTTACAATTAACTTGACTCATGGACAGCAGCAGTACCCCAATCCACTATTATTTTATCATAACAGTTAAAAAAAAGTTTATTTTTCGGGTAGGTGTAACAGTGACTCGTGCTTTCATTATGCTGAACTAGGCTTACTTTGACTGCAGCAAGTAGCAGCTGCAATAGGGTGGGACAACAATATAATTGCATAGAGTTCACTTTTTTGCAGCACTCCAACACATAATTTCATAAGGTAACAAAAATATAACAATATAAAATATATAATAGAGAACATAAAAACACCCCACATCATTACCCTTACTCCCCACCATTCCCATAACCTCAATTTTTTCCCATAAATATAGGAGCTATAGACAACAGGAATGGTTTGGTAGAGACTGCCCAGGGGCAGGACACTTTTGTATCAGTTAGTACAGGCCACAATGTTGAGACGCAAAGCACAGACAGATGTTTCCTCACAAAATTTAGAGTGTGAGCTTTAGGATTTTTGTTTTAAAAAAATTGTGCAGTGTCAGAACAATTTTGAAACAGTGAGAGCAGGTCTAAATACAGAGACAAAAGGCAAAGGTGTTTTCCTACAAAGAAAAAAACAAAACAAAAAAGAAAAACACAAAACAAAAAACTAAAGAGTCAGCAAACAAACTGTACTGGGGCAGTGCAGTTCATCAGCAGGTATAACAGGTCAAAAGGCAGGTGCTTTCCTACAAAAAAACACCAATGTAGAGTGTAGACTTTCAAAAATTAACCAACAGCAGGACAGTACAGAATCTGCAAGGACAGGCCCAAAGGCAGAGACACAAGGCAGGTGTTCTCTATGAAATAAGAAATAAGACCAAATGTTGAGAAAGAAGACACAGAGTGGTGTCCTTTGCATGTAGGGGGTTTAAAGAGAAAGGTGCCAGGAAGCAGCAATGTCAGCAGCAGTAAGAGCAACAGTGAACAGGTTTGGTTTTTCCTTGTAAAATGATTACAAAATTACTTTCTAATCTAATCAGTGGCATCCACAGTTGTTTGGTAGTTCTCCTGAACAGAAGGGCCACATCTATGCTGTCTGGTGACGAAAAAAAAAGTGTTGGAAGGCCCTTTCAAACATGACACTTGCAGGAGAGCAGGCCAGCACCCCAAATGCATATTGGACCATCTGTTTCATTCAATAACTCTTCCCCTCTTCAGAGGCATGCTTACCTACAGTTTTTCACCTTGACAGGCTCATGGCAATCATATTTCTGACTCATACATACAAGCCAGTGAGCGTGCCAAACAAACATCCAAGAGTACATGGTTATTTAATGATAACGTTGATTCAAATCAAAATAAATCCAACGCTTTTTGGGGAACAAACACAGGTGAGCAGGTAACAGATAAATCTGTGATTTACTACTTAGAAAGTTTCAGGAGGGCAGGTTACACCTGTGTTTTTGAATGCAGCACTAATGAACTCGACTGTCAGTCCTACATATTGCAGAGATGAACCAGAGCTTTGCAGTCACGCAACAAAATTCCTCCGTCTTACATCACAAATGTGGGTGATAACTCTATTAATTGCTCTGCTGTGTCTGTTTCAATTATTCTTGTGCTCTTGCCTGCAGAGCACTACACAAAGAGACTCAGGGATTGTGGGATATATAGTTTCTTCACAGGAAATGTTAGTTCTCACACTATAAACAGAGGTCAGGAATTAACCTGTGCAATGCCATGTGGAATGCCTCTTGCTTGAATACAAGCAGAAACCTCTGACACAGGAATGGGAGATTTACTTTACTACAGGTTTTGTGTACAGTGCAGCACCATGAAACTATATGATCACTACACATCCTATGTATTTGAAAAACGCAGGTAGGAAAGTGTACCATGCCTTTAAATTCTCTCCTTAGCTAATATTTAAGTTTGTTGGTTTTCATTTTTGTGATGCATTAGAAAAGGAGCAAGATATACAGAATAAAATGTATATTATCTACACAGTAAACTACTGTATTTTTATATTTTTT
The DNA here is from genome assembly GCF_062004578.1 of Staurois parvus. Taxonomy (NCBI): domain Eukaryota; kingdom Metazoa; phylum Chordata; class Amphibia; order Anura; family Ranidae; genus Staurois; species Staurois parvus. The sequence continues at coordinate 7,020,166 of NW_028317947.1, read as the reverse complement.
TTCTATAGTTTACATAGAGAATAAAATAATTTTTTCAAGACAGTTATCACCAAAAGAAAATGTTTCTATTCCCAAAAAATTATGTATGCATTACTTTGATATCCAAAGCAATGCACATAGCAGAGTGTAAACAATGCTCTGGTCTAAAGATACATTCACACCACAATAAAGGCCAGTGCAAATTCTGATTCTTGCTGTGGCCACTGGCCCTGTTTACTATAATGACAGGTTGCTCGTATTCGTAGCTGTCTGCTAGCTAGAGATTACCTGTAGTGATCGCTGCTGGATGCATACAAAGCGCATCCAGCAGCAATCACCGCAGGTAATCACTGGCTGTGCAGAGAACCGCGAATAAATGCGACCACCGCTGACTTGTCATTAATGGGAATAGGGCTGGCGATCACACCTAGACCCTCAGAGCCACAGCAGGAATCACAAGATTCCTGCTGCTACAATTTTGCGCTGACCTAAATCACCTTAGGGTGTATAGTTGCTAGCGCTGAACTGGTTAAAGCTTTCTGTAACACCTACAATCCTATGAATAACTGCCAGCTTACTACAACTCCAAATGGACAGCAATGTATTTACTGCCAGTGCAGTGTAGAGACCTGCGTCCACTTTACAGGAACACTTGAAATTCAAGCTGTAGCATAGACAGAATTCTATATTGAACATACAGTACATGACAGCATCACTTGTGTATACAACAGATTTCTGTGTCTTTCACATGGACAGCCAGGGGACAATAAAAAAGGGTGGTTGAGCTGCAGTTTTACCACCCACTTTAAACCCACTATAAAGCCAGAAGAGACTGTACGCTAAATAAAACTATCTGGATAAATCTAATGTGGCCTGTCAAGTTGACAAGTGGCACCTCTTGTCAAATCCTCCTATTCAATTCAGCAGGACTGCACTACAACCACGAGTCAAATGCTTGGTTAGGAGGTGTTAGTAGGAATGCTTTTCAGAGATAGCCAAAGTGTGAACTTCGCCTTATTACATAGTTGCAGAACTGGAAGAATACAGCACCAAAAGTTAAATAATCTGTCAGCTGCAGCAAACACTTTCCTGTAGTCCTTTTATAGAAGTTACACATTTCTAACATTTTTGGCTCTATACACCACCACAATGGATTTGAAATGAAACAAGCAAGATGTGCTTTAACTGCAGACTGTCAGCTTTAATTTGAGGGTATTTACATCCAAATCAGGTGAACGGTGTAGGAATTACAATAGTTTGCATACAGTCAGGTCCATAAATATTGGGACATCGACACAATTCATACATTTTTGGCTCTATACACCACCACAATGGATTTGAAATGAAACAAACAAGATGTGCTTTAACTGCAGACTGTCAGATTTAATTTGAGGGTATTTACATCCAAACTAGGTGAATGGTGTAGGAATTACAACAGTTTGCATATGTGCCTCCCACTTGTTAAGGGACCAAAAGTAATGGGACAGAATAATCATCATAAATCAAACTTTCACTTTTTAATACTTGGTTGCAAATCTTTTGCAGTCAATTACAGCCTGAAGTCTGGAACGCATAGACATCACCAGACGCTGGGTTTCATCCCTGGTGATGGCATTTTCCCTTCAGTTTTGTCTTCAGCAAGTGAAATGCATGCTCAATCGGATTCAGGTCAGGTGATTGACTTGGCCATTGCATAACATTCCACTTCTTTCCCTTAAAAAACTCTTTGGTTGCTTTTGCAGTATGCTTTGGGTCATTGTCCATCTGCACTGTGAAGCGGCGTCCAATGAGTTCTGAAGCATTTGGCTGAATATGAGCAGATAATATTGCCCGAAACACTTCAGAATTCATCCGGCTGCTTTTGTCAGCAGTCACATCATCAATAAATACAAGAGAACCAGTTCCATTGGCAGCCATACATGCCCACGCCATGACACTACCACCACCATACTTCACTGATGAGGTGGTATGCTTAGGATCATGAGCAGTTCCTTTCCTTCTCCATACTCTTCTCTTCCCATCACTCTGCTACAAGTTGATCTTGGTCTCATCTGTCCATAGGATGTTGTTCCAGAACTGTGAAGGCTTTTTTAGATGTCGTTTGGCAAACTCTAATCTGGCCTTCCTGTTTTTGAGGCTCACCAATGGTTTACATCTTGTGGTGAACCCTCTGTATTCACTCTGGTGAAGTCTTCTCTTGATTGTTGACTTTGACACACATACACCTACCTCCTGGAGAGTGTTCTTGATCTGGCCAACTGTTGTGAAGGGTGTTTTCTTCACCAGGGAAAGAATTCTTCGGTCATCCACCACAGTTGTTTTCCGTGGTCTTCCGGGTCTTTTGGTGTTTCTGAGCTCACCGATGTGTTCCTTCTTTTTAAGAATGTTCCAAACAGTTGTTTTGGCCACGCCTAATGTTTTTGCTATCTCTCTGATGGGTTTGTTTTGTTTTTTCAGCCTAATGATGGCTTGCTTCACTGAGAGTGACAGCTCTTTGGATCTCATCTTGAGAGTTGACAGCAACAGATTCCAATCGCAAATAGCACACTTGAAATGAACTCTGGACCTTTTATCTGCTCATTGTAATTGGGATGAGGGAATAACACACACCTGGCCATGGAACAGCTGAGAAGCCAATTGTCCCATTACTTTTGGTCCCTTAAAAAGTGGAGGCACATATGCAAACTGTTGTAATTCCTACACCGTTCACCTGATTTGGATGTAAATACCCTCAAATTAAAGCTGACAGTCTGCAGTTAAAGCACATCTTGTTTGTTTCATTTCAAATCCATTGTGGTGGTGTATAGAGCCACAAATGTTAGAATTGTGTCGATGTCCCAATATTTATGGACCTGACCGTACATTTTACAGTCAATATACAAGAAGAAATTATACATTACACATAATGCACAAGTAAATCAGACAATGAAACATTGAAGCAGAAATTCACCCAAAAGAGGAAATTCTGCTTTTCCTCCTCCTACCCCCTTCCTCTTCCATATTTGAAATGTTTTTTTGGGAGGGGAAGGGGAGAAGATACCCGATTTTGACAGATACCCGCTCCCACTTCTTCTCCATTCGCCTAGGTGACCGGAGCGGAAGTTCGGCCCCCTCCTTCTCCTGCAGCCTCTTGGGACATATCAGAGGTCCAAGGAAACTGCGGAACTGTTCTTGGGGTGCAGCGCAGCTCATGCATGCACAGTGGGAAGCCGGCTGTGAAGCCACAAGGAGTCACAGCCAGTTGCTTTCAGTTAAGATACCAGCGACCCGGACCCGAAGACAGGGCAAAGAGCCAGATTTGGTGAGGACATTGCTGGATACTGGGACAGGTACAGCATTTGTAGCTGCTGACTTTTACATTTTTCTTTACAGGGTGAAGATCCTCTTTAATGTTACTATTTGTTTAACAGTCTGCTACTTTTTAGGCCTCATGCACATGGAGCTTACAGGCATTCAGGGTTTTTTCTATTATGTCTGTAAAAACACATCTATGTTAGCCTATGTGGCCATACATTTACATTTACAGGCATATTTGAAGAAGAGCTTTTACATGCAGAAAAAGAAAAAGAAAACAACAAAGGCGCATTCTGAGAGAAGCTTTTGAGCAGAAAAATCATGCATACTATGTAAACGTGCATAAACGAGCATGTATTCGTGTTATGTATTCCAATAGCCATAATAAATGAGTATTATGTCCAGTAGAATGCATTTACTTGTAAACATGCATACATAAAGTAACATTAGAGGCACTTTTCTGCCAAGTTCCGGCAGAAAAATGCTGCTTATTTTCATAAATCCACATGCATGAGACATAATATAAGAACAAATGTGGAAAAAAGTGACTTGGAAGGCTCTGCGTAACAGAGACCCCCAGATGAGGAACAGGTGGTATTTCAAGAAAAAAGGTGTATACAAGAGTGAGGGCCAATTCACACCAGAATCACACAGAAATGCGGTCCTCATTCTTGTTCATTCTCCTGCAGTGTGATTTGCAAGCCCATTTGATAGGGCTGCAAATCACACCAGAACGCACAAAAAGCAGTTCATGCACTACTTTTGAAAAACTTGCAGTAACCAAATTGCATGGTACTGTGGCACCCTGCGATCTGGTGCCCTCAAAAGCACTGCATTTGCAATCTGCATTTGGGGTGCCATTAACAATGTATTGGCACCTGCAGCAAATTGCAAAGGCAGCGTGGGAAATGCACAGGTAACGCACCTTTCCTGCACCGCATTCTGTTGTAAAGTGACCCTGAATCTAAGAGGTTTTGTAATGAGACTGACTTACCTGGCCATTCAGAGCTGTATTAGGCCTTGGCCAAATTGCTGATGCTCTTCAAGAAATACCATTCTTTAGTTCCATATGGAACTGTAGGCTGGTGGGTGGACCTGTAGCAGGCTCAAGTTGAGGCTAGATATAATCAGAAGGCAGGCTTCAGGTGCTGATTTCCAACAGTCTCATGACTTGAAAAAAATGGTTTCCACAGTCTGTCCCTGATGCTGCACAGCCCTGTAAAAAAAACACAAAACATACAGTACAGCAGTTGTTAAAAATAATGCCGCTGCTTCAAAACTAGATGGGAGGCAACCTTTCATGACCCTTCCACTGTAACCAGTCCTAGTGTTTCGCTGAGTTACATATGCACTAGTGCAGCCAGCCAGTCAGACAATTCAAGGTCTGAATCATCATTAGGGATGCCCTTCACACCTGGAACAGTCTATGCGTGAGGCCAAGAACTGCAATCCATATCCCACTTGCTGCTACATTTGTGGTGATAGGAGTTGACTTGGCATCCTTATCCCCCACAGACAGCTATTAGGCCTTGGCTCCTATTACACATATCAAGTTCAGATTGTACTCCTGTATGTATAGCATTAAATCTTTAGTTTAAAGACAAAAAGAAAAATTAGGTGAGAGAGGTGAACAAGGCCCAGGAAATCACAAAACAAGAACAGAACATTTGAGAGTGGTAACTTTGGTTGTGTTTAGGCTGGCTATTCATTTAGGCTGGTGATACACAACAAAAGGAGAAAATAAGGACCCACAATGCATGATATGAGAGTTTTGGTGTGCTGCAAGTGAATCCATTGGCACCGTATATACTATACACACTGGACACAAGGAGCTGTGCGTTACTGTGCAAGTGTGGCCAACCACTCATTACTGCATGGGGAATCCAGCACACACACACACAGACACACACATGTCAAACAGGGACTTTTAATTTTACAGGTATAAAAAGGAATGCTAGTGTGGCGGTACTACACACAGTAGTAAGAGGCAAGTGTGCCCTATTACTGATAGGCCAATAACGGTGTTATTGCGTGCATGGAACAGCATAAGACGCTCAGCCGCAGTAAGACATCTGAATGGTGTAAACGTTTCAAAGATGGCCATATGCCTGTCAGTGACAATCTCGGCTGTGGTGGTTCCCAGCCCACAGCAGTCATTCCTGGGATAACTCTGCGTGTGCAACTCCTGATCCTGGATAATGGACACATAAAATGTTGTGAAATTTCACAAGAGACTAATCGTTCTGTGGGAACGGTAAACACAGTGAAGTGAAGCAGGCTGTCCTAGGATGGTCCAGCCGTACTGACAAAACTTTCTATGCCAAAGCTTTCCAGGCATTAGTTAAACGCTGGGATAAGTGTATAAATGTCACAGGGGAGTATGTCGAAAAATAAATGCAGTTTCCACTCCTTGAAATTTTTTCTTTCATTATATAAACTAAAAAATCCTGGTTTGACTTGAACACCCCATATATACAGTTAGGTCCATATATATTTGGACACAGGCACAATTTTAGATTTTTCTGGTATTTACAAAACATATTCAAGCTATAGTTATATAATGGATATGGGCTGAAAGTGCACACTCTCAGGTTTAATTTGAGGGTATGTACATCCAAATTGGAGGAAGGGTTTAGGAATTACAGCTCTTAAGAGTAGCCATCCCCACTTTTTCAAAGGACCAAAAGTAATTGGACAATTGAATCAAAAGCTGTTTCATGGCCAGGTGTGGGCTACTCCTTCGTTATTTCTTCTTCAATTAAGCAAGTAAAAGGTCTGGAGTTGATTCTAAGTGTGGTATTTGCATTTGGAATCTATAGCTGTGAACTTACATCATGTGTTCAAAGGAACTGTCCATACAAGTAAAACAGGCCATTGTAAGGCTTCAAAAATTAAACAAATCCATCAGAGATAGCAGCAACATTAGGAGTGGCCAAATCAACAGTTTGGTACATTCTGAGGAAAGAAGAACGCACTGGTGATATCAGCAATATAAAGAGGCAAGTCCACGGAAGACAACAGTGGCGGATGATCGCAGGATCCACTCTATTGTAAAGAAAAACACATTCACAACATCCAGACAAGTGAAGGACACTCTCCAAGAGGTGGGCGTATCATTGTCAAAGTCTACAATCAAGAGAAGAATTAAGGAGAGCAAATACAGAGGGTTCACCACAAGGTGCAAACCATTCATAAGCCTGAAGAATATAAAAACCAGATTAGATTTTGCCAAAAAAACATCTAAAAAAGCCAGACCAGTTCTGGAAAAGCATTCTTTGGACGGAAGATTAATCTGTACCAGAATGACGGAAAGAAAAGAAGTTTGGAGAAGCCTTGGAACAGCTCATGATCCAAAGCACTCCACATCATCTGTAAAACATTGTGAAGGAAATGTGATGGCATGAGCATGCATAGTTTTCAGTGGCACGGTGTCATCGATGTTTATTGATGATGTGACAGAAGACAGAAGCAGCCGGATGAATTCTGCAATGTTTAGTTATATACTGTCATCCCAGATTCAGCTAAATGCAGCAAAGTTGATTGGACGGCACTTCATAGTACAGATGGACAATGATCCAAAACACACTGCAAACGCAACCCAGGAGCTTTTGAAGGAAAAGATGTGGAATATTCTGTAACGGCTGAGTCAATCACCTTCTCCCAACCCAATTGAGCATGCATTTCACTTGCTGAAGGCAAAACTAAAGGTAGAAAGACCCACAAACAATGAATAACTGAAGACAACTGCAGTTAGAGCCTGGCAAAGCATCAGAAAGGAGGAAACCCAGTATTTGGTAATGTCCATGGGTTCCTGACTTCAGGCAGTCATTGCCAGTAAAGGATTCTCAACAAAATATTAAAAATAAACATTTTATTTATGATTATATTCATTTGTTCAATTACATCTGAGCCCCTGAAAATGGAGGGATTGTGTATAAAAATGGTTGCAGTTCCTAAAATTTGTGCTTGATATTTATGTTCAACCCCTTGAATTAAGCTAAAAGTTTGCACTTCAAATTAGTTTGGATTATTTCATTTTAATTTATTCTGCTGGCATACAGAGCCAAAGTATGAAAATTGCACCTGTGGCCAAATATACGCCTGCCTTTACACACACATGAACTTTAATGGCATCCCAGTCTTAGTCTGTAGAGATCAATATTGAGTTGGCCCCGCCCTTTGCAGCTATAACAGCTTCAACTCTTCTGGGAAGGCTGTCCACAGGGTTTAGGAGTGTGTCTACGGGAATATTTCTAAAATTCTTCCAGAAGTGCATTTGGGAAGTCAGGCACTGATGTCGGACGAGAAGGCCTGGCTCGCAGTCTCTGCTCTAATTCATCCCAAAGGTGTTCTATCTGGTTGAAGTCAGGAATCTGTGCAGGCCAGCCAGGTTCCTCCACCCCAAATTCACTCATTCATGTCTTTATGGACCTTGACTTGTGCACTGGTGTGCAGTCATGTTGGAACAGAAAGGGGTCATCCCCTACTATTCCCACAAATTTGGGAGCATGAAATTGTCCAAAATGTCTTGGAATGCTGACGCCTTAAGAGTTCCCTTCACTGGAACCAAGGGGCCAAGCCTAACCCCTGAAAAACAACCCCACACCATAATCCACCCTCCACCAAACATTACACTTGCAGTCGGGCAAATACTGTTCTCCTGGCAACCATCAAACCTAGACACATCCATCGGATTGCCAGACAGAGAAGCATGATTCATCACTCCAGAGAACATGTCTCCACTGCTCTAGATTCCAGTGGTGACATGCTTTACACCACGCTTTGCATTGCGCTTGGTGAAGTAAGGCTTGGCTGTAGCTGCTTGGCTATGAAAACCCATTCCATGAAGCTCTCCCACACGAAGTTTGGTGGTCTTTAGCTACTGACTCTTCAGACAGTTGGTGACTTCTGCGAAATGTGCGCTTTAGCATGCGCAGACCCTGCTCTGTCATTTTAAGTGGCCTACCACTACGTGGCTGAGTTGCTGTTCCCAGTTGCTTCCACTTAGTTATAATACCACTAACAGTTGACCGTGGAATAGTTAGTTGCAAGGAAATTTCACAGATGGACTTATTGCACAGGTGGCAACCTATCACGGTACCAATCTTGAATTCACTGAACTGAAAACGACCCATTCTTTCGCAAATGTTTGTAGAAGCAGTTTGCACGCCTAGGTGCTTGATTTTATACACCTGTGGCCATGGAGGTGATTGGAACACCTGAATCCAATGATTTGGAGGGGTGTCCCAATACTTTTGGAAATATAGTGTATACATATGTTTGTGTGTGTGTATATATATATATATATATATATATATATATATATATATATATGTATGTAACACATCTCTGTTTCATTCAGTCCAGGTGTCATCTTGTCATTTATTGCTGGTAAAACTTGTAACAAGAAGGTTTGGGGACATAAAATACTCCAGTCAACAATTAACAGTGAGAAGATAATCTTCTCCTTATCCAACTATGAATATTGGACTGTCTAAGGTCTCACTGGTGGGGACCATAAGGCAAGTCTCTTTGGCCTCTGGTTACACTGCACCTTTGCACAGCTATTGGTACCCAGTGAAATCTCAGGAACAGTACAAGAGGGCTCTTTTCTTTAAGCTCACAGTCCAGGTCACTGCTGAGGAGAGGAATGGCCAAAATCTAGGTCACTATGGGAGCAGTATCAGTCCAAGCAACCTCTGGTACCTATATCCTTAAAGCAAACAATCACCAGGAATCAATTCAGGGTGCTACACATGTATAAACACCTCAAACGTGATTTATTTTAATTTTTTTTCTAACATTCTATTATTTAGTAAATCATAAACCAAAACAGCCTTGGATAGGGTTCAGAAGGATTGGAACCTCCGGCAGATTTTTTGCTCTCCCCATCTGGAAGATTTTATCTCACTTCCTCTTTTGTTGACCACATGTTAAGTGAGTATAAGAGATCCTTGTAGGGACACAAAAACAAAAACCTGACAGTACTAACCCCTGCGCACACTATATTAAACAAAAAAACTTGGACACAATGGCCACTGGAGAGATAACTCAGTGCCTTTTATTGTAAGGAGTATGCTTTGGATTTTTCGGGAGTTGGGAGGGGCAAGGGACAGGGTTGCTCTAATATGGAGGTAGAAAATTTAAATTAGACAGGAATAAGTACAGTCCACGAGCCTTAGGAACATAGTAGCTTGGGAAAATGTGTACAGTTAGCAATAAAAGAACTTGCTAGGAAATAGTAGGTGTCAGCTGTAATTATTTATTCATGTTGGTTGTCTGGTATTTGTGAATTGTCTAGCTCCGGTCAAATATATGTCCAGAACAGATCTATCTCAGCACAATAAGCTTTGATCTAAACGTTTGCTGGTTGTACTGCAGAGGCTGAGATGTGCATTTGCCTGCACTTAAAGGGTCAGTCTGCACACAAAAGCGCTATGACAGGACTATTACATATGTGCCAGTGATTACATTTTTCTGTGGAATATTTTAAACAAAAGTTGAATGTACAGTAGAGCTTCTTTTCCTGTCATAATAGATTAAAGAACATACAAGGGAAATCATTTTCACTGACAAGCCCCATTAGTATATCTAAATTGCTTTTGTCTGGGTTTATTTTCCTCTCCTACTGCCACTGAGCCTGGTAGTGAGCCTGTATTATTTTTTCTCTGAGGCCCATTGACAGTAGAATTTGTAGAACTTCATAGATCATTATTGTCAGACTTACACCTCCAAAGTTTCTAGGTTGGGGAACGGATCATATTTTAAAGAAACCTGGTCTCCACAAAAAGGACAACATTTCAGGTATAAAGTACAGACACTTAGACATTCCTGTACATCTCAGCAGCAGCTTCAGTCTAAAAGTGAGGCCGAATACCAGTCGTTCTGATGGAGAAGGCTCTGAAATCGGGTAGTGTGGTAGCTTGGTGCTAAGTCCCATACTTTCTCACTGCTTTTGGCTCATAATTATGATGGGCTACCTCACTGGCCAATAGGAATGACCGAAGAAGGCAAGGAGTGAGCAAGCTTCGCCATTACAAGAAACAGCCAAGGTCTGTCAGAACAGCCTATTCAAATTTTCAGGCCTTTTGAGGCTACTTTATTACTATTAGTAGTAGTACTGTAATGTACAAGGGCTCTTCAAAAAGTTTCTGCACTTTTTTTAACTCTATTTTATTGAAGACTCCTTGTAACATAATAATTAGAGATGAGCGAATCGAACATGGCGAAGTGGAATTCGTTTCGAATATCAGGAAAAATTCGATTCGCGCCGAATCCGAAAATTAGCAAACTTCGGATGCACGAATCGAATTTTCCCAAAAATGGCGGCGACATGTGTGGCGACGGAGCGGGGATCTCTGGGAAGGCGCGCAGACAAGGTGCGCTGACCCATAATGCATTCATTCATGACATGTGATCGCATTAGCCAATCAGCAGCCAGCCAGCCAGCACTGTGTAATGGTGGAGCTATAAATTGCGGCCATCTTACAATTCTCCATTAGCCTCTGGTCATTCAAGAGAGACAGACCTGTCTGTATTAGGGACAGAGTTACGGCCAGAGAGACTTTAGGGTCACAGAATCGTTACTCAGGGACACAGAATCGTTACTCAGGGACACAGAATCGTTACTCAGGGACACAGAATCGTTACTCAGGGACACAGAATCGTTACTCAGGGACAGACACAGAATTGTTACTCAGGGACAGACACAGAATTGTTACTCAGGGACACAGAATTGTTACTCAGGGACACAGAATCGTTACTGAGGGACACAGAATCGTTACTCAGGGACACAGAATTGTTACTCAGGGACACAGAATTGTTACTCAGGGACAGACACAGAATTGTTACTCAGGGACACAGAATTGTTACTCAGGGACACAGAATCGTTACTGAGGGACACAGAATCGTTACTCAGGGACACAGAATCGTTACTCAGGGACACAGAATTGTTACTCAGGGACACAGAATCGTTACTCAGGGACACAGAATCGTTGAATTAAAGAGTATGTCAGACAACACGCAGAGGAGTGGCAGAGGAGGCAATGTTTCAGGAGCGAGCAGACGTGGCAGCAGAGGAAGGGGTCGAGGCAGCACTAGTTGCAGCCAGAGGCCAGTGCTCCCGGTGTCATCCAGCGGTCGTGTCTCCACCGACAACCCTGCGGTCATCGATTGGTTGGCTCGGTCGTCTTCCTCTTCCCAGGTCACCTCTGACACCTACAGCCAACGGTCGGTGGGTACGTCAGACACAACCGTTAGTTGGCATGGCCCGGGAGCAAGCCCACTGAAATCACGTGTCCTCTACCTGCCCCTGTCCTTTGGTGTTCCCTCACCAAGCGAAGTATCGCATGCTGTGGGCTCAGCCCCACTGTACAGTGAGGAAGAGCTAACAGAGGGCGGTCAGGAACGGGGGGAGACATCCGCCTCTTCAGCAGCCAGGCGAAGAAGTACTGGTGAGGAGAGTGGCTCGGTAGCCGGTCTAGAGACAGGTCTGTCTCCTGACCCACACGCAGCCGAGGGGGCTAGTAGTGAGGCGGAGACCCTAATTGATCGCACTTGGCAGCCTCGTCGTCATCTGCCAGGCCCGTAATCTGCCATGGGCCCCCGTACCAACTCCTCATGCTGCTGCCAGGCCCGTAATCTGTCATGGGCCCCTGTACCGCCTCCTCATGCTGCTGCCAGGTCCAGAGTGTGTCATGGGTCCCTGTACGGCCTCCCATTGCTGCTGTCTCCATCGCCACACTCTGCCATGTGCCACTTTCAGGTCTCCTCACACTGCTGGTGGGTTCCATTTTGTCATAGGGTGCTGTATGGCCTCCCATTGCTGCTGCCTCCACCGCCACACTGTGGCTCCACACTCTGGTTTTGGCCCCGTGACTGCCCAAATGAGTGAAGTGTGCGGTGATTCTAAGATCGACGGCACTCATCTGCATGTCATACTGACTGACAGTATTATTTCTCTTCCCCAGCAGACTCCAAGGGCATTTAAATTAAAGGTACAGTGTTCTGCACGAATATAAAGGCTCTCTGAAGCCTAGAAACACCCTTTTTATAAGTTAAATTCGCAGCGAATATATTCGACTCGAATCAAATTTATTCCGCGAATTCGCCGAATCAGCCGAATCGAATTTTTGAATAATTCGCTCATCTCTAATAATAATAATATATGTTTTTAAAGCTTTTTTCATCCCTGAAGACTCAAAGTGCTTTATCTGCTGATGGGGCTTATGACGAGGCAGCTATCTTGAGCGTTGCAGAATAACCAGTGTTTGAGTATCTGGGAATTTTACGGCACAAATTTTTGCAATGTCAAATATTTTGCATAAACTGTATATAAACTCTTATATGGTCAATATTTTATTATTAAAAAAATAAAACATCATAAAAACACTGGCTATCATAACAATGGTATTACTCATACAAGGTCTCCATATTACGTATAGTGTTTATATATATATATATATATATATGTATATACACACATATATACACACACTATATTACTAAAAGTATTGGGACGCCTCCCTTTACATGCACATGAACTTAACAGGCATCCCAGTCTTAGTTCGTAGGGTTTAATATTGAGTTGGCCCGCCCTTTGCAGCTATAACAGCTTCAACTCTTCTGGGAAGACTGTCCACAAGGTTTAGGAGTGTGTCTATGGGAAGGTTTAATCATTCTTCTAGACGAGTATTTGTGAGGTCAGGCACTGATGTCAGACAAGGCCTGGCTCGCAGTCTCCGCTCTTCATCCCAACGGTGTTCTATCGGGTTGAGGTCAGGACTCTGTGCAGGCCAGTCAAGTTCCTCCACCCCAAACTCACTCATCCATGTCTTTATGGACCTTGCTTTGTGCACTGGTGGGCAGTCATGTTGGAACAGGAAGGGGCCATCTCCAAACTGTTCTCACAAAGATGGGAGCATGAAATTGTCCAAAATACCTTGGTATGTTGACTCCTTAAGAGTTCTCTTCACTGGAACTAAGGAGCCCCTGAAAAACAAAACCACATCATAATCTCCCCTTCACCAAACATTACACTTGGCACAATGCAGTCAGACAAGTACTGTTCTCCTGGCAACTGCCAAACCCAGATACGCCCATCAGATTGCCAGACAAAGAAGCATGATTCGTCACTCCAGAGAACATGACTCCACTGCTCTAGAGTCCAGTGGTGGCGAGCTTTACACTACATCCGGCGCTTTGCACTGCACTTGGTGATGTAAGGCTTGGATGCAGCTGCTCGGCCATGGAAACCTATTCCATAAAGCCCGCTACATGCTTTTGTGCTAATCACTAAATTTGGAGGTCTTTAGCTATTGACTCTGCAGGCCATTGGCGACTTCTGTGAACTATGCGCTTCAGCATTCCCAGACCCTGCTCTGTCATTTTACGTGGCCTACCACTTCATGGCTGAGGAGTTGTTGTTCCAATTTGTTTCCACTTTGTTATAATACCACTAACAGTTGACCGTGGAATATTTAGTAGCAAGGAAATTTCACGGATGGACTTATTGCACAGGTGGCAACCTATCACAGTACCACATTTGAATTCACTGAGCTCCTGAGAGCGACCCATTCAAAATGCTTTATCTGGGACATACGGCGAGGCAGCCATCCTGGGCTCTGTAGAATATCATACTAGGGCTAATTTTAGACAGGAGTCAATTAACCTACCAGCATGTCTTTGGAGAGTGGGAGCAAACCGGAGTACCCAGAGGAAATTCATGCAAGCACAGGCAGAACCTGGACAAAAAAAGTATGGGGGATAGTAGGCACATGTGCCCAGATTGTATGTCACTTGTCATTTTAAGGCCTCTTTTACACAGGCGGCAAGGGGGTGGTTGAACTGCATTTTTCTGCCCCCCCCCCCAACTGCCCACCTAAAACTTAACATGGCAGGTGGAGGGGTTTGCAAAATGTCATGGTAAATTTAATTTGCATGACTTTTGTCCACGTGATAGAAGCCTAAAGCCTAGTATACACAGGCCGAATGTTGGGCGGCATCAGCCAGTTCAATAGAAACTAACCAACATTCGGCCCCTGTGTACATCAGTCTTCTATCAAAGGGGCATGACCAAAAAAGGTCTGCTGACTGGCTCCCAGTCAGCGCTCTCAGCCTATGGATGAGAGCACTGACCAGAGTGTTTTGGCAGGGGGCCTTCCTTCCTGTCAGAACACAATAGCACAGCAGGGAAGATCGCTGTACTAACATTGAATAGTTAGTACAGCGGCTCCTCCTGAGCTGTCAAGTTTTTCTTGTTGAGCCCGCTGGGTTGAACACAAAAAAACTAGTAGTGTGCACCAGGCTTAAATCTGGAAAGAGCACTACTGGAGCCACGTAATAGAACTGTAATCTGGGATATGGTGAGATTAGGCAATCTCCTACCCTATTTTACAACAGTGTTTAGTGTCTCTAAAACTTTACCCATAGTTGAAAAAGCTATGTGTACCTGCAGAATGCAATTAGTCCATTGCACTTCAATTCCCTTGATTATATACAAAATAGCTTCTGGGGAAGGGGAATTCCCTCTGTTACTATACAGAAAATTAAACTGTTTGCTGGATGTTCGATAATCTCTTTATTTAATAAAAACATTTTAAACTGGCTGATTTTCATTCATAAAAATCTCACCAGTTCGTCTTCACATCATTTAGTGAAATTAACAAACATTGCAAGACAAACAGCTTCAATGAGCAACAAGATAAACAAAAATGTGCGCTCTTGTTGAGCCTTCTGGGTATTTTCCCTCCACATTATGAAGCAAAGCGATATCAGACCTAGAGAGAGATATGATACCCAGAGTGTGTCAGCCTGCCCGCCTCTCTTATTATGCTCCATTTCCTTCACATGTCTGGGATTGTCTCATACCCACCCTGAAGGAATCTGTAACCCAGAAAGGATGCTGCAATATTATTTTTAGGGAGATGCCCATATGCAGCAGAAGGAGAAGATTCATGGAGCATTATGAGATGTAGAGATGTTACACAGAACACTGGAAGGTCAGAGCCAGCACCATGTGCAGCACTGGAATCATTAAAGGAAAACTCTAGCCTGATAAAATAACAGAATACTGTTTAAAAATCAGGATGCAGTGTCTAGTGGTGTACTTGACCATTTTAAGGGAAGAAATTGCCCCAAGATCAATATATAGGGAGATATCAACCAATGATCATGATCCTTGCTCACCGCAGACAGAAAAGTACATATAATAATTAGGAGGGTCCTTCATACTACACAGGAGAGAAAAGGATTAGCACAGTGGGAACATTTTCAGCACTTTTTTTAATCTCCAGCATCAAGTAACTTGCATACACACTGTTAAAAGCATAGCAAGTTGATAAAAGTGTAACTCCAGCCGAAACTATTTTTTCAGTTTTGGGTTGAGTGGAAACAAGTAAACTGTATCTGAGCACCAAAAACTCTATTTTTTTCAATATTCAGAGCTAAGTCACCCCTCTATCCATGTCCCTATGCTTTATTTTGTTGAGAAATCACTTTGAACCCCCCCATCCACAGTATTTCCTAGCTGCAGTCATAATGAGTAAGGGCATGTGGGGTGGTGCACCAAGGTGTGGTGGCAGTGAAGACACAGAGTCCAGTTGCAAAAACAGAACTTGTACTAAAGTCAAAGTTCAACTTACAAACAGCCCAGGGGAAAGGCAGCCAACCAGTAACACAGGGTTTAATTGCATAGGAGTGTGCCAGCAGCGTCGGTCTTAGAGGGCAGAAAGCAGCCTGCACCCAAATGGGAGGATTCCAGCAAAGATGGCGTGCCCCTGTCCTCTCCCTACTAGTCTGAAACCTTTCTCTACTGCTATTCACTTAGCCCGACAGAGTGATCTATCCCTATGCTACCCACTAGCAAAATGTGTGCCAAGCCAGGGTCTTAAATAGATTCTGCCTGACCCAAGATGGCCACCAGAGTCACATGGAGTGGCAGCATCCAATCGGATTGCTTCCCCAGTGACCAAGAAAACCATAGAACAGTATGTTGCGCTTGACTTCCTCTCCCTCTGCAGTGCCGCTGTCGCTGCTGCTGGAGCTGAGGTCCTTCCCTACAAGTGCCTCGTGCTCCAGTGTTTTGCTTGCTGTCAGATACTGCTATCTGTTCCTGTTCCTGCCCTGTACGCTGTACCCGTATCCAGCTGCCTTGCACCTGCTTTCCCTTGTTCTTGATCCCAATTTTGGTTCCCCCTTCCCATCTGCTCTTTGCATCTTCAGTTTTCCCCTGCTTTTTGTGTTCCTCATTGACATGACCTATGACATGCACAGTTTTAGGCCTCTTTCACCTGGACGTTCCGATTGAGTCCGCCTGCCCGTTTTTCAGGCGGAACCGATTAGAACCTCCATTCTCCTCTATGGAGCAGTGGCAAATGCAATCCGACCCGCAAAAAAGGGACAGATGGGAATCCAATTCCCCTTCCGTACATCGGATGGGATCGAATGGAATTAGACAGGTGGTCCGTTTTCATCCGACTGCCAAATGAGGAGAGCAAGCTACTGTGTCTACTCTGCAGCAGCGGAGCAGACACAGACCTGTCATCCGCTTGCTTAGCGGGGATCAGTGGAGAGATCCCCCGCTGAGCAAGCAGATCCACTAAATGGGTCCGCCCCATGTAAAAGGACCCTTAATAACATATGTCAAAGTTGCAAAACAGTGTTCAGGCATTAAAATTTGTTTTACCGTCATCGTGAAGGGGTTAATGTCCGGAAGGTCAACAACATCCTATTTTTTTGTTTTTGCTGGTTGAACGAAAAAAAGCACAAAAACAAATAAATTTCCCCTGCTGCACTATTGTATTCTGACAGCAGGGATTGACCCCCCCCCCCTTCCCGTCAGAATACACAGATCAGTGTTGCAGTCAGTGGCTGCATGCACTGATCGAATGCTGGTTTTACAGCAGGACTGTTCTATAGAAGCAGATCTTCCAGCAGGACTGTTCTACAGAAGCTGGTCTAACAAACAGCTTCTGTTGAACAGAGAAGGACACGGACACACACACAAATTCAGCTGCTTCCCGCTGAACTGGCTGTATTCTGATACTTGCATATTGGTACCCAAAACAAAACAAAAAAATGTTTGGGCTGGAAAAACAATTTTGATAGGACTGTGTGTGCTAGCTAAGTGTTGAGGTCTTTAAGCTGGATGTAGATGGAAATGTGTTTTACTCGATCCAACCAAGGTTCCCTCATATACAAAGTGAATAGCAAACAACTAATAAACTGGCAAATACTGAACACACATTTTCCAACATGATAAAAATTAATTCTCTGCAGATCATTGTTAACAATCGCAGACTGCAGAGCGGTGAACATTTCTATAAAATCTGTTACGCAGAGTGCATACCGTTGGCAATGCCAATTTCCAGAAAAATCTTTTCAAACTGCAATTTATTGCATTTTTGAGAGTTGTATTATCTATGATTGTCTTTTGTGTAGGTGTAAATGTACCTTCAAGGCCAACATGCATTAGTCCACTCTAACTACCAGGAACATGTGACAATCAATAGTGGATGCACAGCTAGAAAATTTCACAAAAGATTCATGAAAGCTAATTGGCTATTGTTATGGGTCACTGCACATTTATACTATGTTAATGATATCACCATTTTGACATTAATGGTGCCAATAGGGAGCTGGCTGCATCTGACTGCCACGTAATGACCTTGTCATTTAATCCCTGCAGGCACACATGGGGGGGGGGGGGGTGCGAAAAAGTTTCTTTAGTCTAATGTGTTTTATTTGCCATTTTGTATGTTATTAAGCTGTGATACATGTTGAGTTTCCTAAAAACATTATAGGGAGAGATTTACTAAAACTGGAACAAGCAAAATCTGGTGCAGCGCTGCATAGAAACCATTCAGTTTTCAGGTATTATTGTCAAAGTTTAAAAGAGAAGTATGGGGTTTGTTTTTTTTTCACCAAATTATACTCATCTAGGTGGATGCAGCATTGGTCCAATGCTGCATTTGTGCCCCGCCGGCTTTAAGTGTGACAACTAGTGATCACAGGACCGCTGAGTTCTCACAACATCTCTGAGTACAGAGCGGCGACTGCCAGTGGCCCCCAAAATGGGGACGGACAGAACGAACTGCACTCCTGTAATCCACAGGAGAAGTACAGCCAAAAGCTTTGGCTGTACTTCTCCTTTAATTGAACAATTAATTATGTATGAATCCATACTAATATATTACATGGTTGCCTATAATATTACACTGTTCAACAG
The DNA here is from genome assembly GCF_062004578.1 of Staurois parvus. Taxonomy (NCBI): domain Eukaryota; kingdom Metazoa; phylum Chordata; class Amphibia; order Anura; family Ranidae; genus Staurois; species Staurois parvus. The sequence goes on along the minus strand of NW_028317947.1, from coordinate 7,001,667 downwards.
GTAAAACGTTTTGGGCATAAAATTAGCTAATCTTACATAATTTTGGGGTGCTGAAGACGAAAATGACCCTAAAAAATGTTGATTGGCTCTAGTTTCCATGATATATTCACCCAGCTAATGACGTAAGCCATTCAAAATTATGATGCAACTTCAGCTGCATATTGCGCAATTGATACTGGTGACCAATAGAAAATTGCATGTATACTGAGATGATGCAATATTAGCCTTTAATTGCATCACTTCACTGCATAAAAGCTGCAGTATCTGTAGCTGATTGTAGTTCGACAGCGTCTTTACATTTCGTTTTATGCTTATATAGGCTACTCAGTAATGCCTCGAACTTGTGTGAATAAAGCAGATAATTTCTGCTATATCTGCGGTGAAATAACTTTTATCTCACAAAAAAGGAGGATAACAGGAATGATTAAGAAAGCCTACAACTTGTATTTTGGCTGCAAGATAGGAGACCAGGACAAGAGCTGGGCACCACATATATGCTGCAATTCTTGTGGGACGGCACTGGAGCAATGGTTGAATGGAAAAAAGGCATCTATGCCTTTCGCCGTGCCAATGATTTGGAGAGAGCCAACAGATCATGTTAGTAATTGTTACTTTTGTATGGTGCCTCCAACAAAAGGGCTAAATAAGAAGAAAAAGTTATCTGTGCACTATCCAAATATTCCATCGGCAATACGTCCAGTTCCTCATGGAGAGGGGCTACCAATTCCTAAAGCACCAGAATCCTTCGTGGTTGAGTCAAGTGAGGAAGAACCTGAAGCGTGTAGTCATCAACCGTCAACCTCACATGACCTAGACTTTCTTCCATCCACACCCACTGAACCACACCTCATTACACAAGTGGAATTGAGCGATCTTATCAGAGACCTGGATCTTCCGAAGAACAAGGCAGAGCTTTTGGGGTCAAGACTACAACAGTGGAATCTCCTAGCAAGTGATGTTCGTATGTCTTTCTACCGTCATCGTCAGAAAGATCTGATCCCATTCTTCGTCCAGGAAGGTGATATTGCTGTATGTAACAATGTTCATGGTTTAATCTCAGCCATCGGCGTATGCTATGATCCCGATGAGTGGAGGCTGTTCATTGATGCTTCAAAGGCGAGTCTTAAAGCTGTTTTGCTCCATAATGGCAATCAGCTGCCGTCAGTTCCAGTTGCTTACGCAGTTTCAATGAAAGAAACGTATGAAAACTTGAAAGAGCTTTTAAGGTGCATCAACTATGATGAACATCAATGGTCGATTTGTGGTGACCTGAAGGTGATTGCTATCCTACTTGGACTTCAAGGTGGATATACTAAGTACTGCTGCTTCCTCTGTGAGTGGGACAGTCGTGCGAGAGAAATGCACTATGCCAAAAGAGACTGGCCATTACGCCAGTCATTGCAGCCTGGACAAAAAAAATGTTAACTATCCAGCACTTGTAGACAGCAATAAGATCTTATTACCTCCATTACACATCAAGTTGGGATTAATGAAAAACTTTGTTAAGGCAATGGACAAGAATAAAGCAGGTTTCAAGTACCTGATTAGCAAATTTCCAGCACTTAGTGCTGCAAAAATAAATGAAGGAGTCTTTGTTGGGCCACAGATTCGTAAACTTATTCATGATGATGAGTTTCTTTCTCTGTTGCGTGGAAAGGAAAAGGCTGCCTGGACAGCATTTGTATCAGTGACATCAAATTTTCTTGGAAACAATAAAACACCAGACTACAAGAAAGTGGTAGAAAAACTCATCCAGACTTACAGAAATCTGGGTTGCAACATGTCTCTAAAAATTCATTTTCTACATTCGCATCTGGATTTTTTCCCACCAAACTGTGGAGCAGCGAGTGATGAACACGGAGAGCGCTTCCATCAAGACATTGCAGCTATGGAAAGAAGATATCAAGGTAAATGGAGCCCATCAATGCTTGCTGACTATTGCTGGACAGTTGTAAGAGATAGCCCTTTCCTCGAATACAAGAGAAAAGCCAAGAGAAGCAAAACCGACACAAACTGAAGACAAAACTAGTGAGAATCCTAAGTATTAAAATGATTCAACTTAGCTTATGGCTATAATTTTTCTTGGTAATCCTATGCAATATATTATGCCATTTAGGCTTTGTTATGTAGTCAATATCACTTGCTTTATATTTGTGGAAAGACATCTATCTATATAATTATTATGCATTATGTAGTCATTACGCCTATAGTAGAAAACTTTCCGTTTACAGAAAAACTAGAGCCAATTGACAAATTTCATTGTTATATTTGAACTCAGAATGTGAAATTCATTAAGAAATGGATCCTTTTGTTTCCAAAACTGGCAAAAAATAAAAATTTGTTGAACAGTGTTATAGAGCATACCAGTGTGTCTAATTTTATACAAAATGCAGAATACTATACTGAAAGTAGAAATGTGTCCAATTTCATGGGGATTATAAATAATATAGGTATGCATCATTAGTGAGGATCTGGTAACCTGAAACCTGTTACTTTGCATTAATTGAGCAAAATACAGTTTGCATTTAAAGCAGAACTAATATTATAGCATATAGGTTATTTCTGATGTATGATGAAAAAGAGAAGGCGCCTCTAAGTGCAGTATTGTCAATGTATTAGTAAACCATAGATAAATTGCACTTACAAGTTACATAGTTAAAAAGACTCATCGTCTGGTGTAATAAAATCCAGGTGGGACATCCAGCCGATTCAGTTGGCAGTTCCCCTCTGCCCTGCAGCCATTCCACACGGATCAAGATTCGGTTTTGTTTGGTAAGATTTGAGGCATGGTTTGGGAGGAACGTGAAATTTTATGGTTTGTATGGGCTTCGCAACGTCCTAGTTTGTCTAAGCAGGGGTGGTCTTGGTCTTTCAAACGTTCATCATTACTATATTGCGGCCCAAGTTACTCCCCTCATTCAGCTTTTTTCTCTAAAAGACTTACCCTTGTGGGCACTGATAGATACTGTGGACGCACATCCCCTAATGCCTTGCCTTGGCTTCCTCCGTCTTCACAGCCTAAATTGATAAATCCTGTCTTGAGTCACACCTTAAAAATGTGGGACTCGTGTAAGTACTTGGCGGGTCTACTTTCCCCGTATTTACCTCTTACAAGTATGCAATTGTCCGCTTTTTCCCCCAGAGGACTCTGATAAGATGGCCTTTTGTTGGATAACTCATGGTTTTACGACGTTTCACTCGTGTTAATTATGGGTCAAGGTATGCATACATTTGCGCAGCTTCAAGAGAGGCATTCAATTCCTCCCTCGGAGTTATTTCGTTGTTTGCAATTACGTCACTTTGTTGTACCTTTGATTCATAGACAGGATTCCCCTCGCACCTTTTCGGGTGTAAGGCGTCGTATTCCACTAAAGGTGCCCTATCTCAAATTTATCTATCAATCTGGAATAATATAGCTGAACTTTTGCCTGCTTACTGTGCGCAATGAAATGTGGAGCTTCAGACAGAAATTTCTACAAAGGATTGGAGGTCTATATGGCAAGGAGTTTCCCACTGCGCTCGCAACACACTGACATTAGAGAAGTCCTATAAAGTGATTTCAAGATGGTATTTTACCCCATTTCAGTTAGCTAAATTTATACCGGATTATAACTGTGTTTTTGAAACTGTTCTCTAGAGGGTACAATGCTCCACATTTGGTGGACCTGTCCAGTGGCCCGCTAATTGTGGACTAGTTTATAATCTTTTTTATTCAATTATGTCCATTAACCTTAAAAAGGATCCTATTGAGGCCTTACTTTTTAAGCCACTTCGTGGCCTACCTCGTGGACTGAGGTCATTGGTCAATTTTTTTTTTAATGGCTACTAAGCAGACTATTGCTGGTTCTTGGAAATCCCCTACTCTACAATTTGAGGAGGTCAGGTCCAGAATCCAAGGTTTCTTTATCAATGAAAAATTGATGGCGGTATTAGAGGATAAACATAAGTTTCTCTCTGTTTGGCAAACCGTGGGTGGATTATCAACCGGTTTCTCGTTTTACCACGAAATTTACTAATCTATGATATGTTGGGTTTTGCCTCTTCATTCCCCTCATGTGGGGATTGTGTCTCCCGGCTACCCCCCCTCCCATATGGTTTGTTTATTTTAGAGCGATTGTCTATCAGTTATTATTGTCCTCTTACAGGTCTGTGATTCTCAGGGACAACATTGCCTCATTAGAGCATGGCTCTTTTTGTGTTTTCTTTTTGTTGCCTTCTTGTATGTAGCTTTTATATTTCTGAAAGTGGTTGCAGGCTTTGCAGCCCTTTGCCTTCCATAGTGTTATCTGGATCCCAGCGTGGGTCTTGTATGTGTATCTCTGTGTTTGCTGTGTGATGTTTCCCTCTCCTTTATTGTTTGTTGTCGCTTTGTATCATACGATTTGTATGTTTCTTTTAACTGGCACTGTTAGATGGCACTGATAGGCAGAACTGACGGGCACTGACTGGCATTGATGGGTGACACTGAAAGGCAGCTCAGATAGGCACCGATATGTGGCATTGATTTGCACTGGTAGGTACTGAAATGTGGCATTGATGTGGCACTGGCAGGTGGCATGGATGAGCACTGACAGCTGGCACTGATGGACACTGTCAGGTGGCACTGCTGGGGCTACACAGATCATCAGGGCACACTGATCATCAGTGCCCTGATGATCAGTGTACATGTCCCCTCTGAGAGATGCCAATTACCGGCTCTTCCCTCCTCTCGAGCTGTCAGCGTGACAGCTCGTGAGGAGAGAAATGCTGATAACCAGCATTTCCCTATTTACATGCTATGAGCTGTGATTGGGCAGCTCTTTCCGTTGATCGGTGATCCGCTGTGTCCGAGGGACACAGCGCATCACCTATCGCAGCTCGCTCCCGGAGCCTCGCATGCGCGGTTAGAATGGGAGGACGTCATATGAACGCGAGAACCGCCTTGCGCCTGTCATTGTACTATATGGTGGGCGGAAGGCATTTCAAAGGTTAAAGAAAGCTCTGTGTGAAAAGAAAGGACATAAATCTTGTTTGGGTAGAGCATTGCATGACTACACAATTACTAGTTGAAATAGCGCAGTGCAGAATAGCAAAAAATGGCCTAGTCAGGAAAGGGGGTTGAATTGTTTAAATAGTGTATTGTTTATTTCTAATTCACCCACTTTAGGTTTGTACACATTGAACCAAAGTGGTTTCTGGGTGGGGCAGAAGTTTGACATAGGGCCATGTCAGCCAATCACATTTGTTGCTGGTAACAAATTGCCAGCAACAACATTTACCTAGGCGAGGAAACCACTATCTGTAATGCAGGCCAGAACATTGTAGAATTTCACTGCGAAGATGAAGTAAGAATAAGAGTGAAATCTTCATGTTCGGGCTAATGAGGGATCATAGGAAAAAGTACGTTTTTTGTTAGTAATGGTAAGGCTGTTGTAATAGGGGTAAGCCTGGGGTCCAAATGAAAAAAAAAACCAAATAGAATTCTCCAGCCACACAAATGAGGTGCATAAAGGAATCTCCCCCGCTGAGATATTGTGTTCTGACAGCAGGTCTCTCGACTGTCAGAATACAATGATCAGCTGCTACGGCAGATTGGCTGCAGTCGCTGATCAGCAGAAGTTTTCTAACATTCCCATTTAACAGAAGTTGATCTAACATGTGAGAACATACTGTATACATTGACTGAACACGTGCTATCATTATTTATAAGGTGCACTGTGCAAAACTATTTGTCATCCCTTTTTATTTTAGGTTTCCTTTATTCACTGCAAAAAGCTCTATGTGACTGATATTGTACAGCTAAGTCATGTAATTTACGGTCCCTTTAAATGGCGAATTCTTGAAATTTGCTGACATTTTTCTTCCATACATATGCCTAAATAAGATTCCTATGTGTACATTTAATATCATCTTGGATCCAGTCTCATAACTTTAAATGACAGGAGGAGGGGCTGCATGTTCTCTGTCCCTGGCTCTCACTTCCCTGGTGCCCAGCTCTGGTGTGAGGCCATGAATGCTGAACAGGGGAAGACGCAACAGAGGGGACATGAGTCAGAGCCGGTTGTCCATAGAAACGAAAAAACAAAATATTATATGTAGCTCTGTAAGGTAAATACATTATATTCAGTCCCTAATTTAAAGTCTGAATCACAGTGGCCTTCAAAGCAGTGAATGACTGACCATGTTAACCACTGATAAAAGCAGAAAAACATGTATAGTTCCTTTTGCTAACACAGGCTTGTCAAACTGTTTGTCTTTTGGGCAGCTATCTTATTCTTTCCTTTAAATTGAGCTCAGGCAGATAGAAAACAAAGCACAATTTAATCCAGTCTTGCGGTCATTAAAGTATATGTAATACAAATCACTAATCCAATCCAAGCTTTAACATGTTAATGTAATTTCAAAACAGGATTGACTTTACTAATGCTGCACCTTCAGTATCTAATCAGAAACCTGGAATGGTGGGTCCTTGGCCAAGCTGTACTGCTTTGCTGCATACTTTACTGTACTGGAGTTCAGGGACTTAGTGGGAGTTCAGGGACTTAGTGGTTCTGTCAGGAAGGAGTACATGAACCACAAGACTATGGGGGATGAATTACTATATGGGGGATGAATTACTATAGGGGGGATGAATTACTATATGGGGGATGAATTACTATGGGGGATGAATTACTATGGGGGATGAATTACTATGGGGGATGAATTACTATGGGGGATGAATTACTATATGGGGGATGAATTACTATAGGGGGATGAATTACTATATGGGGGATGAATTACTATAGGGGGGATGAATTACTATATGGGGGATGAATTACTATGGGGGATGAATTACTATGGGGGATGAATTACTATGGGGGATGAATTACTATAGGGGGATGAATTACTATATGGGGGATGAATTACTATATGGGGGATGAATTACTATGGGGATGAATTACTATATGGGGGATGAATTACTATATGGGGGATTAATTACTATGCTTACTATGGGGGAATATTACTATACTTACTATGGATGACACATACACATCATTCATCTACTCTTGGTCCGGCCCCCGGGTCCAATATATGAACCCATTGCGGCCCTCAAGTCAAAAGGTTTGCCCACCCCTGGTCTAGGATCAATGATCAAAGTCATGCTTATACATAAAAATAAAGTGACCAAGTAATATTGCACCATATGCAAAGTGAAAAAAGTGCTAAAGTGCCAAAATAAGTGTGAAAAACATATAATCAAACTTATTAAATAATCAACCCCGAGCAAGTCACGAGCAGACAGTGACGTAACGCGTAGGTTCGCGAGTCCGAAGTTTCCGGTGCGTGGTGACGCACTTCCGGCGTACGACGCCATCTTGCTTCACCTAGGAAGTCCCATTCACATGTAGTATACCCACACATCGGTGAGGAGGGTGGACTGCGATATAATGTGAGTGCTGCTACTCTATACTTTTAATAAAAGGAGTCATTAATACTGCACTTAGAGGGCATTCTCTTTTTTGGCTCACTGGACTGGTGAGCCATTGTTCTTCAGAGACACCTTGGCCGAATTAGTGAAACAGGAGTCTCATAAAGGAATCTAATGAAGGAGGAAAGCTGCTGATCTATTTGAAATTAGGGATCCAGGGTGATCCTGCAAGCCTGCTGGCCCCTAGTGGTCACCGGGAGGAGGTGAGGAGGCAATTTAGCCACCTGTAGGAGAAGAGTTTGGCACTAACCACAAATTTTTTATCACTACACATCGCATGGTTATATTTTTCACCTGATGGACTGTGTTTTTTCATTGATTATTTAATAAGTTTGATTATATGTTTTTCGCACTTATTTTGGCACTTTAGCACTTTTTTCACTTTGCATATGGTGCAATATTACTTGGTCACTTTATTTTTATGTATAAGCATGACTTTGATCAGTGACTTATAGCGGGACTGCGGCAGACATCCTGACACTGGGGGAACTGACTTGGTGTCATTAACATCCCCAGTGACACCAATACAGTGATCAGTACTAAAAAAAAAAAAACACTAAACACTGTACTAATGGCACTGGGCAGGAAGGGGTTAACATGAGGGGCGATCAAAGGGTTAACTGTGTGCTGGGTGTCTTTTACTAGGGGGCAGTGTGTGTGTGCTTCACTGTAAGCACACTGCTTTGGTGTGCCCGAGCTGACAGGGAGAACTGTTAGTAAACAAAAAACAGTTCTCCACATTGGAAATACTCGGTAATCACCGGCAGCACCCAGTGATTGACAGCCACGGCTGCGAATGGTGGCGCAGGTAGGTCGCACACACCCCCTGCCTGGAAATGCAAAGTCACATATATATACACGTGATTTTGAGCACCCATGCTGCCCTGTAGCAGTATTTCTGCCAGGAAGCGGTTAAATTGGAACTTAACTTTGTTGTTGGCGCCCAGCATTTTTGCCATAATGTGCAAGTATGCATGCATGCAAAACAGCATGTTCGGAGGTGCAACTTGGTGCGTCGGTAGTAATTACACAGAGTCCAGTTGCGGGAAGAGAATTTGTATTAATGTCAAACTTCAGTTTCCAAACAGCCTGGAGGAAAGGCAACCAACGGGAACACTCACAGTATGTTTTGACAGTGTAGAACAGAGCAGATCTTGAGCGGGCCGACAGAATCCATCATAAAAGGGCAGAATGCATCCTGGCTAGTCTGCACCTAAAAAGGGAGGATTCCCGGAAGGATGGTGTGACCCTATCCTGTTTCTACTCATTTGGAAATTTTCCCTACCATTACTCACTTTCCCTGACAGACAGGTAACCTGTCCTTACGCTGCCCACTCACAAAATGTGTGCCAGGGTCTTAAATAGAAAATGGCCACCAGAGTCACATGGGGTATTAGCATCCAAATGGATCACTTCTCCAGTGACCCAGGAAATGATAGAGGAGTATGTTCCTCTTCACCTCCTTTCCCTCTGCAATGCCATTGCGGTTGAGTGCAACCTCCAATGGAGAACACAGACTGCACCTGCCTACAGGCAGACTTCCCTGCCAAAGTGCCCCACTTCGGTGTTGTGATTTCCGCAATGTCCCTTGTCGTTCCACCGCTGCCATCTTCACCCAGTCTTCTGAATTCACTGTCACTGGTCATCTTGATGTAGTGCAGCACCTGCAAATGCCAGTGGGAGTCAATTCATCCCAGCACGTAATAGGTGCCGGGATTGTACAATGAGCTGCGCATGTGTGGCTCAGTTTACATTCACAAAAAACATTGCTTGCAAGCAGGTAAAACTATTTGGAAAAGTGGCATAGCAATGATTTGTAAGTTCAGTGACCACTTGGTGACATGGTCTGTTTATGCAAATTTTCTGCTACTTTAGCCTGCCAATATTAAAATCCAGTTTATGTTGACGTGAACTTGTCGTAAACTAAAAATGTGAAACTAACATGAGCATCCATAATCACCTAAACACACAGCTGAAATACATATATGGTTAGTACCTCAAGGTGTTAACATATAGTTTAACCAATACACGCCCGGCCAATAGCCAAAAGGCGTCCAGAAAAATGTATTGGATTTCCGGGTGGACGCCAAATGGCGTCCTCCCGCACATGCGCATTTTTCGCGCTTGCAGAGCCACGCAACGGTGCGATCTGTCACCAGCCGCGTACCTCGGACAGATCCGTTGCCGGTACCATGTGACCTGCTGTGACCAATCAGAGCAGGTCACATGACAGTTGTATACAATGGATGGCTTCATTCATGCCATCCATTTTATACTACTGCCTAGCTGTGAATGGTCACAGCTAATCGCATGTCATGGGATTAGCTGTGGCCAAATCACAGCTAAGCACAAAAAAAAAAAAAAAAAACCCCTGAATGAATCAATGTCATTCAGGTAAATGTTTACTTATAGCAAAGTAATTCTTTGCTATAAGCAAATTGTGTAAGAAAAAAAAAAATACTGATCACTTCCCCAAAGTAGTACAATGTTACAAAGTAGTACAATGTTACAAAAAGTAATAAAAAATTACAAATAATAAAAAAAATTAAAAAAAAATTATTTTTTTTTTCATACTGTCACCAGTCAGTGTCCCTGATCACCGCCATGCCAGTTATATGAAGATGCTGTACTGCACTGGTGACAGTATGTAAAAAAAAATATAGTGAAAATAATTTTTTGTATTTTTTCATTTTCCGAAAAATTATGACAAAAAAAATACAACGTCAAAAAACTTGCCATGCCTCTTATGAAGTACGTCGGACTGTCTACTCTGCAAAAATGGGTCATTTGGGGGATATCTGTACTGTTCTGACATTCTTGGACCTCAAGAAATTAGATTGGCCGTCAGTACTTCAGGATTGATCAATATTCAGATCTATACCATAGTTTGTGAACTTTGTAACTTTCCTACAAACTAAAAAATACATCCTAATTTGGGTTATTTTCACCAGACATGTAGCAGAATACATTTTGGCCTATATTTATGAAGAACAATTATTTATTTGCAAACTTTTATAACAGAAACAAAGAAAAACGTGTTTTTTTTCAAAATGTTCGGTCTTTTTTTGATAATTTAGCAAAAAATAAAATCCCCGGCATTATTAAATACCACCAAAAGAAAGCTCTAGTTGTGTGAAGAAAATGATAAAATTTTAGTTTGGGTACAATGTTGTATGACCGCGCAATTGTCATTCAAAGTGTGAGAGCGCTGAAACCTGAAAACTGGCCTGGGCAGGAAGGTGTAAAATTGCCCGGTATTCAAATGGTTAACTTATGAGCAAAATATATGTTGTGCTCCTGTGGCACTCCTAAATGTGGGCTCATTCTGTATGCAAACTTTAATGTGAGCTCAGAGTCAGAGCTCTGGTATGTCCCCTGGGCATTCTACAATACAGTTTGCACACTTCATCGGCCAATAGGATTTTGTAAACTATGCAAGGATGACAAAAAAATCAGAAAGGGTTTATTGAGGGATTAATGGGTGGTCCTAAATCCTTTTAAAAATGGCAACATCTTAATAAAACAGATGAGAAGGGAGATAGAATTGCATGACTAAATGTGAAAGACTACCTTTCTGAAAACTATGGGCTGTTATCCAATAAAACCACTTATACGGCTTTAGCCAATGGTTCCACCACTATATTTCAGATAGCGTAATTTATTAGCAGTGTTAGCTAAAAAGAAAAAAGTAATAAACAAGGTCGAATAGGTTTTTGTTTTTTTTAAGTTTCCACCACTCCTTTACTACCACAAAACTAATAAAATATATGCAGAATCCTCCAAGTAAACCCAACTCAGCAAGAAGCATTGATTTTACAAGGCTTGGCGCAATCATTGGATTGTATCAGGGACTCCCGCCACATATTGACTTTCTCGATATACAGAAGAGTGGATAGTATATTACAGTATATGGGCATGGTTTTCAAAATATCCAAAATCCAAAAATTTTAATACAAAATGGAGATACTGATCCCACCCAGTCCAAATCTGCTCTGGACCTTATTGAGGTTTCAGTAAGCTGTAAATACATGCAGTTCTAGCTCAAATATGTTGAGGTTTGGGTTTACTTTGAGCTATGCCAATCTTTAAGGGTCGCAGGGAAGAGTTTTTTGTTATTGCTTTTGAACAATCCTTTCCCTACATTAATGATTTCACACTCTTGTGCACCTTTTCTTTTTTACTCACAGAAAGAAATTTCTACCTTTATGAGAAAAGTAATTATAATCCAAGGTAGGTACATTAAATCTTGTCCAGTTATGGATTGGGAAGAAACTGCACTAGTAAGGAGGATCATGCAGTTCAGGGCCAGTTGATGACAATAATTTTTCTTTAAAAAAAGATAAGATCTCAATTTTCTCTTTAAAAGCCTATTCTAAATCAGCAAAATTGTGCCCTTTAAGACGCGTAAAGGTTGGGCATATTACAAATAATGTTAAAAATGTGTACTAGTGGGTAGTATGTCAAGGATCCGTTAAAACGATCACCCTGTCACGTGTCCACCACACGCCACGCCCACAGCGACTAGCTAACCGTGACGCACGCGTGCGGCTGAGACAGGGTGGTAAAGAGGGGGAATAAAGGGGATTTACATTTTAACAAACTCGTGCAGACTCCACCTCCGCAACATCGCCAAAATCCGCACGTTCCTAACCCCAGAAACCACTAAACAGCTCATCCACTCCCTCATCATATCACGACTCGACTACTGCAACTCCCTCCTCACTGGCCTGCCTCGCTGCTGGCTATCCGCGCTTCAGTCGATCCTGAATACGGCTGCCAGACTCATTCACCTTTCCAACCGCTCTGTCTCCGCCACCCCCCTCTGCCAATCCCTCCACTGGCTTCCGATTGCGCAACGGATCAAATTCAAAATCCTAACACTGACGTACAAAGCTGTCCACCATACTGCCCCGAACTACATCACTGACCTAATATCCAAGTACCGCCCAGCACGCACACTCCGCTCCTCACAAGACCTCCTTCTCTCTAGTTCCCTGGTCTCCTCCTCCCATGCCCGCCTCCAGGACTTCTCCAGGGTGTCACCCATCCTCTGGAACTCCCTGCCCCAACCCATCAGATTATCACCTACTCTCCTCTCCTTTAGGCGCACCCTGAAAACCCATCTCTTCAGGGAAGCCTACCCCACCCCCTGCTAACTTGCCGACCTCCTCCACTCTTCCTACCACTCCATCCCCCACAGCTATCTCCTCCTGTGCCACCATCCCCTCCCTCCTAGATTGTAAGCTCAAAAGAGCAGGGCCCTCGAACCCCTCGTGTATCACATTGTATTGGTATTGTTCTGTCACATGTTCTGTCCCCCTTTGTAATGTACAGCGCTGAGCAAACTATTGGCGCTTTATAAATACTGTATAATAATAATAATAGTATGTGAAGGAGAGAAGTGGAGAGGAGTGAAGTGGGTAGGGCAGTGAATACAAGAGAGGAGTGTGTAGTTGTATGCAGTATATGCTGGAGAATGTTGGAAAGGGTATGATGGTGGGCAGATCATACTTACCAACTGTCCCAGATTTGTAGGGACAGTCCAACTTTGTCAGTTGTCCTGCAACAGCTTTGTCCTTGGATCACAACATGTGGCTATGCCCCCTGGGCACAGGAAGTGAGCAGGTGGGCATCCCGAGTGTGGACTATGGAAACTGGCATGTGCTAGCTGGTCTCTGCATACTGATGATTGAATTGCATCTTTCAGACTCTCATTCACAAGGGAATAGAAGTCTTCTAAAGTCTAAACAACATTTTCCCATGTATTATTCCTGTGTAATGGTATGTTGGGATTCCATAATTTATCAATTTTTATTTTTGACAGGCTCATAGGTCATTTTATATGCCAGTGGGGCCTGATTGATCAGGCCTTGGCCAACACTCTATAGTGGGTCAGAGAATTTCCACTGGATTTCTAGAATTTTCTTCACATAAAAAAATAATAGGTGAAGAAGTAGTTTGGTACAGGAAGTCCTGTCAGAATCTTTGAGATAACCAATAAAGCATCTAGCTGGTTTACCTATATTAGGTATTGCCAGAAGAAAGACAGTAAAATCCTTTATTTCTAACCAAAGTAATCAAAATTATGGAACATTGCCATACCATATGGCATACCATCATCAGAGCCACATCTGTGACAAATAGGAGTAGGATTTTTCCCCTTTTTAAACAATTTATATATCATATAAAAGTAATGGTGTAAATATTTTAGTTGAATCAATTTGTCTCTGGCACAGATGACCGTAGTAGTATATGGCTCTTAGAGATTCTCCCATGCATCCTCTGGAGGATCAGATATATCCCACTGCCATTGGTGTTTAGTCAACATAAGTCTCTTGGTCTTAATATGTATAAGAGTGGTATAGTATAGGTAAATCAATTTATTGTATTGTGGTTAGTTAAGCAAATGTTCCAATTTGAAGAGGGAAAGGTATACGTTGACCAGACCCAACTGTGCTGCAGCTGCATGCCTGATCTGCAAATAGTGAAAATATGCAGTACAGGGAAATCCATACATTTTGAAAATCTGCAAAGGATTGAAAGGTACCACTATCACACGACTGGGATAGTGTCAGGAACCATAAATCAGGTGGAGACAAAGTGCAGTTAAAATCACATCTTTATTGAAATAGCAAACATAACATAGATCAGGAACGCGGTCAAAACAGAAGCCAGGGTTTGGATGCCAGTGCGGGTGATCAGATGTGCCAGGGTCAGGAAACCAGAAGTCAGCGTAGTCAGGAGCCAAAAATCAGGAACAGGAACTAGAAGAGAAGTCAGCCAGACCGAGTCGTACACAGGAACACAGGCAGGAAAACACTGGAGATCATACATCATGCAAGGAGGAAATTAGCTAGGCAATCTCTGCATGTTGTCTTCATCTACCTCAGCACATGGGGACATGTCCCCTCCCCTTCTTGTCCTGATCCGGCAGTGACGTTATGATGTCACTTCTGGGTCCCCGTTGAGAGATTCCCGGCCATGGAAGCCAGGAAAGAATGTAATACGGTGCGATGTGCACTGTATTACATTCAGTGGAGCACAGGGGAGACATGCAGGGTCTTTTATAGGAGAAGATAAAAAGAACCCATTACCAAAAAAAAAAAAAAAAAACATTTTTTTTTTTTTTTTTTTTTTTAATTGTAAAAAATGAAAGTTACACCCAAGCACATACACGCACGTACAAATGTAAAAGCACACGCTGGGGCGCCTACGCATGAAAACGTTGATTGCGATATATGTCACATATTGCCGCACATGCCAGAATGAGAGCAATAATTCTAGAAACAGACCTACTCCGTAACGCTAAATTGATGACCTATAGGGAGCCTTGAAAGTGTCAACCTATAGAAAATATAGGGTACTGAAGTTGCCATTTCACGAGTGCGCACAAATTTAAGGTTTCACAAGTTAGATATCTATTTACTCGGTGCAACCTCATCTTTTATATTTTACAAAAAAATAGGGTAATTTATTGCTTTTTTGTGCCCTAAAATTAACTTCCTTGCATTCTTTACTGAACTTTTGTGGTAATATCATGTGACCTAAAAAATTGGAACTACCACTATCTTATTCTCTAGGGTCTCTGCTTTCAGAAAATATATGATGTTAGTGCATTTTATGTAATCTTCACGCCTAAAATGATTTTTTAAACTTGTGCAAAAAATTCAAAAATGGCTCTGGCAGCAGAAGGGATAGAAGATAAACCTGACACTCCGCTTTCCTGACAAGCACCCAATCAGTGCTCATTACACTGCAAGGTCTCTCCCCTCCCAGACATTCCTAATGTCACTTTAAAGTTAAATACAGTTTTGGTTACATTTTTTTTTTTTTTTTATCTAGACAAGTAGATTGTCATGAGGGACAAATAGATTGGGGCACCGATTTAGTCCCTGGACAAGTAGTCTTTTCAAAAATTTCCACACTCCTGCTTAAGGTGCAGGAAGGAGCTGGGCCAGGTTCTGGACCAACAAAGTTGGGTCAATTAATGTTTGAACAGCTCAGGATTCAGGGGTCCCTGGATTCACTGCTTTGCTAGCCTTGCCTATATGTCACCATTTGACAGAAGACACTAGACTTCCTTCAAAGTGAATAAATAACAAATGTGCATCTGTCAGGAGGTGCTAGCAGATGAATTCTAATAACATTTCTAAACCAGTAGGTCCAGCTGAGGACCAATGACACATTTCTGTCAGAAAATAAGACAAAAACATGCCATTTTTTTTTAGATGCATTAACTACCTGATGTCCATCCATGTTATAATGAATCTATTTTCACACAGTGCTGACAATGCCTACATTACCCATATTTGCAGTGAGTCATGGTGGTGCATTGTTAACAATTTTAGTGCGACTGTAAACATCTGAGAGTATATGCAGGACAACCATAAGAAAAGATGACCTTGGGGTATAATAGGTGCACTACACAATGAATGATAGTATGAGATGGAAAAGATAATCTCTCTAGGTTTTCTATTTCAATAGATTTTTATGAATATTTTTCCAGGTAAGCGTATTTCAACATTAATGCCCACGCAATAACCATTTGTCAGCAGAAAGCTTTCAGTAAAGTTCATCAAAGACAGCAACATTTTCATTTTCAATATAGTACAAGAATGTGTTGCACATTTTCAAGGCCATCAGGGGTCTTCAACTGCTGTTGAAAAGTAAATCTGAAGTGAAAAATTTAGATGAAAGAGGCGGTAGGTGAGAGGAGGGATGGGTTCCAGAAAAGGGTAAAACAGAAGTAAGCATGTTGTTGAAGAGTGATTGCCCAAGTGGTCAAGAAGTGGGATTCATTATTTTCTTTCATAGATAGTTAAGGCTGAATAAATTAAGTCGGAAGGACATAATGAAGTCAAGGTTCCCAGATTTTGAGAAATGTATGCTGGGAATAATTGAGAATTTTGGTTATTTTATTATTGATTAGGAAGATGTTTATACTTGTGTTCATTTTATTTTGTTTATTTTCCAAGCCTTGGTGTCATGGCTAGGAGTCAGGCTTGAAGACCAGCAGCTATAGAGGTAGAGAGGCTCCCACCGACCAGCTGGATAAGTACACAAGCAGATAACCTTGGTGAATGACGCAGGCTCACCCAAGGTGCAGAGTCTAAGTACTAACCAGTATTCACCAGCGTTCCTGACAGTGGAGATGGCTTTTGCTGCTTGATAGCACCAGGTGACAGTCTTCAGGATCACCCCACCAGAAGAAGAGCAAGCTGGGGTCCAGTAGCAGCTATAGCAGGTAGGGATCATGCAGACGTGTACGCAGTAAACAAGCCAAAGGTCATTAACAAGTGGTTTCAGGCTGGGATCAAGGATGAAAGTGTAGTCGAGGAACAAGCCAAAGGTCAGTAACTAATAGTTGCAGGTTGGGATCGAGCAGAAGCATAGTCAAAGAACAAACCAAGGTCGTTAACGAGTAGTAGTGAAGATATGGACAGCAGCAGGAGAGAAAAGAGCAAGATATTGGCTGGAGAACACAATTATCTGGCAAACAAGATGTGCAAAGGCATGGCTTAAATAGGAAGCTCATGGGAAAAGCAAGGAGTTCAAGGTTCGCCAAAAGCAAGGCACAGGGCAGGATTGTCCAAAGGATCAGATAGGGTGTTGTGCAGCATCTCAGGTGGCTCAGCAAAAAGAGCTAATGCTGGATGTAGCAGAGGTTGTGAGTTTAGATCCTGGTCCTGACACTTGGACACAATTTTTTAGCAGACAGAAGTAGGAAAGTGGCTAACTTTTGTTGGGTTGAGGTCAGAACTGGGATCATGTGGTGGAAAAAAGCTAGTCAGGGCTCTTTAGGGATAGTGATAGGGAAAAGCAATTGTATTAGGTCAAAGATTCTCAGCTACAATGGAATCAGTTTTGAACACCACATGTACAGGTAATCATGTTTAGGACCACAACCCCTTAAATAACTATCACTGTATCATGGGGCTTTCGCAATTCGTGTTTGGACCAAGTAGTATATTTCTATATTTGAAACACTAGGGCCTCTCTGCAGTTTGTGCAGTGCAAAGTGTAGAGTATGGTATTCTAGGTCTTTTATGTGCCCAGGTAAAATAAAGATTTTGCATTTGAAAAAGTCACAAATAATGAGGGGATCCATACTGGTAGAGTTCAAAAGTGATAAGAGCTATGGGAGAAGAGAAATCTTGACATTGTTAATGTGACCTATCTAGGATAGAGATGGGAAATTCCAAGTTTGCAAGAAAGTGGAAATGGATCAGTGGGATGTCTGATTGATTTTCAAGCCAGAATAGTAGCCATATTGATCTAGAATTTAGCAGAATTTTGGGAAGGATATTTGGAGGGCATCTTCCCTTAAATAGCTCATTTTGTACTGCTGACATGTAATTGTGATTCCTAAGACGTTCAGGTTCTCTCTTGAAAAAAATTGCCAAAAGTGGGAATTCTTGTTTTATACCCTCTGTGTATATTGAAAGTCTGGGAATGGAAACCCACGTATAGTACCGAAGCTGCGAAATTCCCACTTCTGTAGTATATACTACAGTCAACCCCAGGATAATGTGTTGAATACTTTATGTTGGTGTTGAAGGACATGGGACTGCTCAGAAATAGTGGGGAGAGTAAGATGTGAAAAAAATGTCTCCTTTTCTAATGGGAATGGGGAAGGTTGGTCACAGATGATTTAAAGGAAATCTGCAAAGAGAGAAACTTTTTTTTTCTTAGAAGATGTCCAGGGTGGGGTTACCTCACATATCCTTAAATCAGATGAGGGTAAAAGATTTTTGTGCAGATTTTAATCTGCTTTCAAGTGCAGGTCCTAATTTATTAGCGCAGGAATAGTATTTGTGTTTGGACCAGCACAATGCTTTCTCATATTTGTCTGAGTATGAGGTCAAGTTCTCTGGCATATTTATCTCATGTGTTAGTGGCGTGGGATTTACTCCTTTTCTCTATGGTGGATAACAAACTATACAGTTCTTTCATTCTACATACAATGCTCTTTGGCGTGTACCTATTTCAACAATATGTCTTCAAATGTGACCAGAGAGGAGACTGATTGGAAGTCATCAGAAAAGACATTCTGTATCTGTGATTAAATTTGAAGGGTAGTGTCTTGCATAGTGATACAGGTTTTCTTTAGTCTCCATTTAATTGTGATAATTCTCTGTGGTGATAATTTACAGTTTAGTGAAACTGGGTTATGATCAGACTATGTGTCAGGAACTTTGTACAGCAAGTGCTAACTGCTGTGCACCAAGTGCTCAATTGTGTATACATATGCAGGGAATTGGGCATAGAAGCTTAACAAGATGCGCAAGGACAAGACTGCGCACAGACGCACCAAAGGATCCTGGCATGCAGCGGCCTATTTAAACCTGAGGTCTGCTTAGCTTCATTGCTAGATTGTCTTTAGCTCTGATCCCTTTCTATGTTCATGAAAACCTGCTGGTCTCACTACTGACCCGACTACACCTAACACTTTTCTTCTGATTCCTCTTTGCTATTATGCCTGCTACTGATCTGTGTTAATGCTTGGACTTTAGAACTTGGCTTGTGACCTGACTCCTTGATTCTGCTCATCCAACCTCAGCATCTCCAAGTTTAACTTTGCTGAACCAACTTCCTGATGCCCACGCCCTTATGCAAGCCTAGTACTTCTAGTCTCCACCACCAGAAATGCTTGCATGGGAATTGTACAAAAGGCCACCCTTGTCATCTCAGGCAACACAGTAAGGTGCATGACACTATGGTGCGGTGCTGCCATTAGCCTTGAAATTTAGGAATAATTGTTGCAGCAGTACAAAATGTGATCAATTCCATGAGCTTTGGTGGCGGTTTAAGTAGCAGTGGTGCCAGGAAGATGTTGCTGGTCCAGGAAGAAGTCTAGAACTGGACTTGCATCTCAAGCTACTATTAGCTTTCCTTTTTTATGTTCTAATATTACTTTTAGAAGAAGAGGAAAACATTTTTGGAACCATTCAGAACATAGTGTGTTACAAGTGTCATCTCAATATCAAATATCTTTTCCTGGAGTAAAATGTGCCTGTGGGTTCAGCCATCTCCAAAAGCACAGATAAAGGGAAGATTACAGCAAAAAGTAAATGGGATTCCCCTAACATTTTTCTGAGGCACATGCTGTGAACAAGGTGTGGTAGCATTTTCACAGAATAGGTAATCAACCAAATCATCAGATAGGGAGTAACTGTAACTCTCAGCTAACTAACCTAATGCACTGTAAGAAGCAATAATACAAAACAGTTTAAAGGATGGCAACGAGAATTCACACACTGCAGATTACAAAACATGTTATGAAAGCTGCACAAACATGGACTCTTTACGTTTTTTGTTTTTTTTTAACAACAGAGAGTCTAGCTGGGAATCACTACTTCAATTAAACAGTTCAGAACACAACATAAACAGCCACTCACAATTATACTCAGAGACAGCATCCCTCTCAGTGAAGTCTAAGGTAGCTCTTCCAGCACATTCAAACAGCTGGAGGGATCCAAGGACAGAGGACCACCTTGGTGGAAGTGGAGTAGTCTGGTAGCAATTGGGGAGGAGCTCCCCACAGTAGCTAAGACTTCTGGAGAAGCTGTGCCATTAGACTTCCGCCTGGCTAACCGCATGCTGATTCTGACAGTGCCACTTGGCCGTAGATAACTTGTCCAGTTACCCCTGCCTCACCAGATGCAGCCTTTCTGAGCTGCTGAAGGGAGGTAGGCTTAGGAACTTGTCTTCCATGGGTATTTCCCTGGTTCAGAGGGTAGAGATTAATGGAACATTTAAAGAATGGTCTGGAGTTGTGAGCAGGGTGCCCCAGGGCTCTGTCCTGGGACCAATTCTGTTAACCTGTTCATAAATTACATAGGGGTTGGCATAAATATTATTATTATTATAAAGTATTTATATAGCACTAAAAGGTTTGCTCAGCGCTGTACATTATAGTGGGGGACAGTACATGAGACAATACAGTAACAAAACAAAACACGAGGGGTTCAAGGGCCCTGCTCTTTCGAGCTTACAATCTATCTAAATAGTTCAATCCCAGTGTTTGCTGGCGATACAAAACTATGCAAGGTAATAACATCATAACAGGATAAAGCAACTTTACAAGAAGGCCTTGTAAATTTAATGACAATATTGCGCAAAGGGCCCTCTGGTTTCCTGGGGCCCAAGGTCCCATGGATTTAATGGAGTTCCAGCTGCTCTATTAAGATAAATGGGGCTACATCATGTAACAAAGCAGTGGCTGTGGATTCAAATCGATAATGGTCTGTGGAAGGCTGTGTAGTATAAGACTCCCAAGTCTCTTCCAATGACTGTAATGGAGTCGTCCATCTTGCCTTCTAGAGTGTAGGTTCGACTCCCTTGTGAGATTAGAGGTGCGTTTAATGGTGACTGCTTCAAATTCTTTCTGAAGTGTAGATTTAAATTTGTCCAAGGTTTATTTTCTTTTCTTGAGGGAGCCAATTGGGTAAGTGGAGGAGCAAAGCTGCTCTTGTTGCCTGAGAAGAAATCAGGGTCTCCAACAGATACAGGTGGTGAGGGTGTAGTATGTTAGGCTGGTGTTCCCATCACCATATTGACAGTGCAGGCCATGCCTCAAGCAGGATCTGTGTTCTGGAGCTGGAGTCATAATGTCACCCTTTGTTTGCCCAATGGTGAGGTAGAGGATGTGAGAAAAGAGCAGTGTGGGGTTTAGAAAGAGAATAGGATATTTAAGTTGCTTTACAGCTGCATGATATGCTTGGTTTGTGAGGGGCTATGCTAATATGTGTCCAGGTCCGTCTGCTGTTTGTAAGGGAGTCCAGCAGGCTCCAACTTTAACAAGAATGTCATTTTTAAGTGGACTGACCCTTTTACGAGTACATTGTTGCATCTCCAAGTGTTCTTTCTTAAGGATAGATCGCCTTTAAGTACAATCATGAATCACCATGATTCAAAGTGGGACAGTGAAATACCAAGAGTTAATGCCTAAGTATTATAAGCAGGGCTGGACAAACCCAATGAATCTGTAAGTGAAGCTTTACATCTGGTAGCCTAGACTATGTGATGTTTTCTTACTGAACTGTACCCTTATGTCCCCTTTCTTTCATAACACCAGGTTTGTTTTCAGATTCTTTGTGATACTGTTCAATCTCTGTCTACTTTATATAAGTGCACTATACACTGAATTAGATGTAAAGACTGTAAAGTGTCAGTTAACTGTGGAAAAGTGTTTTATAAACATATAGCTATTGCAATCTAGTGGAAATTTCCACAGTCAAATATATATTATATATATTTTATGAAGCCTGGGACCCCACCTCCACTTTTGGGATGGCTGGAGATGGCCGACATGGCCCAATTCTGCAGCTCCCCCTGCTGGAAGAGATTTAAAAAAAATGTTCTATATGTACCACCTGCAATAGCTGCTGCTTGGTAACTTTTTCTAGTTATTACCGTTTAAGGATAAAAAATAAAAGTGAAGATTAATGAGAACTGTATAAGACATTTTTTTAAAATTCTGATCAAATAATTAAGCCAGCTGTGCAGTACCCTGAAACCTTGCATTAATAATCCCCAGATGCCAACAGCAAGGAGTTATTGTAAATGAATGAAAGCAGGGGGAATGAAGCGTGACGTACACATTAATAGTGAAGCTGTTGGGCTGTGCTGTGTGTAATTGGTAAAGAATGTGATAGGGGTATTAAGAGATAATGTTGGGGAGGTGGAAGGAGTCATTACTTAGAGTGATGTTCTTTCAACTGCATACATTGCTAATGATGGATGGTTAGACTGTGAGAGCACCCGGCTACATCCCCATCCCCTGAATGGTGCTAAAGGAGAATATGGGTTTGGGAAAATGCTGTTAAAATAATACACTGTGGCCACGCAGTAAATATTCAGTGTGTTCCTTGTAAACTTCTCCAATAGTGTTGCTTTGTCAACAAGTAAAAGTGCTTTGTTTATTTGACTCCTGTAATGAAAGCACCATACTTCTCAATTTTCAGAGCTGTGTAAGAGGGGCACCTTTGTTCTCCCCGAACACAAGATCTTCTTCATTTTTTAAGCCTAGCTATAACCACCTGTGTCATGCTGCCAGAATGCCTTATTATGTGACTTCTTGAAAATCCAGGTAACTTCTGTATGGAGATCATATGGTTTGATTCTTGGAATGAAAAGAGCATACTTCCCAACTTCAAAGCTTAGAAGAATGACATCTTTGTTCCCCCAACAGGCACAAGGCCTTCGTGCTTATTTATTAGATTTAGCTGTAACCACATGCATCTAGCTGTCAAGAATCTTTGTCATGATCCTTCTTGAAAATTCAGGTAGTTTCTCTATGAAGGAGGATGTCATAAGGTCTTTTTCTTGACATGAAAGACCTACATTTCATTTCCAAATTTTCTGAACTGCAAAAGAGGGACACCTTTGTCCCCCAACACACACAAGGTCTTCCTGCTCATTTCTTTCCTGTCACAAGGGGTCACCCAGTGATGTCATCGGGTGGCCACCTAGCTATTTAAGAATTGTCATACGGCAGATGCCTCAGATGGTGGGAGCAATGCGCTTTTTTTTTTTTTGACTGACGTGATTGACGTTGGATCTACTTCAAGGGACATTTATTTTAATAAAGGACTTGTCAAAAACGGTCGTTGTGTTCTTATTCACTTTTTTGGTGAATGAGTAGGGGTACTATGTAACCCTACTCATTCACAAGGGGGGGATGGGGCAGGATCTGGGGGCCCCCTTGTTAACCACTTGCCCTTCAGAGGATTTACCCCCTTTTCTGACTAGGCCATTGTGTGCAATACGGCACTGCGTTACTTTAACTGACAATTGCGTGGTTATGCAATGTTGTACATACATGAAATTTGCGTCCTTTTTCCCCCACAAATTGAGCTTTCTTTGGGTGGTATTTGATCACCTGTGCATTTTTAATTTTTTGCACAACAAAAAAAGACCAAAAATTTTGAAATAAAAGAAAAAAAAATTTTTTTTTACTTTTTGCTATAAACCATATCTAGTAAAAAAAATTTAAATAAAAATTCTTTATAAATTTAGGCCAAAATGTATTCTTCTACATGTCTTTGCTAAAAAAAAACTCAATACATGTAGATAATTTTGTTTATGTGAAAGTCATAGGATCTACAAACGGCGGTATATATACTGGAATTTTGGTTTTAGTTTTTTGTTACTAGCAACGGCGGCGGTCAGCGACTTGTTGCGGGACTGCAGCGGGCATTCTACAGTGGGGGGGGGAACTAACTGCCACTGACATCCCCAGTGACACGAATACAGTGGTCAGTGCTAATAAAAAGCACTGTACTAATGACACCGGGCAGGGAGGGGTTAACATCTGGGGCGATCAAAGGGTTAACTGTGTGTTGTGCTGTATGTGTTTTACTATGTAGACAAGCTTCTTTGTATTGCTCTGCTGTGCAGCAATACAAAGCAGCCTGTTCCTGCTGACGGGAGAGATCAGTGTTGTGTACATACAGACCTCTCCCATCAGCTCTGCCGACAATCACTGAGTTCCGGCCGAGAATCGGTGGCCAGGATCCGGTGATTAACATGCCGAGAAGCCAATAGCAGGGCGGGTAGGAAGCGCGCGTCCCCTACCCGGAAATGCGAAATCACATATATATACATATATATATATATATATATATATATATATATATATATATACATATATATATATATATATATATATACACACACACACACATGATTTTGCACATCCCTGCCGCCCTGTAGCAGTACTTCTGCTATAGGGCGGTCGAGAAACAGTTAAAGGGGGCTTCCAGGTTTTAATAAGTCATCCCCCCGCAGGCCCCCACAACCATAGCCCAAGGGAAGAGGCCCTTGTCCCCATCTCCCCTACCCCAAAGCACCCCCCCCCCAAAAGCATGCAGCCCCTTTCCTGACCTGCGGGGCTCCATGCTCGGATAAGGGTCCGGTATGGATTACGGAGGAGACCCCATGCCGTTTTTATGCTAATTTTGGCATGGGGTTCCCCTTAAAATCCATACCAGACCCAAAGGACCTGGCATGTATAGGGGGGGACCTCCATACAGTTTTTTAAATTATTTTTTATTTTAAATTGCTGCCATTCTTTTAATTACATTCAGCTGATGAGTCATAGGTTGTTAAGGATGCGGCGGCCAGCTTCCTGGCCTGCTCCTTAGCAACCAGCTGTTCTTTACACAGAATTCGGATTGGTTGATCAATTTTCGACAGTTTCGAATTCCATTTGTACCGAAAATTTTAATTTTGTTAGAAATTCAATAAATTAAACTAAATTTAACAGAAAACCGGATATTTTCCAATTGGTTAAAAAACAAAAACAAACTCAAAAGTTGCATGGCAAAGTCATGTATCATGTCATATTCAAATCGCATCATGTCGCCTGGCAAAGACGCAATGTAAGTTGTGTGACTTTCAGGTCGCAGTAGTGTGAACTGAGCTATAAGGTTTGATTCGTAGGATAACAAGGCTATGATTTGAAATGTTTTAGCTGCATAAGAGGTATATCTATGTTTCCCCCACCCACTAAATGACACAAGATCTTCGCTTTCTTTTCTTTAAAGGATAAGTTCACCTTTGGGAACATGTAACATGTCCCCATAGGTGCAGCCACCACCACCGCCCCTCCCTTTGACAGATAGTACGGAGAAACTTCTCCCCGTACTATCTGTCAAATTTGAAAACAGCGCAGGCGTGAGGGGCTCCACCCACACGTTCGCGCCACTCATTCAGAGTTCTGTGAATGAGTGCCCACAACTCCTTGCAGCCTTACAAGCTGTTGGCTTGTAGTTTTCAAAGAAATACCATGGCGCTTTGGAATGCCGTGGTAGTTCACTGAAGCTTCCTGTCAGAATATCTGCTTGCTCGTACATCCCGTACGGCAAGCAGATATTCTGACAAGTCTTCATGAGACCTGCATGGCATCAGCGATCTACTGATCGCTAGTGCAATGCTTTCTAGGCTCCTGCAGACAAGAATATTAAATGCACATTTTTTTTTACCTGCAAAAAAATGTGCATTTATTATTTTGGGCAAAAAGGTGAACTTATCCTTTAAGTCTAGCTTCAAACACATTAAATGTGTCTTGTGGTGTCGTAATTTTTTTAACTCAACACATTAAAAATAGTTAATGGATTTTTAACCCTTCCCAACAATTAACAAAGCACCCCCCCCCCCCCCAACGTTGCTATAAAAAACAGACAGCCCCACATACAGCAGCAAAACCCTCTCTCCACATTTAGCAGTAGAAAAGGGGATTATCTGCGACAAAACCAAGTTGTTTTCTTGTTTCTTTCAAAAGTGCAGCACAAAGATTATCTGTTCATCTTTCTTCAGGCTTCTGTAAAATGAGAAGTCTGTTTCTTGGAAGAGTTTCCAATCTACTGTCCCCTACAACACGCATTATCACGTATTATATCCATTTGGTCCTTCCTTGAGAACATAGACTGGGGAGTTAGACAGGATATATAAAAATTTTGGAAGGAAAATCATCTTAAAGAGATTGATGCGTCCCAGCAGTTTAAGGGGGAGTTTAACCCAATGGGCCATTTTAGCACGAAAGGAGGAAATAATGGGCAATAAATTGTTGTCATAAAATTTAGACACTGGCAGTTGGACCTCAGTTCCTAACTATCTAAATTTATGTGTGGTCTGCGGTGGGCAATGCGGCGGTAGAATAAAAGGAAGATCAATATCTATAGGATGGTCCTTCCTTAGCTCTATTTCTAATTATGGTACTTGTATGATAATGCTAGAATTTTTGTCATGTGCCTTCTCGAAAATCTGTATAATGTCCACATGATGTAAGAAAATTGATTGCTAAAATGAAAAGACATTGTTTCACAAATTTCTGAGCTGCAAAAGATGGACAAAACCCTTGTCCGTCCCCTCCTGATCCCCCAACACATGAGGTCCTATTACTTATTTCTTAGGTCTTGTTGCAAGCACCAGCACCATTCCACAATGCCAGGTTTAGTTCACGTAGCTTCTCAAAAATTCAGGTAGCTTCCGCATGGAGGTGCATGTAACAAGGTTTGATTTTTAGAATG
Source organism: Staurois parvus (assembly GCF_062004578.1). Lineage (NCBI taxonomy): Eukaryota > Metazoa > Chordata > Amphibia > Anura > Ranidae > Staurois > Staurois parvus. The sequence goes on along the minus strand of NW_028317947.1, from coordinate 6,975,186 downwards.
AAAAGACTCCCGAGTATGTTATTTGGCCTAATGATTTAGGTTACATTTGTACCATCACATGGTAACGCAGTCAGCAACAAGGTTGCAATCTGGTACAGCAGGGGTTAAATCCAGAGTCGCAGGACAATAATCCAGGCAGGCGGGACAGGCAGTAATCTAATACAGCAGGAATTTAGTCCAGGGTCACAGGGCAATAATCTAGGCACAATGAGGGACAGTAGTTCACAGGGCAACAGAATACATGACAGAAATCACAGTGAGGTGGGCTACTCACACTTGTGGGTCTTGGCGATCTTGGGGAGGGGGGGGGGGGTCCAGCCGCTGGAGGAGGGTTAGAGGAGACTTTTGTTTCCAACAGGTCCTGTGCACCCATTTGCTCATCGTCCACACACGCAGCAAGACAGCAGATGGGCACAGTGCTGCCGTTTCAGTGTCCAAATAGAAGCTCACAGCCAATGGGGAACTAAATGTCCCAGTAATCTCAATCATAGCATATACTGGTGCAGAACTATAGGTCCCAGAAGTTCTAATCTTCTGGTCTCCTTCTAGGGGGATCCTGCAACCCTGAGTTTCTTTGTGCCTATCACTAGAGCAAACTCTAACCCTTTCTTTTAAGCACAGGTCTGCTATACTATACCTTGGGATCAGTAGAGACCTCAGCCCAAATTGCTGGTGCCAAGGTGTCTAGTTATCCTGGTATAAAATTCAGTAAATTCTGTACTCCCTGCTGCGAAAGATTCCCTACCTCCAGACCCTGTGTTTGGGCACAGGAACTCACTAATCAATTATGCAAATCAGCTAATGTATTTATGCACTGGTTATTATTTAGTTGTCATGTAACAAATGTACTTTTAGAGGTTGTGTGTTACCTTTCCCCATTTCTCAAAAATCTAATATTTCTACGTTACACACCCCCTCTTAGATTGGTCATTTTGTGAAGGTCCTCCTTAGATTTATGGTTAGTAGGGGAAGGGATACCTTTTACTGGTGGTCAGAGGGAGAATGGCCCATGTAGATTGGTGGTCAATAGACACCCCCCCACCCTAGATTAGTAGTCAGTGGGTGAAAGGTCACCTTATACTGGTGGCCAGTGGGAGAAAGGCCACCTTCTGGTGGTGGCCTGAATACAACCACCTCCCTTAGATTGATGGTCAGCACAGAAGCCTCCCTCCCCTCTTAGATTCATGGTCAGTGGTAGAGGGTCATCTTAGATTGGTAGCCTGTATAGATCCCCCCCCCCCCCCATTTAGATCAGTGGGGAAAATGGCCACCTTATTGATCCATGGGAGAAGAGCACATATTTATATATATATATATATATATATATATATATATGTATATTCCCCATCCCACCCTCTGATTGGTAGTCAGTGGGAGAAGGGCCACCCTATACTGGGGATCTATGGGAGAAGAGGCCCCTTAGATTGGTAGTTAGTGGGAAAAGGGCCATCTCATACTGATGGTCAGTGGGAGAACCCACCCACAGATTGATGGTCAGTGGGAGAAGGGTCCCCTTGTACTGGCAGTAAGCGGGAGAAGGTCCATCTTAGATTGGTGTTCAAAATAGCGCCTTACCCCCACCCTTGGGAAAAAGGCCACCTTATACTGGTAATAAGCTCCCACCTTAGATCGGTGGTCAATATAAGGCCCCACCCCAATCCTCAGATTAGTCGTCAGTGGGAGAAGGGCTCCCTTAGATTGGTGGGAGGTGCTTTGTATAGCGCCCTTTCCATTTAGATTGGTGGTTAGTGGGAAAAGGGCCACCTTACTGGTGATTAGTGGGAAAAGGGCCACCTTACTGATGGTCTGTGGGAGAAAAGACCCTTTAGAGCCCTTCCTTATCCTTAGATTGGTGGTCAGTGGTAGAAAGGCCACCTTTAATTGGTAGTTTGAATAGAACCCTGCCCCCCCCTCCCTGGATTGGTAGCCTGTATAGAAGACCCCCTCCCCCTTTAATTGGTGGTTAGTGGGAAAAGGGCCACCTTACTGATGGTCCATGGGTGAAGAGCCCCTTAGATTGGAAGTCATTATGAATCACTCCCCACCCTTTGATTGGCAGCCAGTGCAAGAAATTCCACCTTGTACTGATGACGAGAGAAGGGCCACCTTATACTGGTGGTCAGTGGGACAAGATTGGTGGACAGTGGGACAAGATTGGTGGTCAATATAGCACCCCACCCTCATCATCACATTAGTAGTCAGTGGGAGAAAGGCCACCTTATACTGGTAGTTGTTTTATATTGTGGTCAATATAGAGTCCCCCCCACACACACACATTTTTCGATTGGTGGTCAGTGGGAGAAGGGGCACCTTAAATTGGTGGTCTGAATAGAAGCCCCCCCCACCACCGATTTGGTAGCCTATACAGAAGCGCCCTCCTCCCTTTAACCACTTTCGTTAGTAAGAAAAGGGCCGCTTTATTGATGGTCCAAGGGAGGAGAGGCCCCTTAGGTCGGTCAGTATAAATCACTCCCCACACTTTGGTAGTCAGTGAGAGAAGTTCCACCTTGTACTGATGGTGAGAGAAAGGCTGCAATATACTGATGGTCAGTGGGAAAAGGTACCGGATTACCCTACAGAAGAAATTCCTCCCTGTTGAGGTGGTGATACAAGATATTCTGAATGAGGTTGGGAAGATTCATGGTCTTGAGAAGGGCAGGGAGCCTCGGGCGGTCGGAGTAAGGGCATGGGGGAATATCAGACCTGCCTTTGGTGGTGAACTGTCCATCTCTGTGTGAGGAGCTCCTTTCTTATGCTGTTCTTTTCACTCCCTTAGTTTTTGTTGGTATCTTCTTTTTGAAGAAGGGTTGCATGCATGACAAATGCCGGTTTGTTTCTTGACCTCACAGGTTTGATGTCTGTTGTAGTGATGTGATTCTTATATTATTTTCCCCCAGTACTGACACATTCATTTATGAGAATTTTGCTGTAACGCCATCATTTGTTTGAGAACAGCATATGCTATATTTATCTATTTTTATCATTTTATTGTGTAAACATGCATATATTTATGTATGTTCTGTACATGGATTTTATGTTTATTGATTACAAAAATTGTTTTTTTTTTTCTACATCAAAAATCAATTGATAGTAGGTTACATGGTTTCCGATGGCATACAGTCAGGTCCATAAATATTGGGACATCGACACAATTCTAACATTTTTGGCTCTATACACCAACACAATGGATTTGAAATGAAATGAACAAGATGTGCTTTAACTGCAGACTGTCAGCTTTAATTTGAGGGTATTTACATCCAAATCAGGTGAACGGTGTAGGAATTACAACAGTTTGCATATGTGCCTCCCACTTGTTAAGGGACCAAAAGTAATGGGACAATTGGCTTCTCAGCTGTTCCATGGCCAGGTGTGTGTTATTCCCTCATTATCCCAATTACAGTGAGCAGATAAAAGGTCCAGAGTTCATTTCAAGTGTGCTATTTGCATTTGGAATCTGTTGCTGTCAACTCTCAAGATGAGATCCAAAGAGCTGTCACTTTCAGTGAAGCAAGCCATCATTAGGCTGAAAAAACAAAACAAACCCATCAGAGATAGCAAAAACATTAGGCGTGGCCAAAACAACTGTTTGGAACATTCTTAAAAAGAAGGAACGCACCGGTGAGCTCAGCAACACCAAAAGACCCGGAAGACCACGGAAAACAACTGTGGTGGATGACCGAAGAATTCTTTCCCTGGTGAAGAAAACACCCTTCACAACAGTTGGCCAGATCAAGAACACTCTCCAGGAGGTAGGTGTATGTGTGTCAAAGTCACCAATCAAGAGAAGACTTCACCAGAGTGAATACAGAGGGTTCACCACAAGATGTAAACCATTGGTGAGCCTCAAAAACAGGAAGGCCAGATTAAAGTTTGCCAAACGACATCTAAAAAAGCCTTCACAGTTCTGGAACAACATCCTATGGACAGATGAGACCAAGATCAACTTGTACCAGAGTGATGGGAAGAGAAGAGTATGGAGAAGGAAAGGAAATGCTCATGATTCTAAGCATACCACCTCATCAGTGAAGCATGGTGGTGGTAGTGTCAATGCGTGGGCATGTATGGCTGCCAATGGAACTGGTTCTCTTGTATTTATTGATGATGTGACTGCTGACAAAAGCAGCAGGATGAATTCTGAAGTGTTTCGGACAATATTATCTGCTCATATTCAGCCAAATGCTTCACAACTCATTGGACGCCGCTTCACAGTGCAGATGGACAATGACCCAAAGCATACTGCAAAAGCAACCAAAGAGTGTTTTAAGGGAAAGAAGTGGAATGTTATGCAATGGCCAAGTCAATCACCTGACCTGAATCCGATTGAGCATGCATTTCACTTGCTGAAGACAAAACTGAAGGGAAAATGCCCCAAGAACAAGCAGGAACTGAAGACAGTTGCAGTAGAGGCCTGGCAGAGCATCACCACGGATGAAACCCAGCGTCTGGTGATGTCTATGCGTTCCACACTTCAGGCTGTAATTGACTGCAAAGGATTTGCAACCAAGTATTAAAAAGTGAAAGTCTGATTTATGATTATTCTGTCCCATTACTTTTGGTCTCTTAACAAGTAGGAGGCACATATGCAAACTGTTGTAATTCCTACACCGTTCACCTGATTTGGATGTAAATACCCTCAAATTAAAGCTGACAGTCTGCAGTTAAAGCACATCTTGTTCGTTTCATTTCAAATCCATTGTGGTGGTGTATAGAGCCAAAAATGTATGAATTGTGTCGATGTCCCAATATTTATGGACCTGACTGTAGATCACTCCAGTGCATTCCAGTTCCAGAAAAAAAATAGAAAAATAGAACATGCTGCATTTTTTTCTGAACTGTCCATGAACACAGTAAAATGCACCGGTACGCACCTGTCCCTATTTAAATTGAAGAAAAAGAGGAAAAATGAACTGGAATGCATCAAAAATGCATCGGAACGTGTCGGAAACGCATCTGGACTGCGTTTCTATAGTGTCAACCGGCCTTGAGGGCCTGTTCACACCACATGCAGTCCTGTGCGTTTTTGTACCCATGTACCCGCCTCCACTTCCACTGCGATCGCCTAAGGCGATTGGAAGCAGAAGTTGTCCTTCACCCCCCCCCCGTAGTCTTCTGTGACAGTTCTTGTATGCATGTGGCGTGAAGAGGACCTCAGGGCCAGTTCATATTATAGAAACGCAGTCCAGATGCGTTTCCGCATGTACGTTGACAAGTTCCGGTACGTTTTCTATGCATCCCAGTTTATTTTTCCTCTTTCTTCAATTTAAATAGGGACAGGAGCGTTTTTGATGCATTTTTTGCACGTTGCGGTGCGTTTTTGATGGATCCCACTGCGTTTTTGATGCATCCCAGTTCATTTTTCTTCTATTTTTCTGCAATTTAAACAGGGACAGGAGCGTTTTTGATGCATTTTTTGCACATTCTGGTGCGTTTTTGATGCATTCCACTGCATTTTTGTTGCATCCCAGTTCATTTTTCTTCTATTTTTCTTCAATTTAAATAGGGACAGGAGCATTTTTGATGAATTTTTTTACACGTGCCGATGCGTTTTTGATGCATTCCACTGCGTTTTTGATGCATCCCAGTTCATGTTTCCTCTTTTTCTTCAATTTAAATAGGGACAGGTGCGTTTTTGATGCATTTTACTATGTTCATGTACAGTTCAGAAAAAAATGCAGCATGTTCTATTTTTCTATTAATTTTTTCTGGAACTGACCACACTGGAGTGATCTATGCCATCGGAAACCATGTAACCTACTATCAATGCGTTTTTGATGTAGGGAAAAAAAACGTGCTGGACTGCATGTGGTGTGAACAGGCCCTAAGGGCCAATTCACACTTTAGAAATGCAGTCCAGATGCATTTCCACATGCGTGTTTTTGACATGTTCCGGTGCGTTTTTGATGCATTTTACTGTGTTCATGTACAGTTCAGAAAAAAATGCAGCATGTTTTACTTTTTCTATTTATTTTTTCTGGAACTGACCGCACTGGAGTGAACTATGCCATCGGAAACCACGTAACCTACTATCAATGCATTTTTGATGTAGAAAGAAAAAAGCGCACTGGACTGCATGTTGTGTGAACAGGTCCTCAGGGCCAGTTCATATTATAGAAACGCAGTCCAGATGCATTTCCGCATGTACGTTGACAAGTTCCGGTGCGTTTTTTGTGCATCCCAGTTCATTTTTCTTCTCTTTTTCTTCAATTTAAATAGGGACAGGAGCATTTATGATACATTTTTTTGCACGTTCCAGTGCGTTTTTGATGCATTCCACTGCGTTTTTGATGCATCCCAGTTCCTTTTTCCTCTTTTTTTTTAATTGAAATAGGGACAGGTGCGTTCTGGTGCGTTTTTGATGCATTTTACTGTGTTCATGTACAGTTCAGAAAAAAATGCAGCATGTTTTACTTTTTCTATTTATTTTTTCTGGAACTGACCACACTGGAGTGAACTATGCCATTGGAAACCATGTAACCTACTATCAATGCATTTTTGATGTAGAAAAAAAAAACGCACTGGACTGGATGTGGTGTGAACAGGACCTCAGGGCCAGTTCATATTATAGAAACGCAGTCCAGATGCGTTTCCGCGTGTACTTCGACAAGTTCCGGTGCGTTTTCTATGCATCCCAGTTCATTTTTTCTCTCTTTTTCTTCAATTTAAATAGGGACAGGAGCGTTTTTTATACATTTTTTGCACATGCTGATGCGTTTTTGATGCATTCCACTGCGTTTTTGATGCATCCCAGTTCATTTTTCTTCTATTTTTCTTCAATTTAAATAGGGACAGGAGCGTTTTTATGAATTTTTTGCACATGCCGATGTGTTTTTGATGCATTCCACTGCGTTTTTGATGCATCCCAGTTCATTTTTCTTCAATTTAAATAGGGACAGGAGCGGTTTTTATGATTTTTTTGCACGTGCCGATGTGTTTTTGATGCATTCCACTGCGTTTTTGATGCATCCCAGTTCATGTTTCCTTTTTTTTTCTTCAATTGAAATATGGACAGGTGCGTTTTTGATGCTTCCCAGTTTATGTTTCCACTCTTTTTCTTCAATTTAAATAAGGAGAGGTGCATTCCGGTGCATTTTTGATGCATTTTACTGTGTTTATGTACAGTTCAGACAAAAATGCAGCATGTTCTATTTTTCTATTTATTTTTTCTGGAACTGACCGCACTATGCCATCGGAAACCATGTAACCTACTATCAATGCATTTTTGATGTAGGGGAAAAAAAAAAACACACTGGACTGCATGTGGTGTGAACAGGCCCTCAAGGCCTAGTCACACTTTAGAAACGCAGTCCAGATGTTTCCACATGCATGTTTTTGACCCGTTCCGAAGCGTTTTTTATGCATTCCTGTTCATTTTCACTCTTTTTCTTCAATTTAAATAGGGACATGTGCGTTTTTTATGTATTTTACCGCGTTCCAGTACAATTCTGTGCAGGAAAAATGCAGCCTGTTCTATTTTTCTGCATCTGGACGCACTGGAACTGAAAGCACTGATGTGCACGATGACATTGACAACCATATCACCTACTTTCTGTGCGTTTTGGATGCAGAAAAAAAGTAACTGAAACACATGTAGTGTGAACTGGCCCTTAGATTTTCCATCTTAAATGCCACATTCTGTAAAACAGGAATTTACAATACAAGCTGCTGCCCAAAAGCGCACCAACATGTACTGCTGTGTGTGATAACGGACCTAACCCCCAAAAAAACATGAAAGTCTCACACAAATATTAAAAAATAATAAAACAAAAAAAAAAGAAAACGCTGCTTGTTGGTGTCTCTCTGGTGTGACTGCGGACAACGTACCGGCACAGCTCTGTCTGAGGCGACGACAACTCTTCTACCTCACGCTGGCGCCTCATGTGGCTCAAGAGACTTCCCGCCAGAACTGAGCGGCGCCCCGTGCATTGACTGTGAACTACAACTCCCATGAGCATTCGCGGCCCGTGCAATGTCATCAGCAGGCGACACAGGCCGGGCAGGTGGGCGGAGCCGGTATGGAGGTTCCCTATTCATAGGAATGAGTGTGGAGAGATCGGAGGTGAGAGGGGAGGATGGGGATGAGCAGGTTTGGTGTTGTAATGGGATGGTTGAGACTGCCTCTAGATCAGCAGAATGATGGGTGCATGGAGCTCGCTGGAAGTTCTTTCTTCCTGGGTGCTAACACTGTGTTGGATGTGCTGTGTTTACATCCTGTATATGGGATGGTCACCTATCACAAGGGTGTCAATACTGACCCTAAATGGGGGGCTGCTGTATCCCCATAGAAGGGTTTGTAGTGCACATCTAGTATAACTAATGGCTAAACTTTACATTTAGTTTTGAGTAGAATGGAGAAGGATTAGAACCCCTGTCACTTGGTATTGCTGATGGTGACACTGCTAGGGAGGTCTACCTGTTCTATTTGGTTCTGTTTACTTCAATCACTGAGAGTGAAAACAGAAAAAAAAAAAGAAATTCCACTTTTTTGGGTTGTCACCAGTACAGGAACAAAGGGGTAATCTTCCAATGGGGACACTTGGTCTGCTGACACCCTCACATTGGAGGGATTTCTTCTCATTTCCTGTTTTGGCTATTAGACAGAAATAAAAGATGACACTTTTTTTTTTGCATTTTCTACTGGATATGTTTTATAGCAAAAAGTCAAAAATATTACTATTTTTTTCAATATTGTCGGTCTTTTTTTTTTTGTTCATAGCGCAAAAAATAAAAAAAAGCAGGGGTGATTAAATACCACCAACAGAAAGCTCAATTTGTGGGGAAAAAAGGAGATAAATGTAATTTAAGTACAGTGTTGCATGACCGCACAATTGTCAGTTAAAGTAACGCAGTGCCGTAGTGCAAAGATGGCCTGGTCAGGAAGGGGGGGGGGGGGGGGGAGAATAAATCCTCTGGAGTGCAAGTGGTTAATTTGCAGGGATTATATCTCATTTCCTGTTTTGGCTACAGGAGAGGAAGTGCAGCAAACCCTCACCAATGGGACACAGAGTGCAGAAAAACTGTCAGGGGTCATAACCCTCCCTTATGCCCTCATACATGGGTCCAAATTCGACCTAAGAATAATCGGCTGATTTTCGTTCTGTTAGTGGGTCAGTGGCACCTGCCGATTTTCATGGTCCCTCCCCTTTTCGGTGATCGGGCATGTTGGAAAATTTGTGAAAAACTACAGATTTTCAACTCGATGGTCAAATCGTACGATCGTTTTTCCAAAAAGAATATGCGCATGAGCCGTGACCTGGAAGGAACCGAATTTTCACCTGTTGTATGGGGTGAACTTTATGACTTGGTCGGCCGATTTTCGAAATCATTGATGGCACCATCGGATTACTGAGCGAACAACGTTTTTGATTTTCGACGAAAAATCATTCTGAATTCGACCCATCTGTGGCCTGCATAAGGGATGCTTATGACCCCTGTCTGTTTTTCTGCCCTCTGTGTCCCATTGGGGAGAGTTTGCTGCACTTCCTGGACGGGAAAACAGGACGTGAGATATAATCCCTGCAAAATAACTGTGAGAGTCATCGACTGTCAGATCTCGGGTGACCTGAGATCTGACAGTCGATACGGTGCCTGACCTAAAGCAGCTGAAACATGGCTTACTTAGCCACTTGCCCTCCAGAGGATTTATTCCCCCTCCCCGACCAGGCCATTTTTGCAATACGGCACTGTGTTACTTTACCTGACAATTACACTGTCATTCAACGCTGTACATAAATGAAATTTATGGAGTTTTTTTCTCCCACAAATTTAGCTTTTGGTGGTATTTGATCACCTCTGCTTTTTTTATTTTTTGCACTATAAACAAAAAAAGACCGACAATATTGAAAAAAAAAAAAAGTAATATTTTTAACTTTTTGCTATAAAACATATCCAGTGGAAAAAAAACAAAAAACAAATTTCTTCATAAATTTGGCTAACATGTATTCTACATTTCTTTGCTAAAAAAAAAAAAAAAAAATCCCAATACATGAAAATTATTTGGTTTACATGAAAGTTATAACGTCTACAAATGGCGGTATATATACTGGAATTTATTTTTTTAAATTCTAGTAATGGTGGCGATCAGCAGCATATAGCGGGACTGCGGCGGGCATTCTGACACTGAGGGGGTACTGACTAACTGTCACTGACATCTCCAGTGACACTAATACAGTGATCAGTGCTAATAAAAAGCACTGACACTGTACTAATGACACTGGGCAGGAAGGGCTTAACATCTGAAGCGATCAAGGGGTTAACAGCGTGCTGTTTTACATGACGTGCTGTGTGTGTTTTACTACAGAGACATGCTGCTGTGTATATCTCTGCTGTGCAGAGAAATACACAGCAGCATGTCCTTGCTGGCAGGAGAGAGACCTTTGTTGTTTACACACAGGTCTCTGCCCAACAATCGCCGGGTGCTGGCGGGGAAATGTAAATCACGTATATGTCCCTGTAGCAGTAGTTCTATTATAGGGTGGCGGGAAAGCGGTTAAAGGAATCTCTTGGGTCACCAGAACTAGTGTCCCCCTCAGGAGATATTATTGTTCTGGGGACAACCCAAAAAGTTGGATTTTCTTTCACTTTCACTGATAATTGTAAACCAGACAAATAGGGTGAATCTCCCTAATGAGTACAGACAGCAATAAAAACTGACAGGGGTTCTAATCCATCTCCACTCTATACAAAACTAAAAAAAAAATTGCATTTAGCCACTAAGTGCCTGGTCATACCTGTGCAACTTCAGGTGTGATTTGAAAATTTAAATTGCACCTGAAATCGCATCTAATGAATGTCAGTGTCTTAACCTGTACGATTTACTGCAGCAAGATTTCTAAAGTAGTTCTTGCATTACTTTCTCTGCACTTTTGTTGGAATTTTTCATACATAGAATATAAAGAAATCGCACTGCAAATTGCAAGAAATCATTGATAATCTTCACAAGTAGCAATAAAGTCTTCAGAAATTGCACCTGAAATCATGCTTAAATTGCACACAAATCGCGTGATTTTAATTTGCAGTGGTGTGACCGGTGACTTATACTTTATCCACTTGACTATCAAAAAGTTTTACCCCTCCCCGTTGCCACTTTCTTGCTATTCAGCACTATACAGGTTTGTTATTTTCCAGAAAAAAAAAAAAAGCAAGTTAGTCAAGTCCATACAAAGGTGTCTCCATTGCTCCTCCATCCATAGTGGACACACCCTTAGACAGGAAGTGTGTTACTGGCTTGATCACCAGGTGAAATCATGGCTTAAGTTTGTTTTAATCAATGTATAGATGTAAGATTGGATATTTTGTGCTTAAACAGGTCTGAACCATGAAGTTAATGAATCTGAAGCAGGCCATCCTGCAGGCCTGGAAGGAGAGATGGAGCGACTACCAATGGGCTATCAATATGAAGAGATTCTTTCCCAAAGGAGTAACATGGGACATCTTGAACCTAGCAGGTCAGTTAAACTAAAAGTCAGCAGACTGCTTAAGTTCAATTTTGCACTTCAGTTCAGTCTATCCTGAATTGATAATTTTCCTTTTTGTTAAATCCAGAAAAGTAAAAACTCTCTCACCATCGGAATGGAACTCTGGTAATACCACTCTGTAAAAGAATAGGTGGATAACTTACCTGTCCAGCAGGCAGCCTCTGTTTAAGAGTGTGAACATGCTTTTTGACATGTCTCAAAGCTCTTCAGTGAACGAAGATTTGCTTTGTTGCTCAGTGGATTAGTATTTAGCTTTTTCTTTTGCGGGGTATCACTCACTGACCTCCATTAGGATAGCAACAGGTGCATTGAGGGGCACTTACCTGCATAAATCTCTGGGTTTATAACTGAATACTGGCCAGTTGTGATGTGCAAAGCTTTACTTTCCTGTGGTATGGATGCCAGCCCACTCCTCATTCCATGGGTACCTTACTGTTAGGCCTCATACACAGGTTTGTGCAGGACCTGTGTACTGGCATTTCATGGACCAACTGTCACCGCATACAACCGCTCATTAAGATGCATAAGAAGAGGCAGGCGTGCATGGGGGTTGCGTAATGCACCCTCTTGCATACTGACGTATGCTCCGATAGTGTGAGCACAGAGAATACGTCAGTGCTTGTGTCGTGCAAGTGTTTGAACAAGCCCCAGCTCACAACCAAATACTCTACTAATGCATCTCAATGGGTGGCTGTACTCTGTGGTAGCAAGTCCTGGAAATGTCAGTATGCAGGCTCTGCACACTGTACAACCATGTGAATGAAGCCATAGTCTTTGAAGCAACAAACTATAATGTTGATCCAATAGGGATGTGTTGGGAGGTCGGTGAGAAACCTCCAACGCCAGCAGGAAACTGCAGAGCTTTGCCCATCAGAGCAGCTTAGTATTTGAGTGCAGTGGTGGGGACTTTGGAGGTTTCTGCAGGTATGTGTAGTACCTCTGCACTTTCTCGAAGAGTATAGTAAAGCTTCTGGAATTCTCACATTTTATAGAAAATCAGACCAGTTCACCCAAAATTAGATGCTGGTCTGTGACCACTGAATGCTCACAAAAAACAGGACAGTTGCATAAGGCCAGTGTGTGCATAATAAAGTATTAATTTTCAATACATCAATGTCACATGCACTTCCATACCTGGAAGGACTGGGTATTTTTTCTGCCCATGGCCCCCATCAGTAGGTTACGGGATGGGGGCTTTATGCTGAAACTGGAGTATGTGTAACTAAGATATTTGGATTCGACTCATCAATGGCTCGTGGTTTGAAGAGATCAGACAAATTCATATGAGGCACAATGACTCAGGTAAGGCTGCTGTCAAACACAAAACAGGGTGCCCCTCAAACTGGGGGACCTGGAGCTTTGAAACAACATATAGAAGCGTCAAACCAACAAACCCGGGAGTCCAAAAACTCTTACTAATGGTGTTTGTTTCATAAGACAATACAAAACAGCCAATGTGTTTCAGGAGCTCAGAAGTATCCCCCTTCTTCAGGGCTCCAATATTCCATAAACGTATGAGGACTCAATGTGACAGAATCACCACAATGAATTTGTTTGAAACAAAGTAATAAAGTGCCCAGGAGCAAAATAGCAGTAGCACGCCTAGGAATCTGTGCACTAGAGTTCCAAGATCTGCACACTTTTTGAGTCAGTTACAAGGGGTTCCACTTTCCTTGTTGGAATTTCAGTTTGTTGTATTTTATTGTATAGCTAGTGCGATGGAAAGATTTAAAACACCTAAGATGGTCAGACATCTCCAAAATTCCAAGGTGCCAGAAAAACAGATAAATATTTGGAATGAGTGCCGGACAAAAAATTAAGAGTACAAAATCATTAATTGGTACTGTGCTAAAAAAAACAGCCAACGTGTTTTTGGGGGGGTGAAAGGAACTCCCGCTTCATCAGAGATTCAGGTAAGAATGGGAACCTTGAATGGACTAAAAATAAAGCTTTTCTATGTGAATCTGTGCAGGGAAGGTCATTGCTGGATCAGACTGATTGCGTTGGAGAAACTCCTAGCCAGTAATTCTTCTGATCCAGCAATTAGCTTCCCTACACAGATTCACACAGGACAGCTTTGAGTCCATTCAAGGTTCTCATTCTTACTTGAAGACATGATGAAGGGGAGAGTTCCTTTGATCCCTGAAACGCGTTGGAATTTTTTTAAAACAATAACAATAAATGAATTTGAACTCTTTTATCTTGTGGTCTGGAGCTCCTTCCATGTATGTGTGTATGATTTTTGGCAACCTGCTGGGGTACCCACTGGATAATGGCCTTTTCTGTTGTGAGCTGCCTAACCCAAGCCAGTGGGCTCTTCAGATGTGCTGGCACTTTATCACACTCTACCCAGCTCCATTCATAGAAACTGTACTATCACTTCCCACAATGAAAAGCAATTTATGAATGGAGGAGATGGACCTTTTCATTTATACACCCATCAAAGTGATATTAATTCTTCTAGGAGTGGAGCAGGGGGCATAAAGCGAGGGCATAGTCAGCACGTTTGACAAGTTCCTGTCAATGGTGAAGCCAATTGTATTAACTCCTGCAGCAGAGTAAGATCTCTGCTGTGGGGTATATTAGGCAGAAGATGGAAAATTTGAAAGAGCAGCCACCAGCACACAGGACAATCCAATCATCATTTAAAGGCTAAGTTGAGGTTTGTGAAAATAATAAATGTTTGGTAAAAAATTTGTAGGTAAAAAAAAAATGTACATTTTATTTATTTATTTTTTGTCCTGGGTGCAATGGCAGGCTCCTGCAGACTACTAAGAACAGAAAAATCAATGAACTACGAGAGCCATCACCTTCATTCTCGCAGTTCATTGAGAACTACAAGCCGTCTGCCATGATGGCAGATGGGACTTGTAGTTCATTCGTTCACAGAGCTCTATGAATGAATGATGTGACTGTGTGAATGGAACCCTACACAGTTGTGCTGTTTTTGAATTCTGACAGCGGGTGCAAGGAGAGGTTCTTCTGCCCATCTTCATGAGGGATGGGGTATCGCAGGGCTGCTACTTTAGTAACAAGTTAAACCCTGAATACGGGTGTAACAAGTAAACTGTTACTAAAGGTAAACTTACCCTTTAATGTAAATTCTGTCCCTAGCGCTGATTTAAAAAAAAAAAATCATTGGACTGAGTGCATACTTGGCAGTAGTAGTGGGGTTGTGGCAGCCAGGAAACGTGGGAAAATAATTGTGGTTATGTTTAACTGGGAAATATTCGTATGAAATGTCATGTCAGACTTGTGCTTAAAACTAACTGTAGTCAAAATTGTTTTGATTTTTTTTTTTGTGCAACGGATTAAAGCCTATGTCAAATTTGTATTTTGTCTGTATCCTCATACAGGAGGAGGAGGAGAGGGGTAAGCTGTATGGGAAATCTCTTTCACAGCAACAAAAGCATTTAAAGCAGAACTCCAAGCAAAATAAGATACAAACTAATAGCCCATTGAAATACAAAACAAGAAAACCAGATTTTGCTGCAATATTCACCTTCAGTCCTGGGTCACATACATGTTTTTGAACCGTATCCAATCCACATGACATCACGAATGTCCAGTGCACTGGCACTGCGGATTAACAGCGGGTTTACACTATGCTGTGCAGGGCACCACATGTAATTCGCACATGAATCGCACCGCATTCCTGTGTGAATGACATGCAAATGTCTGTGTGGTGCGATTTGAGCCATACACTTTGTATGGCTAAAATCGCATCTGCACCAAAAAGGTGCAGGACTCCCTTTTTTTTTTTTTTTGTTAAATCCGCACCTGAATTGCATCGCATGGGTGCTCTCACCCATGCAATGCGATTTCTGGCAATTTCATCATGTTTTGTGATTGGTTATGGGGTGCCATTAACTTATTATTGACACCCACACTACATGTGATGCGATTGCAATGCGGTGTGCGAAACACACAGGATTCGCAGCATTTCCCGCACCTCATTGTTGTGAACCTGGGCTGAAAAAGAGTCCTGTCTGATTTCTGAGCAGTGCGGTCTGATTCAGGTGTGGATTATAGGCTATTGACTTCTATGGGAACTGTGTCTAAAATGCACGTCATCAGTTGTGAACAGGATAAAATTCTGATCTAAACCTGACCTGAACCGCTTAATTACTACTGTGTCAATTAGCTATGAAACGAGAGCTTCAATCCGCATCGCACATGTGTGAATCCACACCCAATCAAGAAATTTCCCTCTAAAGCACTTTTCTGCCACTAGGTGCCCTCAGTCTGATGGCCAGCATCTTTCAACCGATTTCCTTTGAGCCCAGATTGTCCTGGACCCGCCACACAACTTGTGATGGGACAGTGAAAGGAGAAGCAGCACAGTTGTGAGCTCTGTCTGTCACCCTGCTTATTCCTTCTGTCAACATGCTACTTTCCAGCACATGAGCTCACTCTTACACTCCAGCCCAGCTGTACTGGGACTGCAATCAGTTCAATTTCAGGCAGTTGGCTTCTTGCATTTAAACAATACAATAAATAATGTAATAATGATTACAGACCTGCATTAATGTGTGTCTTTATATCTTCTTAGAGTTCAGTTTTAAGGAGAGAGGGTTAACAGTAGATCTTCCATTGGATTTTTATTGTTGTATCTTCATGTCCCAGTGATTTGTTACCTCATTTCTTGTCCCTGTGTCCCAGGCACAGGATATGAGGGGATATCTCTACAAATGGAGTCCCAAACAGCAATATAAAACCCAATAAATGTTTTAAACTTCCCTGTTGTATTAAAAAAATGAACAAAATGTTTCTGGCCAGAAGTTGAAGCTTTAAGGGTTGGACAAGCTTTTCCACTTTAAACAATATAAATGTCTCAGAACGCCCCCAGGAGATTCCAAGAGTGATTATTAAAGCCGTATTAAAACCAAAAATGTGACGTATTGCCGCTTACCAATCATTAGATGTGGTGGCTGTATTCGTTTTCTTTTTTTGTTTTTTTTCTTTTTTTGTTTTTTGGCTTTTAGCCTCTCTATTAACCTGGTGATCTGTACAATAACACACCACCTGTATTAGAGTGCCCCCCACTGGATGAAGGGGCACCGGGACATCTTTGGACAGCATCATTGTCATTCTGAGGGGAGGTGAGTGTTAGATGTACTTACAGATTTAGATACACTAACAAACTGAAGCCAAGCTCCAAATCACACTGCAGTCACACTTGTTCTTTTGAAAACCAAAAGACTTACTGGCTGGATCACCAGACAAAAATAAAGGAAAGAGAGACTAAAAAAGAAAACTAGTGCAACCACCACATCTAAGAATTGGTAAGCTGTAGTATAATAAATGTTTTGCTTTTGGGTTTATTACTGTAATAATAATGTATAATTTGGGATGCACAAGAAGCCTCTACTAGGAGCCTAAATGTATTTAAGGAACCATAAGCTTCCATTTACAATAGAAAAGGCTAAAAAACAGAACCAGAGAAACGTATATGTTGTATTGGCTACTTTAAATTTTCCATTCTGTCTGTTAAAGTGGAACTGTAAAAAACATGTTTTTGGCTTCCAACATGAACTTCAATAAGTGCAATACAAATGTCTACAGAATTAACGTTCTAGATCAGTGGTGCCCAGCACATAATCCACTGGCCTTCTGTGTGTAGCCAGCCACTTATTGGGCTTCCCTTTACTGAGTGGCAGCGGGGTGCCGTATGCTGAAATACTCTTTTACATTCTAGCACCCAGCAGTGGAGTTGAAGTGTTGCTAAACCCACAGCAGTAACATTAGTCTGTATATGCAGTAAAGCATGCTTATTCACTGTGGAACCTAAGGGGTAATCCTCTGCATTGTGTAAAAAGGCTGTTTGATCCGGGCTTCTCTGATCCTCCCCTTCTTCTTCTGTCCCCAATCTATCTGCTGATTGTACAGAGCTCTCTGAGTCACTCTGCACATGTTCAGTTTGGTGTGTATTGGTAGAGAGCTATTTCTTGGGAGAGTACATGTGATCAGCACAGAGCCAATCAGCACTGTTCAGACAGAGGCTCAGGGGTCCTGCAGCCTCATAGGGGAGATTGAAAACTCCTCCTACAAGCTTTAACCAGTGTTCGGCCAGACACTGATAGAAGTCACAAGATTTCTCTAACTGCTGATGAGAAAAGGTATTTAGCAGTTTATATTTACTAAAATAATTGCATTTTCATGTTCTGTGTAGTGTAGGAGACCAGATATAGTGAATGCAGGGTCCTGGGTTTAGTAACACCGTAATATTCACTGCAACTATACTGACCGCCAGAAGGGGGTTTAAATTTCACTACCAATGTACTAGGGGTTATTATCGTGGTCACTAACACCAATGATCGCTCCAGCTTTCTTTTTAGTGTGCATTGCTGTACTTTGCACCAGGACTGAGCGGCTTCATAGCCTGACTCAATGTAATGCATCTCAAAGTACAAAAACACACTGCTGTTGTGTGGCCCTCTGGATGTGTCAGGGGCCGCACTTGAGGCCATCTATTAAATTTAAGTTGACCACCACTGTTATAGCTCATGCTCATTGCTCTTGTTAGTACTGACAAAGTGGATCATTTTAGGACATATCTTTGAGCTCTGATCTGTGTAAGCTGCACCTATAATACAGTGGTTATGTATAGCCTCATGACAGGCCTTGAGCTTCTGTCTTCTGCTAGACACTAAAAACAGATTAATATGTCCCTAATTGAGTGGCATATCACAGAGGGGTGAAGCAGATTTTTAATGACTATGCTCTTTGCCTTAGCATTAAAAAAAAAAAGTTACTCTTTTTTATAAATAAATTGGCATTTCTGCTCTGTGGTAGTACATTTGCAAGGTTCTATCATTCTTATTTAAATTTTATTCTCCTACAGAAGCACTTTTGGACCAGGCCATGATTGGACCAGCGCCCAACCCTCTGATATTGTCTTACCTCAAGTATGCTATCAACTCTCAGGTATGTAATCTAATAGTCTTATCGTTGCTTTGACCAGTTCAAGAATAATTAGTTTACTTTTTGATTTAATCAAGTTTTTCTTCTAAAATTAATTCAATCATTTCTGTTTAATCTTTCCAAGGACTCGTCTTGATCGTATTTGGACTTGTGTCAATGTTATTACTTAGACATAAGTTTTAGACGTTTTTGAGATTTTTCAGAATTCATAGACAGGTGCATTTGACTTTCAGGTGTCTTTCTTTCTGCCCTGCAAGTGTCCTGCTTCAGGCAGGTATTGCATTCTCATAGACTTGTGAGGTAATGCAAACGTCATCTGACTTAAAAATATGTCTGTCAGCACAGGCCCTAAGGATTGTAATTACTCACGGGAGGGTAGATGGTCGTTTGTTTGTGATCCAGCCATCAGACAGATGTTAATGAGAGCTCCAAGTGCAAATGTTTGTCCGTGGAGATAGTTAGGAAATCAACTTGAGTGTAAACATTAAAAGTGTGGCTTAAAAATAAACCAAACATACTTACCTTTGTGCAGGCATCATCTATGTGATGCTGCAGTTGTCCCTCTCTGGCTCTAAGACTGCCAACTGAGTGATCACATGACCGCTGATTGCTCTCTCTGCTCAGAGAACTGTGACTGCCAGTTACTGACTCTCTGTTCTGGTCCTCCAGCGCTTACTAGAGCGCCGGGCTGTGCAACGGGAGCGGCTCTGACATCTAAAGCCCAACTTGTCAGCTGAAGCTGGGTTACAGGAGTTCAGAACTAAGTGCATCACTGTGACTCACAGGACAAGTATGGCCAAATGAGCTTTAGATATACCGTATTTTTCGCTCCATAAGACACACCTGACCATAAGACGCACCTAGGTTTTAGAGGCGAAAAACAAGAAAAAAAAATATTCTGAACCAATGGACTGCAGACATAGTACAGGGGATGACCAGAGACTGCAGACATAGTACAGGGGATGACCAGAGACTGCGGACACAGTACAGGAGATGACCAGAGACTGCGGACACAGTACAGGAGATGACCAGAGACTGCGGACACAGTACAGGAGATGACCAGAGACTGCGGACACAGTACAGGAGATGACCAGAGACTGCGGACACAGTACAGGAGATGACCAGAGACTGCGGACACAGTACAGGAGATGACCAGAGACTGCGGACACAGTACAGGAGATGACCAGAGACTGCGGACACAGTACAGGGAAAATACCAGGGACACAGTACAGGGGATGACCAGAGACTGCAGACAGTGCAGGGGATGACCAGAGACTGCTGACCTTTGGGGAGGGAGGGGGAGTGGGTACCTGAATTTGACAGGTACCCGCTCCCACTTCCGCGGAGTTGTCTTTCCCTCTTCTTCCCGCGCCGGCTTCTGTGACAGCCGGGTGCCCACTGCGCATGCGTGAGCAGCGCTGCGCTTTGTGAATGGCCCGGCGCCTTCTGGGACCTGTCATGTGTCCCAGAAAACACTGGACCATTCACAAAGTGCAGCGCATGCGCAGTGGGCACCCGGCTGTCACAGAAGCCAGCGCGGGAAGACTGTGCAGCGCTGGAGCGAGGAACAGGTAAGGCCCTGCAGGAGAGAAGAGCTGAGTGGCCGGTCCGGTATTCTGACATGGTGGCGGCAGAAATACCGGACCGGCCGCTTTATATTCGCTCCATAAGACGCACTGACATTTTCCCCCCTTTTTTGGGGGGAAAAAAGTGAGTCTTATGGAGCGAAAAATACGGTACTTATCCTTTAACAAGCATCTGAATATATTCTAAACATCAGAATTCTGTTACTTTGGAGAGTAATCGGTTCTAAGTCCTTATTCATGCTTGTTATTATGGCCATTAGCAGAATCCTGCAGCTTGAATCACAGCTGGTTGCGAACAGCTGTGGTCAGGAAGCCAGTACAAAGCAATGAGAGGCTTACAGGAGCCTTGGCTGTTTGCCACTTTTCACATGTTTCCGTATATCTATTTGTTACCTGTGCTTAAGGACAGATGATTGGCCCTGGGCATAGTTATATTGCCTCTTGAACCAATCATCTGTCCCTAATTACTGGATACATGGTAGCATGGGATATGTAGTTCTTATCAAAATAAACGGCAGAGGAGGAGCTGCAAAGCATGCAGGAAATCCAGAAAGTTGTGGAAAACGATGGCTAGCAGACATGCAGAGCTCACAACATAGAAGATTACTTTTCTGTTTAAATATTTTTTTGTTGTTAAGGCATAACAAAGGAAAACGTATACAACAATAGCCCTTGTAGGCCCTCCAAAGCCTTACAGTATAACCTCGCAACACAGGCGAAGCTCATAGATACAAGCAAATCATATATAATCACAGTGGAAGTAGAGATTAAAACACGATCCTGTAGCTCAGTCCACCCTGAAATAGGAAACCGTGAAATGGGTCTCCAGCAGACTCAAAGGGGTAGAAAGTTTGGGACCATGGAAACAATCCCAGGGTGCCAAAGGTGAAAAGCTATAGTCCCCTACATCAGGTATAAAAGAAAACACCACACCATACAATGTAACTATAGCTTGCAATAAGCCATCAGAGGGCCGAGTGATCACAAAACAATAATAGACTGGAAAAAAGCAGAGATAAATAAAAGAGGATGGGATAGAGGCTACCCACTCGACCAGCCCCACTGAACCTAAACAAATCATATATCAATATTCGGACCCAGTTTGCAGATAATCAAGCCATGGATTCCAGACCCGCTCAAACTTAGCAGAAGTGTCCCGCAGTATGCTGACCATTTTCTCATTAATCAAAATCCAGGACAGTTTACATTTCATCAACGTCAAGTCAACCATTGGACCCCTCCAAGCAGTAGCAATCATGATTTTAGCTGCTAGGAACCTAATAGAAATTAAGGTCGTGGGGACCTGGAGACGCCCATAATAGGTTCGCTAAGCAGAGCAGTTCTGGGGTTCTTAATAACATTACAGTAATCATGGTCACTGTGAAGATCAGGGAGTGAACTCGAATCCAGAATCTTCTAACCTTAGGGCACGTCAACCAAATATGGAATATCGTGCCTACTTGCCCACATCCTCGAAAACAGAGCGGGGAGGAGCCAGGGTACATTCTCGATAATCGATCCGGGACTAAATACCAGCGAGAGAGGACCTTATAACCCGCCTCCACAATGTAAACATTCATAATGCCTCTGTGTACTCTAAGGGACCAATCCTTCTCTATCTCCTCGCCTATGTCCTTCTCCCAGGCTAGCATATATGATCTACTCGAGTGAGACACAAACAACTTATACAGTCTTAAGATGCCCCCCCCTCCGAACCCTGCCTCGTAGACATCTGCTCTCAAACGCTGATCGCGTGGGAGCGTCAATGACATTCCTATGTAAGGAAGGGATAAAATGAAGAATTTGCTGCAGATAATATTGTTCGGATGCAGGCATCCCAAGCTGTTGTATAAGATGAGAAGCGGGGTATATCCCCCTATGACCCAAAAAGTGTCCCACCTGGTACAAGCCTTTATCCACCAGCGAAATTCCTGTGGCCGCAGACCAGGGGGAAACTCCGGGTTTTCAAATATAGGTGCAACGGGAGAATTTGGGGTATAGAGAGCCGCCTGTTTGCGGACAGAATCCCAGAGGTGCAGGGAATGGGATAGCGTGGGGCAAAGGATTGCCCGCCTTTGCTTAGGGGAGAAGATGATGTCTTTTCAAGTAAGATTATACTAGATTGTCAGTAATAACAGTTGTTTGTATTGGTAATACAATGCTGTTATTATAAAATGAGAGTGTATGCTGTGATAATAGATCTCCTATAATGCACTGGGTTCAATTTTTCTGGTGTTCTCATATCAAGATAAAGAATCCTGACACTTATTTCCTGTATGTATGTTCCAAATCAGTGGCTCTGAAAGTATTGATTCCAGTCACAACCAAAGCAGCAAGCATTTTAAGAAGAAGGTCAATAGTGACAGATCCTGTACCTTTGTCATGACAGGGTTACCTTAAATATAGCATTTTGTTCTACAGTATATATTCAAGTTCCCATACACTCTGTGGTGGTATCCACTCTACCCAGTTTACATCTGTGAACTACAGAACACATCCCTCTAGTGTTATGGAGATGAGTTGATGGGAAGGAGTGTTGTGTAGTCTGTAGTCCTACAACACTTGGGGGTTTATTTACTAAAGCTAGAGAGTCCAAAATCAGACTCCCTTCTGCATAGAAACCAATCAGCTTCCAGGTTTCATTGCCAAAGCTTCATTGAACAAGCTGAGGTTAGAAGCTGATTGGTTTCTATGCAGAAGGGAGTCTGATTTTGGACTCTCCAGCTTTAGTAAATAAACCCCTTGGTGTCCTAGAGTGACAACACTGCTTCTTCAAAGATACAGTACAGTGAGTGAGCACTGTCACTCTAGGGCAGGAAGTTTGTTACTGGGCAGGATCACCAGGTGCTTTTTATATTTATATATATATATATATATATACACACACACACACACTTTTTAAGTTGATGTTAAATTAATATAATTTCCCTGCACACCGAACTTACATGTGGCTATGGACATTGAAAGTTCTTAAGTAAACAAGCCTTACTCTCATAGCACTTCACAAATTAAATATAGCTTGAAAGATGTCTGCTGAAATACTTTGAATAATTTTTTTTCCTGCAAACTTCAATCAGTTTGTGGGGTAAAAAAAGCATATTTATTTATCGTACATTCCAGGACTCTGCGTTTCATCATATCCAATATAATAGGGTTATGCTGCTGCCTTCAGGAAACTGGACACTGGCAAAAAAAGGCCCCTCTCAGCTAGCCCTAGCTTCAGTATTTTGCTAGTGTCTTAGGTAATGGTCATGTCTGTGCAGTCTCTGCTCAAATATTGCTACTTTAGCTAGTTTTTCAAGATTTCTGAAAAATTAGCTAATAGTTTGTGGCCCTGCTGTTTGGCCTGTCTGTTTCTCCCAGAGTATTCACCAAGATAATAGCCCCAGTCTTGGGTTCTTTGTACTCCTGTCATAGGTTACCTGGATAACCTGCTTCTGAAGGAGCAGACTGCTCTACTTCTGGAGTTCAGTGTAAATTGAAAGATGCAGACTCTGGAGAAGTATGAATTGGTCCTTTTAAAGTACAAAAGTCAGCCTTATTCCTAACCTGGAATATTTAGGTCCAGCCTTGGACATGGTCCAATCGAAAGTGATTCTACCCCTTCACAAAAACTGCTTGCTCTGAGAACCCTGGTGGAGTTGCTTCAAACTCTGACAAACCCCTCTATTTGGCTTTGCATGTGGGTTCTGAGAAAGTTGGTAGCCTCCTTTTGAGGTAGTCTCTTTTGCCCAGTTTCATTTCAGGTCCCTCCAACTGAATGTCTTGTGGACACAGGATAGAGGATACAGTCATTGGACTCCCTAATGCAGTTACACCCCTAGACTGTCTCTGGACTGCTGGACTTTTTGCAAATTTTGGAGATGGGAAAATAGTTTTTCCCTCTCTCCTAGAGTATTTTTCAGTCTAGGGAACGTGGTCACCACAGGAGAGGTCCTTACCCCTCAACATCCTGAAATTGGTTGGAACAGCTGGAGGGCCTCCCTATAAGGGTTCAGTTGGACAGTGCCGCAGTGCCGGTGACGCACATAAATCATCAGGGAGGCACCAGAAGTTGGGCTGCTAAGGAGTAAGCCTGTCTTGGGTGGAACTTCATGTTCCCATCCTCTCTTGAATGTCGTGGAAAATTGAAGGCGGATTTTCCCAGGCATCTAAAGACTGACTCCAGGGGAGTAGACTCTTCACCCAGATGTATACTTCTACAGAAGGTGGGGTACCCTGGATGTGGATCTTCTGGCATATAGGTTCAGTGCAAAGCTGAACAGTTTCATATACAGAACCAGAGACCCCTGAGTATTGGATGCTTTGGTGCGCAGCCTTTGTACAGTTTCCAATGCCCCCGGGTATAGTGAGCTCTTTTTGCTAGCCCAGCTCCTCATAATGCATGTATAAAGACTGGATATGTCTAAACAGCAGCACAGGCAGAGCTCTGGTGCATTCTTACCTGTGACAGTGTGCCCCCTCCTCCTGCATTCCTGTGACTGTCACCTTTGTAGAGTGTTGTTGGGAATAGGGGAGAAGGGTGCACTGTAAGCCTAGAGATGTCAGCTTGTACTATACCCAGAAGCATAGGATAACAAGCAACTGGCATTTAAAAAAATACAAAGTGAGACTTCTCCTTTAAAACAAGCCTTTGCTGATCTCTGTAGCTGCTGGCACTGTGGAGAAATGTATCTTTAGGGTTCACAGCAAAAGCACTGAAGCTGTCCAAGTTGTTCCCTTGGCAGCTCCGCTCACCCCTTTCCCGAGCTCCTGCTTTGGGTTTACCTTAGAGCAGGGGTCTCCAAACTTTTCAAAGGGCCGATTATTGTCCTTCAGACTTTAGGAGGGCCAGGTTATGGCCACTGGGGGTACAAAATGTCCTGGGCCCAGCATCAGTGAGAATAAACCTGTCCACAGGGTTGATGGTTAGTAGGAGGAAGAGTAGTGCCCCATTATTGGTGTCAGCGGGAAGAATAGTGCCCCATCATTGCTATCAGTGGAAGAAATAGTGCCTCATTGTTAGTGTCAGTGGGAGGATTAATGCCTTCTCATTGGAAAGAATAGTGTCCCAAGGGCCAGATAAAGGCTAGCAGAGGGCCGCACACGGACCTCAGGCCACAGTTTGGAGACCCCTGCCTTAGAGAGTAGAAAGCTAAATAGAAGACTACTGAATCACAGCTGAGCCCCTTCAATCTGCTCCCCATTGAGCAGAGTGTGCTGAGCTGCTGAGACTTGGATGACTTCAGCTCTTCTGCTGTGAAATTTGAGAATATATATCTTTATGGTTCCTGCAACTATGGCCTGGTTACAGATCCACTTTGATTACTCTTTTTGATCTTTGTCAATCTGTAGAGACTAAGATGAGCTATTTCTTTTGCAGATGGTATCTTATGCTACTGTATTGACTGCCATCAGCAAGGTAAGAGTCTTGTTTGTTATATGGTGTTTATAATGTTTTCAGCTTAAATTGTAATTTGAAGGTGAATTTCTGTGTAGACCATGGTGACCGGGTCTGTCTCCTGCCAAGTTTATGGAAGTAGACCTTTCATCAGAGATACAGAGGGGTGCATAGCGATGGTAAAATCAAAAGTGTTTTTTAAGTAGTTTCAAACATACGTCACGTCATCAAATGTACTGTGGCAATGGTTGTACAAATGGTTGTTAGAAAATGTACTAGTGTATGGCCAGTTTGAGATACTCCAATCCTGAAAGCTTCCCAGTTGATTATGTTCTAGGAGCACTATCTCCATCCTGATTTGAAAGTGTTCCATGTTTCTAACCCTCCACGCATAGTCCTCTGTGTTTCCACGATTTTCTTTTGGCACTGGTGGACAAATGGGTTCAATAAACAAGGAGATGGCCATATAAGCCAAACGACCGGGGAACATGAGGATGAAGGCATAGACTGCCTCAGGAACTGTGTAACCTCTGTACAGTATGCTGTGCTCGGTGCTAACTAAAAATAGTCTCGGGACTGTTTCAGTGGAATAAATATCATAACTGGTTTCTGTTTGGGCTCAATGTTTTTCCATTTCATGTAAACCAGACGAGATTGAAGATGAAATTAAGTATAGATGTCATTTAGCAGGAATTACAGAGCTGGCCTGTTTTTCCCTCTCATAAAGACACATTGGATTGTTGGAGGCATATGAGGACTGTGTGTTTACATTTTTATGTATACATTCATGTGTACATAATATCGCGTTCTGGTCACATCGCCCCCGGAGCGGAAAAAAAAAATCAGGATCCTAGCTGAGAAGTGCAAATATTTACATTAAGGAGAGAATTCTGGTCAAAGAAGATGTATGGAAGTGGAATTTAGCTCACTGCATCATGGGAAGGTTATGCGGGGTTTGGCTGAGAGACAAGCTATTTGCAGAACCAGATTGTTTATTGTGATGTGTACAAGGGACACGGGGCAGACATTGTATGGAAATGTCATAAAGGCATTTTGAGGAGTAGCACATGTTAAGAGTAACAAAGATTATTTTCCAAGCAAAACTGAAAATGTATGTAAAATGCAAAACAGGTAAAATTGGTCACCTAGCGCTTGGCTATAGTGCCCTGGGCCACCCCTTGTTTCTTGTAACCTGGTGCTCTCAGACGATAGTTTTGCTGTAGATTGTTTCAATAAGTTTACAGTAAAAGAATAGTGGTTTGTGAGAATTTTCTTTATGGTCAGATCCAAAAAAATGACATTTTTAAAAAAATCTTAGGTACATTTGGAATATTGACTAGAAATATTTGTTAGCCTCATATCTAGCCCACAGTTGTACTGTTTCTTTACCTTGTTGTTGATCTAAAAACAAATATGGTGTTTACAGTGATCAATAGTTTAAGCTGAAATTTACCAAAATGGGTAAGAGCGCTAAAGGTGTAACTTCTCTCCTTCTTGTCCTCCCCTTTTTTTTTTTTTTTTTGTGCGGCTCCATTTGAGGTTTTAGTCTAAGGTAGTTTGGTTGCAGGAAGATGACTTCTACTGTGGTTTCTCCATAGAACAATGGTTTAGGCCATGGTTTGCTGCTGGGCCAGAGCCTCTTTCCTCCTGGGCCTCCAGCCAGCTGCAGATCTTTTAACCCACTGCAGTGTTTCACATCTTCCACAGTGCCTCTCATAAATACCCACTGTGTGCCACAACCCCCCCTCCCCCCCACAGTGCTCTTAGGCCCTTTGAGAGCCCTTAACCCTCACACTGCCCCCAGCCTCCCACAGTGTCCCCCAGACTGTTGCGGAACCCCTCAGTGCCCAGCCTCCTGGGGTAACCCCAGCCCCCTCTGATTTATTCTAGGGTTCCTGTCTGTAAGTGCAACCACCCCTGTTTCCTGGCCTCACCTGCTATATGGCCTGAATCGGAATATAGGTCATGAAGGAAATATAGATATATTGACTGTAATTTTTAAGCTGTCTGTATACTGTACAATCTAAATGTACTATCTTTGTACAATTTCCTTTAGATTGCAATATGAGTACATGTCTGAACAATCCATTCAATTTTTTTCCATTCAGGCAAGCCCCTGTACTGCCTAGTTGATGATAGATCTAAAGATCTAAAGGGGATTGTACTCATATAGTGTGTAGCCACCATTACAATCTCTTACGTAAAATTTTTTTCATTTTAGAAGTGTTTTAGTTGCTGTGTACAGCAATGACACTTGCAGTACAGAATAACAGTACCAGAGTAGATGTGTATGTATGCTGACAGCTCTATTTTCTCTCCAGTTTGATGACTTCTCCAGAGACCTTTGTGTCCAGGCCCTACTGGAAATCATGGACATGTTCTGTGACAATCTAAGGTAATGTTTGTGTTTAAACCCAAGAACAGGAATGTCATATATGGCAACTTACTATTCCTTAGATGTAGAGGCTTCATTTGTTTTTTTGGCCAAGAACGTTTTCAGCAAGTACAGAATATACCTGTTGATCTTGCCAGAAGTTAAATGTTCTTGTAACTTCCATGAGATGAACTGGTACGTCCAACAATATTAACTTCTTTTCAAGCTATCTTCTGTGAACCACAGCCTCCATGTAATGGAGATGAAGAGAGGAGAGTGTGTTTGTAGTTTAAATAAGGTGAGAGGCTAGAGTGACAGCACATAGATACAGCATAGAAATTATTGGCATCCTAGTACAGGAAGTGTGTTATTCTCATGATTATCTGGTATAAATAAAGGAGGAAAAAAATCCTGTAAGAAAAAAGTTAATGGGGGCCACCTAAACAGAGGACTAATAAGATGTCAAAAAATCAAATATTGTTGTATTTAGATACGCTCACAAAAAAGAGTGATTTAAAGTGTACATCTCTCTTGCCCACTATACTAATAAAGATTAATTTGCTTGTGCAGAGCAACGCATATGTTCACTTAGAGATCCTACGAAAAATCGAGCTAATAACATCTGATGATTGTTGTCAGCACTGCTCCCAGTAGTCCTAAAACACTTTTGTAGGATGATGATCCTGATCCTCCATAGATACAGTACAGTAATGAAATGTCACATTGTGACAGGGAGTGTGTTACTGGCAGGATCACCAGGTGAACATTAAAGGGAAAGAGCCTAAAAACAGAAAATGAATGCAGCCATCACATTTAAGGATTGGTAATCTGCAATATGTTCCATTTTGTTCTTGAGGTTAGATATGCTTTAAATAGCTTTGTATGTGAGTCTGTAGGATGGAAGTGCCTCATTAATTAACCCCTTCACACCGGCCGCACGCAAATGTGCGGCCTCCCGGCGTCTGGGCCTAGACGCCGAGCGGCCGCACATTTGCATTCATGTAACAAAAAACATATGTGCTTAGAGAGCGCGCCCTGAGCACATGTGCGGTACTCACGGAAGGGTCCCGGTCCGCTCTTTCGATCGGGACCTTTCCCGATCATGTGACCGGACGTGACGCCCCGGCAGCCACATGACACTAAGCCCCGCCCACCTCCCGGCGCAGGAACGCCTCTTCACACCGGGACGATCCGGCGTGAAGGGGTTAAAGAATGTTACCCCAACATTTCATATTCCTGATAGGTGCCTGTTGTAGCATGTACTTGTGTTAGAAAGTATCCTGTTCACTTTATATTGCTTCCTATGTGTGAAATACCTGGTGACCCTGCCAGTATTCCTGCTTTCCTATTTAACACTGACCACGCTATGCGTGACAGCACATCCATCCCAGTATGGTCAGTGTTCTAGCTGTGCTGGGAGAACATCTTGCCTGTTCTCCAGTGGTAAAACTTGACTTGTCCTTGACTTCCTTTGACAGCTCTTTGGTCTTGCCCATGGTGGTGCCCAAGAAGGAGATTCTGTGGACAGATATCTTTTATACAAATAAGGAGTTGTCTTTAGGAACACCTTAAATCGAGAGGACTAACTGCAACTCAATTTATAACATTTGTATCGTGTTCTTTCTGGAGTTTTGGTTGATATTCTGTCTCTGTCATTTAAAATACACCTATGATAAAAATGATAGACCCTTCATTTCCTTGTAAGTGGGCAAACCTTCAATATCTGCAGGGGAGCAAATAATTATTTTCCCCACTATATATGTACACAAATGATTTGCCTTTCATTTCTTTTTTAAACATAATGGGTTGTTTTACAAGGTAAGAGTTCACATATCCTTTAATGTTACCCTTTCATCAATTTTAGGGATAAATATACATTTTCCATTGAATTGCTTTTAGTTTCCTAGCATAGAAAAGATGTAATTGTATAAGTGCCATAGAGACCTTATCTATGGCGTAATCTGACAAGACACCCTATAGAGTTTGATTACAGATGTTAGAAATGTGAAGGAGTCCTATAATTTGTAGCCAGAATGGCCTAAGTTTGGGGCACTCCCAGGTCATATGTAGAATATCTGCTGGTTCTGTTTGAAAGTTTATACAGAGATTGGTCATGGTATGTTGTGTAGATTTTAGGATTCATAACAATGTATGAATATTGGGTGCATTCGTTTGTCTCCTGACATTGGTCCAGTCCTAGACTGCTGTTGTTTTTTTTTTAATTAAACACAAGTGTTACTAAACCCAGGACCCTGCATTCACTGTACACAAAACATGGAAATGCAATTATTTTAGTAAATATAAACTGCTAAATACCTTTTCTCATCAGCAGTATATAGCACTCTTGTGTCTTTTATCAGTGTCCAGCTGAGCATTGGTAATCTTGTAGAAGGAGTTTTCATTCAGCTCTGACTGTCCCATGAGGCTGCATGACCCCTGACCTTCAGTCTGGACAGTGCTGATTGGTCCTGTAACAAACACAGCCCCCCAAGAAAAAACTTGCAATACACACCAAACTGAGTATGTGTAGAGTGTCTCCTAGGCTTTGCAAGATTTGCAGTTGGACTGGGGATTGTGGAAAAAGGGGAGGATCAGAGAGGATAGGATCAAACAGCCTTTTTACATAATGCGGAGGATTAACCCCTTAGGTTCCACAGTTAGTATAACAAGCATGCTTTACTGCATAAACAGACTGATTTCACTGTTGTGGGTTTAGTAACACTTTAAGTGACTTCATTTCAGGAAAACAAAATATCATCTAATTGCTAGTAAAGGTTATGGCTGTGCATTAATTTTATAGATGTTTCCCAGTTGCTTAAATTGATGACATCTCAGCATTAGTTTTGCCTATTATCTTTTGCTTCTAGCTGTCATGGTAAAGCAGAAGAATGCATCAGCATGTGTCGGGCTCTCATGAATGCTGTGAACTGGCTTCTAAGATGTTGTACATACTATATGGAAAAACTGAAGGAAATACTGGATCCAGTGATTGGGGAATGTCAGCTTTCCATGTGCTTGAAGAGACTGGAGTCCATCCTTAGCAGCACTAAGAACCGTGCACTCATCCATATTGCCAAACTGGAGGAACCAAGTAAGCTTGAGAGGACGGAAGATTATAGTTAACTATTATAGTTACTGTAAAGCTTATCTCATCTACACTGACCTTTTACACAAAGGCCATCTGTAGTCTTGTGCATGTGGCTTTTTCTTTCACATTGAGGAAGGGAATAGTTGAAGGTGTTTCCTCTAGCAATCAACTAAGTGTAGCTGTAATCTTTTTTTTTTTTTTTCATTCTTGTCCATTGAGGGATAAAGGAATTTAGATATAGCTTGGTTATACCACCATCTACAAGTGGATTGAACACTGGCAAACAAAGAAATCCTAACCCAGCCTCTACTGAAGCTCCTCATCTACCTAGAATGCCTCAGGTTTTTGCTAATGTCGTAGGAGGATGGGCATTTTTTCCTAAGCTCTGCAGAGAAAAGTCAAACCAGTTTTTTGCTTTCTTCTTCCATTGACTTCAGTCAAGATTCCTTGCTTCCTTGGAGGCCGTGCCTGGACCCCATTGGACTGCACACATGGGACTAGTCTGGAAGGTGACCTTCAGGCACTGTTCTCTGCATTGTGGCACTGTCCAAAGTTAAATGTACTGTGAAATTTAGTTGAGGAGTGCTCTCCAAGTCCAGAGCTGTGGCACAGTCCCAGGTGTGGCCATGACTGTGAAGACTCACGTTGTGAGTAAGGCCATTCAAATTTGCCACCAAATTAGTAAGGGGTAACGCTGAGGGACAGAGTGTTGACATGATCAGCTGGGTGAAGCAATGCATGTCTGTGCTCTGCATTCTTTCCTGCAATTTAGCATAGAGGAAGCACCACCCCACTGCTGCTTCTGCTTGGAACCATCTAGTGGATCTCCAGCTGACTGGGTTTGTGAGTAACTGAAGCACTTTGTGTCTAGTTGCATACTGCTAAGCCATACAGTATATCTGTATATGGACACTGAGGGGGCATTCCTGCTGCTACGAGTGTGCCTTCGCCTCTGGAAAAGAGTGGGAGTTCTCCCTTTACCAGGAAGAGTTACTTAACCCCTGTGCTGGATGGTGCTGAGGATTTTAGCCTCATTTGAAAAGTGCTTCTGAAGGACATTCCTCTGAAAATTGGCTTTCGTTTGCACCAAGTTGAGAGGTTTGTGCCCCTGGGTGTGTGGCAGATCTTACGCTGGAGGACCATGTGTCTCCTTGGATTGTCAGCAGATGTCACTCCCAGTTACTGCAGGGACTCTGCTGGGGGAGAGGACTTCCTTTGGACTGGTTGGTGGGTTCTTGTTTATCAGCTTCTTTGTCAAGCCATTCCCCTTTGGTAGAGACTCTCTTCATCTTGGTCTGGAACATTAGGTTGATACTCCGTACTCTTCTTTTTTTGGTCACAATGGCAGGTTCCCCTATGTAGTGGGGGCCCCACCTCATCTACTCATGTTCGGGCACTGGCCCTTCATGTAAGTCCTGATCTGCAGAAGGTACCCAGACCTCCTAGAGAGGTCTGTTATTTATGTATTTTTCTGTGTTGCCCACCTCTCGGTTGGACTGCTTTGGATGTTTAAACAGTATTCAAATTCCTGTGTCCTTCAATGGCTGAAAAAGAAAGTACTGCTTTACTACAAAACTAGGGCATACTGGGTAGAGAGAGTTATGTTAGAGACTAGTTTGCCAGTATCCAGTCTTCCTGTAAAAGGCAGTATAATTGAACTGTACCTGAATTTCTTTGTCCCTCAGTGGCCTAAAAAAATGGATTTTACAGTAAGTACAAAACTATGATTTTTTTTAAACGGCATTGATATTCTAAATGAGCTGTTCTTGGAGAAACAAATAGCCAATCAAATGTGCTGCATTGCAATAAGCATGCTAATAGGAGGGGACACACATGATTGACAGCGAGGATAGCAAAATATGTTTTAGGAGACTAGGGTTTTAGGAGATATAACTTTGCTAATTTTTGTGCCCGCCCTTGTTGGTACTGGTACTACAAGAATTGCCTTGTCAGGCTTTGTTGGTAAAACTTTTTTCCATTGGTATCAATACCAGTTGAGCAGCTTAGGACTGTAACTTACTACCCATATATCACCAGCCCTGCTCAATCCAAAACTTGATCTCAGC
The DNA here is from genome assembly GCF_062004578.1 of Staurois parvus. Lineage (NCBI taxonomy): Eukaryota > Metazoa > Chordata > Amphibia > Anura > Ranidae > Staurois > Staurois parvus. The sequence goes on along the minus strand of NW_028317947.1, from coordinate 6,942,294 downwards.
CAACACAACCACAGTTAACATTTGTGTGACCAGACAAGAGACAGTTGTGTAGAGTACTGCTTTACTAGTGTATTTAGAGTCAACATTTTTTTTTTCTTTTGTTTTAAATAGAGTGGGGAAGGGTTAGCAACCCTGTAAAAATGTTATTGCGGTCTGTGTCCCTTCTTGGGGGATTCATTATATTCTATTTGTCCTAGTAACAATAGTCACCGAGACTGAAGTGAAGGAAAATCCATCATTTTTAGCTGTCATCAGAGCAGGAACAAAGCTAAGTGTTCCTATGTGGACACTTGTTGCGTTGACATCTGTCTAAAAGAGGATTTCCTTTACTTTGGGCAGATTTCCTCCTATTTCCTGTGTTGTCTACCAGACAGGAAGTTATAGACAGTAAAAAAAAAAAAAAGGATGGGTTTTAACACTTCCCTACCTGGTTCAAAAAAAAATTTGCAATACATATGCTTTCAGTTTAGGCACACAGCCTACACAGAGATGTCAAGTTCATTTCACCTAAGAATACCTTACAGATGTCTTGTGAATTAAGTTCCCTTTCTTACCTGAACTAGAAGAAACAGCTGTAATAAAATTGTTTGCTACTGGCAACACCTCAATTTTTTTTCTTACCTTGGGCATTTAGATTTTAAAGGTTTTTAATTTTTTTTCTAGTTGTGTTGTTCAGTCTATAGGATAAGAGCCTACTCACAGTTAAAGGTATTTTCAGCTTGACTTCCTCCAGGTCCCCTGTGGATATGTGAGGTCTGCAGCATTAATTTCTTTGATAGATTCTCCCTCTCAAGCTAAGTAGCCTGTAAGAATCAGGTCTAATGGATCCCTTGTCTCTGTATCGGATCAGCCATGTCGTCCTGATTGTGGCACTTGCATTGGGTGATACTCTCTAGTTGGCAGTTATGTCAGACCTTGTTATTTTTGTCTTTTCTGCTTGTAGCCTCCTGGGCATCTGTGGAGCAGTCATTGCTGCGACTGGCCGATTGTATAAGTCTCCTTCCCAGCATTCAGCTACGAAGCCAGGCAGAAGATTGTGTGTCGTTAATCAGGAGGTACGGTCTTGTCTGCTTTACTTACCCATAGCATGTATGGTTTTATTTGAGGGGCTCTCTATATATTGTTGTGACTGTTAGTCCAAAAGCTTTTCATCGCTGGAGTCTGTTTAACGTTGACATAAACCTAATAAAAGCATTTAGTGTAGAGGATAAAGTGCATTTACATAAACTACCTATGAGGACACAGGAGGTGTTCTGGGGTCCCACCTGTAGAAGGCAGGGCACTAAGAATTGACAGTATCTCCTTCTCCACAGAGACACTTCCAACTTCCCATCAATATTTTCATATTCCTGTTAGGAGGTAGAGTTTCATTCAAGTATAGTCTCTTAGTGTGGATGCTTATTTTAATAATTGTTTGTGAAGGGCCTTTTCAATTTTTCCAATAGATAACTTTTTTGGGCAGAAACCAAGAATCCAGTTATCCTAAAGAAAAGAGACAATCAAAAGCCTCTGTTATATATAGCTTTTAAGCAGGATTGCTAGTAAATTGGGCAAACAAGGCCACAAATACTGTATATTGTAATGATAGCAGCCTTGTTTTCACAGTTAAATGTTGTGAACCTTGTGTCCGAATTCCCCCTGGGCCCCCCTCCCCCCAAAATAAAATGTTTTTGCTTGTTAAAAATGCTGCCCCGCAGTGTCTCTCTGGGAAGCAATATACCTTGACTTCCCCAGGTTTCCCTGAATTCTCCCAAGAACTCTAAGAGACTATTGTGAAGGCAACTGCCATTTCAATCAAGTAGAAAAATAGCAGTGGTCTTGTTGGCCCTGACTACTTGAGACCTGAGTGATTCACTGTGTAGGCGCTGACCAATCAGAATCGCTCTGGTCTGCCCCTGAAGTGCTGCACAGAGAATAAGAAGAAGAGTTGGGATTTCAAATACCCAAACCGCTGGACCCGCGTGCCCAGCATACACTAAGTACAGACAGGACCAGGGGGGTGAAGTGTGTACAGTGTTTGTTCACCTTTTAATTTTTTTTTCTGTAAAGGTGAACTGACACTTTAAAACCACACAAAGTACTGAGTTGGCTACAATGTCTATGCATAGGTTTGCATGCAATTGTCACCTCTTTAGATGTCGTGAGTCATGGCATAATAGTTTTGCAGTCTGTTCAGTACCTCCAGGTGTGCTGTAAAAGGAAAAAACCTTCCCAGACTTGTTCAAAAGAAAGAAAAAACAGCGTTTTATCATATAATTTAAAGCAGGGATTCCTAAAATATTTATACCAAAATAACAGAATTGTTGCCATAATGGGACCCAGAAAGAGAAGTATTACAAAAATATCAGCAAAGTCAAAGACCAATAGCAATGGCCAAGTAACTTATTATAGATTATCTTCACCATTTCTGTAGTATATCATTGGAAACTGTGTTTTATATCACGTCACTGAATTCTTGTTTGGACAAACTAGAATAGGTTCATGTGGCAGCCTATTCCAAACATGCCCATGACCCAGTTTGGGTCTCTCCATAGTTTGAGATATTGTGTTTTAAAGTAAAGTGTAAGGATTGCTGATTTCAATACCCCTTGGTTTGATTTAGTCCATTTACATTATCTTTTTAACAATTTACCGGATTTATCAGATCTACAATATGTGGAACATGAATTAAGTTTTATGTAAGGCCCAAACATTTTTTTCGTTTGTTTTAGATAGAGTAACGATCTTAAAACCTTATGTGTCCTGGTGACCATTGTTAATGGAGAGAGGATTTCCTCCGAAAGCTTGTCCTCAAAATTGTATGTTAGTGCAAATAAAAAAAGTATCACGGACAGTACTCAATTGTTTCTGTCGCAAATGCACTAATACGGCTACAATCACCTCCTGCTTTGGGAAGATTTACTCCTATTTCCTTTAGTGTTCCAGGGATCGGAAGTGTAGGAAAATCATTGTGGGACATACCATGTTTTTTTTTCTTTTTTTAACCATTATCAACTGTACTTAAAACTTAAAAAAAAAGGATTTGCATACACAAATCATATACTATCATGCTCTGTAAGACCTAGTTCACAAGATCTTAAGCTTGTATAAGTGAAGTGTGTACGTCAACTTCTTAATTATATCCAGGGCTTTCAGTAAGCTTTGTTGAAGCCTTTAAAGTTCCATTTAGCAGTCGGAGTATTTAAACACAGATCTTAATGGGAGTACTTTCACTTTAAAAAGCTGCTGGCAGGCTTTATAAACTAGCATTACATGAAGCTTGTTGAAAGTCTGCTGAGCCCTACTATCAGCTTGTTTTAAAGTGGACACCCCCCTTTAAACATGCCAATTATATTTTAAAATGTGTACTTAAACATGTTGTCCATGCACTTTTATTCTTTGTAATTTTCCTTTTTGATGCCTCCTCTGTTCCCCAACTGCTGTGCTGTCCTTTCAAAAATGAGCATCATTGGTGGCCATCTTTTCCCTTCTTGCTACCTGTGCAGGCCCACCAATGACGTATTTTCCTCAGGTTTACTGCGCATGCGCTAAATGAGGTAGGAAAAATGCTGTGCATGCCTCCTACAACATTACATTCATCTGTTGGAAAATTGACAAATGAGTGGTATGTTGTATGGTGCATTCATATAGTGCATGTGCAGTAGAACACTGCGAGATCTTGCAGTTTAGAACAAGATCTCCATTGCAGGCAAAAGTGACGGTGTCTATCCAGGAGGCTTCTGTACATCCAGGGCTATGTCACCATTGCCTTTCTGGAAGCTTGAAAGTGGAGAAATAGTAAGTGTTGGATAGGCAATCTGTTGTTTATACCTTGAAAAGAGGAAGTAAAAAAAATGTGTTGGATGGGCAATCTGTTGTTTATACCTTGAAAAGAGGAAGTAAAAAAATGTGTTTATAAAAATAAAATATTGTTAAATATAATCTGCTATGACCACACGCATTCTTTTATAAAATAGTAATTCTTTAATGTGTGACTGTATCTTTGGTGTAGTTATCCCTCATGCTTAGAAATAGCCCCCTTCCATAGCATATTTTCCTTGGGTATTGATGTGCACTGCAATGCAGGTATGTGGGGATGCCGTTCAGAATGAATGGCGGTATATTACACCAACACTCCCGACATTGAATCCAGCCTTATTGTAGTACGTACACATTTTTTGTGAACAGTGCTTAGGATAAGTATTTAGGAAAATTCCTAGAAATTGATATCAATACTGCAGTATTTCAGGACAAAATGGGTGTTAAATCATGCAAAAGTCTTTTTATTCAAGTATAAATTGGGTCTGCTAGTCTGTTTATGCCTTCTTGTTCACTTTGCCTTCGCTCTATTTATTATTATTATACAGGATTTGTATAGCACCAACCGTTTGTGCAGTGCCTTACAATGTGAGGGCAAACAGTACAGTTACAATGCAATCGAATACAGGAAGAATCAGAGGGCCCTGCTCGTTAGTGCTTACAATTTAAAAGGGGAGTATCAAGTGATAGAAAAAGTAATAACTGTGGAGGATGAGCCGATGGAGATAATACATGTACAATTTTTAGGTGGAGGCAGGATAGGCTTTTCTGACAAGAAAAGTTTTCAGGGATCGCCTAAAAGTGGACAGAGTAGGATATTTTCAGACAGATTGTGGTAGGGAATTCCACAGGAAGGGAGAGGCTCAGGAGAAGTCCTACAGGCAAGCATGGGAGGAGGTGACAAGGGAAATAGAGAGCAGGAGGTCTTGGAAGGAACAAAGAGTGCGCTTTTTGGTTGGTATTTTGAGAATAGGATAGTGATGTAGCTGGGGCCAGAGATGTGGATGGCTTTGTAAGCTGCTGTTCGCATTTTGAATTTAATTTGTTGTGTTAGTGGCAGCCAATGGAGGGAATGGCAGAGAGCGGTAGCAGACATTGAACAGTTGATAGGGTGGATGAGTCTAAATATCTTCATTCAACCTCAGATGTTCCATATGGAATCTACCAGGTGTATCATCATCTCCTCTACCAGGGAGACTTCCTGGCCTCTGTGGACATCAAGAACTCATACCTGTGTGTCTCCATCTCTTGAGCACATCAGCAATTTCTACACATTGCTGTGGCCTGATCCACTTTTAGTTTGTAGCTCTGCCATTTGGCCTCTCCTCTGCACATTGGGTGCTTACCAAGGTGCTGACTCTAGTACTAGCTTTGCTCACTTTCAAGGTATTCTCATTGTGGAATACCTAAGCGACTTCCTGTGCAGGGAAGAGTCAGCACAGGTTCTGGCAGACAATGCAGTCATGATCATCCAGACTTTGCAAAGGCTTGAATGGATCCTGGAACTTCAGAAATCCTTGCTGGAACCAACTCTTTGAAGATTTGAAGAAAAAATGTAGAAGACAAAATAGTGCTGGCAAACAATAGGTGAATGTTTCCCAGCACGTTAAAAAAAAAAAAAGAAAAATAAGTCCATCCTCCAAGGACAGTAGCAAAAAATTAAGATACACTAGTAGTAGGAAGGTTATCCTTGGCTGGCCTACAATTTTTTGAGTTACCAGTGTCTAGTCCTCCTGTAGGTAGCAACAGAACATGACAGTTCATTTCTTCCTGTTTCTCTTAATGGACTCCAAGAAAAGTATAATACAACGAGAACAAAAATCCTGTTATTAAAACATTGCTCCATGGTTTACACTTTCATATTGAATATAGGAATATCTGGTATACTGCTGAAATGCCTACATGTTACATTATTTCTGTTTCATATAAACCACCTTTTTATAGTTGGCTACTCTGAAAGCTGAATTGCACACTTAATTAAAAAAGTGATGATGGTATGACTACTAGGGATGACAATCTGTTTTCTTTTACCTCAATAGCATTCCATCCATGCTTTCCTCACACTCTGAGCAGCTACACTGCACGGGTTTCCCCACAGTTCATGCTGTTGTGATGTTAGAAGGCACAATGAACCTTACAGGGGAGGCACAGCCATTTGTGGAGCAACTGAACACAGTGAGAAGAATGCAGGTGAGATGATGCCTTTATATATTGAGAGAGTCGGCCATTGCTAACCTTCCTAGGGAGATTCTGATGTGCAATAGGCTTAATCCTTCCTTAAGTAAACTTGTCAAGAATAGGAATATGGGGCTGGCATTGCTGACCTCTGAAAATGCTAGTAATCCCTTGACAAAAGCTTTCTATGATACTCACCTGGAACATATATTTTTGTTTATATCTGGATATAGAAAGTAAAAGTATTAATGCAAGTGAGTCAATATGACAGCCAGGTAACTGACATTTTCAGGATAGGTCAATATTGGTGGCTGGTGATAGTGGAAATTGGTTAAAATTGCCTGAAAAATTGCAACAATTTATTTACACATTGGAGCATTTCATTCAAAATTAGTGCAGCTGAAAAACATAATTTGTATTTTTAATCCTGTTCTATATTATGAATCACAAACTTTGGCTATATTGTACCTGGCTGGTGACTAGTCTATTTTTCCTTTAATTATTTTTTAAGTGCTGCTTTGGTGATAACGTGTCTGATGATGTCCGTATTCCTATTCCCACAGCGGATTCCGTCTCATCTCTTCCTCCTCGAGGTCTGGAAGGCATGCATTGTAGGGTTAATTGAATCACCTGCAGGAACTGATGAGCTGAAATGGACTGCATTTACTTTTCTCAAAGTATGTCCTGAGGAAACATGTATTGGAAAGTGTTATTTCCTTTTTGGCATGTAGGAGATCTCAAAGATATTAGCAGACAGACACCTCTAGAAGACAGAGCAATTAACAGCATTGAGAAAGTGTTTCCCATAACCCTTATGGCCATAATCCTTCAGTGACCTGGGGGTAGTACAGTCTAATTGTCCCCTGTAGAAACTATCTTTGCCCTTGATTAAGATGATAGAACTTATTTATTGGGCCAGATTCTTGAGCATGCCACTTTCATGCACTTTATTAGTGGTTTGTTGTAATATCTCAGCAAGCTTTTAGATTTCAGTTACCAAACTGTCTGTATGTTTGCTACATCATGCTGTGGGTAATTTGCATTAATATATATCTTTATTACTTGATTATTATTGACCATGGCGGGGCATATCCCAAGAGCTACACCCAGAAGAGTTCGTGCTTGCTTTAGTCATTCTTAGTTATCCTTGAAACATGTTCCCTAAGCCTCGGTTCGCACTGTGAACTGCAAGTAAATTGAACAGGAATCACACTGCATTCCTGTACAATTCACATGCTATTCAGTGCAGTGCAATTTGAGCCCATTTACTTTGAATGGGCTCAAATTGCACCAAAGGCGTTCTGCAGTACATTTGGAACCCACCACAATCGGATCGCATGTTCGTATTGTAGCATGCGATCCGGTGGGATCCCATGTAGGCAAATGCACTACGTTTGTGATGTTAATGTATATAGTCTTGCAAGCTGCTCTGTACAAAATAACTACAATTCTCTAAACACTCTCTATTGCAGTGATCACACAATACTGATCCTATATGAAAGCTGCCCCCACCCTTCACATACTCATATTTTATATGTAGTGTGTCCATATAACTCAAAAATAGTGCAGTGCTTTTAATTTAAATACAATTAAACAGTTATGCCCAACAAGTCAAAATATACTTTGCACAACATCAGATAAAATGAAAAAAAAAAAAAGCCAAAAAAGTCCACTTATATGCTTCTCAAATGTTCATGAATATACATATAAATATTCTCTTCTGTACTCTTAATGTCTTCTATATCACACTTGTGTTGCAAATCCACCAATCACCAGATGTTCTCTCATCTGGAGCTTTTGACCTCACAGATAATGCTAGGTCATAAAACACTTGTGTCCCTTTAATTGGACTTTATACCAACTGAAAGCACCCGGGCAAAGATCAACTCCTTTTCTTAGATATAGATCAAATCCTCCATACAAATTCTCCTTACTACTGTTGAACATTTAAAAGCAAATAGGAAAAGTTGGTGATGATAGATAATGATCACCTGCGCTTAGGACATGCCAATCAATAGTGCACACCCAATATTAAACAAAAAAACTGGGCTGCTGCTCCTATAAAACGTACAACCTTGTCAACACAATACAGGAGCGCTTCCTCAATGTATGTTATATTACATGAAAAACATGCTATAATAATGAACACATAACAAAACATTGTGAAATAAAGTCCTAAATGCGAAATCAATAAGTGAACAAAAATCCCATCACTTCCAGAAGGTGCTAAGTGCCCTGTGCTCCCCGACTGTGTGCCCCCTCACTCACCAACTTTAACGGACTCTTATGGTGAAATAAAAGTCTTTCACGCTTATGGTGGGGCATAGGAAGTCATGCTGGAGCTTGTAGTCCTCCTGATTAAATGTTTCTTGTCATTCCCGGTAATTCAAATGTAAAGCAGATTAGGTATATACATGTAAGGAATGGAGAGGGGCATCCAAAATAGTGTAATTCTGTTTATTAGTAAAAGCAGACACACTAGTATTGCACTCACATGTTTCCAGATACAATAGGCATGACTCTCCAAGTGTACAATAGTAGGTTGCTAGTATTCCACAGAGCTCCTAAGCTAGTATCACCACGTTCGTGCCGACAGAAGATCGCAAAAGCAGTGAATGTGGCATGGGAAACTCGCACGGATTACGATGTTTCCCACACCGCAATAGTGTGAACCTTGGCTAAGAATTTTGCTTGCTTCTAGACTGGCCTGTATGGTTCTAGAGTTCTACATTCACTTGGCCATCTTATTTAATGGGAAATTCCAGTTTAGATTGAAAGCCCTCCCTATACCACTGCATTTAGTGGCATGTTAGTTTTGGCATGATTGGTCAGAGTGAGTATTTTTGGGTAAGGGAACTTCTGACTATATAGTAAGATTTATAAACCATGGGGTACCAGATATAAGATGTTTTTCCGCAGTGGAAAAGCTAACTAAACACCTCAAAGTAGATCGAACCACTTAGCCTAGCCTAATGTGCCAAATGTATTGTGTGCAGAACTCTGTTTCCCAAAAATTCATAACAAAAAAAGATCCATAATGCTGCATTTAGTACCCTCTTCCCCATGGCCTCATAAACAGTGGAAAGCACATAAAAATGATTTATATAATGCTGAGCATACTAAAATCTGTCCTTTCTGATACAGTGCTTCCCACTGAAAACTTGTATTTTCTAGCTAGGATACAGTACCTCATTTTGACAGCAGGTGGAACAAATTCAGCGATGGTTTTGTTCCCTCAAGTTTTTTGTGTTGAGATATTGAGTTTTTTTTTCGCTACCTGTTTTTATATCTTCTTCAGATCCCACAAGTGCTGTCTAAGCTGAAGAAATTCTGGCAGGTAGATCAGGTAAGCAGTCACATCATACACACATTGCAAAGCATTGTACTGCACACATTACAAAGCATTTCAGGTTGTTACTGTTGTCACACCACTGTCACTCTTATGTCTTGTAGGACTTCAATGAGGATTTGAACACCGCATTTGAGTATTTACTCAAGCTAACCCCACTCTTAGATAAAGCTGATCAGAGGTGCAAGTAAGTCATCTGCTGCAATGGCCTTTGGCTATGTAAAAGTGAAAGTATTTGCCAGTACTTAAGCTGACCATAGATGAAACAATTTTCTTTTCCATCCCGTGGAGCCATTGTGTTCTCCCAGTAGGGGGCTGGGGGGAGCCGTCCCCGCCAGGAGAACACAGTGATTACTGCTAGTGGCTATAATAGCCGCTAGCAAAAATCACATGTAAAATCCAACAGGCTGGTTGGACTCAAGTTGATCGATTGATCAACTTGGGTACATTCAGCCTGCCCGTACATGGTTAAAATCTCAGCCGGTCCCTGCTAAACCAACCAAGATTCGAACCGTTTATGGACGGCGTAAGTGTAGCAGTTTAAGCTGTCTATTTCAGCTTTGACTGATAAAGTTAAATACTGAATTAACAAATGTCTGCTCCAACCAACATCTCACAAGCGTATGTATGTTGGAAAATAATGTAATTTGTGATTTCTGTACTTGTTATAAACAGTTGGTCCTAGTTGGTTTTACAAATAAACATTTATTACACGACAAAGGGTTCCCAGAGCACTAAGAGTGTATCACAGGACACAGCACAGCAATGGCTGCCTGACTGTTGGGGCCATTTGTCTGATTAAAACTTCCAACTGAGCTATTTGATAAGAACTTCAAACTAAAATGTGTGAAAAGGGATAAATTGCTCTACAGAACCTGTAAGTAAAAATCTTTTTCAAGGATTTTAGAGTTCATTGTGCTGTTTTATGTATACATGTATAAAGCTGCAAGTTAAATGCATTGTTAAATGTCATAAAACTCCATAGTGAATTCTAATAATAATTTATAATTCTTGCAAAGTATGTTTTCACACACAAACACACAGTCACCAACATTAAAGGAAAAGTTCACCTTTAGTAACATGTTACACCCATATTCATAGTGTAATATGTTACTAAAGCACATGCTGGCACCCTGTCTCGATCCCCCATTTTGACAGTGGACCCCTCACACACTGTCATTATTCAAATACAGTGCGGCCATGTGACCTCTGCCCACACAGCCGCATCCTTCATTCAAAGAGTTCTGTGAATGGATGGACTAATAGTGTCTGCCATTGCGGCAGATGGCTTGTAGTCCTCAGTGAACTGCGAGAGCACTGGTGAACTCTCTCGTAGTTCATTGACTCTGCTGGACTGAAAGTGTTTTCCAGTACTTAGTGTGCTAGTCTAAGCTGTCAATTTCAGTCTAGACTGATAAATACGGGGAGGTACTGGCAGACAGTGCACTGTCTGCAGGAGCTTTACTTTGCATCCTCAATTTACCTGCAAAAAATGTGCATTTATTATTTTTTTTAAAAGGTGAACTTTGCCAAAAAAAAACGGAATTTCATTTTAAAGCCTAAGTTTCTAGCAGGTAAAATGGTTAACATTTATGTAATAATTAGTTTGCTTTAGGTTCAGTTTTAATGGACATTAATGAATGGTTATCTGTGCTAAACTAGAGAAGCTAGTGTTTTAACTTCCCCACATTTTTTTCTGTATCAACTGTTTTATATCATCCAGCCTAAAAAAAAAATCCGATTTGTAGTGAATCATCGGTGATGAATGTTCTAATGCAAATAAACGTTCTATTTTCTTCCGCAGCTGTGATTGTGTTAGCCTGCTGCTTCAGGAATGTCACAAGCTGAGTTTACTGTCTGACCATCATTTGGAAAACCTTATCTCTAAAAGGTAATATTTATAAGCTTTCTTTCCTGCCCCTATCATATTTTAAAGTTTTATGTACTTGAAGATCAGATCAGTAACTTGAACTACCAGTCTGATCATTCAAGCACAAAGCCACGCTTGATATTAGAAATTAGGTCCAGTATTGCAGCTTTCAGAAAAAAACATAACAAATAAGTACATTCCCTACGTAACCCAGAGAAATAAAATACCAAATGTTTAAAAGTTTCTACTGATTTTTTGAGATCCTAGCTTTTACTTTGTTGGGTAATAAGAAAGTTACAAAACATGTTTGAAGAATTCAGTAAAGATTTTTGTATATCACCTTCCTTCTGTCACTATTGTTAGAACCGCAGACCGAGAGCAAGCTCCACGCTCTACAGAGAGCTCTGCCATCCAGCCTAATCCAGGACTAATCCTCAGAGCAGAGCCCACTGTCACCAACATCCTGAAGGTGAGTAAGCATCAACATAGGCTACGAGAAATCTACAACTGATGGAGGAGCCTACAGGGAAACCTTCTTTTACCACTATGATTTGTATGGGTGAAAGACACCCTGTAGAATAGGACAGACAAAGAGAACAGTAGCACTCTATGCATGAATGGGTCTCCTGGGAAAATGAAGCTGACCGTTCAGGGCATAGGCATACATACTGTCCTTAAAAAGAACCTGTGGCCAGGCTATGGACATTCAACTTTTTACATATTCTTTAATAGTAAATGAGCTTTAAAGTGGTTGTAAAGGCATTCTATGCATGAAGGTAAAAAACCTTCTGTATGCAGCTGCCCCCCAATACTTACCTGAGCCCCATCGCGATCCAACGATGTGCACAAGATCCTTGGCTCTACAGAGACTCTCCCCCTCATTGGCTGAGACAGTAGTGGGAGCTATTGGCTCCTGCTGCTGTCAATCACAACCAGTGAGGAGAGGGGACGGAGCCGAGCCATGGAATGGACATGTAGAGCAGTGGCTCGGGGCCAAGGATGCTTAGGTGCCCCTATAGCAAGCTGCTTGTTCTGGGGGCACTTGGCAGGAGGGAGGGGCCAGGAGCTCCGGCAGGGACCCAAGAAGAGGAGGGTGAGGACTGTACAAAACCACTGCACAGAGCAGGTAAGTATAACATATTTGTTTTTTTTTTTTTTTTAAAATGCCTTTAATATCACTTTGACCTCTCTATCTGCAAGTGCTTCAGAGCAATTCATCCTCAAAGTTCACTGGAGAAACATTTAAGTCATTCAAGTTACCTCTAAGCAGCTCTTTGCTTTCTTCCCAGAGCACCTGCATTGTGATTAGATTGGCTATTAGAAGGCTGCCAAGTCACTGTTTAGAGGGAATAGAGTGTAACTGGAAATGACTTGAATGATTTCAGCACTTCTGTCACAAAAGCTTCCAAATGAAATTGCTTTAAAGTGCCTGCTGCTACAGAGGGCAGTGAAAGCTTTATTAAAGCTCATTTACTGCTTAGTAGTAGTACTTGAATATCTATGGTCACAAGGTCCCTTTCACTCTGGCTTTTGTTGGTGTCTCTTTCAGACCTGTATGCACAGATCTCTTTGCTTCTTACACAATGCTTCTCCTTTGCTGCATGGTTTCCCCTTTAGGAATAATGTGTTGTCAGCATTTCCAGTACAGGCCAGATCATTCTGATTGGTCAGGGACATCATGGTGATGACTCTGACCAGTCAGAATCGAGCTGGTATGTCCATAACTTACAAAAGAGCTATGTTTGCATTTTTTACTGGTTTTAGTAAATCATAGTTGACTATTGGTTGAACTACAATTGTAATTTTTATTAACCCTATAGTAAGGCAAATTGGGTGTGTAGCAATTAAATATAGTTTATAAATGTTTATACAGCGGCATTACGTTTTAAATTTCTTGCAGACAATGGATGCTGATCATTCCAAGTCCCCTGAAGGTCTTCTGGGGGTTTTAGGCCATATGTTAACCGGAAAGAGTTTGGATCTGCTGCTAGCAGCTGCGGCTGCTACTGGAAAATTGAAGTCTTTTGCCCGTAAATTCATTCAGTAAGTGATCAGAGAAATGACATGCTTCTCTTCTTTAAGTGGAAACTGTAATGATTTTTGGTCAATTTTATTTTAAGATTATACATCCTCATTTAGCCCTGGTTCACACTGAATACAACTTTGAAATCTCGCTGCTTCTCTTGAAGTAGCTCAATTTCAAAGCCTCTGCTCAGTACAATTTTATGTGCCGCTTGCCTGACATCTGTGCGATTCATGCACAGATATCTATGAAAGTCCCACATGAACTTGCCAAAAATAACGCAGGAACCTTTTTTTTTTTTTTCAAAATCTGTGCCGCATCGCAAAATCAGTTGTACCAATTGGACCTGTTCCATAGGCACAAATAGGGTGTGACTTGTCATGCTATTTGGAACTGTCAAATCGCATGACAAGTCACACTGGTGTGAACCAGGGCTAAATGTTTTATATTTTTTAACAAAGTATATAAAATCAGAATTTTACCAATAAATATTTCATACAGGGCGCACCCATGACAATGGTGTCACAAACCATTATGGGATTTCTAAAAAGAGAGAGCGCAATAAAACCTGATTACTTCCTTTCAAATTGGAAGTCTGTATAGGACGGTCTTAAAAGGCAGGGATTAGTCTCAAGGAACTTACAGTTTAAGGTCCCTATCTTATGTGTATACATATTAGGGCCAATGTAGATAGGAGTCAATTAACCTCCTTGACTTTGAAGTGTAGAAGGAAATTGGAGAACCTAGAGGAAACCCAATCACAGTGAGATCATACAAAATTTGGGTAGATAGTGTCCTGGTTTTAGAGTTGAACTGGGGAGCCTAGCGCTAAAGAGTGCTAAACACTAAACTGTGCTGCTGATACAGTTTCTCAGTTTTTCAAGTAAAACTATCTTTTTCTATGCAAACACTCAGACATTTTTGAATGTTACTTTCTGAAAATATCTAAAGGTTGTAATATGTGCAGCACAGTGGCTAAATGGGTAGCACTTCCACCTGGCAGTACTAGGGTCGTTGGTTCGAATCCCAGCCACGGTACCACCTGCCTGGAGTTTGCATGTTCTCCCTGTGCCTGCGTGTGTTTCCTCCGGGTACTCCGGTTTCCTCCCACACTCCAATGACATGCTGGTAGGTTAATTGGATCCTGTCTTAATTGGCCCTAGTATGTGTATGTATGAATATAAGTTAGGGGCCTTAGCTTGTACACCCCTTGAGGGTTAAGGACTGATGTGAATGTACAATATATATGTGTAAAGCGCTGTGTAAATTGACGGCGCTATATAAAGTACCTGAAATAAGTAAATTTACGTATCAGTATTATCTTTTACTTTATCCCCATGATGTGTAAAAATATGTCTTTTACATTATGCGCTCTCACAAGCAGGGCGTTTCTGTCCCTCTTGACGTGAGTTGTATTATAACCACACTGTCTCCCTTCACATTAAAAAGTGCTGAGCAAACTGCTGGTGCTATATAAATCCTGTACACAGGGCTGCTGTTAGAAACCACTGGGCCCCATGCAGCCAACCTGACAGGGTACCTCTCCAAATAAACAGTTTACTAGGCTGCATTTATGAATGAACACGGTGAGGTGTGGTACCAATCACTCATTGTGTTCATTCAGGAAAGGAAGGGGCTGCTAAATGTGACATATTTACCGGATCCTTCCCCTGCTCTCCATCCTGAAGGATCCTATTGTGTGCTTGCAGCTGCTGGTGAGAAGGAGAAGAGGGAAGCTGGCAGCACTGCAAGGGTGGGGGCACACAGGGGGGCCTAGGCAGCAGGGGAAAACATATGATGCAGAGGGAGGGTGATGGGGGTGGGATGGGGGAGCTATTATTGGAACAGATCCCCAATATGGCTGTCTCTGCAGCAGCTGAAAGCCAGTGGGGGGGAGAGGAGAAGCCAGCTTTCAGCTGCTGTAGAGAGCCATACAGGGGGATCAATTCCAGTAATAGCCCCCGTTGTGCCTATCACCCTTTTTGCCAACACCCAATTCACCCAGCTTCCTGGACCCCCTTGCAGGCCTGGGCCCCATACAGGAGGACTGGTGGTACCCCTATATCCACAGCCCTGCGTGTACAATAATAATAGTACCACATTAAAAGTGGGTGCGTATGAGCACTGTTCCATGCTAACCCCAATCCTCTCTCTTTTCCTGCTCTTTGCTCCTTCCACTTCTTGTTCATTGCTGTTTTACTAAATACAGCTAAAGAACACACGGCGGAAATTAGAGAAACCCCCCGTGTTGTATGCCTGGTGGCTTACTAATTGGGAGGTGTGGCAAACCTAAAGTCAAGCTATGCAGCTATCCGAGATCACACCAGAAAACACACAGCAAACCCCCCCCCCCCCCAAAAAAAACCACCGTTTTACAGGTATCCATACAACACTATTTTAAAGCTTTCCGAGTGTTCGCAATTAAAATAAAGAATCTTTGGTTTTGCATTAAGCCTGAGCTAATGAGCTTTGTAAACTGCGGTATGATTTTCAGCAAACCAGCTTAAATCAGCTTGAGAAGGAGAAGTAAAAGGAGAAGTATATGTATGAAATATTTCATACATTTAATAAGCTAGATAGACGAACATTGCATTTAATAAAATAGCATTTTTCTATTTCAGACTGAATGAATTTACGCGACACATCGGTACTGAAGGCTGTAAGTTCCATTTATGTTTGCATATTTAAATGTATTATACATGATTTCCACTTTACTATAATCTACTTGTAAGAAGCAAGTTGTGTTTTACAGGCCTGTCTTATGTTGTGTCTTCAGTGGATCGTATTCACAGTACTATTCAATATGTTATGTAATTAGAGGCCTTGCTTAGTAGATTTATTTGAAAACCAGATGACCCCTGAGTTACCATAGGGCATACTCTATTTTTTTTTTTTTTTAACCCTTGAAACTAATTATTCCTATTTTTTCCACAGCAAAAGCTGCATCCACCCGTGCCCTGTTGTTTGACATTTCTTTCTTGATGCTGTGTCATGTAGCACAGACCTATGGCTCAGAGGTAGATCTTTTATTTATGGTCATATTTTTATTCATGAGGGTTATCACTATGCAACAGTCAGGTGAGCTGCTTGAAAATATGCTAAACAAATGCAAGATGACAGGAGAGGTGAGCAGGTGGATGAATCAGTCATCTGCTGCTCTCATTCTTGTCCATTCAGCATGCTGGGGGCAGGGTGTTGTCAGTGTACAGTGGGGATCGAAAGTTTGGGCACCCCAGCTAAAAATTTGTATTAATGTGCATAAAGATACCAAGGAAAGATGGAAAAATCTCCAAAAGGCATCAAATTACAGATTAGACATTCTTATAATATGTCAACAAAAGTTAGATTTTATTTCCATCATTTACACTTTCAAAATAACAGAAAACAAAAAAATGGCGTCTGCAAAAGTTTGGGCACCCTGCAGAATTTATAGCATGCACTGCCCCCTTTGCAAAGCTGAGACCTGCCAGTGTCATGGATTGTTCTCAATCATCGTCTGGTAAGACCAGGTGATGTCAATCTCAAAGGTTTTAAATGCCCAGACTCATCTGACCTTGCCCCAACAATCAGCACCATGGGTTCTTCTAAGCAGTTGTCTAGAAAACTGAAACTGAAAATAGTTGACGCTCACAAAGCTGGAGAAGGCTATAAGAAGATAGCAAAGCGTTTTCAGATGTCAATATCCTCTGTTCGGAATGTAATTAAGAAATGGCAGTCATCGGGAACAGTGGAAGTTAAAGCAAGATCTGGAAGACCAAGAAAAATATCAGACAGAACAGCTCGCAGGATTGTGAGAAAAACAATTCAAAACCCACGTTTGACTGCACGATCCCTCCAGAAAGATCTGGCAGACACTGGAGTTGTGGTACACTATTCCACTATAAAGAGATACTTGTACAAATATGGTCTTCATGGAAGAGTCATCAGAAGAAAACTCTTCTACATCCTCACCACAAAAATCATCGTTTGAACTTTGCAAATGAACATATAGACAAGCCTGATGCATTTTGGAAACAAGTTCTGTGGACCGATGAGGTTAAAATTGAACTTTTTGGCCGGAATGAGCAAAGGTACGTTTGGAGAAGAAGGCACACAGAATTTAATGAAAAGAACCTCTGTCCAACTGTTAAGCATGGGGTTGGATCAATCATGCTTTGGGGTTGTGTTGCAGCCAGTGGCGCAGGGAACATCTCACGAGTAGAAGGAAAAATGGATTCAATAAAATTTCAGCAAATTTTGGATGGTAACTTGATGCCATCTGTGAAAAAGCTGAAGTTAAAGAGAGGATGGCTTCTACAAATGGATAATGATCCTAAACACACCTCGAAATCCACGGGGGATCACATCAAAAGGCATAAACTGAAGGTTTTGCCATGGCCTTCACAATCTCCTGACCTCAACATAATTGAAAATCTATGGATAGACCTTAAAAGAGCAGTGCGTGACAGACAGCCCAGAAATCTCAAAGAACTGGAAGACTTTTGTAAGGAAGAATGGGCAAAGATACCTCAAACAAGAATTGAAAGACTCTTGGCTGGCTACAAAAAGCGTTTACAAGCTGTGATACTTGCCAAAGGGGGCAGTACAAGATATTAACTCTGCAGGGTGCCCAAACTTTTGCAGACGCCATTTTTTTTGTTTTCTGTTATTTTGAAAGTGTAAATGATGGAAATAAAATCTAACTTTTGTTGACATATTATAAGAATGTCTAATCTGTAATTTGATGCCTTTTGGAGATTTTTCCATCTTTCCTTGGCTTCTTTATGCACATTAATACAAATTTTTAGCTGGGGTGCCCAAACTTTCGATCCCCACTGTATTCGTTATTAAAATATACTTTAGAAAGTAGTGTCATTCTTGTGCTTCGTAACAGAGCTGTGCACATCTCAGAACTGGATCGATAGAAATACAAATTGTTTGTCAGGTATATCCACTCCCTTTATTATGTACTGCATTTTTGTATTTAGATGTTTGCATGGAGCTCTGTTTTAAAGCCTCCCTCCCCAGCAGCAAATTTCTACATGAGCAAAGCACGGGTTGGCTTTAAAGTATTTGTAAAGGCAAGACATTTTTTACCTTAATGCATTCCCTACATTAAGATAAAAAAATATCCCAGTAGTGATCGTCTGTGTTCCTCGTATAGGACACAGAGGCAGCAGTGGGAGCCATTGGCTTCCGCTGCTGCCAATCAACTCCTGTCAGGAGTGAGCAGGGGCTGAGCTTCTCTGTGTATGTCTATGGATGCACACAGTCTGACTTTGGAGCAAGCCCACAGGTGTGCCCCATAGCAAGCGGCTTGCAGTGGCAGCACACACAGAAGAGGAACTAAGAACGGCAGAAAGAGACCGCAGAAGAGAAGGTGCAGGGCTGTGTGCAATACAATTGCACACAGCAGGTAAGTATAACATGTTTATTATTTTAGGGAAAAAAAATAATTAGCCTTTATGACCGCTTTAAGGCATGATTACTATAGTAGAGGTCATTTACATACACAAGAGGGAGCTCTTTACTTGTGGTATTGAATGGACTTTGGGTAAAGTCAAATGGCTGATTAATGATCCTTTCTAGAGTGTACACTAATGCACACGAAGTCTGATTCATTTAATTAAAATTGCTCTGTGGCAATAAAAATTTATTAGAATATGTTTCATTGTCCAGGGAAACTGGAAGACTTGATGCTGTCATATGTGGGTTTGTTGTTTGTGCTCTTACAGTGTCATTGATCAAAATGGAATCTCTGCATTTTCTTTTGAATAGGTTATTTTGTTTATGCTTTATGACAGCTGCACCAAGTATATTGCTCATAGGAGAATGTAGAGGATTGAGGATGTGCCATGGCAATTTAGCCTAAAGGGGATCTCCAAGCATGTAAAAGGAAAAAACGAATTAAAGTGTTACTAAACCCACAACAGTAAAATCAGTCTGTATATGCAGTAAAGCATGCTTGTCATACTCACTGTCGAACCTAAGTGGTTAATCCTCTATATTGTGTAAAAGTACTGTTTGATCCTGACGTCTTTGATCCTCCCCTTCTTCCAGTACCCCCTTTTTATCTCCTGATAACACATATAGTGTGGAGATGCTCTGTACATGCTCAGTTTGCTAGAGGTTTGTTTTTTGGGTTTTTTTCTTGGGAGTGTGCATGTGATTAGCACAGAGCCAATCTGTGCTGTACAAAGCATCAGAGTTTCTGCATTTTCTTAGAGCAGAAAGAAAACTCCTCCTACAAGCTGTAACCAGTGCCCTGCTGGACACTGAGAGAAGTCACAAGACTACTCTATCTGCTGATGAGAAAAGGTATTTAGCAGTTTATATTTACTAAAATAATTGCATTTCCATGTAGTGTGTACTGTTGGAGACCAGCTAGAATGAATGCAGGCTCCTGGGGTTTAGTAACATTTAAGGCATATAACATTTATTCTAAATGGCACTAGTATAAGTATCTGAGTTTGACTTAGTAGAAGTCTCTCATAATCCCCTAAACTGCAGCACTCAGACTGGGAGAGAGATTGGCAGTACTAGGTGTCAATCAGGTGTACAGCATGCATATGTGATGACAATGACTTGCTGAAAGGAGGAGAGTGCAGTTTGAGCAAAGAGGTGAACTGCTGCTGGTCCTTCACTGTTCAATTACATGCACTGAGGTGACTAAGCTTTTATTGCTTAAATCCCAACTCCGGGAAACTAAAAAATAAACCATCATGCCTGCACTGCAAGTGTTACAAACAGAGTATTTATTTACCCGATCCTGCACTCCTCCACAGGTAGACTGCTCCTCGCAGCTGCTTCTTCTCCCCCATGTTCAAGTGGTCTAGGTTTCTGAGGGCACCAAGACCAAAGCAGGGTCCAAATCCCTGCATTGGATGTGATGACAACAGGGTGCAGTCCACCACAAGAGAATGGGGGAGCACCAGCTGCGAGGGGAGCAGAGGATCAGGTAAGTAAATGTGCTGCTCCCCCATAGATGAAACAATCTACTTGCCCCTTGCAGACTGGGCACAACCCCACTGCAGGAGATCATTTTAGATTTTCATGGAGTTGGGCTTTAACTGCAGTGGTAAAAAATCAGGTCACCAACCTGGCTGTATGGTCAGGTAGTGTTATATAAATCTCAGGACTGGATGGACAGCATTACAATTATTTTGGCAGGTAAAACAGCTCCAGGCTATATATTTCAACTGTATATTCAGCTGTTGGTTTAAAGCACAATCTAAAAGTGTATGTGTTGTGGAAGGAGAGGTGGGGGTAATACTGTGTAAGGCTTTTACTGCTGGTTTGTAGCTATTTGGCCAATTTTTCATCCCTTCCCCTGTGGTCACCGAGAGAGGAAGTAAACAAAAGCTCCTCAGTAATAGAACTGAAAAACAGTTTTTTGTTTTTTTTTGTCTGTGTGCCTGTTGGGGAGCAATACAGATCTAACGGAGGCTAAAACCT
This sequence comes from Staurois parvus, assembly GCF_062004578.1. NCBI lineage: Eukaryota > Metazoa > Chordata > Amphibia > Anura > Ranidae > Staurois > Staurois parvus. The sequence goes on along the minus strand of NW_028317947.1, from coordinate 6,921,645 downwards.
TTCCCCACTCTAACCAAAAAAAAAAAAAAATGTTGGAATTGAGCTTTAACCACTTGCCCTCTGGAAGGTTTTACCCCCTTCGTGACCAGGTCAATTTTTTGCTATTTCGCACTGCACTACTTTAACTGGCAATTGTACAGTCATGCCACACTGTATGAAAATTTACATTTTTTCAGTCAAATAGTTTTCTTGGTGGTATTTGATCACCACTGGGCTTTTCTATTATATATATATATATATATTTTTTATTATAAAAAATGAAAAAAGACCTAACATTTTGAAAACAAACCACTGATATTTTCTACTTTCTGTTATAAAACATATACAATAAGAATAAAAAAAAATTTCTGCATAAGTTTAGACCAAAATGTATTCTGCTACATGTCTTTCATATAAAAAAAAAAAAAAATCCCAATAAGTGTATATAAATTGGTTTGTGTGAAAGTTAGTGGTGCACCAGAAATGAAAATTCTGGTACAGAAAACAAAAAAAAATTCAAAATGCACTTGGCCGAATTCAGAAATGCGCAGTTTTTAAAAATGAGTATAAATTTTTTGGAAAAAAATACACTTTGATTAAAAAAAACAAAGCAAAAAATATATACCCCAATTTTTTTGTAGTATATGAAAGAGGATGCTATGGTAAGTAAATAGATACCCAACATGTCACGCTTTAAAATTGTGCACGCTTGTGGAATGGCGTGCAACTACAGTACTTAAAAGTCATGGCCTACGTATGCATTCACCACTACGTGCGAGTACGGGGGGGTGAGGGCACTTTAACTTTTTCTTTTTAATTAGTTTTTTTTTTGTTTTGCACTGTCCCTTTAAAAAATTTTTAATCACTTTTATTCTTATCACAAGAAATGCATTCATCCCTTGTGATAGAAATAATTAGTGACAGGTCCTCTTTATGGAGAGATATGGGGTCAATAAGACCCCACATCACTCCTCTGCAATGTAAAGCATTAGATAAAAAAAAAAGCATTGATCTAGTAAAAAAAAAAAAAAAATGGCCGGAACAGGAAGTGACATTGCTCCGGTCCTCCAAAGGCATAGAGATGAGTGGCGGCCATCTTTCCTTCACTCATCTCTATGCCCAGCGGCGGGATTGATGGTTTCTCAGGTAATTATTATTATTATTATTATTATTACATCGAGTTTATATAGCGCCAAAGGGTTTGCTCAGCGCTGTACAATAGGGGGACAATACATGGCACAGTACCACAAAAACAGACAGCGTACGGGGGGTAAGAGGGCCCTACTCTTTCAAGCTTACAATCTAGGACGGAGTGGAGAACTGAGAACTACCGAGCGGCAGCCGGTGGCGGCAGCGGTGAGGGGTGGGATTTTTTTGGCAACTGTATAGTTGCTTTTTTTTTTTTTCATTTCGGCCCAATGGGATGTTTTCACCCGACGGCCAAGAGGGATGTTTTCGCCCGACGGCCGACAGGAATGTTTTCGGTCTACAGCCCAAACAGTCACTGCAGCTGATTTGCTTGGCATGTTTAAAGCCGACTCAAACATGTATCAAAATTCAGATGGTTCAGAAGGGATTGGCCAAATTTCAATCCATATATGGCCACTGTGGATGAACAGAAGTCGATCTACCAATCGATGTCTGTACATTTCCTGTTGGAGAAAAATCCACTCAATCATCTATGTATTCTGACGGTGGGGAGGTTTCCTCGCTGTCAGATTGCAAAGGCACGGCAGGAAGGATTCCCCCATCCACCTCAAATGTATGGAAGGGGAAAGTGGGTCAGTTCAGCCTACTAGTTGAACGAAAAAAACTGACTCATCTATGGCCAGCTTTAAGTGTACCATAGTGTAGCCATGTAACAGCCCTAACTTTGCCTCCATACAGTTTTTCCATCTCATGAGCACCCTTGGAGCCCCTCGAAAAAGGGATGCCCGTTGTGTGGTGGTAGCATCCAGTTTGCAAACCTGAGCTTTAATAACTAAGAGCATGTATTTGTTGATTTACCAATCACATTAGCATATGGTTTGCACTGAAGGCAGTCTTTGGTTAGGCATCTTTTCATTATGTTTTCACGTTGAATTGCTTGCATTTTTCTTTTACCAAAGATTTTATTAAGCATGTTGAAAGAATCAAACAAACCATGACAAATCGTATGGTACAAAGCGACAACAAACAATAGAGGATAGGGAAACATACAACAAACACAAAAAATTCACATATAATACCCACGCCGGGTTCTAGAGAACATTGTGTAAGACAGAGGACCACAAGGCCTGCAACCACATTCAGAAATATAAAAACTACATTCAAGAAAGGCAGCAAAAAATTGCTCGCATTTTTGACAGGTGTACTTTGATAACGAAAATTTTGAGCTTAGTTGCCTTCTTTGACTATCAGACTAGTTAGACATGAAAATACACCTCAGATCAATGGATGACATGTACTGGGAGCCATTGGCTATGCCTGGCTGAGGTCCCCTCTTCCTTTTAGCCTCTGGGCTACACAGCATCAAGAACCGTATTTGTAACCATTTCTTGGTGGCACCTAATGGAGAAGCTGTTATCTTGCAGCCTTGCACAGCTTCTCCCATTAGGACCTGTGCTAAAAAGGTTGCATGTGAGCAGTACTGTTTTGGCAGGATCGCTGCCTGGGGTGGGCTGCAACACCTGCTCTTTTTTGCCCACTAATCTGAAGTCTGTAATTAGAGGTGTAAATAGCACGGCTATGTTGAGGGGGGGCTTTGAAAAGTAGTAGTGGAGCTGCCATTGCTGACTGTGTTGGAAGGTCCAAGCTTCAGGGTTGTCACCTTTAAGCTCCTTTCATGGTGAGTTGCTGAACTGAAACAAACATGTGCATAGCACATGTTGGATACCTTATATGCACATGCTTGTTCTAGGGTGGTGACCCAATAAATGAAAGCATGTAAAAAAAAAAAAAAAAAAACCTTTAAATTAATGGCAACTTCTGTATTCATAAATACAATTATTTATTAAACATGTCTGTGTTTTTATGAGGAAGACACAAGTGGGTCCATAATTTCACATTTGCTTCTACGGCATGATGACTGAACCATAGGGGTACAACTGGCTATTTATGTGTATGAATTCACTGGGAACCTTTGCTGTACGAGGTCTAAAAGCGCCTCAACGAGGCCATTAGATCCTATTGAATATATACAGTAAGCTGCATTCTCTGAAATATTACCCCAGCCTACAAAATGTCAGGGTGTTTCATATGTGTGCACAATGGTCAGTCACAGAGCAGAAGGAGTTAGCAGGGTACCATTATTTTCCCAGCCTGAGGCAGCAGGTCAGCGGTGAATGATAAATACTCTGCTCTTCTACTGATCACATTAGTACTGACAGATTGCATATCAGCAGCGGAGTAATCAGTATTTGCTGGGGAGAGGGGCCATCCTGAGTGTCAGGGGACTTCTTTCTATATATATGTCATTATAACTCCATTAAACTATAGCTGCCAGTATTCTCCAATAACGCCTCAATACAAGAACTCATTCTGCTAGGAGTCTGCTGGTGCTGTGGGTGTCTTGATTGAAAGTATCTAAAAAAAAAAAGACTGACCTGGGTTGGGGGCTGTTAGGGAGCACAGAGTCGCTCTTTAGGGCAATTTTAGTTTTGAAGCATGAGGTTAATTTTAAGAAACTAGGAAATTCGCCTATAGAGACAAAAGTGACTGGTAAGGTTTCTTTGAAGGTACAACCCCACAAACGTTGGGACATTATGTACAATCTACATAAAACAGAATACAATTATTTGAAACGTTGGGACATTATGTAAAATTTATTTATTTTCATTTGCAAATCTCATAAACCCACATTTTATTCACAATAGAAAACATATCGTTACATATTATCGAAAACATATTTGAACTGAGAAAATGTACCATTTTAAGAAAAAAAAAAAGGTAATAATTTTTAAAATTGATGGCAGCAACACGTCTCAAAAAGCTTGGGACAAGGCCGTGTTTATGACGATGTAGCATCAACTCTTCTTTTAACTACCCTGGGAACTGAGGTGATCAATCGCTGAAGTTTTGGGAGAAGAATGTTGTCCCATTCTTGCCTGAGCATTCACTGCTCTTAAACTTGGACATATCTTTCAGCATTAATGGTGCTTTCCAGATGTGCATGCTACCCTTTCCATATTCACTAATGCACCTCTATACTATCAGAGATGCAGGTTTTTTTGAACTGACGTATCTCTCTTCTTTAGTCCAGATGACAGGGTGCCTATGGTTGCCACAAAGAATGTCAAATTTAGATTTGTCTGCCAACAGAACAGTTTTCCACTTTGCAACAGACCATTTCAAATGAGCTTCGTCCCAGAGGTGACAGCGGCATTTGTGGATCATGTTCAGATATGGCTTTTTCTGTGCATGATGAAGCTTTAACCTGCATTTTTGGATGGTGCAGCGATCCCCGTTCAGACAGTGTTCCTGAGCCCATGCAGTGATGTCAATCACAGAATCATGGCAGTTTTTAATGCTGTTTGAAAGCCCGAAGATCACAGGCATCCAGTATTGCGTTTCAGCCTTGTCCCTTGCACACAGAGATTTCTTCAGATTCTCTGAATCTTTTGATGATATTGTATACTGTAGATTATGATATATTTCAAGTCTTTGTAATTTTACGTTGAGGAACATTATTCTGAAATTGACAATTTTCGCAGGTGGTGAACCACTGTTCATCTTTAATTCTGAGACACTCTGACTCTCCAAGATTCTTTTTTTATACCTTGGCATGTTACTGAACTGTTGCCAATTAACTTAATTAAAACTAACTCTTCCTCATTTCGTCCTGCCTTAACATTTCTTTAAGATGTTCTGCATGCCCAGGGAGTGGAGAGGATTGATGACTATGTGACCACTGTGATTGACTGTCACAGTGATCTCTTGGTCAAAAGTCGTTCCCAATCACAAGTAGGGACTTGGAGCTGTCTTTCGCCACTCGGTCTCTGCGCTGGAAGCATGCAGGGAGTGCCCTCCTCAGCGATGCATATATGCTGCATGTGAGTGTTAAAGCCCACCCTTTTACTGCCACACATACTTGTTATTTTTCCAGCAACACGTTAATGACGATTTACTTACTTGTTCCTCCACTCCTCCGTGCTCCCTCCAAGTGCAGCCTAGTGAAATTTGTTAGCAATCTGCGCATTTAAATATCCAACATATTAATATATTTTTTTTTATATGTTAGATGATCCTGTCGGATGGAAGTACTGGTTCAGAGACCCCTTTCTTTGAAAGTTGGATGCAAACTTGTATGCCGGGAGAGGGCAAAGTCTTGAATCCAGAGCACCCCTGTTTCCGCCATCCTGATATCCCCAAAGTAGAAGCCTTAGTGGCACTTCTTAACACATCCACAGAGATGAAGCTAATGTAAGTATAGATTGATTGTATGACTTGTCACATGCTGGGTTTATTGAATACATTACTAAACTCAGGGCTTTTTTTTCATCAGAGAATAGGTGCAGGAACTCCCCCTTTCGGAATCACCCCTTGCCCCCCCCCCCCCAACCACCTCTGAGCGCCATCACTTGGTTCTTCCTCTTGCCCACCTCCAAGAATTGCCCCTTTTAGAGAATAGAGAACCAAGTATCATTTTGTGATGCTATGTAATTTGTATGGATTTTTTTTCACTGATAACAAGAAAAGTAGTAAAATATTTCCCCTTGCAGCAAGCAACAATACAAAAATAAACCCTCCCCCAGCAACAATTGACCCCACAGCAAAATACCACCCAGCAAAAGATCTCCCCTGCAACAATGGACCCCCACAAGAAAATACCACTCCAGCAACAATAGACCCCCCAAGCAGCAACAACAGATCCCCCAGCATCAATGGACCTCTCCCTCAATAGTAGATCCCTCCCAGCAACTGACACTCCCCTCCTCCGACAACATACGACTCCCCCCACCCCCCCAAGCAACAATAGAATCCCCATCAAAAACAATAGACCCCCCACACACACACAAAAATAGACTCCCTCCAGTGACAATAGATCCCCCAGCAGCCAGCATCAGTAGACCCTCCAGCATACCCCAACACCCCTTGCCATTAAATGTATTCAGTGCCGGAACTGCGTTACCCCAATTCCCACTGAAAAAGCCCTGACTAAACTGAAGCACAGGTTTTCATGTCCTTCACAGTTATTAATCTCTGCCTAAAGCTGTTTTGTATGAAAATGTTTTGCTGTGAAGATAGTGAGCTCTGTTGTCTTTGTTTATTGCTGTTCACAGTCAGACAAAATGGCATGAGGTTTGTCTCAGCATTCCAGCTGCAATCCTAGAGGTACATAATGCCTGGGAGAATGGAGTCTTGTCATTTGAAGCCATTCAGGTAAATCTGTGTGTTTAGAATTGTATTGATGTTGTGCACTCTTATAATGCAGACCAAAAGTCTTTGTTACCCACACATTTTTTTTTCATTATGTAAACCTATTAAAAAGTATGTTACAGGTTGGAGGAGCAGGGGGTACTGTATGTAGAAAAAGACGCAGATGAGAGAGACTTAAGGTGCTCTTAAAGGACCATTTAACTCCTCATAATGCCCTGACAGCAAGACATACCACTCACCTTCTCCTAATAGGACATGTACCTTCCCCCTCCTGTAAATACACATCTCAGGGCATGAACCTCTCCCCCCTACTAAATCAAAGATCTCTGGGCACGTGCCTCTCCGCCCTACTACATCAAAAATCTCTGGGGACGTGCCACTCCCCCCTACTGCATCAAAGATCTCCGGGCATGTGCCTCTCCCCTCTTGCCAATACAAAGATCCGTGAACATGTGTCTGTCCCTCTTGTGAATCCATAGATCTCAGGACATGTACCCTCCTCCTCCTGCTTATAAAAAGATCTGGGAACACACTTCTTCCCTCCTTCAGATCTTAGGACACATATTACACCTTTCACTGATATACATACCACTCACTTCCTCCAAATATAAATACACATACTTCTTTCCTCCTCCTAGTAGACAGATATTGGGGCATATAACTCTCGCCTCCTCCTAATATCTTTTCTCTCTTTGTGTATGTGCATGGCAGAAAATCACAGATAATATTAAAGGGAAGGTTTGCAGCCTGGCTGTGTGTGCTGTAGCCTGGCTGGTGGCTCATGTCCGGATGTTGGGTCTAGATGAGCGGGACAAGTCTTTGCAGATGATTCGGCAGCTGGGAACACCCATGTATGGAGACAACATTCTGCAGTTTTACAATGAGCGGTATGTTATTTTATTCTATTGTTTGTTTTATTCTTTTCAGCATCTTTGCAATGTACTTATCAACTTCTCTGTTGCTTAGAGTCATTATCATGAGTTCCATCCTGGAGAACATGTGCTCTGAAGTCCTACAGCAGACAGCCACACAGATCAAATTTGCAGTAACGGGTAGTGAGCCTGTGCCATATGTTCACCGGCTGCCCCCAAAGAAGCCAATTAAAGAAGTCTTACATGGAGCCTTCACCACCACTTTAGAGAAAGGCTGGGTGGACATCCGATCTTTGCACATCTTTGACACACTGCTTCAGATGGGAGGTGTCTACTGGTTCTGCAACAACTTAGTTAAGGTACGGAGAGTTTGTTGGTTGATACCACTCATATGTTGTACCATATGTTGGTGTCTGTATAAATGCAAAACTTTGACTGCTGTGTGCTGTAAAGAGAATCTGAACCATAGGGCTTATGCAAGAATCTGAATATTCTACAATACAATTAACCATGTGGGCCTACATCAAAGATGTAAATGTGCCACCTAGCTTTACTCTCTATTGAGTTTCTGTTACAAAGTGCAGTACAGAGTTCTAATTTCTAAAGTGGAACCATGGGCAAAATAAAGTACATTTATGATGCAATCTGTCAATCGCATTAAAAGCAAAAAAGGAACTAAGAGAGGCAGCGCAACCTGAACACATAAATTTAGCCTTTTAATATAATCAATCACAAATAAATATCCAAAGTGCTCAGTGCAGATAATATAAGTACCTAATGATAACCATATAAATATAACCTCAACATGCAATGTGTCACAGTTCGTAAACATGCGTATAACGTGACAAATAAAGTGCATAGAAACATCTTTAAATTTGAACCATAAATACAATGTGCATGTGTGTGTCTTTAACCCCCACTGGGTGCTGCTACGTTCTGTAGTGACCCCTTAAACAGCACTCACGCACCGGAAATAGTTGACCCTTTTTATTCAATAACTCCTTGGTGTCGGCGCTTCCCGGTCTTTTTCTGTGACCACCATGATTGGCTGTCACAGCAGTCACATGATTGGAAAGCTCCTGATCTCAAGTAGAGATTAGAAGATTTCCATTAAGCGCTGGGAGTGCACAGAGCGCATGTTCTTGGCATAGGTCTGTTTATCTTTAGGTATGCATATATGCAGCTTCTCGACGTTAAGGCCCACCCACCGAGAGACCACATATATGCGCACGGCCGGGGCAAGGGAGCTAAGTAGGTCAATATGTGCTTATGATGTAGCAGAACTACTCTTTCCACATACTCCACCAATGGTACCACTACAGGGAAATCTCTAAACTTTACGATTTCACCTCCTCATGTTGAATCAGCGCTTCCAACTCCTATATCCAGCATGTCTTGTTTCTGGAGATTTCCTATTTGGACCTTCTCCAGTGTTCAACAGCCAACTCTCCCCTGCCTGCTTCTCTGTTGTCTAACATTTGTGGATATCAACCGCTTAGTCTATGTTCTGGCAAAATGCCTATGTGCTGGGATAACTGCACTCCTGCGCATTTGCCAGCCAGTCACAATGGCCGAAAAACAGCATCGAACAAAAGCCGGGAGAAGTCGCACATCGGACCATTGATGCAAAGGTAGGTATCACAGAGTTTTCCATATGACAGATATGATGCCACTCAAAGCCTGCATACCATCCCACTGGCTTTCTCTCTCTGCTCTAGGTGTTGGTCTCTCAAGGCGCACATACTGCTCCATCCATCCACAGCAGTACAATGCCCTGGGCCGCTCTGAAGTGTGGCCCAGGATTTTGTATTGCTATCGCTGAGTTTAGTCGTGCTTTAGATTAAAAGCAGGTATGAAAGACTGGGCTATTAAATGGGACTTTCCTTTTAAACTGTTTCCTAATTTCACTTACAGATTTTGCTTTGTTTTTTTCTTTGAAAGGGCCAAAGAGAGCTTCATATTGTATTAAGTAATGTAGCTAGTGGGCTGTATGCCCACCCTGACATTCTTATTCTTGGCATCTGCATAGTGACAGAATAGGAAGTTCTGATACTAGGGTGATGTAGGCAGTCAGTCTGCTGGCATTATTAGAACATCCTACAATAGAAGTCCCTGTGGGAAGCTATTTTACAAGCACGATGCACATGTGGGGGAACTTGTTAGCAGTGGTAGGCTTTCAATGTAGGAAGTGGACACCAGCACATGAGGCGGAAGCTTGAATAACAATGTGTACAGGGAACAAGGGGCCTGCAGGGGAGAACCAAAAAAAATTACTGAGTTTTAGTGTTTTTACAAATATTGACTTTTAAAAAAAATTTTAAAATACAAATCCGTTGCTGCAGTTCCAATTGGCTAACCTTTTTACTGTGCCTTGCATAGGAAACGTACAGGTTACCTTTAAGATCTACCATTTAAGGACAAGGACCGCTTCCCTACTGCCCTATAGCAGAGCTACTGCTACAGGGTGGCACGGCTGCGCAAAATCACGTGTATATACAAGTGATTTTGCATTACCGGGTAGGGGGGCGCGCGTTCCACCCTACCCGCGCTGCCTTTGGCGGCGACAGCTATCGATCACTGAGTCCCGGTCGGAGATCACCCGGCGATCACCGATTATCACTGACAGGGGAGAGACCTGTGTGCACAGCAGAGAAATACACAGCAGTATATTTCCCAAGTAAAACACACAGCACACTTAGTGAGACAGCATACAGTTAACCCTTTGATCGCCCAGATGTTAACCCCTTCCTGCCCAGTGTCAGTGCTTTTTATTAGCACTGATCACTGTATTCGTGTCACTGGGGGTGTATGTAGCAGTTAGATCCCCCCCAGTGTCAGAATGCCCACCGCAGTCCCGCTATAAGTTGCTGATCGCTACCATTACTAGTATAAAAAAGAAAAAAAATTCCAGTGTATGTATGTATGTATGTATATATATGTGTATGTGTGTGTGTATGTGTGTGTATGTGTGTATATATATATATATATATATATATATATATATATATATATATATATATATATATAAATTTATTTCCACGTAAACCAATTAATTTACACATATTGGGAATTTATTTTAGCAAAGACGTAGCAGAATACATTTTGGCCTAAATTTTATGATGAAATTAGATTATTTTTTTTGTTTACTGGATATGTTTTATAGCAAAAATATATATATATATTTAATAAACATATAAATATAAATAAAAAATATTTTTTTTTTTCAAACTTGTTGGTATTTTTTTGTTTATAGTGCAAAAAATAAAAACTGCACAGGTGATCAAATACCACCAAAAGAAAGCTCTATTTGTGGGAAAAGGACATACATTTCATTTATGTACAACGTTGCATGACTGCACAATTGTCATTTAAAGTAATGCAGCGCCGTATCACAAAAAATGGCCTGGTGAGGAAAGGGGGTAAATCCTCTGGAGGGCAAGTGGCTAAGTAAGGCATTGTTTTATCTGCTTTAGGTCAGGCGCCACGTCGACTGCCAGATCTCAGTTCACCTGAGATCTGACAGTCAATGACGCTCACGGTGTGACTCTCACAGTCAAAATGTAGAATTTAATGACTAGGTTAGTCTGAATATTCTGATATTACACCAGCTGAATGGTGCCATTTTCTCTTAAGAGGCACTGGAAACCAAGAAAGAAACTGGGGAGCCTTGAAGATTATCGAGATGTTGACAAATATATCCTCTTAAGGAAATAATGCTCATGTTATTGTGTAGCCGAAATCACACATTAATATGACACGGCAAACAAGCTTATAGAAATGAATTCCTCTGACAGGGATAGAGGATTGATAGTCATCCAATCTGCAGGTCTTTCATTGCTGTATCTTCAACACTGTTGCTCAGTTGTGTCACATAATGTGAGATAAGTGTATCAATTTAAAGTGGTATTAAAACTAAACACAAAAATGTATTATATTGCAGTTTACAAATTCTTAGATGTGATGGCTGCATTAGTTTTCTTTTTTAGACTTGCTTTCTTCTATTTTCGCCTACTGATCCAGCCAGTAAGTCTGTTGATTTTCAAAAGCACAAGCTCTCCTGCAGTTGTAGCAGTTAGAGGGATGAGACAAAACATTTACTACTGACAGGGGTGCTTACGATGATCAATTTTTATTTATTTTTGTAAAACCTTTTCCCCAAAAAAAAAATAACTTCTGAAACTACTTAGAAAGTGTGAGATGGAGTTTGGCTTCAATTTGTTAGTGTAGCTAAATCTGCTGGTTACTCTAACACTCCCTTCACCCAAGATTAACAATGCTGCTGTCCAGAGGAACTCTTAATACAGGAGGTGTGTTACTGGCCAGATTACCAAGTGAAAAGCCTAAAAAAGAAAACTAATGCAAACACATCTAATGATTGTTAAGCTGCAATATATTACATTTTTGTGTTTAGGTTTATTACTGATTTAATTTATGGTAACACGCTCACATGTAGAGGCTTACCTGAAATGATTACCATGTAATTGAGAAAGCCATGGCGTTGGCGCTTTGTAAGTTATTAGTCCACAGGGCAAGGTAGACCAAAAAAAAAACACTTCTACATGGATCAAGGCAATTAAAACTCCCTAAAACCTTGATGCCTTTCTTCGCAAACATGGCATCCTCCTCAGGAGGAGGTATTTTTGAAGTTTTCAATTAAAAGTGGAGATTTTATTATCTCCATCCTTATGGAAGTGTTTTCCTCTAAAGATACTGCAATGAAAAGCCTGCAGACTGGATGACCATCAATAAAATACAAAATTGTATGGCGCAATTCCTGATAACAAGGAACACTTACCACTAAAGCAGGGGTGTCAAACTGACGGCCCTCCAGCTGTTGCCAAACTACAAGTCCCATGAGGCATTGCAAGATTGACAGTTATAAGCATGGCTCCCAAAGGCAGAGGCATGATGGGACTTGTAGTTTCACAACAGCTGGAGGGCCGCCAGTTTGACACTCGTGCACTAAAGGATTATGTAATGAATTGATGAAAGAACCTAAATAACTTAAAATTATGAACAATGTTCACGTATAAAGTCCATAAACAAAGTCCATAATGATTGGATTATACAAGGAGTTGGCAGCTCCACCAAGAGACTGGAGCATGTCTCTGTAAGGACAAAGGATAGCAGGGGGCGCCACTAAGTGCAGTATTTAAAAAAAACACTTTAATAATACATCAGTGTTGCACTCGCATATTAGCTATGGCTATGTCGCTTGTAAGCAGAGAGATTTAAAAGCTCTAAACGATTCTAAAGATCTCTATGCTTACAAGCGACATAGCCATCACTAATATGTGAGTGCAATACTGATGTATTATTAAAGTGTTTTTTAAATACTGCACTTAGTGGCGCCCCCTGCTGTCCTTTAATTAGACTGGATGACCATCTTTCCTCTCTATCCTATCCCCCTTATGTTAAAGGAGGTTTTTTGTTTGTTTGTGTTTTATAGCCTTGTTTGCTGTGCTACACTTGTGTGATTTGACCATACAATAAGCAGAACAATATTCACTTGCTTGAATATATTTGTGGCCTTGGAGAGCTACTGTTGAAGAATACAATCCTAATGTTGAATCACTGTGCTCCGCCTTCAGGGATTTTATGTTAAGGACAGTTGTGTTCTCCTTTAAAAAGACTTATCCTTTCTGCTAAGCCTTGGTTCATTCGAACACGGTACCATGAATCTTTCAAGGTCTGATAAAACTTTTAAAGAATGGTGATGAAAGGTGCACCACAAACATAATGTTGTATAGGAATAAATGCAAGTATATAACTGTGACTATTACTGTGGTTTTGTCATAACATAAGTTTGCATTTACTTGGAAGTCCTTTAATAGCTGTCCTTGATTTTTTTTTTTGTGGAGGATTGCATTGTGGCACCAGTTTATATATTGTACCTGCTTTTACAATGTCTAAGAAGGATTGTGCAGTTTAGATGAATAATCTAAAGTTTAGATGAATAATGGCAGCTGCAGTTGTATGAATGATTCAACTCTAGATGGTAGCATGGCCAGGATTATAAGAAACTGACTCAATTTTGAGGTGATCAGTGTTTAGTGCAGGTGCTATTTGATATGTATATATTGAAGTGCTTAAAGTAAACCCTGAACGCCATAAAATGCATATACTGTCGGGGAGCTCTTACCTGTCAAAGAATTTGTATTTCTGTCCATCCAGCCCTGAGATGTACATATCTCTGCACAGTGCAAAATACCTGAATTTCTATGCTGCAGTTATTATTATACAGGATTTATATAGCGCCAACAGTTTGCTCAGCACTTTACAATATAACGGGAGACAATACAGCAATAATACAGTTCAATACAAGAGGGATAGGAGGGCCCTGCTCCTTGGAGCTTACAATCTAGGAGGGAAGTTGGGTAACATTTGCAGGTTTTGTTTGTCATCCAGCTTGTGGTTGGGCAGTGAAATGGGAAGCAGCAGGTTGATGAGCTCATCTCACTGTTACTCTACTCTCTTCTAGGGCAAGCCCCTTGTCCGCACATGAGCACTGCTACACAACTGATTGGCTCCTTGTGCTGCTTTTCCCTCTGCACATTACATTTCATAAGGCTGGACAGATCTAATTAGGTCCAGATCTAATTTGCCTATGCTCTGGATACTAAGGTCACTTAAATCTAAGATATTCCCCACATTTTCTCATGTGTGCACTCCGCTTAAACAGAACCTTTACTCAAAGAAATATGAAGCTGCTGCTTTTAACTTCTTTCTAGAAAAACAAAATCTCTAGCTGTCTCTGGTCTTGGAACTTTCTGGGTCACTAATCTGAAACAAGCATGCAGCAACTAAAATCTGGAGAACTCGTACAGTACAGGATTAAGGAATCGATTCTTAGATCTTGGCTTATATGCTGCTATCTCTAGATCAGGGGTCTCCAAACTGTGGCCCTTTGCTTGCTTCTGTCTGACCCTTGGGGCACTATTCCATCCACCGACATCAACAGTTGGGCATGCGTCCTATTGACACCAACAATTGGGCATATGTCCTCCCACTGACACCAATGAAGGGCACAATTCCTGCTAAGTACACCAACAATTGGGGATATGTTCTTCCTATGACTCCAATGAGGGGGCACAATTCCTCCCAATGACACCAAGAATTGAGCATATGCCCTCCCACTGACACCAATGAAGGGGCACAATTCCTCCTAATGACACCTACGATGGGGCACTATTCCTACCACTGACACCAATGATGATTCATTGTTTTACTCCCACTAACACCAGGACATTTTCTACTCCTATTATCCTCAGTCTGGCCCCCACAAGGTCTTAAGGACTGTATACTGGCCCTTTGTTTGGAAAATTTGGAGACCCCTGCTCTAGATGATTGGACACTGGCAAAAGTGGGATCGCCTTCTCCTGATGGACCCCTTCTGCCGTTGAAGACTTTTTTCAGATTTTTACCAGTTTTCTTTTTCTTCTTCTTCGACTGACACTTCTATCAGTATCTGACTGCTTACTGCCTTGTGGCTCACTAGCAGTTTCCATATTGATTACCCTTGCTGTATACACCTTGAGAACCATACCCAGATCCCATGGACTGTAATGTTTGCTGTGGGCACCCAATCCTGCATTTGCCACTCATCTTGGCACATGGTACAATGAGTAAGTTAGCTATGGGATGCTATACAAATCCATGGCAGTTGTCCATTCCTATGGCACCCAGACCCTGAAGACCCCTTTGAAGGTATGGTATGCCCACTCTGACCGGTGAAATCTGGACCCTAGACAGGACCATGGACAGGGTAAAACAAAGTTTCTCTGTACTTTTACATTCCAGTTCCTGGCAATACATGTCTTGTTGGATCATTACTTGGATCTGTAATTTTTATCCTACAAGGTAGTGTCAAGCACATGTGCAATTTTAAAGGCACAGTTATGAGGCAATCTACACCTTAAATGTTATTTACCTAGCCATTATTGTCTTTTTTTTATTCTGCCTTATAGGTCAACGTTATTAAAGCTTTTACCTATTTAAAATTGGTGGCCTCTTCCACCCCATTACAGGAGGTTCCTCTCTGGCTAATTACATAGTTCCTTTAATACTCTTCTATTCGTCATTTTCCACTGATGACGCAAGCTGATCGTTTGCTTTCTCACCTGATGCCTGATACCTCAGAACCAGAGTCACAAGTACTAAGTTAGCGCCCGGGGTATTGCAATTCCTTCATACCATCATAGTCCTTTTTGGCTGTATTGGGTTTTTCCAGTTCCTTTTGCTTTTTCAATTTTTTCCTACTGTCATTAAAAAAAAATAAAAGTTATTTTCTAACTTTAGAGCTATGTTCATGCTTGCTGGCCCTGCTTTTCCTCCCATCCTAGCTGTGGTTGACAAGGCATAATTTCCTAAAAGAGATCTTACTACTGCTGGGGATGATCCCTTACTTATAGGATGCATGGAGTAAATGGCCATAGCTTTAAACTTCAGTTGTCATGGTTTTCTGGGGGCTTTCCCGGCTTATCTCTTGTGTGCTTAACTGTGGTACCCATGTCTAAGATCTGTTCTGCATGGGAAACTTCTTTTTGGATCTTCCCTTTATACTATTATGAAGGACGCTACTGGTGGCAAGAGCACTCATATTTCCCATCAGAAGAAGCCTTAGCAACAGATCGCAAATGTTCTCCCTTTTTTATATATTAGGAAATGTCACTTTAATTTCTCCTCTCTAGCATCCACCATGTCAAGACTGCCCCAAGCTTGGCTCCCAGTCACCCTACAAGGTCTGGATTTCAAAGTGTGTTCATAAAAGCCTTCCTCTGCATTATGGTTCACCTCCACTTGCTAGAATTGCGGAATGGGAGCATTTTTTCTTCATATGAGCTCAGGAATTCTGTGTGGAATGAAGCAGATGTCTCCTTGCCTCTCTTTAACAGACCTTCTGGCTTCTGTAGACAATAGGGCAGACACCTACAGTACTTGTCCCCATTTTTTCTGACTCGTCACTTGGAATATCACGGTCCATTTCTGGACAAAACTAAGACTAGAGTGTTTCTTCCAAACAAAGTGGTTGTAAAGGCTCAAGGTTTTTTATTAAATGCATGAAGGTAAAAAAAACCTTCTCTGTGTAGCATCACCCCCATTCCCCCCTAATTCTCACCTAAGCCCCCTCTCGATCCAGCCATGTGCACTGGAGTCTCGGCGATCCTGGGATTCCCTCTCCTCATTGGCTATTATAATAAAAATCATTATTATAATAATGGGAAAGAACATCAGAAGTTGTGATATTTCAGACACTTGTCTCTAATTAAAACCTAGAACAGAGCTGTACAGATGGTGGGAGAGAGTGGGGGTTGAGCCACTGCTCTGATTTATTCACTTGTTTGTGCAACTTTAAGCTTGTGCTACTGAGCTGTATAGACAAGCTTTTAACAACAGAGAAAGAAAAATGGGAAAACACAAAAAGGAGCTTTGAGCTTTGTGTTGGCAGCATTTAAAATACAAAACATTCATTCTTTCAATTTTACCTGACAAATTAAAAAAAAAAAAAGTTGTCTTGACTATAATAAGGTAACTTTACATTGTAAATCATCTGTGGCGTTATTTGTAATGGAAAAATCTAAAGTATAGTGGGTTGTTATTTTGATATTCTTCTGTCTAGGAACTTCTGAAAGAAACCCGCCTGGAATTTGCAGTGCGAGCTGTAGAACTACTCTATGCTATCTTCTCTCTGGACATGCAGCAGCTGACGCTCACCCTCCTGGGACATGTGCTGCCCTCCCTTCTCACAGACTCTGCCAAATGGCACACATTAATGGATCCGCCAGGCCGGGCTTTGGCTAAGTGAGTATGCGTTTACCACACTTAATTAGCATTTTCATTCACTGGCTCCATGCTCTTTTTATGCTTGTCATCTTGTTTGACCATCATCTTCCTTTCTTTCAGGTTATCTGTTTGGTGCGCTATGACTTCTTACTCCACCCAAAACAAAGGACAGCCCTCCCCACGGCAAAGGAAAAGACACCGAGAAGACATTGAGGTGTGCTCAGTTCAATATTCATTTTTGAAATAATATTTTAAAAAACAACTGGTGTAATGGTTTATTTTGTCTGGGTTCACACTTGGGCAGTGCGCGACACCACATGTGATTCAGATAGAAATCACAACACATTCCTATTCAAATCACATGCAAATCTTTGCAGTGTGATTTGAGCACGTTCATGTTGTTTGGGCTCAAATTGCATTGCACTTGCACAATAAAAGCACAGGCATCTTTTTTTTTTTTTTGCTGTTTCAGAATAGGACCACATTTTTGGGGCGTTGTTAATTTACCATTGAAGCCCAAAGCAGATAGCATGAACGCGGTGCGATTTCAATGCGATGCTGGAAACGCACAGGATTCATGTTTCCTGTATAGTACATATGTGAACCGGAGCTAAAGGCTAAGACTGCACAAAAGTAGTATTTTATTTTTTGGAGAATCTCCGTGGGATAAATCACTCACAAGCCTATTCCTAATATTCAAGCTTGGCAAGCTATTCTGTCCCACATTATGTACCTCCGTACACCCCTGTACATTCTGAGCCAGATGTTCAGCATTCATGCAATTGGGAGGTCCTCGAATGTAGAATTTGGATTGCGATTGCCAGTTTTATAGCCCTTGAGAGAAAGAGATGAATAGGTATAAAGATGTATGTAGACGTGTGTGTGCATATATATATATATATATATATATATATATATATATATATACACATACATACATACATACATACATACATACATACAGTGGGGATCGAAAGTTTGGGCACCCCAGCTAAAAATTTGTATTAATGTGCATAAAGAAGCCAAGGAAAGATGGAAAAATCTCCAAAAGGCATCAAATTACAGATTAGACATTCTTATAATATGTCAACAAAAGTTAGATTTTATTTCCAACATTTACACTTTCAAAATAACAGAAAACAAAAAAATGGCGTCTGCAAAAGTTTGGGCACCCTGCAGAATTTATAGCATGCACTGCCCCCTTTGCAAAGCTGAGACCTTCCAGTGTCATGGATTGTTGTCAATCATCATCTGGGAAGACCAGGTGATGTCAATCTCAAAGGTTTTAAATGCCCAGACTCATCTGACCTTGCCCCAACAATCAGCACCATGGGTTCTTCTAAGCAGTTGTCTAGAAAACTGAAACTGAAAACAGTTGACGCTCACAAAGCTGGAGAAGGCTATAAGAAGATAGCAAAGCGTTTTCAGATGTCAATATCCTCTGTTCGGAATGTAATTAAGAAATGGCAGTCTTCAGGAACAGTGGAAGTTAAAGCAAGATCTGGAAGACCAAGAAAAATATCAGACAGAACAGCTCGCAAGATTGTGAGAAAAACAATTCAAAACCCACGTTTGACTGCACGATCCCTCCAGAAAGATCTGGCAGACACTGGAGTTGTCGTACACTATTCCACTATAAAGAGATACTTGTACAAATATGGTCTTCATGGAAGAGTCATCAGAAGAAAACCTCTTCTACGTCCTCACCACAAAAATCATCGTTTGAACTTTGCAAATGAACATATAGACAAGCCTGATGCATTTTGGAAACAAGTTCTGTGGACCGATGAGGTTAAAATTGAACTTTTTGGCCGGAATGAGCAAAGGTACGTTTGGAGAAGAAGGGGCACAGAATTTAATGAAAAGAACCTCTGTCCAACTGTTAAGCATGGGGTTGGATCAATCATGCTTTGGGGTTGTGTTGTAGCCAGTGGCACAGGGAACATCTCACGAGTAGAAGGAAAAATGGATTCAATAACATTTCAGCAAATTTTGGATGGTAACTTGATGCCATCTGTGAAAAAGCTGAAGTTAAAGAGAGGATGGCTTCTACAAATGGATAATGATCCTAAACACACCTCGAAATCCACGGGGGATTACATCAGGAGGCGTAAACTGAAGGTTTTGCCATGGCCTTCACAATCTCCTGACCTCAACATAATTGAAAATCTATGGATAGATAAAAGAGCAGTGCGTGACAGACAGGCCAGAAATCTCAAATAACTGGAAGACTTTTGTAAGGAAGAATGAGCAAAGATACCTCAAACAAGAATTGAAAGACTCTTGGCTGGCTACAAAAAGCGTTTTCAAGCTGTGATACTTGCCGAAGGGAGCAGTACAAGATATTAACTCTTCAGGGTGCCCAAACTTTTGCAGATGCCATTTTTTTGTTTTCTGTTATTTTGAAAGTGTAAATGTTGGAAATAAAATCTAACTTTTGTTGACATATTATAAGAATGTCTAATCTGTAATTTGATGCCTTTTGGAGATTTTTCCATCTTTCCTTGGCTTCTTTATGCACATTAATACAAATTTTTAGCTGGGGTGCCCAAACTTTCGATCCCCACTGTACATACATATATACACAAAGCTTAGATACTCTTGAAGTGAAAGAATAAATATATTCATCACCAGCATTTGGAAAAATGCACGCGCATTTTATATAACTGTAGATATGTGTGTGTTTTTCTGTATTTTTAGCATCATGCCTTGCTGTATACAGTTTTCTTATACAGATCATCATTTTTTGTAAATGGTTTGTAAGGTTTTTTTATCTAAAGATCTTACTAGTAACAACACTTCCTGTTGCAGACTGACAACCCTATTTCCCTGCCTTGCAAATAGCAGCTTCGTTGTCAGCCTTCCATGTGTGCTATTTTAATTGACTTTAGGCTACCTTTGAGGTTTGTCAGATAAGCAGCTCAGTTTGCGATCTGAAAGCGCATACAAGACAGGCTGACAACACTGCTGCTAATTGTAAGGCAATAGATTAGTGTTGTCCACCTGCAATGGAAACTGCTGTTATTGCAAGAGGAAGAAGGGTCAGCCGCACACCGGAGGATAGATGAATATAGTGTATATTTATTGATCCATAGGACACACAAAACACCAGGACATGAATACAGGACCTGTTAACACGATCTCGTGCTTAATCATAAGTTGGTTATGATTAAGCACGAGATCGTGTGAAACGCGTTAACAGGTCCTGTGTTCATTTCCTGGTGTTTTTTGTGTCCTATGGATCAATAAATATACACTATATTCATCTA
Organism: Staurois parvus; assembly: GCF_062004578.1. Classification (NCBI taxonomy): domain Eukaryota; kingdom Metazoa; phylum Chordata; class Amphibia; order Anura; family Ranidae; genus Staurois; species Staurois parvus. The sequence continues at coordinate 6,901,385 of NW_028317947.1, read as the reverse complement.
TCCTCCGGTGTGCGGCTGACTCTTCTTCCTGTTGCATCATGTGTGGTGGCAAGCCAGAGCCTGCACTTGTTGTGGATTGATCTGGATTGTTTGCCTGAGTGGTATACCTTTCGTTCTTTGAACTGCTGTAATTGGCAGAATTCTCTAGGTTAGAAACAAGACAGGAGATTCACAAAATGTTATTTCCTTAAGAAAACTGTGTTGCCAAACCTTATATAAAATAGATTTAAGGTTTACATATGCTTTTAACTCTTGTAGGACTGCAGGCTCCTCCACAAACACACTTTTTGCTTTTGGTGAAAGCCAGTATGCCTGTCGGGGTGTTTTGGGATTGCTGGAGGAGATTAGAATATACACAAAAAAATTGGGAGAAAAATATAGTGTCCTTCGTGGTAATCAGAATTCAGTACCCCTGAGCTAAATTTCTGATCACTAAGGCACTATGCTCTTCTTATATGCATTTATTTGCTTGTAGGACTACAGTAGTCTGTTTCCTCTGGATGACACCCAGCAATCCAAACTGATGCGACTCCTGAGCTCCACTGAAGAGGAACCAGCGGTACCAGCCAACCCTGGTAAATACCATGTAAATGCTTGGGGTTTCATTTCTACAGATACAAGCAAAATCTAATTGTGTAACTGTACTGAATTTGTGGCCTGTGCTAGGAAAAAGGAAGCCTGAAATATGATTATCTTTGGATCTACATGTACAAGAAGCTGAAAGCAATAAAAATGTATTTTATTTTTTTATTTATTACAGGTACTTGTATAGCGCCGTCAATTTACGCAGCGCTTTACACACACACACACATTTATATATATAGTACATTCACATCGGTCCCTATCCCTCAAGGGGTGTACACTCTAAAGTCCCTAACTTACATTCATACATACTAGGGCCACTATAGATAGGTTCCAATTAATCTACCAGCATGTCTTTGGATTGTGGGAGAAAACCGGAGTACCCAGATGGGAAACCCACGCAGGCACAGGGAGAACATGCAAACTCCAGGCAGGTGGTGCTGTGGTTGGGATTTGAACCAACGACCTAAGTACTGCCAGACGAAAGTGCTAACCATTTAACCACTGTGCTACCCCATGTCTTTTTCTTCTGTGAATTATACAGTTTATCCACTGTGCTGCCCATTTAACCACTGTGCTGCCCAAATGAAAGCAAGATATGAGTAACCCATGCACCTTTCTTACCTTCTTTTATACTCTTGAGAGTGTAAATTAGGAACGAGCTTCTGGGTTCGACCCAAATCCAGCCTGTTTGTGATTGAACCATCCACCCAGCAAACTGTACTGTGAGGCCAATTCACCTGTCCAAACCCCCAGCTTCTGTTTGTAAACAAACCAGCCAGGGATCACGTGCTTTGTTAACTAGTTGGTCAATTTTTCTAATGTGCCCTATACTTTTAAAAACAAACATAAAAGAAGGGCGTGTTGTCACCTTTAAAATGCAGCCTGGGTGGTCAGGAAAGGAAGTGCAGCAAATGTGCCTAGTTTTGTGCACGAACTTGACGTAAGTTACTGGTGTGATATTGATTTTTGCAGACCAGCCCTAAAATACTATGCTCGTGTGAATGAGGCTTTAAATGCACCCTTCAGGTGAGCTGAAGTGCAATCCACAAATCTGCAACATGACAGCTTTTTGCCATCCTGCGCCGCAGCTCCATTTCTTTATGCGTTTCTACACACCACATCTCAGTGTTGGTGCACAGAAATTAATGAAATTTCACATTAATAATTTTATTGGAAAATGTAAAATAGTACTATAGTAAAACAGTTCTCTGCATTTTAAAATGGCAAGGCACCAACAGCCAGATTTTACTAGGAGATTTTCTTTCACATCTCCCCAAAGGGAGGGAAAATCCCTTCTTAGGTGCCACCAGAACAGGTGTCCCATATGAAAGGTTTACCCTTATCCCCGTTTTTGAAATTTTGAATTTCCTATCACTTTCTTTCCCAGTGACAGCACTCGTCAGGAACTAGAAGGCGAATCTCCCCTGTGAAATACAGACAGTAATGAAATTTTGGCATGGCTTCTAACAAGTCTTCATTCTATCCAGATGCACTTGTGGCTGTAGATTTAGTTTGATTAAAACTGTCTTTAATATTAAGAAGGAATCATGTAAAAACATATAGTTCACAATCTATGTTATGTTGGCATAGGGAGTGGTATGTTTTTTATTTTAATCCTTTTACCTGTGTTTCAGTGATATATTGCACAATATCCTGTTGGCACACCCAGCTCCAGCATGCGGAGAATTCCCCTTGGGAAACGCTATACTTACTTTATTTGGAATCCTAACCAGGAAGGGCTGCCAATGCATGTAACATCAAATCATGATACTGTTCTTTATACAGGCACAGAAGTTTGTATAGCGTTTAGTACTTCTGACTGCTGCTTACTCATTTCCCTCTTTACGTCCATATGAAGAAAGGGAAGGAAGCTTGAATTATATTCACGTGTGATCATTAGTACAGTTGGAGAAAACCAGAGACAACTAGGCTTATGAAAGAATATGAAATTTCATGCTTAACCCCTTGAAGCCCTGGGTATACTACGTAAGACATGCAGGACTTCCGTTAAAGTGTTACTAAACAACAGTAAAATCAGTCTGTATATGCAATAAAGCATGCTTGTTATACTCACTAAAACCTAAGGGGTTAATCCAATACATTGTGTAAAAAGGCTGTTTGATCCTGTCTTCTCTGATCCTCCCCTTCTTCTACTGTCCCCAGTCCATCTCCTGATAGAACAGAGCCTTGGGGGCAAGCTGCACATGCTCAGTGTGGTGTGTATTGCTAGAAAGTTTGTTTTTTTTTTCTTTCTTGGAAGAGTGCATGTGATCAGCACAAGGCCAATCAGCACTGTCCAGACAGAGGGTCAGTAGTCCTGCAGCCTCATAGGGGAGAATAAAAACTTCTATGAACTTTAACCAGTGCTGGACACTGATAGAAGTCACAAGATTGCTTTTGGTGTACCTGCCAGGTCCCACTATTGACAGCTGAGATACCTGTCACTAACTTCTCCAATGATCACTGTATAATAATCTCACTGTAATCACTAATCGTTATAGTGCTAAAAAAAAAAGTTGCATTGTGATTTGCTGTAGCAAACCTAAAAGTCCAATTTTTTTTATTTTATTTTATGAAGGTCTTTCCTACACAACTCTATTTTACCTCACTAGCCCTAGTTAACTTCTGCTTGAAAAATTTGTTTTTTAGCATGCATACAGAAATGTTATTTTAGAGTTTTGTTTGTTTCTTTGTTTTAGGTAGGATTAGTGATTAAAAAAAGCAGCTTTTAAAAATGTTAATTTCTTTTAACATAATATAATAATAGAGAAAGATGCAAATAAAACTTTGAATCTGAATCTATAGGTCCATTGCTAAAATATAAAAATTGTACAGGGTAAAGGGCTGGAAAAGCTGTGATCATTTACTATAACTGTGCTTGCTCAACACTCTCTTTGAGACAAGAAGTGAGGGAAAATAATCCTATTCAGTAAAAACCTGACCGGGATTATAATTTCTAAATTGATCCAAAAAAAGTCCTTTAGCACAATTTTAATATTCTGTTCTGAGAGTCATATATATCTGGCCATAAACATTGTTAAAAGATTGGGAATACTTGCCTCATGGCCAATCCTAATCCAGGATTCTGTTCTCAGAATGCTGTCCATACACAAGCTGATCTGATATACATTACACTCTGATTATATAATCTCCTTTTAGATCTTCCAAAAGCTATACAGTTTTTGGTGTGTTTGTATGTATGTATATATATATAATGTGTGTGTATGTATGTATGCATAGCTTTTGCAAGATCTAAAGGATACACTCCACAGTTTTTGGTTTGTGTGTGTGTGTATTTATATATATCTCCCCTTCATGGCCACATGTGTATAAAATCAAACTCCTAGACATGCAGACTGCTTCTACAAACATTTGTGAAAGGATAGGTCGCTCTCAGAAGCTCAGTGAATTCAAGTGTAGTACCGTGATAGGTTGCCAACTGTGCAATAAGTCCATCCGTGACATTTCCTTGCTACTAAATATTCCATGGCCAACTGTTAGTGGTATTATAACAAAGTGGAAGCAACTGGGAACAACAGCAACACAGCCACGAAGTGGTAGGCCACGTAAAATGACAGAGCAGGGTCAGCACATGCTGAAACGCACAGTGTGCAGAAGTCGCCAACTGTTTGCAAAGTCAATAGCTAAAGATCTCCAAACTTTGTGTACCTTTCAGATTAGTACAACAGCACTGCGTAGAGAGCTTCATGGAATGGGTTTCCATGGCCAAGCAGCTGCCATAAGCCTTACATCACCAAGTGTGATGAAAAGTGTCGGGTGCAGTGGTGTAATGCACGCCGCCACTGGACTCTAGAGCAGTGGAGACATGTTCTCTGGAGTGACGAATCCTGCTTCTCTGTCTGGCAATCCGATGGACATGTCTGGGTTTGGCGGTTGCCAGGAGAATGGTACTTGCCTGACTGCACTGTGCCAAGTGTAAAGTTTGGTGGAGGGGGGATTATGGTGTAGGGTTGTTTTTCAGGGGTTGGGTTTGGCCCCCTAGTTTCAGTAAAGGGAACGCTTAAGGCATCAGCATACCTAGACATTTTGAACAATTTAATGCTCCCAACTTTGTGGGAATAGTTTGGGGATGGCCCTTCCTGTTCCAACATGACTGCGCACCAGTGCACAAAGCAAGGTCCATAAAGATGTGGATGAAGCTAGTTTGGGGTGGAGGAACTTGACTCGCCTGACCTCAACCTGATAGAACACCTTTGGAATGGATTAGAGCAGGGGCTGTGAGCAAGGCCTTCTCGTCCGACATCAGTGCCTTTCTCGTCCGACATCAGTGCCTGACCTTACAAATGCGCTTCTGGTAGAATGGTCAAACATTCCCATAGACACACTCCTAAACCTTGAGTTGAAGCTGTTATAGCTGCAAAGGGCAGGGCCAACTCAATATTGAATCCTACGGACTAAGACTGGGATGCCATTAAAGTTCGTGTGTGAAAAGGCAGACCGACCAATACTTTTTTCAATATAGTGTGTCTGTCTGTCTGTCTATTATTTTTTTAACTGTAATCTGCTCATTACAGCATCAAACATAGCACTGCATCCTGAAGGTGGCAATGTTTGTTTGCCGGTTCTAAAGCAATATGTTTTTTACCTTATGCATTCTCTGCATTAAGGTAAAGAAACCCCTTTCAATAGCAGCTTCCCCCCCAGCCCCCTCTTAAGCACTTACCTAAGTCCTCTTTCATTCCACTGCTGTCCGATCTGCAGCAGCTATTCTTTCCTTTTCCTGGTCTCACATACATTGCTGATAGCAACAGGAGCCATTGGCTCCTGTTGCTATCAATCAAATCCTGTGAGGAGGAGAGCCGAGCCATGCTGTGTGTGTCAATGAACGCACAAGGGAGAAGTTGAGAGCACTGACGGAGGACCCTAGAGGTAAGGAGCTGCTCTGTGCAGCCATTGCACAGAGCAGGTAAGTATAACATGTAAAAAAAATGTATGTTTACAACCGCTTAAAGGTTTTTCTTCATTTATATGCAATAAAAATAAATTGCTTTTAACAGTTGACTTTGGAATGAATGGAATTCTTTACACTGGGTCATTTTGTAATCTTGCTGAAAATGCTGGCTCATCTATGCTTAAGGCTTGAGAAACCTACATGCCTTAAAATAAAACTGCCTATAGAGTTCAAAAAATTATTAGTCAGCTTCCTTCGGACCACTCTTTCTTAGAAAGAGATTGTAATGTTCCAGTTCTCCTTTTTTGTGACCATTTGTTCCATAGTCTGACATTGTTCAGTTGGATTAAATTCGTACGTCATTCTGTTGCTATTTTACATACAACTAGTTTGTTTATAGACACTAAAACTCACCACGATTTCGGCCCTGCTACTCATTGGGGCAGTCAGTGAATAGTGCTGTAATCTTGGAAATTCATAGTAACACAACTTTCCCGTTATTTGGGATCGTCATCTTAAGGTATTCTTGTAGACCAGGATTTGATCTGTCAGAAGTACAGCAATGACCCAGACACATGAAAAGATAAAAAATAAAATCTAAGATGCGTTCAGTGAGTCATCACTTTAAAATGACAGAGTTCCCTAGTACTCAGCATTACCAAGCAGAAACAAAATCTACTAAATCTGTTTCTAATTTACAAAATCGAGATCATAGACGCATGCTTTTGAAATGTCAGTTTTATGAAAACATTTGAACATTTCTGATAAAGTATCATTTTTCTTTTTGAGTGAATGAAAAGTGTACACAGCTTTTTCGGGAAACACACTTAAACAATGATATGTTTGAATACACAATGACTATTTGCTCATTTGAATTATAGCAGAAGTGTGCCTGTCAAAGGGGATGACAAACTGCACTGGGAGTCAGTAATACAGGAGTCTAAAAGTGGAGGAATTGGATTAGGTGGAGGAGGGGAATGGGCAGTGGGGGTCAGCACTGGAGTAGCAAAAGTGTGGGGGCCACTGATGGATAATTGGGAAGGGGGAGGAAGTAATGGGGGTCATTGATGGAGGGGTAAGGGTGGAGAGTTGGCAGTGGGAGGTGAGTGATATATCAGCGGGAAAAGAGGAGGCAGTGGAGGTCAGTGGAGAAGAAAAGTTACTGGAGGTGATGGAGGAGTAAGGGTAGAGAGTTAATGGTGGGGTTCAGTGATGAATCAGTGGTAAGGTAGAGAAGGTAATGGGGGTCAATGAGCAGAGAGGTGCCAATGGGAATCAGTGATAGATCACTGGTAAGGAGGAGGAGGATAGGAAGTAGAGGGGGGTCATGGAGGAGTAAGGGTGGAGAGTTGACAGTGTCTGGGCAGTTCAGTGATAGATCAATGTGAAGGGAGAGGCGGTAATGGGGGGTCAGTGATGGTCAGTCTCTACTTTTGCAGAGAGAACTCTGTAGGACATCACAGGCACCACACCATGGCCTGCATTTTATGAATAGGCTGCAAAATGCAGGCTGTATTATGGAGTAATACTGCACTGTATAATTCACAGAAGATAAAGACATGGGGTAGCACAGTGGTTAAATGGTTAGCACTTTTGCCTGGCAGTACTAGGGTTGTTGGTTCAAATCCCAACCACGGCACCACCTGCCTGGAGTTTGCATGTTCTCCCTGTGCCTGCGTGGGTTTCCTCTGGGTACTCCAGCTTCCTCCCACACTCCAAAGACATGCTGGTAGGTTAATTGGCTCCTGTCTAATTTGGCCCTAGTATGTGTATGTATGAATGTAGGTTAGGGACCTTAGATTGTACGCCCCTTGAGGGTTAGGTGCTGATGTGAATGTTTATATATATATATATATATATATATATATATATATATATATATATATTCTCACTGCGTAAATTGACGGCACTATATAAGTACCTGAAATAATTAAAATAAATAATTCATTCTCCATTTCAAATGGGCCGCGTAAGTTTTTGCTTGACTTGCGCACAACTGTATATGTAGGTACTACAGTACAGCAGTCTGCAGGTCCTTTTTGCTGGCTAGCCAGGCAATAATGATTGTATTGAAGGATTGATATGGTATATATTTAGTGAATTGCTCCTGCCATCTTGTGCCTCCTTTTCTAGTTTGAAGATTGAGTGACTACTGTTTTCTCTTTTTGTTCTAAGTCTCCTGCTGAGCAAATCTGAAACAGAAAAAAACATCAGCTCTCAGGATAAAACCATAGCTTCCTCTATTTGTCCTATGTAAGCTGTGTGTAAGCTGTGTTGTCATTCAACATGATTCATTAAATGTTGTGGGCATAGGCACAAAATTTGAACATAATTCAGGGGAAATACTGTTTGAAAAAGTCTGAATTTGTTAAGATGGAAAAAAATTCTGCATTTTCTATTAGTCTTGGAGTTCTCTTTCAAGAAATTTTTTCTAATAGATGCTAAAGGTTACTGTACTTTTACACATCAATTTTTTTCTGTTATACTGTATTTTAATATGACTTGGGGCTTGTTCACACTTGACTAAATGTCTAACTCTTCAAAAACGCCCCTATAGAATTAGTATGAGCGTTAGACCGGCGTTAATGAGCTTTAGCATGGGTGTTTTACAAGCATTAAAAATGCTCCCCAAATGCCCTAAGCGTGGTTTTGAGGCGTTTTAGAAGCATTTTACAAGTGTTAGAAATGCACCACAAATGCCTATAATAAACTCTTATGGTATTAACACCCAGCAAACACCTGCCAGTGCGTTTGCGGAGCGCCACCAAAGACTTGAATGGGAGCCGTTGAAAGGTTTCAAACTCCTCTAGACTTGACATGAGGCTTCAATTCTGAATCGATGTGACGCTAACGCTTCATGTTTTGATAATGTGAGCAGTACTGTGTGCTGCCCATAGTATCAATTCTATAGGCATTTGAGGAGCATTAAAAACGCCCCTCAAACACCTGCTTTTAAAGCCAGTGTGAACTAGGCCTTATAGTGTTCCTGTAGAAACACAGAAAGGAGCGCCAGACTAAAACAGCATAAGAGTCCAAGATCATTTTAATTGTTGGTAAAAAAAAAAAGTCGCATAAAACCATCCAATTCTTTTCAGGGGCAACACCACTCTCCCTTCATCTAGGTTTCAAAAATACACAAAAACACAGTCATAATGCTGAAACATGATGTCTAGATATGCATATAAGTATATACCACAAACAAAGGGAGTGATGTTGCCCCGAACAGTGTTGGCTGTTGTTGTATATGATTTTTTTTACCAACAATTAAAATGATTTTGGACTCCTTTATTCAATTTTAGTCTGGCATTACTTTCTGTATTTCTGTGGTTTGAGCTACCATTGGGTGCCCATCGAAGGAAGCTTTGCTGTGTGGGAGCCACCTCACCAGAGCTATTGAGCTTGTCTGAAGTTTTCCTTCGTCTGACTAAACATGCAAGTCTAAAAGTTCTCAACACCTCTTTGAGAATGTTGTTCTTAGTTTTCCTGGACACACATGCAGGTGACCTAAAAAAGGGAAAGTGATATTGTGTGGAAAGTGCTCCAGATAGTCTTGCCATCCCTTTAATTAACCTCTTTTCCATACAATTCATTTATTGAATTTCACAACAGATGTCCAGATATAATCAGAATTATAATCTAAAACAAATAATCATAGCAAGTACATTTTGTGGCTTTATTCTGCTTCTTAATCTGCCACATTGGCTCATGGCTGCCTTTATTAAATGTATTAGATGTTGTAAAGTCACATAAATTGTCTGTTCTTCACTCACAGCTGAACGTCCTATGAACAGCTCTCTCTCTGCCTCGCAGATCCACAACATCAGCTCCAAAGAACCATTGAACAGAGTGCTTGGTAAGATCACACATTGAACATTACCTTTCCATAGACTGATTTAGTGCTGTAGCTGGTTGCCACAGCATCAGCGATAAATATAATTGAATGTCAAATCAAGATGCAGGGTAGTGGAACAGGTTCACTTTAGCTCTAGCCCCCACGTCTCCTTATACTGTATCGGAGACAATTACAAGATCATAGGAGATTGCTTCTTGACCCGATAAGGGTGAGCAGCTGTCTGCAGACTGACCTTTTTGTGTGGTCTCAGCCTGGACATTATTAGGAGATTAATCTTGTCTTGTTTCACATGCAGCACAAATGCCTTAGTAAGCATGTTTGGCTGTGAAGACACTTTGACACTATACAAGGGCTTTCAAGTAGTTTTGTAATATGTTACTGGCCACTCAGCACATCCTTAAAATATACCTATCACACAAAATTCAAGACAATGATGTCCTAGAAACAATTCAGGATCTCCTGTCACCTATTACTTTTTCCTAAGCCATCCCTATTTCTTTTGATCTATGCTTACATAGGCTGACAGAACCTGTCGGCACAAATTTTTTTTTTATAAGCTGCAGGTTAGGAATGGCAGTGCTTACATTGGTCTAGCCTGGACTATTGTAAGTATATATGTCTTATACCTGTGGGATCCCCCTGCATCCTGGAAATCACTCTAGTAGGCATTGCACTTACAGTCATCTCCACTAATTTTCAGGTCCCTTGCCAAGCGGCTGCCCTGCTGCATTGTGAACCCGAGGATTGCTCTCTTCGGTACAGGCGCCTTTTAGGGAACACTTTGCATTTTCTCAACAAATGCAAAGCATTCCCTGGGAGGTGGGAAGGCTTGGGCAGTAATGTCATGATCTCCAACCCCAAGGAGAGGTTTAGATTTCAAGCAGTGGCCTTGATTAACTGTTTGTGCCTAAATGTCACCTTTCCTTAGTGATCACATGGTTGTTGCCTTGGCTTAGGTCATATGACAAGCTGCTTGGAAGAGATAGGAGTGTTTAGTATACTCAGGATTAGTAATACACTACTTCTGTTATACAAATCTGTTTTACACATCTCTACAAAATTTGCTAAGTAATGGGACCTACTCAAACATGTTACAGCTGGGAGATCTTTTCCTTCAGTAAACCCCTACGCTGATACATGAGATAGTAGTGATGTAGATGTTGACAGGAGGAAGCACAGGATACATTATCAGAGACACGTGGAGGTGTCAGACTGTGGCAATTCCTGTAGATCTTAAAGTGACCCTATCAACATAGGCCACAGGGTGCGCTTTTAGATGAATCACTTGTAAAAAAGCTTTTATATACTTACCATTTTGGCAGGCCTGGTGTTGAAATTCTGCTGCTTGTCTACTTCCCAGCTGCTGCAAGTATTCTACATTTTGGGTGTGTGAAATACTTGCTCCCCCTCTGGCCACTTTGGCCAGTTGTACAAGACTATAGATTACTGGCTGGGGAGCGGAGAAGTGGCGACTTTTCAATACTCAGCCCACCAGAAAAATAAGTCTATAAACAGTTCTTTTTAAAGGTGACCTCTTGGCCAAAAGTGACCTTGTGGTGACAGGGTCACTTTAGGAAAAGTTTGTATTAGGACCAGTTCACACTACATGTGTTTTCAGTTGTTTTTTTTCTGCATCCAAACACACAGGAATTTGGTTATATGTTTGCCCATGTCATACTTCACATCAGTGCTTGCAGTTCCAGTAGCAGAAAAAAAAGTAGAACATGCTGCATTTTTTCTGCACAGAACTGTACTGTAACGTGGAAAAAAGCACTGGAACGCAGCAAAAACGTACTGGAACGCACATGTCCCTATTTACATTAAAGAAAGAGAGAGGGGAAAAAATGAACTGGAATGCATAACAAATGCACTGGAATGCATCAAAAATGCATCATAAATGCACCAGAATGTGTCAGAAAAAGGGGATGCGGAAACACGTCCGGTATGCATCCGGACTGCGTTTCTATAGTGTAAACCGGCCCTCACTCTCCTTTTTATTTATTTTTTTTTGTTGATGCAGACTGCCCACGGTCTGTTTGTCATTGAGGCGACTGTATTGCTTTAAAGATCTCCACTGAACACTGTTTAAAATATTGACCTTTTGGAATTTTTTTAGTTAAAGGAATAATTCTTTCTGCAGAATTAAAACATGATGGTGTTCTGATGACTACCTGTTTAAAATATATGCAGATATTGAAATCTTACTTATTTGTTGCGTTATGTTAGCATTTCATAGCTGAGCACATGTGAAACAGGAGAAAAAGCACAGATCCTAGGATGCCAAGCAGATGTTCGCTACTGCATGAGTTGTGCTGAGAATTATGTAGAGCAGGGGACTCCAAACCTTCTATACAAAATGCCAGTTCATTGTCCTTTAGACTTTATAAGGGCTGGACTGTGGCCAGTGGGAGTAGAAAATGTCCAAGTGTCAGTGAGAGTATACGATACCGTAGGCTTGGTGGGTATTGTCATAAAAAAAAACAAATGGCATAATGTGGTCAGTAGTAGGAGGAGGAGTGCCCCATCGTTTGTATTAGTGGGAGGAACAGTGCCCCTTCCTTGGTATTAGTGGGAGGAACAGTGCCCCTTCCTTGGTATTAGTGGGAGGAACAGTGCCCCTTCCTTGGTATTAGTGGGAGGAACAGTGCCCCTTCCTTGGTATTAGTGGGAGGAACAGTGCCCCTTCCTTGGTATTAGTGGGAGGAACAGTGCCCCTTCCTTGGTATTAGTGGGAGGAACAGTGCCCCTTCCTTGGTATTAGTGGGAGGAACAGTGCCCCTTCCTTGGTATTAGTGGGAGGAACAGTGCCCCTTTGTTGGTTTTAGTAGGAGGAATAGTGCCCCATCATTGGTATCAGTAGGAGGAATAGTGCCCCATCATTGATGTCAGTGGGAAGAATAGTGCTCCATCATTGATGTCAGTGGGAAGAATAGTGCTCCATCATTGATGTCAGTGGGAGGAATAGTGCCCCATCATTTAGTGTCAGTGGGAGGAATAGTGCCCCATCATTTAGTGTCAGTGGGAGGAATAGCGCCCCATCATTGGTGTCAGTGGGAGGAATAGCGCCCCATCATTGGTGTCAGTGGGAGGAATAGTGCTTCATCATTTAGTGTCAGTGGGAGGAATAGTGTCCCATCATATCCTGCTTTTTTTTCTTTTTTTTTTTAATTTTATTAAATGGTATCTTCTTATATTTCAACAGTTTTGTGTATTAGATGTTCCTTGTTTCGTTACTAAATAACTGCATGGTAAACCACCCCCTTCCTGAAAATACCTCTTCTTGCCTGCAGCCAACCTTTTCCTGTTGATCTCATCCATTCTGGGAGCGCGGACAGCTGGCTCCCACACCCAGTTTGTACAGTGGTTTATGGAGGAGTGCGTGGAGAGCCTTGAGCCAGGAGGGAAAGGCGGGATCCTACAGTTTATGCCTTTCAGCATGGTGAGTGATAGGGACCCTTTTATCATTATTTACTGATAAGATAAAAGCTGTAAGTGTGATGCGCTGTCCTCACTAGCCCACAGTTCTCAGTATTGTACTATGTTGCAAATCTGATCATGTGGCACCTATTCCCAGATCCTTTTGCCCTCTCCACATTCAGCCTCTGCTTGTTAAGCTCTAGGGTAACAGTCCTTTTAAAAATGTCCTCCCCCTAGCTATTTAAAGTGGTAATCACAGGATATCGTGAACTGCTGGCTGCCAGGCTTACAGTCTGGGTAAAATGCATATTCAACGTTAGTAGAAAAGATATACATCTGTTTAAGCCTAAATCCAGTGGGGGGGGAGGGGGGGGGTTAAGCATTGGGAAGAATTAAGATTTGTGTCAAGTTTTTATTCGATAACTCAATGAGGAGATTTATCCATTTTCTAGATTTTCTGTCCCAGTGACACTCATACAAATAATTGAAATACAGATTTCACCAGAATAGAAAGACATGGACAGTAATAAAAACTTGGCAGAGGTTCTAACTCTCCCACACCCTTTCCAATGCAGAAAAAAAAATGTAGTTGGAGGTGTGCTTTTATATGGACTGTAAAGTTCCCTTTAAAGCCGATCCACAGGAATGATCTGTGTTGCTTACTTACATTGGTCTAGCTTGGCACAGTGTAAGTATGTACTGTAGATCTCATACCACCTGATGGACTACAGGGGAAGCTGGAAATCACTGTAGTGGTTGGCACTACTAGATTGATAAACGTTCTTCTGGCTTGGACCAATGTAACTATGCATATACCACACCTGGCCAATGCTCATGGAAGCTGGAAATCAAAGTTTGATGCCACCATCCTATCTCTCCACCTCATCCAATCAGAGAATGCTTTGCATTCATTCAGAAAATGCATTGCATTTTTTGAATGGCATCTGTGCCAAGCAGACAACCTCAGAATATAAGAAGGGTAGCCACACAGCAAAGGGACCCAGGAACTAGGGAAGATCACTGGAGCAGCAGTATCTGCTTCAGTGATTTCCAGCATCCAGGGACATCAGCCAGGTATAGTATTTATATAGTTACTTTGGTCCAAACTGGACCAGTGTAACTATGTATAAAATGTCCATACCTATGTTGAAGGCAAAACGGTGGCAGAAATAAAATTGTGATACTTTTTGGATACATATTGGAATATAATTTTTTAAATTCTTTTTCATTTTTTTTATATAGTGTTGTGACTCGATAAGCTTTCCTATTTATATCCCCTTATATATACAGCATGTCTATAAATTAACAAAAACCTAACCGAGGATCTAACACTCACCCACTATACAAAACTAGAACAAAAAAGTATTATTAAATTACACAGCAGATTTTAAATGTGATTTCTTATTTGATTTTACAGTTGGTGTATCTTCTTTCTTTAAAGGTTTCTGAGTTGGTTAAAGTCTCCACCTTATCAAGCCCCAAAATTGTGCTGGCAATCACAGACCTGACACTCCCTCTTGGAAGAAGAGTAGCTGCCAAAGCTCTGACCGCTCTATGACACTTCTGTCTAATAGACATTTTCTCTGTTATGAGGACTACCTAATACAGGCTCAGCCAGGAGATGTGTCAACCATTTTTATACATTTATTTAATGTCGCCATAGGCCTCTGATTGTAAGAACTGTGCTCCTATATTCGTTGATAGTAAATGTAAAAAATAAGACGGGTACAGGTATGCAATCTTTCCAGGATTCCTGGGATTTTTTTTATTCTTTTGGATAAACAGAGAACTCTTGTTTTGAAGTGTCTTTTTTGCTATGTTCTTCACTGATTGCTTATTTTTTTAATGCTTCTAACTGCCATTCATATGACTTTAACTTCGATAAAGTGTCAGTTTGCTCCAAACCAATATTTTAGGTATAGTTGGGGCATGGTGGGCTGAGTCAGCCTCCATCTTATTATATATGTCCTTGATGCGCCAACATTGGAAACTCGTATAATGGCCAAAGCAGCTGTGCAGACTGATGAACTTAAGCTCCTGACGCCCACATAATGCATATGTACAATGACAAAGGGTAGGCTTTAACATCCACACTTCCCACATATGTGTTCATGGGCAGCAGAACCTTCAGTGCTGACATTATGCTACTGCTGTAACCAAATACAGCTCTCAGTCTCTCCTAATGATCTGGAGCCACCAGGACTGGCTCCCAATCATGTGACCAGTGTGACTGCTAATCACAGTGGTCATGTGATTGGCCAGTCGTCACCCCCCCCCCCCCACCCCCATCCCAGGTACGCCACAGCTGGGCTTGAAAGAGCTAAAGTGTATTTCCACTTTTGCTTCCAAACTGGGGTAAGTTCGGCTTTTTTTTTGTCCATGCTCCCATTCACCATAGCCTTAATTTTAACATATGTTGGTGCTGACATTTTTACTTTCACTTTTCTGAAAATTCCAAAACTGGTATGTAATGTCAAGGAGGAGGCTGGGGAGTTAATGTTTATCATAATTAACCCTGTGTGTACTGTACTAGCAGATCTCATTATCAGTTGTAAGCTGGATTTCAACACTATCTGTCTTAACAATGGGTTGAAGATCTCAGAGCTTGGGTTCTGCATTATTTGTTAATGAGGAGAAACTCAATCTATCCACACTTTGTCAGTGGGAACAGATTTCTTCTCATTTTTGTACTTTGTGGACTGCCTGAGGCATGTTCCATATTTTTATGCATGCTGTGTGAATGGTAATACATTACAAACATATAGTGTGGGGGGAGGGGTGGTTCTCAAATTTCACTGCAGACATGGAAATATACTTTAAAGAATAACTTCTCTCAAAAAGTGAAGTCTTGCAGCTTCCGTCAAACCCCCCACCTGCTGTTAACTAAGTTACAGGGTTTTTTTGGCGGGGAGGGGATGGGGGATTTTTGTTGGTTCCTGCTCCCACTTCCATTATTCTTGCCTAGCTGAGAATGACATCCCTTGCCTTGCCCCCTCCCCTCCCACAGCTTCTTGGAACATGTCACATGTCCTACGAGGCTGTAGGACCATTCTCAAAGCTCCATAGGGTGCCAACTGTGGTTACTTATGAAGCCACAGTCGGCTCCCATATCCAAGGTGGTGGCACTGAGGACCGACAGTGGCAACAAGACCTGTGCTAGACCCCTAGGCACTGGTATGTACCTTATTTTTAAAAGTCAGCAGCTACAGAATTTGAAGCTGCTGACTTAAAAAAAAAAAAACTGGAGTTCCTCTTTAAGCAGAAAAATCTCACCAGTACAGAGATAAGAGGCGGTTAAACCCTTTGTCAACTATCTAAAATTGGAAAATCTTTTTTGTGTGTACTGACCTCTTAAGACAGATTATTTAATAGACTGTTGTAGGTTACTGCAGTTTCCATATCCTTATTGTCCTTTCTACAGATTTACTCCATAACTGTATATGTTCTTGATAAATTACATGGATGATTTCATTAAGAGGGCATCTCGTTCGTTTAGTTAGAAATGGTGACAGCACTGAAAATGTGGTCTGTCAGTTAATTGGAACCAGCCAATATTCCTGAAAATACTCCTACCAATAACAGATTTTTCAGGAACCAACAGCAAAACTGTTTTCCTCTGAAATGAATCAGCTCCTTTATGTGCAATGATTTTAGCATTCTGAGAAAAAATTAGGGGTGAGATTTAATGTTAGATTCTACATTTGCTGATAAAATCAGTCCTTGAGGTTATTGATACCCCCAGGAAAAATGTAAAGCCCGACTCCTGAAAACTTTAAAATGATCCCTTGCAGTGGGGCTGCATCTGCACTGCAAGGGATGATTGTCAAGGGGACACAGAAAGGTAGATCTGCTTACTTGATTTTCCATGCTGCTGGACAAGCCCCCACAGGGTTTTCTCTGCTATGTCCACTGCTGGATGTTGGGGGAACAGGTAAGTAAAAGCACTTTTTTCCTTCCATAGTATGCAGTATGCGAGCATACACCACTGCAAGGGATAATTTTAATGTTTTTCAGAGTCTGGCTTTAATAAGATTATATTCAGATTCTCACCTATCTCTATTCTGAGCATACTGGGAGAGGAAAATGCTTTTAAACCTGCTTATACAAAAAGAAGTAGGAGGATGTGTTTTATAATCTCGTTAATAATGTTATACAGGATTTATATAGTGCCAACAGTTTGCACAGCTCTTTACAATATAAAGGGAGACAGCACAAATCAGAAGGATTAGGAGGGCCCTGCTCATGGAGCTTACAATCTAAAGGGAGGGGGAGGTGATACAAAAAGTAGTTGTTGCAGGGGATGATCTGACGGTGGTCCAGTACAGTTTTTTAGGTGAAGGTGGGGTAGTCTTCCCTGCATCGCAAGCAGGGTAGGAGCTAACTGGACATACTTGGGTAGGGAGTTCCAGAGAATTGGAGAGGTTTTAGAGACGTCCTGAAGGTGATAATGGGAGGAGGTGACAAAAAAGTTAGAGAGCAAGATGTCTTTGGAGGAGCAGAGTGCACGATTTGGGTGACCTCATGGTCATTTCAAGTGTTTATAAACTGCTGGAAAAAGCAGTGAGACAATTAATCAATTAACAAGCTGTAAATGTGTATTGTATGAGGGCTGGAACCCCTTAGAGGGGGAGGATAGGTAGTCTGAGTTTTTACATTTTTGAAGGCCACTCTGTCGACAGAGGTATCTCAAGGGAGATCTGTTGAGTCACAATCTACCTGTTTTTTTATGATTTAAATCCATGATTAAGGCTAGGTTCACACTGCTGCAATTCGATTTTGATCCATCTTGTAACTTGGATGTGGTTTACATATACTATGGACCAAATCTGCACTGGAATCGCACCAAAGTAGCACAGGAACCTTTTCCAAAATCACACCCTGCTAAATTGCATTGATGTGAACGGGCACCATTGAAAACAATGTGATTTTCATTGTCATGTGTTTTTGTGCAACTCAAGTTGCATCTGAAATCACACTAGTGTGAACAAAGCCTAAAGCCTTGGACACACGTGCCGAAAATTGGTTGGTTTAGCAGGAACCAGCCAACTTTCAGCCCATGTGTACAGCTGTCTGTTCTACAGAAGACCAGTAAAACCGGCTTCTGTCAAATGGCATGCTGGAAAACGAGCATCTGATCAGTATGTTCTGGCTGGCAGGGGGGGCAGTCCCCTTGTCAAAACACAAAGGCATAGAGGAACAGACCGCCGCAACAACATTGCTTGTGTTAGTACGGCGATCTCACATATTTTTGTGTTTGGCCTGCTGGGTTAAACAAAAAAAAAATTTTAGTGTGTACACACTCTCAGGCAGGTCAGACGCTGGTGCTCAGCTACTGACCTCTAATGTATTCATTTTCTTTAATGCAAATTGCAGTGAAGTATAAATGTAATTTATTGACGGCATACAACCCTGATGAAGTGGCAGTTGTGAACCGCCGAAACACAATGGATTTATACCTTTACATAGAGCTTCGGACAGTAAAGCCAGCTTAAATCAAAAAGTATTCACAGGTCTCATTCCATCACATATTCCATACATAAGAGGAGTATTCCTCATTTTAGGACAGCAGGTAGGGCCATACAAATCATTGCATTTCTTTCCTGTGGCCAGATGTACATCCAGAGCTACAGGTGCAAATATAGCCTAATCCTATAGAGCCATTTTTCCCAAACTGACCTTCATCCATTTCAGCATATTTAGTCATCATCAATGCAGTGTATGGGGGGAAAAAAAATCCTACTGGAGGTATACAGTTGTTATGCTGTGAGAGCAGCATAACAACTGGATACCTCCAGTAGGTTTTTTTTTCTTCCAATAATCTACAATAATATAGGCAAGAGATTCTGTACATAAATCATAGCTGCCTGCAGAATGAAAGGTAAAGGGTTTTTCTATGAACATTTAGGCCTCGTTCATACCATACGTGCAAATAAAGTGATGGGGAAAAAAAAACGCACAGATTTCATTTCTAGAGACACGAGTTTAAATCAGTTTTCAAGTGAGATCTAGTGCGTTTTTATACACGTTGTAGATTCCTACACAGAAAAAAAATCTGCTCAATACTAGGGGTTTCTGTGTGAACAGGGCACATAAAACAATTGTTTTCTTTGTGCACTTGCGGAAAAACTGCACACTGGTGTGAATGAGTTCTAAATTGCAATGGATGCATGAAAAGTGTACTAACAGGATATGTTTTGTGTCTATTAGCAGCCTAATCTAATTTCACTTTCAAACCATGAGAAACTGCATAAAAACAAAACTAGTTATAGACTCAACCAGAATATTGGGTTTGTTTATATGTATGCATATTGAAAAACAATAATTAAAGGGCTGGTGGTCAATGGTACACCATGGTTTCTTTATTAAACATTTCTAAAAACAGAAAAAAAAACTCATACCCCACTCCACAGGTTCCGAGTAACATCCCCCAAGGGGGAGTACCTATCAAAACAATAGACAAATTGGTTGGTAACATCAATATCTCTCCATAACGGATGCATATGCTCCGTGTATACATTTACAGAACTTGATCATTCATAGTCCTCTTTAAAGTGAACATACTCCATATCATATACAGGTGAAACTCGAAAAATTAGAATATCATGCAAAAGTTCATTTATTTCAGTAATGCAACTTAAAAGGTGAAACTAATATATAAAATAGACTCATTACATGCAAAGCAAGATGGTTAAAGCCGTGATTTGTCATAATTGTGATGATTATGGCTTACAGCTCATGAAAACCCCAAATCCACAATCTCAGAAAATTAGAATATTGTGAAAAGGTGCAATATTGTAGGCTTAAAGTGTCCCACTATAATCAGCTAATTAAGCCATAACACCTGCAAAGGATTCCTGAGCCTTTAAATGGTCTCTCAGTCTGGTTCAGTAGGAATCACAATCATGGGAAAGACTGCTGACCTGACAGTTGTGCAGAAAACCATCATTGACACCCTCCATACGGAGGGAAAGCTTTAAAAAAGAATTGCAAAAGAAGTTGGATGTTCCCAAAGTGCTGTATCAAAGCACATTAATAGAAAGTTATGTGGAAGGGAAAAGTGTGGAAGAAAAAGGTGCACAAGCAGCAGGGATGACCGCAGCCTGTGGCTCCTCTGCAGCAGCTGAAGCCAGTGTGGGGGAAAGTAGAAGCCGTCAGTGCTGCAGGGGAGCCACAGGGGGATCAGTGCTGTGGGGAGATCAGAGGCAAGTGGGAGGATGAAAGTAGAACATGGGAAACGAGCAGTAGGGGGCATTTGGAACAGTTCTGCTATAAATTCATGGTCACTGAAGTGACCATGAGCTTATAGGAGAAGGGAAAATGCAATGAATGTAAGGCATACTGATCTGGCCAACTGGAAATGGTTCTGTAAGGCCATACATCCATGGCAGCGAAAGGGTTAAAGTGATATTAAAACCTCAGTTTTTAAGCCTTTTCATCAGCTAATTACTCACTTCTAGAGTATGCAGCATCTTTATATTTTAATCAAAATGTTCCAGTTTAAGCTGGTGCTTCCTGCTTCCCCAGGTTTCCTGTTTCAGTGTGGCTCCTTTCCTTTGCAGCATCCTATGGAGCCACTTTTGCATGCAGGGACTAAAGTTGTGTCTCCCTACACTGTGTACATCAATAGAAACACACAGCCCCATAGCCTTGGATGGCAAGGCACCTCCCTATTCCCCCCCCCCCCCCTTCTCCAGGCTGTTAAAGGATACCTCTACCTTAGGAGCATCTCCCGCTGGCAGCGCTCCCCTTCCCATACCCGCTGTCACTTTCATAAGACACCACAGCTGTGCAGATCTACATCCACACCGCCGCCTCATTCATTCACAGATTCCTGTGGATTAAAGAACTACAATTGCCATCTGCCACAATGTCAGATGTACTTGTTTGAATGGGCTGTGAGCATGCTGCCTAGCACGCTCAAAGTTCATTCATTCTTCCTCCAGCTTTGTTGCTGAAAGACCTTATGGTTATACGGGCACAAAGCTAGAGGAAGATTGTGCAAGAGCGTGCCATTGTACTTGTATTCTACTGATCGCTGGTGCATTGCTCTGCAGGCTCCAGGTACAAAAAATCATAAATGCACATTTTTTTACCTGCAATAATATATGCATTTATTTAGTTATTTATTTTGAAAGGTGAACTTAGCCTTTAACTATTCCTTGTGAACACCCGAAGTTCAGGGAAGGAGCACTGAGAAAGCAGGAGCCATCAGCATTGAAATTTGTAAACTGCAAGTGCTGATAAAGAATTTTAGCAAATAATTTACTTGTGTTAAGCTAAAAAAAAAGAAAACACTGTAGGTTTAAAACTAAAACATCTGGATAAAGAATTAATGCTCAGAAATGTTCTAGGATAAGAGCAACAGTAACGGTGATCTTAGGGCCACTGACCATACATCACCTTAATGCATTCTGTGCATTAAGGTAAAAAAAACCTTCTGTGTGCATCTCCTTCCACCCAGACCCCCTTATACTTAACCCGATCTCAATCCAGTGCTGTACCCGAGAGTAGTGGCTTTCTCCCCTCCTCACAGGACAGAGACACAACAGTGGGAGCCATTGGATCCTGCTGCTGTCAATCAAATCCTGTAGTGGAGGGCGGGCCCAAGCCATGCAGTCTGTGTCTATAGACACAGGCAGTGTGGCTTGGGATTGAGCCACATATGGGAAGTGGCTTTCTATGGTGGCACGCCAAAAAGAGGAGCCAGGAGTGCTGGCGGGGGACCTTAGATGAGGAGGATCCTGGCCGCGCTTTGCAAAACCATTGCACAGAACAGGTAAATATGACGTGCTTATTTAAAAAAAAAAAATACCCTTTACAATCACATGAAATTATGTCCAGCGTATACTGAGAGTCACACGCTTGCATGACTTTTATAGAGGAACTAAACTCTCTCAATCCACATTAAAGTGGTTGTAAAATGTTCGAAGAAGAAAAAAAAAAAGTTTCCCCCTGCAAAGTAATATAAAGTGCTAGTGTGCATTGTATACTAGCACATTATGTGAAACTTACCTTAAAACGAAGCCTTCCAGTGGTGCACTGTCACCACTGGCAGGGCTTCCATCTTCACCCGTTCTACTTTCCAGGTTCCCAGGTTGCAGCTGCTTGAATGGCTGAGCTGCCGATGATGTCACTCCTGCGCATGCGCACGGGAGTTTCGGCCACAGCACAAAGCTCTGAAGGAACGGCGCGAGTATGCCGTTCCTTCAAAGCGCATGTGCCGGAGATGTCACCAGCTGTAGCTCTGTAGAATATTTCCTAAATGATACACATTTAGGAGAAATTTATTTTTTTACCTACAGGTAAGCTTTATTATAAGCTTACTTGTAGGTAAAACTAGAAATGAGAGTTTACTACCACTTTAAGGTAACAAAAACCTTCTGCATGCAGACCCCCTAAATACTTACCTGAGCCCACCCCCCCTTAAATACTTACCTGAGCCCGCTCTCGATCCAGAAATGTGCACAAGAGCAGCGTCTCTCTCTTTCTCTCCTCACTGGACAGAGATTCAGAAGCGGGAGCCATTGGCTCCTGCAGCTGTCAATCACAGCCAGTGAGGGGGTGGCAGAGCTGAGCTGTTCTCTGTGTGTCAATGGGCAAATGGGAGCGAACACGTGCAAGTGCCGTCATAGCAAGTGCCTTGCTAAGAGGGCAGGAGGGAGAGTCTAGGATCACCAGCTGGGGACCCCAGAAGAGGAGGAGGATCAGAGCTGATCTTTGCAAAACCACTGCACAGAGCAGGTAAATATACCGTGTTTGTTATTTCTAAAAAAACATATTTTACATTTAGAATAACTTTTCTTTTACTGCTAGCAATAGTAAATACACTGCTCAAAAAAAAGTTAAGGAACACTTTTTAATCAGATTATAGCATCAAGTCAATTAAACACCTGGAATATTGATCTGGTCAGGTAAGTAGCCGTGGGGGTTGTTAATCAGTTTTAGTTGCTTTGGGGTTAATTAAATTAACAACAGGTGCACTAGATGGGCAACAATGAGATGACCCCCAAAACAGGAATGATTTTACAGGTGGAGGCCACTGACATTTTTTTCCCTACTCATCTTTTCTGACTGTTTTTCACTCGTTTTGCATTTGGCTAGGGTCAGTGTCACTACTAGTAGCATTAGGTGATGCCTGGACTTATATGTGCTATTGCCAGAAGGTTTGCTGTGTCTCCTAGCACAGTTTCAAGAGCATGGAGGAGATTCCAGGAGACAGGCAGTTACTCTAGGAGAGCTGGACAGGGCCATAGAGGGTCCTTGACCCATCAGCAGGACCGGTATCTGCTCCTTTGTGCAAGGAGGAACACGGTGAGCACTGCCAGAGCCCTACAAAATTACCTCCAGCAGGCCACTGGTGTGAATGTCTCTGACCAAACAATCAGAAAGAGACTTCATGAGGGTGGCCTGAGGGCCTGACGTCCCCTAGTGGGCCCTGTGCACACTGCCTGACATCATAGAGTTCCATTGGCCTTTGCCATTGAACACCAGAATTGGCAGGTCCGCCACTGGTGCCCTGTGCTTTTCACAGATGAGAGCAGGTTCACCCTGAGCACATGTGACAGACGTGAAAGGGTCTGGAGAAGCTGTGGAGATTGTTATGCTGCCTGTAACATCGTTCAGTATATTAATTCTGGTGGTGGGTCAATGATGGTCTTGGGAGACATATCCATGGAGGGATGCACAGACCTCTGCAGGCTAGACAATGGCACCGTGACTGTTATTAGGTATCGGGATGAAATCCTTGGACCCATTGTCAGACCCTACACTGGTGCAGTGGGTCCTGGGTTCCTCCTGGTGCACGACAATGCCTGGCCACATGTGGTGAGAGTATGCAGGCAGTTCCTAGAGGATAAAGGAATTGATACCACTGAGTGGCCCCCATGCTCGCCTGACCTAAATCCAATAGAACACCATCATATTTTTGTCCATCCGACACCTCAGACTGTCCAGGAGCTCAGTGATGCCCTGGTCCAGATCTGGAAGGAAATACTCCAGGACACTATCCATCATCCCATTAGGAGCATGCCCCGATGTTGTCAGGCATGCATACAATAACGTGGGGGCCATACAAACTACTGAGTACCATTTTGAGTTGCTGCAATTAAATTTTTGCAAAATGGACTAGCCTGCTGCATTATTTTTCACTTTGATTTTTGGGGTGTCTTTGAATTCAATCCTCTGTAGGTTAATAATTTTCATTTCCATCAAACGATAGGGCATCCTTATGTTCCTAACACATTACCCAGTCCATATCAGTATAGTGATCCAGCATGATATTTTTCCCCATTGAGATCTGATGTGTTTTCAAAGTATTCCTTTAATTTTTTTGAGCAGTGTAGATAGAAAGGTATATTATTTTTTACTAAACTTTTTCTTTTCCTCATTTGCTTCCTGGTTTATGACCTACACCAAAATGATGTCATAAATCCCAGAGGTCTTTATGGACATTTTTTTTTCTTTCATCTCTAGGAGGGAGTTTCTCAGCTAAGCACATTCTGCCTGTATGCCTGAGCTAAGGGCAGATGACTTTCAGGAAGTAAATGCTACACGAATCATCCCCTTACTCAAGCTGGCCGCAGCTAGAAGTGATTTTCTAACAAAATAAAGCACGGATAGATGGGTGGCTTTTCTTTAAGTATTAAAAATGGATTAAATGGCATTTTCAGTTTGTGGTGCTCAGATGCAGTTTAGTTCCACTATATGTCAACATATGCACTATCATTCAGTAATCCAGGGACAACCGGCCTCAGTCCCTGCAGACACCTTTATTTTCCCATATTAGTACGACTATTTGCCAGGAGTAAATTATGTAGGACAAGCGGAGACCTCCTGTCTAGTTGTCATTACATGTACAGGAATCCACAAGATTTTACCCTAAAGCTATAGAAATGTATCATTACTGGCAATGTATGGTACTGTAGATAATTATGTCAGTGTTTATTCTATTCTGTTCTGTTTGATTACATGCCTAGCTGTTCCTGGGAAAGCTTCCAAATACCTCAAATGTCCGTCATCTGCTGCACGATTTACTTACTGCAGATATGTATGGGTTCTCTGCCCCTTTAGGAATATGAAGAGGGTTTTTTTTTTCCTAGTGCTATTACAACCCATTCACACTTGTCTATTTTCCTGCAAGACTCGCAATTTATTGCATGGAAATTCCTTTCAAGTAGAAATCCCTTTCATTCCAATGTAGCCACCTCTACATACGGTAGCTCCCAAATGTCAATCATTTGGAGGGACATTCCCTTTCATGGAACCAAATCCCTCTGTTCCTTATTCATCAAGTGTCCCTTTTATTAGCTCTGGTGTAAAGATTTTTATTACTAAATGTGCTAATTAACTGGCCACCAGGTGACACTTATTAATAGAAAAAAAATCTCTCTCCTCTCTAAATTTGATTGCAATCCAACACTTTTAAGAGTGTCTGATCCACTTTTTGCTTTTAAAGATATTTGTATTGCTTTGTATATACAAGATTAGCAATAGGCTCATCTAAACGTTTACAAAAAAAAGTCCTTTTTGTGTTGTTCTTGGGGTTCAGGGGGGTTCGAGTAAACATAGTTATGCCACAATTGGTGCAAAGAAGTACATCATACTTACAGCAAACAACATACTGTGTATACAGTATGAATAGGAAATACAGTTAATAACAAAGTCAAATAAGTGGAGTGTATAAGAAGACCAGGATCCTCAGAATTCTTCAGATTTTTGAGGTTTATCCCAAGGTTCAATAGAAGATTGGAATTAAACATGTACACTCAGCGGCTACTATATTAGGTAGACCTTGCTAGTCAGGGGTGTATTTACCACAAGGCATTTGCCTAGGGTGGCATTTTTCAGGGGAGCAGCAGCATTTTTCAGGGGGGCAGCGCTGCCCCCTAAAAAAAGGGATGGAAGAAAGGACACATGCAGCATGGGGACCAAGTGGGATCTGAGAGAGGCTGCAGGCTGCTTGATGCATGACTCTTGTTCCCGGGTATGTCTGGAGCTTTGAAGGTAAGTGTCTTCTCTCTAGCCGGGGGGGGGGGGGGTTGCCAGTGTGTATGGGGTGGTGGTAGTGGGAGGCTCTCTCGGATGAGGGGAAGGGGCTGGGGTGGGGTGTTGTGGTCAATGTCAGGCTCTTGTCATGGGAGAGGGGGATGTTTGTCAGTGTCAGGGTCTCTTCGTTGGGGGGGAATTTTTGTGTTGCCTATGGCAGCATGAAACCTAAATACACCACTGTTGCTAGTACCGGTTTGGACCCCCCTTTGCCTTAATTCTTTGTGGCATAGATTCAACAAGGTGTTTGAAACATTCCTCAGATTTTGGTCCATATTGATATGAGTTACTGTTGCCTTTGTATCATTTCGAACCAATCTGCCGATTCTCCTCTGACATCAACAAGGCATTTTTGTCCATACAACTTCCGCAATCTGGATATTTTCTCTTTTTCGGACCATTCTCTGTAAACTCTAGAGATGGTTGTGCATTATAATCCCAGTAGATCAGCAGTTTTTGAAATGCTCAGACCAACCTGTCTGGCACCAACAACCACTCCACATTCAAAATCACCTAAATTATTATTATTACTATTATACAGTATTTATAAAGCGCCAATAGTTCGCTCAGCGCTGTACATTACAAAGGGGGACAGAACAACAACAATACAATGCAAAACATGAGGGGATCAAGGGCCCTGCTCTTTCAAATCCCCTTT
Organism: Staurois parvus; assembly: GCF_062004578.1. Lineage (NCBI taxonomy): Eukaryota > Metazoa > Chordata > Amphibia > Anura > Ranidae > Staurois > Staurois parvus. The sequence continues at coordinate 6,874,916 of NW_028317947.1, read as the reverse complement.
CTTCCCCATTCGGATGCTCAGTTTGAACTTCAGAAAGTCTTATTCACCACGTCTAGATGCCTAAATGCATTGAGTTGCTGCCATGTGATTTGCTGATTAGCAACTTGTGTTGTCAAGCAATTGAACGGGTGTACCTAATAAAGAGGCCGGTGAGTGTATTTGCATTCAACTATAGAGGGTAGATGTGGTATGGCATTAGTATGACCTTCTTAGAATATAAATATAAGATGCAAAAGAGAGTTTTATCATACCTGGATAGTCGTAAATCTTCAAATATACCAAATCTTCAAATATACCAAGTAGCCAGGTTATAGAGATGAGATACAATCTTTCATCCAGAAGTCCTGTACATGCTGACATGGCCAAAGTGCAAAAAATATTGGCTGTTATACCATGATATCAAAAACATACAGGGGAAGAACATAGGCTCATTTGTGTAGTATACCTAACTAAATCATTTCAGGTGAATCGATTTATCTTTAGGTGATATATGCCACTGTAGGTGTCCTCAAACTACTGCCAGTATGCATGTATGGGTTGAAAAGGTTTATCTTTGGCTTTTTGGTATCTAGAACAGGAGGTGTTATTTAGTGCTGCATGCTACATTGAGGCTGGTTTGGTCCGGTCAGATTGTCAGATTGATTTCTTTAGTTTCGTGTCATAAAAAAATACAGCCAACTAGACGTGCAAAATGAAAAAATGTGTTTTGTTTTGTTTCGTTAGTTGACTAATTTCATTATGTTCGATTAGTTAAATTTGTTTAATTCCTTTTTTGGAATTTGTTTATTTGAAATCGACCGAATTCGAAATTTTGAATGGGTTCGAAAATGATCCTAACAGATTCAAAAATAATTCTAATGTTACAATCCATAATCCACAATTCTTATGTGTTTTGATGGTATATGGGCTATATGAAGAGTTGTGTGACCATATTGGAAATTTCTATTTCAACAAAATTTTCACAGTGCCTTTGTTGATTACTACTCAAGTCACCATAGCGCAACTCACAGTTTTTTGTAAAGTATTTTAGTATTTTCAAATCTATTCTATTATTTTATATTATTTTATATAGTATTCTGTTCAAATTCAAATTCATTCTATTCAAAATTTGAATTTTGGAAGGCAGTTATATTCTTTCTATTGTATTCTATTCCATTGTTTTTCTATACTGTTCTATCTATTCTTTGATTCTCTATTTTAATCTTTCCTATTCTATTCTATTGTATTCTTTGATTTTCTATTCTAATCTTTTCTATTCTATTCTAATTGATTCTATTCTTTTCTATTCTTTGATTTTCTATTCTAATCTTTTCTATTCTGTTCTAATGGATTTTATTCTTTTCTAATCTTTTATTTTCTATTCTATTTTGTTCTTTTTTACTCTATTATTTTCTACCCTGTTGTGTTCTATTCTTTTATTTTCTATTCTGTTCTTTTTCCTTTATTCTTTTCTTTTCTGTTCTTTTCTTTTCTTTCATCTATTTTCTATACTATTTTATTCTATTCTTGTTTTCAAATTTGAATTGGTTCGCAAATGTATTTTCAATTGTGTTTTCGAATTCGAATCGATCTGAATTTTGGACGAATTTAGTTTTGTTATTTCAGATTCCTTTAACATTGTTACTATTATAATTCAGAATTCTAATACATCCGAATCCCCAAATAACAGAAATGTCATCTGAATTTTGATTCGGCACGAAATGAACTGCACATGTTTATAGCCAACCAAAGTTGGTTAGAGCAGCATGACATAGTTGTGCGTAAATACGAATTTGGATGGAAACCCAAATTCTTCCTGGATATGTTGAAATGTCTTGAGCTCACCCACAGAGTACAATAGTTCAATATGTTTTATACCCAGGGTAAACCAGGATTGTGCATTTAGGACAGTGAGGAATTTTGGAAGCGTGTGATTAGACCACATTGGATCTAGTCCAATATTCCTGTAACATTTTTTTCACTATGTATAAAAAGATGGTGAGTGGGAGTAGCACCCTGGTTGGTAGGTATAGATCATCACTGTGTTAGAATTTAAAAGAGGAGATAATGGTGGGCTTGATGAGAATAACTAGTTGTGTATTTCAACAAGCTGAGCTGCTAAAAAATAGTATTGAAAACTGGGAAAGCCAGGCATTCTATCTATTGTGGGAACACATATCTAGAACTTGGGGTGGTTCCACAGAAAAGAGGAACAAATAGTCTCTATTTTCCAAACAAGTCCTACTATCTGTCGCAAGTGCTGAGGGGGACTGCAGAAGCTGCTTTCAGATAGTTTTCATTAAGGTTTTTCATCTGGTGCCCCTGCCCTGTCTCTTCTGAGCTTTTTGGCTTTCATTTTGCAATTTTCCTTGCTAAAGCTATCTACAAGCAGCTCCCTTTGTCAGCCTCAGAATTTGCAGCATCAGGAGGACCCTCTGTTACTACCACCTTAGTCACCTCTGGAGTTTCTCCAGAGCTTTTGTGCCATGTGCAAGTAGGCTCAAAATGGGCAACCATAGTCCTCATCTACTAATCCTGGGAAGATGTAGCCATCTATTGCTAACCAGCTGCATCTCTATTATAAACTAACAGACCTACATGCACAGTTGGCCAGTAAGGAATAATTTGCATGGTCCCAACCATTATTTTAACTACTAAGCTCACTGTTCTTTGGACTTGTGGCAAATGTCATGACTTAAAATACATTTGGTTTTAAAACTGGGCACTATGTAGGATGGAATATTTGTTTCATTCCATTCTTTGTTTCTTGAAGCCACAAAAACCACATCATCAGGAAAAAGGAAGTTGAGGATTGTTTCCTCTATTATATTTTGCAACCCAAGAGGGTTGCTAATGTACCGGTACTTTAATATCTGGCACTATTCCCTATATTGTTAATTCTGTGTATCCAAGGATTAATTAAAAATTCAAACTACCATAACGCCAAACCTCACATGGTTAGCACAGAGAGACATTTCATAATGTCTAAAATGATATGCCCTTACTTCAAAAGGAACTGCATAATGCAATAATCCTTACCAATTGAAAGTCTACTTTTCCTCATTTCACTACAGCTAAACTATACCCTGGATGTTATGAATTTACCACTATCCTAATAAAAATCCTTATTTATAAAAGTGTCTCAAGAAAGGATTGTCCATGTTGCCTTAGCAGCTTAAACTAGGTATGATGTATGAAATTGTGAGCTTTAGGAAAAATTTCTTATTGCCTACTGCAAACAGGTAAATTTCACCTAACATTTTTCCAGTCCTGGATTAAAAATGAAACAAGGATGCTAAATGGTATCCATAGGCTTCAAGCAAATGTTTTTCACATCCACTCTAGTATCTGTAACTAGGGTAGCCTGGAAGATTCTGCTTGACTGTGAAACATTTCTTCATTCAGTTTGACATTCAGGAATGACTGAGATTTATTTTTCAAGGCTCATTCACCAACAGTAGACCTCAACTATAAATATCTGAAGGAAAACTTTTTTGTTGTCCATAGCAACCTGACAGTCAATTGCTCTTCAATTGGTGTCCAAGGCAAAACTGTGCCTGCAGGATACAATCCACAATGGAAAACATTGGCTTTCAGAATAGAAGACGTTTGCGAGCTGAAATGCTTGGGGGAGTGATTGAAGCCTTTTAGTTGCTCTGCTGATTGGCATGGTTCTGAATGGTGTTCTCCTATTGTTGGTAATGGGCTGTTATCCTCTTTAGGAAAATGGAAACCTATGATTATTCTGTATCTGATTAAGTGCATACTGTATGTTAACATACATGAATAACAGAAGCATGCTTATCACCTTTGCCTGGCAGCACTGGGTTCCTGGGATCAGTTTGCTTAAGGCTGAACTCCAAGCAAACCACAAAATGCACACTTGAAATACATTTAGTGTATATGTTATCTTACCTGTCAAAGAACGTCTCTTCCAGTCCTGAGATTACCGTACCAAAGATATGATAGCCACAGCCAGCCTGGTGACTTGACTCTGCAGTTAAGCAACCTTGGTGCTCCCACCTTGTGGTTGGACAGTGAAGGAGCAGCAACAGTCTGATGAGGCAATCTCTCTGCTCCCTTCTGGCAAATGTGAATGCAGAACCAGTGACATGTCTTTAATGTGTACTGTGTGTGCAAATCACACAGGCCCCAAGGGGGGGTGGTCTACTATGCACTTTCTGCACTTGTTCGCAGTGGTGATGTCTTCCTTTGAGCTGCAGCTGTGTCGGTCACTTGTGGCTGCAGTTCAAAGGAGAGCCATGCCGGGTATCTCTGCAATGAACCAGCCCTTTTAAGGGGTGGGTGAAGGCTAACATGGGGGTGCTAGCACTATTCATCTCTAGGCAGGTTTAGATGCTTGCTGCATCATTTGGCTCCAATGCAACCAGCGCATTTACTGGAAGGAAACAGAGCCCTGCCCTAATACATGCCATGACAAATGAGCAGAGCATGTGGGGTGAGCATTATTGAAAGAGGGATAATAGAGTCGAGTATTAGTGAAAGAATGGCACTGGGCTGTAGAGGTGAGCATTGGTGAAACGGGGTACAGGGGAGGGTGCAGAGGTGTGCATTGGTGAAAAATTTACACTGGGGGTGTAGAGGTGAGCATTGGTGAAATAGGGGTACAGGGGTGGGTGCAGAGCTGAGCATTGGTGAAAAAGGTACATGGGGGTGTAGAGGTGAGCATTGGTGAAATAGGGTTACAGGGGAGGATGCAGAGGGTAAGCATTGGTGAAAAGGATACACGGGGGGGGGGGGGGTAGAGATAAGCATTGGTGAAAGAGGTACAGGGTGTATAGAGGTGAGCATTAGTGAAATAGGGGTACAGGGGAGGGTGCAGAGGTGAGTATTGGTGAAAAAAGCACATGGGGGGTGTAAAGGTAAGCATTGTTGAAAAAGGTACATGGGGGGTATAGAGGTGAGCATTGGTGAAATAGGAGTACGGGGGTGGGGGTAGAAACTATTATCTATTTGCTTTGTACTTTTTAAGCTTTGAACTGAATGTGTTTTAGTATCAATTAATTACATGCTTAGTTTATTTATTGCTAATATTTGTTGGAATTTGTGCACAATTACAGTATGTGTAGACTATAATTAAGTCATTTTTTTTAAAGGTGTCATCCATAATAGTGTGGACTTAGTGCATATATATATATATATATATATATATATATATATGTGTATGTCTCCTGTAATTCTCTATTCCACACTACCTCACTCTGTACTCTGTGGTGTACATTCCCTATTCTGCGCCATCTCATTATGTAATCTGTGCTCTTTCTCTATTCCACATTGCTTCATTTTATACTATGCACATTGTCTCAGACTTTATTTATTTACACCCCTTTGAGCCACTCCCAATATTCAGTGCAATGTAAACCACTTCTACTTTTTTGCCATGGTGCTCTGCCTGTGCCACATTTTCTTTTTCTTTGTGGAAAGGGCCCAACTTATGATCCTGCACAAAGGTCCATTGCATTCAGAAACTGTCCCTGTGCAGGACACCTAATTCATCTCTGCCTTACCCTTTCTATGTCTCAGTGCGGGGGATTACAGGAAGCTGAAATCAAGTCAATTGTAGTTATTTATACAAGTCACACTTAAAATATATTTAATTATTGTTTGAAAACATATCTATATTTTCTTTTTTTATTTATTTTTATTTAGCTTCAAATATTTTGTTATCTCATGTTCAAGTGGGTTTCCTCAGGGTACTCTAGTCTTCCACAATTGAAACTCAAAATCCAGAATAACCAGATTGTAACCAAAGCAAGTGTATTGTATGTGCCAATATAATGGTAACCATACAAGATTTGATAAATGATCAATTTCTTTTCTGATCGATCTCTTCTGTTAGAATTAATTGATCTATATTCAATAACCCATTTGATCAATATGTCATACATATGGATAGATTTTGATCAATATCTTATGATTGTATATTATGAGTCTATTTTAGCTATTTCATCTCTGTTTTCACCATGTAATCTCGTAATCGGATCGATGGAAATGCAATAATATTCATCAACAAAGTATCTCAGTGCTTTCGACTGATGCAAAACAATAAATAATATTCTGCTCTAGCTGATCAACTCAGTTGGAATCCAATTGAAATGGAGTCTAAATTGATTGGAAGGGAAAGTCTGTTTATTCAATTGTTTGTGGATTTTATAATTTTGACTAAACTGCACATGGATTGGATAACAAAAATCAAAGCCTGTGTGGCCACCATTAGATTGGAAGTTACTTCAGAAACAGGCTCAATAGTTCAATTTACTGCGTAAGCCCTACTTAATGTCTAATTAAAAAAAAAACCCATAAGGAAGTGAATTGCAGGTCAGAAATATATTTAATCTTTTTGACAACAATATCTAGTAAATCGATTCTTTTGGAACACAGGAAATATAAATCTTTGCCATATCTCTGCCCTACCCACAATTACAAGAAAGACTCATACAACAAAGTAAAGCAATTCAGGAAAGTAAATAGATTTAGGATTATCCTAAATTGCATTCTTTGTCCCGGAGAGCCATACACTGTTTGTTTAGCTTCCAAGGGGGCATGATGGATAGGAGTCACATTGTGCAAAGTAGGAAATTCCAAACAAGCAAAGTGAGGAAATGGTCCAGTAGCCAGCATTTGACCTCAGTGGCCAGTTCCTTGCAGGAAATTTGTAGTTGAAATCAGATATCTTAAGTTTTTAATCAGTTAAATAAGTTATTTTATTCAGTACTTGACACTTCGCTTTGCACAACTTACAACAGTAGCACAAGATCGAAGTACACTATGGGTTTGCCAAAGGTGTCAGTTTAGGTTGCATGCTGCCCAAAGACATCCTGGTTGTCACCAAATCAAGCCAGACATTTAATATTTCTTAAATTCCTTTTTATGTAAGTAAATGTTTGAAAGTAATCCTTTATTTTTATAAATCTTAAAAAAATAGCTAAAATACTTAACTTATGATTGGTTCAACACTTATTTGCCACATGGACCACAGGACATTTCAGTCCCAGTCTCAACATTTGCTGTGCTTTTAAATTTTAAAATAAAGTCCCAGTCTGTTTTGTAAGATTTTCCATTTCTACTGGGCAAATTATTAATACCAATACAACAATTTAACATATGTACCCCCTGAATCTATTAGTGTGTAGCACCCCCCTACCACCTATAGGCTATTAGGAACCCCCAGAGGTCAGGTGGGCTGACATTTCACCTCAGAGTTGGATTCTTCACTGGTATTCAGGACATAAACACATGGGTGCCAATCACTTTTGGACAGTCAATAGAGTTTATTCAGGCCAATAAACTCCAAAGAGAGATGGTTAGAGCACAGGACACCCAAAGGAATAATGTACAGAATCCAAAAAATCCACTTGCAGCTGATACAGTAAAAGGACATGCTATGTTACCACGCATTGATAGGTAGCATGTACAGAAACGCTGCAGTGTGGCACCTGGGATACGAACATACTTTTCAGATGGTAGTGCTGGGTCTAAGTTCTTTGCTTGTGAGGAACTAGAACTGTTTTTAAACCTTTTAATAAAAAGATGTAATGTATGTAATGAATGTCTCATCCTATGTGCTTTCCATGATGGGGAAATTGTGGAGCAAGTAAGGAGAAAAGGATGTTTATAACTCTGCACGTCAGGCATTCCAACTGAGTGCTGTTTGATCTTCCTATTTCAAAAAAGGTAATTGGAATCCATTGAGTGTGGTTACCTCTAGGGTCATATCCTGGATTTAGCAGATTTCCTATCCTTTTATTACACTGGACATGGATTTTTCCTGCCTTGTAGCACATTTGGGATGTTTTAATGAATAGATGTTTTTATGGTGAATGGACTTTAATTATTTGACTTTATTGATTTGTATTATGCTAAATATTTATCTACCATTTTACATATTTATTTACATTTTATTATGGATTTATTCCTGACTATTGTTTTTGAGATAATTGTTTAGAACCGTAGCTATAAATGAAACTTCCTGCAGTGTCCAAACATTTACTGTACTTTGCTCTTCAGAACACTATCCGGCAGGCAAAGTTTCTATCTGGTGCTCCAGTCCAGTTTCCAGCTTTACTCCTCTTGGGCAGACCCTCTGGCAAGGTTGTGCAAAATTGTAAGCACTTATGCTCAGGCCTTGTTTCTTCTCAAAGCATGTGTCCTCTCCAGGTAGCAAGCTGGGAAGATCATGAACAACAGAAGTCCTCCCAGGCTAGAGAGCAAGAGAGCTTTTAGAAGGTTGCCAAAAATATTTTATTCCCTGTTAAAAAAAGCTCCTAGAGGTTGGCCAGGGAGTGGTTGGCCCAGCAGGAAGGTAGTGCAAACTTGTAGGCGTGTAAGCTCTGGTTTTCTTCTCAAAGCTTGTGTAGTAAGCCGAGAAGGTCAAAAAAGGTCCCCCAAAATATTTTTTTCCCTGTCAAAAAACTCCTAGAGGTTGGCCAGAAACAAATGAATATTTATAACTCACTATTGCATCTTCACCCACTATTGCCAGGGACACAACCCAGCTGGTACTAAATTTAGAACAGAGACACCCTTGCTTATAGCTGGGTTCCTACAGATGCATATACAGTACCACTGCTTGAGAAACTATGAGCTGTATTTGAGCTGTATTAGACCTAAAGAGTAAAGGTGATGTTCAGCCCAGGGGCGGACTGACAACTCATGGGGCCCCCGGGCAATAGGGGATTATGGGGCCCCTGTGTCCTTGCCCAAACTCAAAAAAGCCTATGAAAAAGATACCAGGGGCATCTCATGGGGCCCCCTACTGACCCTGGGCCCTCGGGCAGTGCCCGAGTTTCCAAATCGTCAGTCCGCCCCTGGTTCAGCCATTTGAGCTGCATGGCTATAACTCCTCTGAGATGTATTATTAATTTCAAGAGATTAACAAAATTGAGTTTCAATTTTCCTGTAATTTTTACAAAAAAAAGGAGGTTTGGGCAAAATGTTGCCATTTTTGCAAAATACATTGGAGTTAATGGAATTTAGAAATTAAAGTGTTACTAAACCCAGGACCCTGCATTCACTATATCCAGTCTCCCACAGTACACACATTTAACCCCTTAGGTTCCACAGTGACTTATATAACAAACATGCTTTACTGCATATACAGACCGATTTTACTGATGTGGGTTTGGTAACACTTTAAGGTGGTTTGTAAGAGAGCAAAGTTCATTTAAACTACCCTGAACCTGTTTTGTGCCGAGAAATAGATTTTTTTTCCACAGAAAGAAAAAACATACAGCAGCACAAAGGAAAATTAATAATTTAAAGAAACAGTTCACTAATAATAGTTGAAAAACAAAAAATACTAAATGAAACAAACTAAACCTAAATAAAATACACCTCCAAAAAAGCTATAATCTAATTACAGAAAAGCCAAAAGAGTAGATTTTATTTTACTAAGCTGGTCATTGGGCAAAATGTAGAGTTTCTGTTTCGGGTAAATTTCACCAAAATATTTTGGTTATCACCATTATTTTTCACAATCATTGAATGCTGCATTGATCTATAAAATATTATGCGTAGGTGATCAGCCACAATTACCTGCACATTACTGGGCAATCTTCCATTACTTGAGCACCAACTCAGATACACGTGAGTGAAACTCTCCTACATAGCTTGTGCCTTCGGCTGTTTTCCTCTCTTATCCTGGACACACAAACTTTTCCATGACCAGGAAGTTGGAGATGGAGCAATGCTGGGTTTTTAGAATCCACAACAATGCCATTTTTAGAGAAGTTACCCAGTGATTTTGTTGCGTCACTCACTACTCTCACTTTACAATATAAACTCTTGACTGACAGTACAATTATTCGGCTGTGACACTGGAATTCCTGTTAGTCACTTAAAAAATAAATACCAGCATTGTACCAGAAACCAGTTCAGGAAACACACCTAAACATGATCATGCATGGGAACTTTTGGAAGTCGGTGTAACTGTGGTCAGGAAGAGACAAGACTAATATGCTGATATGGAAGCAATGGATGAGGCATTCTTAATGCCTTCTTATTGAAGGGTTCAATAACAGTGTGCTGTAAAGAAATATGGAGCTATCATTGGCAGAGGACAAATGCCCTAGGATGAGTGGGAAGACATATTGAGCTAGCATTTGTGGTGCCAGTGGGAGAAAGGCTGTCCCGCATCTGTGTCAGTGGTATGTGAGTGAAGTTGTGAGGGAGGGCTGGGAGGTCCTGACTGGAGCTGAAGGGCTCTTAGAGAGGCTCTCAATGAGGCAGGAAGCTCAGTGACTCTAGAAGAGCTAAAGGATTCTTGGGGGCCCTAAAGGGGCAGGTTGGTAAAAGTATCTGGGGGGCTCTGAAAGGGTCAGAGAGCTGAGAGGCTTTGGGGAACCCTGAAGGGAACAGGGAGCTAAAGGGCTTAAGAACAGCAAGGTCTTTGAGGGGGGAGGGCTAAAGGGCTCTGAGTGAGAGAGGGGGGCTCTGTGGCTGAAATGCTTCCTACTCGATGTGCACTTATGTTGAAGACCTGTTTGTTAGTATTGGTTTACAACCTGAGAATGAAGGCAGCTTCTCCTTTTTCACATCTCTGATCATGTGTTATGTACTGAAAGGAGGTATGTTCTGGAATGCTTTCCCTGTGGTCCTCTGCCCATACTAAGGTGCCATTGGAGGGAGTTGAGAAGGCAACCCTTCCTTCAGTCCCTGTTCTGCCTCACAGGAGAGAGTCAGTCAGCAGGCAGCTAGAGTTCTAGTAATCATCCTGATTACCTGGTAACACCTGCCAAAAGCCGAGAGTTTTCAGCTATGAACATTCTGCTATATTTACCAGGAAATGCTTTAGCACCATTTGAGGTTTTTGGTAAATCCTACAATTTCATTGACTCATTGTTATCTGTAGCAGCTCTTTTTGGCCCCACTGTGCCCAAATCTCACAATTACTGTTCAAAGATTGCCTGTCTCCTCCCACTCATTACTTTAGCCAGTTATTGGGATAATTGTTTTGCACTGTAGCTATATATGAGACTACCTGCAGTGTTCAAGACTTTATCTTGCTTTTTGGAACACTCTTCCTAGCAGGTGAAGTTCTTCCATGGTGCTCTAATTCAAATGCCAGCTTCACACCTCCTGGGAAGACCCTTCATCAAGGCAGTACAAGCCTGTAGGCACCTAAACTCTGGCCTAGATTCTTTTCACAAGCACAAGTCATCATTAAGCAGCAGGCCTGGAAGGTCATGAACAACAGCAAACAGGTCCTCCCTGTGCAATGGAGCTTTAAGAAGGTTCTTTGATATCTGCAGAAGCTTTCATTGGGCCCATTCTATCTAAATATTGCAACTTTTGGTCAAAGCTTGCCACTTCCCACACATTCTTTTAGCCAGTGAGGCATCCCAATAGGAATTGGCCAATAGGAATATACTGAGGAAGAGATTGAGGCAATGAGAAAGATTTGGCACTACCAGGAAGTGTCAAAGCTTTCCCTGTCAGAAAATAGCAAGCACTAAAAACTGCTGCAGGTTTGTGCAGATACTTCTTAGAGACCTTTGCCAAAGGCAGAGAGGAAAAAAAGAGAATACAATGGGTGATAGCTGGCTATCTTATATTTGGAGGGAGTGTTTCTAAGTAACAACCAACTTGCTAACCAAACGTTTGCACTGGCTACATTTGTAGACACCCTTTAGAATTCTATCAGGACACAGCATCAAAAGTGGCAGTGCTTGTACTCGATTCTTGGACCTGTCAGAGACAGTTGCTAGAGCCTGTTGATCCCGGCATTGAGAGAGGAGTGTTCATACTGAACAGTCCTTCCTCAGTGTTTTCGTGGGGAGACACTTATCCTGACATACTGACAGTAATGTCCAAGGAGTTTTAAACTAGAGGTGAGAGGAGCCCGATGGGGAACTGAGAGACTAGTTCACTGTGATTTGCAGACATTGTTGACCTGATGGGAAATAGTCTCAGAGTTCTCTTTAGGCTCCGCTCACCGAACAGGTTCAGCAGCCATGAATTTGACTTGTAACGTGGCTGCAGCCCGAAACTTTGAGACTAGTTCCTTATCAGATCCACCTTGCCTGTAACTGACAGCGAATGGCAGTGGGTGGATTGCCACCATTGGACTGCATAACAGCTATATATCTGCCCACTGCTATCCTCTGTCAATCACATGCAAAGTGGACCTGATGGGGAACTATCTCCCCATCAGGCTCTGCCCACTGTCAGTTCAGTGTGACTTCCCTCATTGGTTGCTAGGAAGCAGACAGCCATTGTCCTAACCAGTGCTATCAATGTAAAACACAAACATATTAATAAAATAAAATAATGAAAACTCAACAACTCCCTCGCCCTGTACACTAACTTTAAGTTGGTCTTTATTACCGCCAGTTGGTTTATCTGTGAACCAACAAGTAATTCTTTTAGAATATGTCTCTGTGACAGATTCTAAAAGTGTTGGTAGTTACAACTACATGAATTTGGAGCATGCAATGGTACTATCGCATACCTGGTGTTAGAGGCCAATGGAGAGAGGGCTTCCCTTGCGGCTAAGTTCCAGACTCCTCTGGATATGGGACAGAAGGAGTCAGGCCCAAAGTACCACGGGTCTCCTGTAGGAGTGCTTGTCAGAGGTACACCCAGGAGCACAGCTAATGCACTGGAATGGTGTCTGCAGACAGGTGGCACTCGTGAGAGGTAGAAAAGGACCACAGAGTAATCTGTTCAAAGCCAAGGTCAGATACCCAGTGGAGATTGGAGCAGACGTAATCAATAGGATAGCCAGGGTCATACACAGGAAAGTGAGTGAGAATATCTATTAGCCAAGCTGAGGTCAGATCAGGAGAGCAGGTGAGAATATCTGTTAGCCAAGCCGAGGTCAGATCGGGAGAGCAGGTGAGAATATCCGTTAGCCAAACCAGGGTCAGATCAGGAGTCAGGCAGAGAAGACAGGTCCAGGAACAAGCCAAATCGGTAACAGGAGATCACAGTAGCAAGGGAACACGGACAAAGGCCAGAGATCAACCAGCAATTTGAGGGAGTGATGGGCTTACTTCTAAAGGCCGTCTGGCGCCAAACTGAGCTAATGCATGCGTAACTATACGCCAGTGAGCATGCGTGTTCCGGCTCGGGTCCTTGCGCCAATGCGCATAGATTTTTGGCAGTCTGCATTTCTGCGGCCATGCAAGGTACTGGCAGGAATGCCAGGTCTCTGAGTACCTCTGCTGTGGACAGAGCCCTGACAAGTACCTTTACTGAAACTGGAGCAAGGCTTTCAAGAATTTGATGCAGGCTATATTAAAAGGGCAATACTGTTAGAAAAATGACGGTACTGCATTTTTGAATTCCCTGACTTTGTTTTATTTTCAAGTTCATTACAGTGCCTTGAAAAAGTATTCATTCATGTGCTAGACCAACATAATTGTGAAGTGGAAGGAAAATGATAAATGGTTTTCAAAATTTTTTACAAATACATATCTGAAAAGTGTAGCATGTGTTTGTATTCAGCCCCCTTCACTCTGATACCCCTAACTAAAATCTAGTGGAACCAATTGCCTTCAGAAGTCACTTAATTAGTAAATAGAGTACACCTGTGTGTAATTTGGTCTCAGTATAAATACAGCTGTTCTGTGAAGCCCTCAGAGGTTTGTTAGAGAACATTAGTGAACAAACAGCATCATGAAAGCCAAGGAATGCACCAGACAGGTCAGGGATAAAATTGTGGAGAGGTTTAAAGCAGGGTTAGGTTATGAAGAAATATCCCAAGCTTTGCACATCTCACAAAGCACTGTTCAATCCATCATCCAAAAATGGAAAGAGTATGGCACAAATGCAAACCTACCAAGACATGGCCGTCCACCTAAACTGACAGGCTCGGCAAGGAGAGCATTAATCAGAGAAGCAGCCAAGAGGCCCATGGTAACTCTGGAAGAGCTGCAGAGATCCACAGCTCAGGTGAAAGAATCTGCTCACAGCTCAGGTGAGAGAATCTGTCCAAAGGACAACTATTAGTCATGCAATCAACAAATCTGGTCTTTATGGAAGAGTGGCAAAAATAAAGTAATTGTTGAAAGAAAGCCATAAGAAGTCCCGTTTTCAGTTTGCAAGAAGCCATGAGGGGGACACAGCAAACATGAAAGAAGGTGCTCTGGTCAGATGAGACCAAAATTTAAAAACACTATGTGTGGTGGAAAACTAACACTGCACATCACCCTGAACACACCATCCCCACCGTGAAACATGGTGGTGGCAGCATCATGATGTGGGGATGCTTTTCTTCAGCAGGGACAGGGAAGCTGGTCAGAGTTGATGGGAAGATGGATGGAGTCAAACATAGTGCAATCTTAGAAGAAAACCTGTTAGAGTCTGCAAAACACTTGAGACTGGGGTGGAGGTTCACCTTCCAGCAGGACAATGACCCTAAGTCCCATATAGTCAGAGCTACAATTGAATGGTTTAGATCAAAGCATATTCAATGGCCCAGTCAAAGTCCAGACCTAAATCCAATTGAGAATCTGTGGCAAGACTTGAATATTGCTGTTCATAGACGCTCTCCATCCAATATGACAAAGCTTGAGCTATTTTGCAAAGAAGAATGGCCAAAAATTTCAGTCTCTAGATGTGCAAAGCTGGTAGAGACATACCCAAAAGACTTACAGCTGTATTGACTCAGGGAGGCTGAATACAAATGCACACCACACTTTTCAGATATTTATTTGTAAAAAATGTTGAAAACCATTTATCATTTTCCTTCCACTTCACAATTATGTGCCACTTTGTGTTGGTCTATCATATAAAATACATTTATGTTTTTGGTTGTAACATGACAAAATATGTTAAAATTTTAAGGGGTATGAATACTTTTTAAAGGCACTGTAAATTCAATTTTTAAAAAGTAATAGTTAATTTGAATAAGTTAATTATTTAAAGGGAATACATAGTAATAGTTCATTTAAATGAGCATTTACACATCAAGATCTCTGGCCATGGCTGTGGATTTCTCCATGATAATGTAAGCATTATATTACTTTAGTGATTTTTTTTTTTGGTGGTGGTAAGGATTAGAAAATAGTATTGTGATAATCCTTTTGATATATCTTTAATTTCATTGAGATAATAAGTTGGAAATTATGATACTGGGATGCTGATTGTAAAAGGAGGTAGTTGTGCTTTACTGCTTTTTCAATAAAAGTCAATTAGTTGGCCGAGTCATGAAAAACAAAGCCCTCTTTGTGTCGGTGATATCTTAGCAGGTAAGAAGAAAGACAGGTGTCTGTGTGGGCTGATCCACGAGGTCTCTAATCTACAGATCTGTGTATTTAATGTAATAACAAAATATGAAGGAGCATGCATAAAAACCCATTGAATCACATTAAAAATAACAATTTTGCTCAGACTTGAGCTTTAAATTAAAATTGTCCCCATCAGTAAAGCAACCCAAGGATGAGTGATATTTTTTTTTTTCTTTCATGTGGATTGAACAAGAAAAAAATACTCCTACTCATGTATTGTATCCTGACAGCATGGTTGTACAGAAGTTGATTGGTAGATTGACATATGTACAACTGCCCTGCCCTAACATGGATAGCTGCTGAACTGACAAAATTTTGATCCGTGTATGAAAGGATTAAAGTGGTTCTTTGCTCTGGAAACAAAAAAAAGAAAAAAGTCAACAGCTACAAATCCTGTAGCTGCTGACTTTTAATATAAGGGCACTTACCTGTCCAGGGATCCAGTGCCGTCCTCACCCGGCCTAGTTCTTCACTAGCTTTCAGATTCCTGGGGCCAGCATCCTAACTGTGGGTAGCCAGCTGACCACTTCACATGCACGGGCTGTGCTTTGTGAATGGCCCCACAGTTTTCTGGGACCTGTAACGTGTCCCAGGAGACTGCGAGGAGGAAGAGGGGTGGGAGAACTTCAATCCGAGCAAAAGTGAGAGCGGGTACTTGTTAAAACCAGGTAGTCCCTCCCCCACAAATAAATAACATGTCAAATATGGTAGAGGCGGGGAGGATGACTTAAAACAGAACTTCCCCTTTTGGGTGAAGTTCAGCTTTAAGCCATATTCACACATTCAACTGACATTTTCCCCCATGGGACTTCTTGGCCACAAGACGAATGACACCCTCTGTCTTGTATTGCGTGCTTGGAATATATATGAACCTCTCTTTGATTGTAAGCTCCAAGGAACTGGGCCCTTCTAACCCTCTGGTATTGAACTGTATTGTCTCCTGTTATATTGTACAGTGCTGGGCAAACTGTTGGCGCTATATAAATCTTGTATAATAATAATAATAATAATAATAATAATTCACAGTGTATTCTTGAAGAGAGTCACTGCTGATCTCTGCATCTGCTGAGAAAAAAGTTAAGCGTATGAGGACCCAGCATGTCACATGAGGGGCCTGAACACTTTGGAAAAAGGTAAGTATACTTAGAAATAAAACATAACATACCATGGGGTGGGGGATGATCAGAGGCTACGTCTGGAGCTGGGCTTTATATATGAATATATACAGTATATATTTTGTTCTTTTTTTTTCTCCTGTGAATAGTTCACATAATAGGATTGTATTAACTAATACGCTTTCTCTAGGCCATTTGGGACAACATTTTATGTGATGTTGGGTGGAAGTCTGAAAGATTATTTTTCCCTGTTGCTATAAATATGACTGTGGGCAGGCTTGGTTTTGTTAAAAACAACATTGAAGTGTTGTTTCATTCCCACACCCAAAAATGTACATTGTTATAATTAGAAAAAAACATGTTATGATTGACTTTGTCATTATTTTAATCAGCAATTCTCATCCAGTGTTTCATGGAACCCAGGGGTTCTTCCAGAGGTTGCTAGGAGTTCTTTGAGTTGTGGCTGATTGACTTCCCATCCATAGTTCTGGGGCCAGTACTACTTGGAAGAGGCAGCCGTATTACACCAACAATCTCTTTAGCTGTTTGTAAGGGTGGCATTCTGATTAGCATTGTAAAGGGGGCATTCTTCCTACTGGTCACCAATGTAAGGGGCATTCATGCAGTTGACTTGATTTTAGCAGGGGTGTCTCAAGACAGCTGGAACCGCGGGAGCATGCACAGATCTCAATCAACTCAGCAATTCCTGTCACCTCACTTCTAGTGACTGCTCCAACTGTTGCCACTGGATACAAGAAATGCATTTAACATAACTCCATTCTTGTTCTCTCTCCTAAGGTACCTCCATATCTCTCTCCCTTTTTCTTGACTCCCAGGCTAGACCCCTAGGCACTCTGTGCTGCAAGGTTGGTCCCAGTATTTGGGGAACTGGTTGCTAGTGAAGAGGCCAAGCATGACACCCTTTCGCTACTAGAGTGTCCGTCACCCTTGCCATGTTACCCATCTCCTGGCTGGTTGGTTGCTTTAGCAAGTGACACAAATACAGTAGTCCTTATGAATGGCAATATAGCTGGACAGAATTCTGCATGTTAGACTCTGTTGGACAAAAGCAAACAAGGGTGCACTCTCATCGTGCATTACCGTGGTACACCATGTGTTTATTATGAAATCAAATAGATATATACTCACAAACCAAAGGAGAATAAAAGCAGGTAACAAAGGAACATCTTTACACACTTTCTTATGCAAATGTTCTCTAAGTGCCCATGAGGTAGTCATACCTGAATTAGCAGCAAAGTTCATAAAGCAATCCTTTCATGGCAAGAGTCAATTTTGGCAGTACATCCAAAGGGGCAGTAATTAATCCCTTAAAGTCCATGATTCAACAGCAATTCACAAAAGGCGGTAAATCCACGACTGGCAGCTAAAAGTCCATGTAAGTCTTTAGGTTCCAGACCCCACAGAGAATTCTTACTGGGCTTCCCAGATAGAGAGTAAAGGCTACATCTTGGTAGTCTTTCTTAACCATCTTCCCTGGAGTACTGAAGAGCCCCTATTCATATGGTATGACATGTAGGGGGTGGTAATCTTCTTATAAAGAGCAGGAAAACCTAACCAGCAGTGTTAACCCATTCCTCCCAGATCCACCAACATTAGGTCAACCTAAGGACACAGCACACATATCGACATTCACATAGTCACATAGTTAGTCTGGTTGAAAAAAAACACTAGTCCATCAAGTTTAACCCACAGAGAAAAAAACAACACACACATAGGAAACCTCGATATACACAATTCTATGCCCACAGATGGTCGAAAGGAAGGCAAAAAACCCAATAAAGCATGATCCATTTTTCTCCAGTAATGGAAAAAGATCCTTCCTGATCCCCCAAGAGGCAATTGGATATTCCATGGATTAACATTACCTATAAATGTTAGTATCCAGTTATATTTTGTGCATTCAGGAAACAATCCAGGCCTTTTTTAAAGCAATCTACTGAGCTGGCCAAAATCAGCTCTTGCGGGAGTCTTTTTTTTCACATTTTCACTTACTGTGAATAAGCCTTTCAGTATTTTGAGGTTAAATCTCTTTTACTTCAGATGTAATGCGTGGCCCCTTGTCCTCTGTGATTACCTTAAAGTGAATAACTCACCAAGTACATATGGAAAACTTATGTATTTACACCTGTTTGTTGATCATATCCCCCCTCAATCACCTCTTTTCAAGAGAATTAATTCACTTGCTCTAATCTATCCTCATAGCTGAACTCCTCCATGCCTCTTATCAGTTTGGTTGCCCTTCTCTCCAATTTCCCCAGTTCCCCAATATCCTTTTTGTGAACTGGTGCCCAAAACTGAACTGCATATTCCAGATGAGGTATTATTAATAATTTGTACAGGGGTAAAATAATGTCCCCTTCTCTCTTGAGTCTATACCTCTTTTAATACAAGAAAGGATTTTGCTTACTTTGGAAACCGCAGCTTGGCATTGCATGCCATTATTAAGTCTTTGATCTACCAGAACACCCAGATCCATCTCCACCATTGACTTCCCCAGTTGTACTCCCCCCTAGTATGTATGATGTGTGCAGATGTTTAGCCCCCAAGTGCATAACTTTACATTTATCAGCATTAAACCTCATTTGCCACGTAACTGACCAATTAAAGAGAGCAGTGAGGTCGGCTTGTAAATTGAAGACAACCTGTACAGATATTATTCCACTGCAAAGCTTGGTGTCATCTGCAGACAATGAAGTTATACTTTTAATCCCAGACCCTATATCGTTTATAAATATATTACACAGTAAGGGTCCCAACACTGAACCTTGGGGTACACCACTAATAACCTTAGATCATTCAGAGTATAAGTCATTAACCACTACTCTCTGAATAAATTTTTTTGGCCAGTTTTCCATCCATTTACAGTCAGACTTTACCAAGCCTGTAGACTTTACCTTACACATTAGCCGTGTGTGGGGAACTGTGTCAGACCCTTCTGCAAAATCCAAGTATACCACGTCCACTGCCACTCCTTCATCTACGTTTTTGCTTACCTCTTCATAAAAAGAAATCAGATTTGTTTGACAACTTCTGTCTTTCATTAATCCATGCTGGCTATTGTTTAAAATATTGTACATTGTAACAATTTAGTTGTACAAATTATGCAGTTGACCCAAATAGCCTCAGAGCATGACTCAGAACAAAACAAAAGTTTTAACCCGTTGGAAGTACCTGCTTACAAGCTGTTGATAGCACTATTTGGGCAGAGTGCTGTTTTAGTTATTGGCTTTGGCAGCTCTCTATATACATTATAGTCCTGTCATTCCATGTGAGCCCTACACTCTGCATTTTACAGAACTCTGTAGCTTTTGGCAACCAACTCAAGGAATAAAAGCTGAAGTGCAGGCAGATATGTAAAAACCTAGGCCTTCAGTGATGTCCTACCTGAATTAGTCCAGCAATTGTTGGCTGCAAACCTTGAAACTTAAGCATGAAAAGAGCAGGACTTGGATTACCCAGGGATGACTTATAAAAAAAGGTAAATAAAATGCATTATACTCAACCAAAACTACTGTAAATGTGTACACAAAATCCATCCTCCTTTCTTTCCTCAAGATGAGTTCAGTTACTCTGTTGTACAGGTTATCTGTATGTTTCAGTTCCAACAATAAGTTCTTTGCTATCGCCACGGAAGTTAATGCTGAAAGTCGAGTATGTCCAGTTGTATTTCTGGTATAAGTACACCTGCTAGATGGCCCCGGTGTCGCCAACTCAAAATCTGATTGGTTAAAGCTACAGTTTCTTTGCTATTTACTGTAAGCTACAGGAGCCAGCACTGTTGATTCTGAAGGCCTCAAGACAGATTTGTTTGACCCTGGCAACACATGAGGGCTATCATGATGGAAATATGTTTATACAAAAGCTCTAACATAAAACATACACTACTGGAACCAATGCAACCAAGAGAAAATCTATGAAATGAAGTGGACTATTGGGGATAATTTAATACACATTCATAGAAAGTATGTATTAAAACATGTCAGTGATTCTGATTAGGCAGTGTTTAGTCCAGCAAAAAAGGCCCTGCTGGCTCACCAATGATTGTTAGTTTCTTAGGTGCCAATCAGGCTCCCTTATTGTGTACATGTGCTGACATATGCAGAGGGGTCCATGAGTGATGGCTCATAAGTGCCCTGTTTCTTCGTCATAGTCCAAATGACCTGGGATATACTCTGGACCAATCTGTGCTGCAACTGCAAGGACTTGGCTATACTGTATATACAGTATGGTGGGGACACCTGGGTCACCTTATTGCCTGAAAAGAATGTGTAATCTTTTGGCAAATAAATACACAGTTCAGGTACAGTTCAGAGAACTTTTTTTATGGAGTTGCATTTTGATTAGCACCATAGCCGCTATTAAGTCAGCAATTATGAACATTATTACTAATGAAAGAAGAAGTAATTTCTACATGACATAAGGCACATAGCTATATGATTCTTCTTTTTTGTCATAATTAGAGATGAGCGAAGTATTCAAAAATTCGATTCGACTGATTCGGCGAATTCGTGGAAAAATTTCGATTTGAGTCGAATATATTCGCTGTGAATTTAACTTAAAAAAGGGTGTTTCTAGGCTTCAGAGAGACTTAATATTAGTGCTGAACACTGTACCTTTAATTTAAATGCCCTTGGAGTCTGCTGGGGAAGAGAAATAATACTGTCAGGCAGTATGACATGCAGACGAGTGCCGTCGATCTTAGAATCACCGCACACTTCACTCATTTGGGCAGTCACGGGGCCAAAACCAGAGTGTGGAGCCACAGTGTGGCGGTGGAGGCAGCAGCAATGGGAGGCCATACAGCACCCTATGACAAAAATGGAAACCACCAGCAGTGTGAGGAGACCTGAAAGTGGCACATGGCAGAGTGTGGCGATAGAGACAGCAGCAATGGGAGGCCGTACAGGGACCCATGACACACTCTGGACCTGGCAGCAGCATGAGGAGGCGGTACAGGGGCCCATGGCAGATTACGGGCCTGGCAGCAGCATGAGGAGTCGGTACGGGGGCCCATGGCAGATTACGGTACGGGGGCCCATGGCAGATTACGGGCCTGGCAGCAGCAATGGGAGGCCGTACAGGGACCCATGACACAATCTGGACCTGGCAGCAGCATGGGGAGGCGGTACAGGGGCCCATGACAGATTACGGGCCTGGCAGCAGCATTTGGAGTCGGTACGGGGGCCCATGACACACTCTGGACCTGGCAGCAGCATGAGGAGGCGGTACAGGGGCGCATGACAGATTACGAGCCTGGCAGCAGCAACTTGGACAGGAGGACGTTCAGTTTCTGCACCATCTGGTGCGTGCTCGCAAACTGTTGTCTCTTGGAAACGGATTCCAAGAAAGACTGCTGACGGAATCCGTGAAGAGGAGTAGCAGGAGAAGGAGCATCTGAACGAGCGGAATATGCCAACAAGCGACAACAGGGGCCCATGACAGATTACGGGCCTGGCAGCAGCATGAGGAGTCGGTACGGGGGCCCATGGCAGATTAGGGGCCTGGCAGCAGCTATGGGAGGCCTGTAATCTGCCAGCACCCTATGACAAAAAATGGAACCCACCAGCAGTGTGAGGAGACCTGAAAGTGGCACATGGCAGAGTGTGGCGATGGAGACAGAAGCAATGGGAGGCCGTACAGGGACCCATGAGAGACTCTGGACCTGGCAGCAGCATGAGGAGGCGGTATAGGGGCCCATGGCAGATTAGGGGCCTGGCAGCAGCTATGGGAGGCCCGTAATCTGCTAGCACCCTATGACAAAAAATGGAATACACCAGCAGTGTGAGGAGACCTGAAAGTGGCACATGGCAGAGTGTGGCGATGGAGACAGCAGCAATGGGAGGCCGTACAGGGACCCATGAGAGACTCTGGACTTGGCAGCAGCATGAGGAGGCGGTATAGGGGCCCATGGCAGATTAGGGGCCTGGCAGCAGCTATGGGAGGCCCGTAATCTGCCAGCACCCTATGACAAAAAATGTAACACACCAGCAGTGTGAGGAGACCTGAAAGTGGCACATGTTTGGGGCATGATTCATGGCGGGTTTAGTCAGTTGTGTCAGGAACTGGTGGTTTGAAATCCAGACTAATCCACGCCTGATTCATTTTCACAAACGTCAGTCTCTCCACACTTTGGGTGGACAGTCGTGTCCTCCGCGGAGTTGCAATACCTCCTGCCGCACTAAACACGCGCTCCGATGCCACGCTACTGGCCGGGCATGACAGCCTTTCAAGGGCAAATTCAGCTAGTTGGGGCCAAAGGTCAAGTTTCGTTGCCCAGTAGTCAAGGGGATTGTCTACCTCGGTTGGCAGGGTGCTGTCCAAGTAGGCCTAAGCCTGTTGTTTGAGGTCCTGCTCCAGGTCCACCTGATGCTGCTGCTGCTGCTGCGGCTGGTTAGTAGTTTCCTCACTGCGCTGGTGAAGAAAGCTACTCATCATCGACTGCAGACTGAGGCAGCCGCTGCTGGTGGAGCTGCCACTGCTCCTACCACCCCACCCCTCCCCTGCTGCCATGGCAGCGGAACGCGAGCGCACAGGGCCCACAGTGTCTGAGGATGGACGTTGGCGCAGACAGGCAGAGACCAGCTGACTACATAGGTGGTTTTTATAGTACGTTATTTTGGCCTCCCTCTCAGCAGGTGTGAAAAAGGCCACCATTTTTGAACGGTAGCGAGGGTCCAACAAGGTGGACAGCCAAAAGTCATCCTTCTGTCTGATGGTTATTATTCGGCTGTCGCTACGCAAGCAACCGAGCATGCTATGGGCCATTTGTGCCAAGGAATGCGAGGGACTCCCTGCCTCCATCTCCACAGCATACTGCCACGGTGCGTCTGGGTCCTCTGTCTCCTCCTCCTCTACCAGATGCTCCTGCTCCTCCACTCCTGTCCGCTGAGTGGAAAAACCACCCATTTCACTCAATAATTCCTGAGCACCAATGTCCTCCTCTACCTCCTCCTCTTCTTCCTGTCCTGCCCCCACAGGGGTCATGTGGCGTTGAGATCTGTGCACCACGTCTACCGCACCCTGACCAGCCATTGTTAACAGCATTTGTTCAAGGACGTGCAACAGAGGAATGACGTCGTTCATCCCATAGTCCTGCCGACTCACGAATAGCGTGGCCTCCTCAAAGGGCCTGAGCAAGCGCAGGTGTCACGCATGAGCTGCCAATGGCTGACATCTAAGTTACACAGGGAGTACCTTTATCCGCTTTTAACATCAGGAAATCGGTGATGGCCTTTCGCTGTTCGTAAAGGCGGTCTAACATATGTAGGGTTGAATTCCACCTTGTTGCAACGTCACAGCATGAGGAGTCGGTACGGGGGCCCATGGCAGATTACGTGCCTGGCAGCAGCAATGGGAGGCCCGTAATCTGCCAGCACCCTATGTCAAAAAATTCAACACACCAGCAGTGTGAGGAGACCTGAAAGTGGCACATGGCAGAGTGTGGCTATGGAGACAGCAGCAATGGGAGGCCGTACAGGGACCCATGACACACTCTGGACTTGGCAGCAGCATGAGGAGGCGGTATAGGGGCCCATGGCAGATTAGGGGCCTGGCAGCAGCTATGGGAGGCCCGTAATCTGCCAGCACCCTATGTCAAAAAATTGAACACACCAGCAGTGTGAGGAGACCTGAAAGTGGCACATGGCAGAGTGTGGCGATGGAGACAGCAGCAATGGGAGGCCGTACAGGGACCCATGAGAGACTCTGGACCTGGCAGCAGCATGAGGAGGCGGTATATAGGGGCCTATGGCAGATTAGGGGCCTGGCAGCAGCTATAGGAGGCCCGTAATCTGCCAGCACCCTATGTCAAAAAATTCTACACACCAGCAGTGTGAGGAGACCTGAAAGTGGCACATGGCAGAGTGTGGCGATGGAGACAGCAGCAATGGGAGGCCGTACAGGGACCCATGACAGACTCTGGACTTGGCAGCAGCATGAGGAGGCGGTATATAGGGGCCTATGGCAGATTAGGGGCCTGGCAGCAGCTATGGGAGGCCCGTAATCTGCCAGCACCCTATGTCAAAAAATTCAACACACCAGCAGTGTGTGAGGAGACCTGAAAGTGGCACATGGCAGAGTGTGGCGATGGAGACAGCAGCAATGGGAGGCCGTACAGGGACCCATGAGAGACTCTGGACCTGGCAGCAGCATGAGGAGGCAGTATATAGGGGCCTATGGCAGATTAGGGGCCTGGCAGCAGCTATGGGAGGCCCGTAATCTGCCAGCACCCTATGTCAAAAAATTCTACACACCAGCAGTGTGAGGAGACCTGAAAGTGGCACATGGCAGAGTGTGGCGATGGAGACAGCAGCAATGGGAGGCCGTACAGGGACCCATGAGAGACTCTGGACCTGGCAGCAGCATGAGGAGGCGGTATATAGGGGCCTATGGCAGATTAGGGGCCTGGCAGCAGCTATAGGAGGCCCATAATCTGCCAGCACCCTATGTCAAAAAATTCAACACACCAGCAGTGTGAGGAGACCTGAAAGTGGCACATGGCATGAGACACTGTGGACCTGGCAGCAGCATGAGGAGGCGGTATATAGGGGCCTATGGCAGATTAGGGGCCTGGCAGCAGCTATGGGAGGCCCGTAATCTGCCAGCACCCTATGTCAAAAAATTCAACACACCAGCAGTGTGTGAGGAGACCTGAAAGTGGCACATGGCAGAGTGTGGCGATGGAGACAGCAGCAATGGGAGGCCGTACAGGGACCCATGAGAGACTCTGGACCTGGCAGCAGCATGAGGAGGCAGTATATAGGGGCCTATGGCAGATTAGGGGCCTGGCAGCAGCTATGGGAGGCCCGTAATCTGCCAGCACCCTATGTCAAAAAATTCTACACACCAGCAGTGTGAGGAGACCTGAAAGTGGCACATGGCAGAGTGTGGCGATGGAGACAGCAGCAATGGGAGGCCGTACAGGGACCCATGACAGACTCTGGACCTGGCAGCAGCATGAGGAGGCGGTATATAGGGGCCTATGGCAGATTAGGGGCCTGGCAGCAGCAATGGGAGGCCCGTAATCTGCCAGCACCCTATGTCAAAAAATTCAACACACCAGCAGTGTGAGGAGACCTGAAAGTGGCACATGGCAGAGTGTGGCGATGGAGACAGCAGCAATGGGAGGCCGTACAGGGACCCATGAGAGACTCTGGACCTGGCAGCAGCATGAGGAGGCGGTATATAGGGGCCTATGGCAGATTAGGGGCCTGGCAGCAGCTATAGGAGGCCCATAATCTGCCAGCACCCTATGTCAAAAAATTCAACACACCAGCAGTGTGAGGAGACCTGAAAGTGGCACATGGCATGAGACACTGTGGACCTGGCAGCAGCATGAGGAGGCGGTATATAGGGGCCCATGGCAGATTAGGGGCCTGGCAGCAGCTATGGGAGGCCCGTAATCTGCCAGCACCCTATGTCAAAAAATTCAACACACCAGCAGTGTGTGAGGAGACCTGAAAGTGGCACATGGCAGAGTGTGGCGATGGAGACAGCAGCAATGGGAGGCCGTACAGGGACCCATGAGAGACTCTGGACCTGGCAGCAGCATGAGGAGGCGGTATATAGGGGCCTATGGCAGATTAGGGGCCTGGCAGCAGCTATGGGAGGCCCGTAATCTGCCAGCACCCTATGTCAAAAAATTCAACACACCAGCAGTGTGTGAGGAGACCTGAAAGTGGCACATGGCAGAGTGTGGCGATGGAGACAGCAGCAATGGGAGGCCGTACAGGGACCCATGAGAGACTCTGGACCTGGCAGCAGCATGAGGAGGCGGTATATAGGGGCCTATGGCAGATTAGGGGCCTGGCAGCAGCTATGGGAGGCCCGTAATCTGCCAGCACCCTATGTCAAAAAATTCTACACACCAGCAGTGTGAGGAGACCTGAAAGTGGCACATGGCAGAGTGTGGCGATGGAGACAGCAGCAATGGGAGGCCGTACAGGGACCCATGAGAGACTCTGGACCTGGCAGCAGCATGAGGAGGCGGTATATAGGGGCCTATGGCAGATTAGGGGCCTGGCAGCAGCTATAGGAGGCCCGTAATCTGCCAGCACCCTATGTCAAAAAATTCTACACACCAGCAGTGTGAGGAGACCTGAAAGTGGCACATGGCAGAGTGTGGCGATGGAGACAGCAGCAATGGGAGGCCGTACAGGGACCCATGACAGACTCTGGACCTGGCAGCAGCATGAGGAGGCGGTATATAGGGGCCTATGGCAGATTAGGGGCCTGGCAGCAGCTATGGGAGGCCCGTAATCTGCCAGCACCCTATGTCAAAAAATTCAACACACCAGCAGTGTGTGAGGAGACCTGAAAGTGGCACATGGCAGAGTGTGGCGATGGAGACAGCAGCAATGGGAGGCCGTACAGGGACCCATGAGAGACTCTGGACCTGGCAGCAGCATGAGGAGGCGGTATATAGGGGCCTATGGCAGATTAGGGGCCTGGCAGCAGCTATGGGAGGCCCGTAATCTGCCAGCACCCTATGTCAAAAAATTCTACACACCAGCAGTGTGAGGAGACCTGAAAGTGGCACATGGCAGAGTGTGGCGATGGAGACAGCAGCAATGGGAGGCCGTACAGGGACCCATGACAGACTCTGGACCTGGCAGCAGCATGAGGAGGCGGTATATAGGGGCCTATGGCAGATTAGGGGCCTGGCAGCAGCTATGGGAGGCCCGTAATCTGCCAGCACCCTATGTCAAAAAATTCAACACACCAGCAGTGTGTGAGGAGACCTGAAAGTGGCACATGGCAGAGTGTGGCGATGGAGACAGCAGCAATGGGAGGCCGTACAGGGACCCATGAGAGACTCTGGACCTGGCAGCAGCATGAGGAGGCGGTATATAGGGGCCTATGGCAGATTAGGGGCCTGGCAGCAGCTATGGGAGGCCCGTAATCTGCCAGCACCCTATGTCAAAAAATTCTACACACCAGCAGTGTGAGGAGACCTGAAAGTGGCACATGGCAGAGTGTGGCGATGGAGACAGCAGCAATGGGAGGCCGTACAGGGACCCATGAGAGACTCTGGACCTGGCAGCAGCATGAGGAGGCGGTATATAGGGGCCTATGGCAGATTAGGGGCCTGGCAGCAGCTATAGGAGGCCCATAATCTGCCAGCACCCTATGTCAAAAAATTCAACACACCAGCAGTGTGAGGAGACCTGAAAGTGGCACATGGCATGAGACACTGTGGACCTGGCAGCAGCATGAGGAGGCGGTATATAGGGGCCCATGGCAGATTAGGGGCCTGGCAGCAGCTATGGGAGGCCCGTAATCTGCCAGCACCCTATGTCAAAAAATTCAACACACCAGCAGTGTGTGAGGAGACCTGAAAGTGGCACATGGCAGAGTGTGGCGATGGAGACAGCAGCAATGGGAGGCCGTACAGGGACCCATGAGAGACTCTGGACCTGGCAGCAGCATGAGGAGGCGGTATATAGGGGCCTATGGCAGATTAGGGGCCTGGCAGCAGCTATGGGAGGCCCGTAATCTGCCAGCACCCTATGTCAAAAAATTCAACACACCAGCAGTGTGTGAGGAGACCTGAAAGTGGCACATGGCAGAGTGTGGCGATGGAGACAGCAGCAATGGGAGGCCGTACAGGGACCCAAGAGAGACTCTGGACCTGGCAGCAGCATGAGGAGGCGGTATATAGGGGCCTATGGCAGATTAGGGGCCTGGCAGCAGCTATGGGAGGCCCGTAATCTGCCAGCACCCTATGTCAAAAAATTCTACACACCAGCAGTGTGAGGAGACCTGAAAGTGGCACATGGCAGAGTGTGGCGATGGAGACAGCAGCAATGGGAGGCCGTACAGGGACCCATGAGAGACTCTGGACCTGGCAGCAGCATGAGGAGGCGGTATATAGGGGCCTATGGCAGATTAGGGGCCTGGCAGCAGCTATAGGAGGCCCGTAATCTGCCAGCACCCTATGTCAAAAAATTCTACACACCAGCAGTGTGTGAGGAGACCTGAAAGTGGCACATGTTTGAGGCATGATTCATGGCGGATTTAGTCAGTTGTGTCAGGAACTGGTGGTTTGAAATCCAGACTAATCCACGCCTGATTCATTTTCACAAACGTGAGTCTCTCCACACTTTGGGTGGACAGTCGTGTCCTCCGCGGAGTTACAATACCTCCTGCCGCACTAAACACGCGCTCCGATGCCACGCTACTGGCCGGGCATGACAGCCTTTCAAGGGCAAATTCAGCTAGTTGGGGCCAAAGGTCAAGTTTCGTTGACCAGTAGTCAAGGGGATTGTCTACCTCGGTTGGCAGGGTGCTGTCCAAGTAGGCCCAAGCCTGTTGTTTGAGGTCCTGCTCCAGGTCCACCTGATGCTGCTGCTGCTGCTGCTGCGGCTGGTTAGTAGTTTCCTCACTGCGCTGGTGAAGAAAGCTACTCATCATCGACTGCAGACTGAGGCAGCCGCTGCTGGTGGAGCTGCCACTGCTCCTACCACCCCACCCCTCCCCTGCTGCCATGGCAGCGGAACGCGAGCGCACAGGGCCCACAGTGTCTGAGGATGGACGTTGGCGCACAAAGGCAGAGACCAACTGACTACATAGGTGGTTTTTATAGTACGTTATTTTGGCCTCCCTCTCAGCAGGTGTGAAAAAGGCCACCATTTTGGAACGGTAGCGAGGGTCCAACAAGGTGGACAGCCAAAAGTCATCCCTCTGTCTGATGGTTATTATTCGGCTGTCGCTACGCAAGCAACCGAGCATGCTATGGGCCATTTGTGCCAAGGAATGCGAGGGACTCCCTGCCTCCATCTCCACAGCATACTGCCACGGTGCGTCTGGGTCCTCTGTCTCCTCCTCCTCCTCCTCTACCAGATGCTCCTGCTCCTCCACTCCTGTCCGCTGAGTGGAAAAACCACCCATTTCACTCAATAATTCCTGAGCACCAATGTCCTCCTCTACCTCCTCCTCTTCTTCCTGTCCTGCCCCCACAGGGGTCATGTGGCGTTGAGATCTGTGCGCCACGTCTACCGCACCCTGACCAGCCATTGTTAACAGCATTTGTTCAAGGACGTGCAACAGAGGAATGACGTCGTTCATCCCATAGTCCTGCCGACTCACGAATAGCGTGGCCTCCTCAAAGGGCCTGAGCAAGCGGCAGGTGTCACGCATGAGCTGCCAATGGCTGACATCGAAGTTACACAGGGGAGTACCTTTATCCGCTTGTAACATCAGGAAATCGGTGATGGCCTTTCGCTGCTCGTAAAGGCGGTCTAACATGTGTAGGGTTGAATTCCACCTTGTTGCAACGTCGCAGATCAGGCGATGATGTGGAATTCCGTTCTGCCGCTGCAGCTCAAGGAGGGTGTGCTTTGCGGTGTAGGAATGGCTGAAATGCATGCAAAGTTTACGTGACATTTTAAGGATGTCTTGCAGTGGGATGGTGGATTTTAGGAACCGCTTGACAACCAGATTGAACACGTGAGCCATGCATGGCGCATGGCACAACCTTCCTTGACGCAGAGCAGACACCATGTTCTTTCCGTTGTCGGTCAACATGGTTCCGATTTTCAGTTTGCGCGGAGACAGCCATCTGTCGATTTCTCTGTTCATTACACTCAGAAGTTCCTCCCCTGTGTGACTACGTTCGCCAAGGCATACCAGGTGCAGAACAGCGTGACACCGTTGCGCCCTGCACATGTGATATGCCGGTCGGGTAATGGGACTTGGCACGGGGGTGGCGGCTGAGGACACGGCGGAAGAAGAGGTGGTAGAGGCGGACATCTTTGCCGGACCAAGGACGTGCAAACGTGGAGGCAAAAGCGGCGTGACCTGTCCAAGTTGCTGGTGCGGCTGTGACGGCACCACGTTCACCCAGTGGGCCGTAAATGACATGTACTGTCCCTGACCGTAGTTACAGCTCCACACGTCGGCGCTGCCGTGCACTTTGGCAGAGACCGACATGCTCAAAGACTGGCCCACCATGTCTTCTACATGTGAATGCAGGGCTGGCACTGCCTTTTTGGCGAAGAAATGACGGCTTGGCACTCTCCACCGCGGCGCGGCACAAGCCATCATTTCTCTGAAAGGTGCTGAGTCCACCACTTGGAAAGGGAGGGACTGCAGCACCAGCAACTTGGACAGGAGGACGTTCAGCTTTTGCACCGTCGGGTGCGTGCTCGCAAACTGTTGTCTCTTGGAAACGGATTCCAAGAAAGACTGCTGACGGAATCCGTGAAGAGGAGTAGCAGGAGAAGGAGCATCTGAACGAGCGGAAGATGCCAACGAGTGACAACTCCCCTCAGCAGAGGTGTTGGAGCCTTGACTGGCTGATGGAGGGCGATTGACGTCGGGTGACGGAGCAAGTAACAGAGCGGGTGATGGAGCGGGGGCTGGGGCGGGCAGAACCGCCGTATCTTTATCACGGTTTTCCCAGGCCACCATATAGCGACGCTGCATATGCTGACGCAACGCTGTAGTCCCAACATGGGCCCCCTGGCCACGCTTGACTTTCTGGCCACATAGTCGACATACGGCTACGTTTACTTCCTCGGGCGGCTTGACGAAAAATTGCCACACCGCCGAGTAGGAAACTTTGCCCCCGATACTCCTCACTGGCTGACTGCTGCTTCCTCCGTGCACACCGGCACCACTACTGGCCGTGGTGGTAGGCTGCAGTGGAGCTGGTGCTCTACTCCGTGGCCATTTGGCTCCACTGACACTGCTTCCACTGACACTGCTGCGACCCTGCTGCTGTCTCCTGGGCAACCCACCGACTGTTTTGCTCACTGCCAAGCTGCCACCCTCTTCTCCTGATGATGCGGAAGAAATTGCCTGATGACGACGAGGCTGCCAAGTGCGATCAACCTCCTCATCATCAAGTAGGGTCTCCGCCTCACTACTAGCCCCCTCGGCTGCGTCTGGGTCAGGAGACAGACCTGTCTCTAGACCGGCTACCGGGCCACTCTCCTCGCCACTACTTCTTCGCCTAGCTGCTGAAAAGGCGGATGTCTCCCCCTGTTCCTGACCGCCCTCTGTTAGCTCTTCCTCACTGTACAGTGGGGCTGAGCCCACAGCATGCGATACTTCGCTTGGTGAGGGAACACCAAAGGACAGGGGCAGGTAGAGGACACGTGATTTCAGTGGGCTTGGTCCCGGGCCATGCCAACTAACGGTTGTGTCTGACGTACCCACCGACCGTTGGCTGTAGGTGTCAGAGGTGACCTGGGAAGAGGAAGACGACCGAGCCAACCAATCGATGACGGCAGGGTTGTCGGTGGAGACACGACCGCTGGATGACACCGGGAGCACTGGCCTCTGGCTGCGAATAGTGCTGCCTCGACCCCTTCCTCTGCTGCCACGTCTGCTCGCTCCTAAAACATTGCCTCCTCTGCTACTCCTCTGCATGTTGTCTGACATACTCTTTAATTAAACGATTATGTGTCCCTGAGTAACAATTCTGTGTCCCTGAGTAACAATTCTGTGTCTGTGCGAGTAACAATTCTGTGGCCCTAAGTAACAGTTCTGTGGCCCTCAGTAACAGTTCAGTGTCCCTGAGTAACAATTCTGTGTCTGTGCGAGTAAGAATTCTGTGTCTGTGCGAGTAACAATTCTGTGGCCCTAAGTAACAGTTCTGTGGCCCTCAGTAACAGTTCTGTGTCCCTGAGTAACAATTCTGTGTCTGTGCGAGTAACAATTCTGTGTCTGTGCGAGTAACAATTCTGTGTCTGTGCGAGTAACAATTCTGTGGCCCTAAGTAACGGTTCTGTGGCCCTCAGTAACAGTTCTGTGTCCCTGTGTAACAATTCTGTGTCTGTGCGAGTAACAATTCTGTGGCCCTAAGTAACAGTTCTGTGGTCCTCAGTAACAATTCTGTGTCTGTGCGAGTAACAATTCTGTGTCTGTGCGAGTAACAATTCTGTGGCCCTAAGTAACAGTTCTGTGGCCCTCAGTAACAATTCTGTGTCTGTCCCTGAGTAACAATTCTGTGGCCCTAACTAAAGTTTCTGTGGCCCTAAGTAACAATTCTCTGGCACTCAGTAACAATTCTGTCTGTCCCTGAGTAACAATTCTGTGGCCCTAATAACGTTTCTGTGGCCCTAAGTAACAATTATCTGGCACTCAGTAACAATTCTGTCTGTCCCTGAGTAACAATTCTCTGGCACTCAGTAACAATTCTGTCTGTCCCTGAGTAAAAATTCTGTGGCCCTAAGTAAAGTTTCTGGGGCCCTGAGTAACAATTCTCTGGCACTCCGTAACAATTCTGTCTGTCCCTGAGTAACAATTCTCTGGCACTCAGTAACAATTCTGTCTGTCCCTGAGTAAAAATTCTGTGGCCCTAATTAAAGTTTCTGTGGCCCTAAGTAACAATTCTCTGGCACTCAGTAACAATTCTGTCTGTCCCTGAGTAACAATTCTCTGGCACTCCGTAACAATTCTGTCTGTCCCTGAGTAACAATTCTCTGGCACTCAGTAACAATTCTGTCTGTCCCTGAGTAAAAATTCTGTGGCCCTAAGTAAAGTTTCTGTGGCCCTGAGTAACAATTCTCTGGCACTCAGTAACAATTCTGTCTGTCCCTGAGTAACAATTCTCTGGCACTCAGTAACAATTCTGTCTGTCCCTGAGTAAAAATTCTGTGGCCCTAAGTAAAGTTTCTGTGGCCCTGAGTAACAATTCTCTGGCACTCCGTAACAATTCTGTCTGTCCCTGAGTATGAATTCTGTGGCCCTAACTAGCGTTTCTTTGTCCCTAAGTAACAGTTCTGTGGCCCTGAGTAACAATTCTGTGTCTGTGCGAGTAACAATTCTGTGGCCCTAAGTAACCGTTCTGTGGCCCTCAGTAACAGTTCTGTGTCTGTGCGAGTAACAATTCTGTGTCTGTGCGAGTAACAATTCTGTGGCCCTAAGTAACAGTTCTGTGGCCTTCAGTAACAATTCTGTGTCTGTGCGAGTAACAATTCTGTGTCTGTGCGAGTAACAATTCTGTGGCCCTAAGTAAAGTTTCTGTGGCCCTAAGTAACAATTCTCTGGCACTCAGTAACAATTCTGTCTGTCCCTGAGTAACAATTCTCTGGCACTCAGTAACAATTCTGTCTGTCCCTGAGTAAAAATTCTGTGGCCCTAAGTAAAGTTTCTGGGGCCCTGAGTAACAATTCTCTGGCACTCAGTAACAATTCTGTCTGTCCCTGAGTAACAATTCTCTGGCACTCAGTAACAATTCTGTCTGTCCCTGAGTAAAAATTCTGTGGCCCTAAGTAAAGTTTCTGTGGCCCTAAGTAACAATTCTCTGGCACTCAGTAACAATTCTGTCTGTCCCTGAGTAACAATTCTCTGGCACTCAGTAACAATTCTGTCTGTCCCTGAGTAAAAATTCTGTGGCCCTAATAACGTTTCTGTGGCCCTAAGTAACAATTCTCTGGCACTGAGTAACAATTCTGTCTGTCCCTGAGTATGAATTCTGTGGCCCTAACTAGCGTTTCTTTGTCCCTAAATAACGATTCTGTGGCCCTCATTAACAAGTCTGTGTCCCTGAGTAATGGTTCTCTGTCCCTAAGTAACTTTTCTCTGTCCCCAATTATCGTTTCTGTGGCCCTAACTCTGTCCCTGTCCCTAGTACAGAGCGGTCTGCCTCTGTTCAATAACTGCATGCAAATGAAGAATTCCAAAATGGCCGCTATTTATAGCTCGACCATTACACAGTGCTGGCTGGCTGGCTGCTGATTGGCTGATGCGATCACATGTAGTTGAGGAATGCATTATGGGTCAGCGCGCCTTGTCTGCGCGCCTTCCCAGACATCCCCGCTCCGTCGCCGCACATGTCAGCCGCCATTTTCTGAAAAATTTCGATTCGCGCGTCCGAATTAGGCTATTTTTCGGATTCGGCACGAATCGAAATTTTTCCGATATTCGACTCGAATTCCACTTCGGATACTTCGATTCGCTCATCTCTAGTCATAATTGTATAATGTTGTAATTACATTCCCTGGGGTCATGTGTATAGTGGAATAAAAAAAATTAGCTGGTTCCTTTTATTTGCAAGCTGTATGTCTATATAGCATTCTGTATAGATTTAAAAAAATATATATAGAATTTTCTTCATATCCGTGTTCATCCTATGAAGTTATCCATTGCTTCTTATTTCAAAAGCAGTCTACACTCAAACATAAAATTTCATTTTGGCTGAGAATTTGTGGGCTCATACTCCAGCTGGTTACTTGTATCTCCAAGAAACCCTAATTGTGATAATTCCATGTATTACTGTGTAAAAATACAGAGGCGGGGAGTTGGACGCTAACTTTGAGAAGTGTCCAGAAAGGGTTTTGGATATATATTTATTTAAGCAGCTGCTTAAAGTGCTTGAAATAGAATCTATAAGTAAAAAAGATGAGAGTGCCACAAAGCTTTACAAGTCCAAAAGCCATTTAATAATAATTATTAATTAGCAGAGTACTCAGGTGTAGCCAACAGGTTATGATTGCATAGAATGTAACCATCTAGGTGCTGTGATACACAATTCAGTAGAGTGTGTAATCTCATCACCTTGGTCAGCCTTAACCCAAAAAAGATAATAATGACCATGCAGGGAGTTGAGTCACAAAATCACGATTCATACAAACCTGGGAAAGGTTCCAGTTGCTTTTCACATCATTATGACTTGTTGTATGACTATCAGTTTTCCGACAGTTTTTTTTTTAAACACAACATGATTCAATCATTTAAACCCAGTGAGCACAAGAACTATGAGAATAAAGTTCAGCAAAACTTGTCATCTTTATTTTTTTTCTAATAACATATAAACCATGTCTTATTTTTACAATGTTATAAATAAAATTAAATATTATAATTAAATACAAATAAATAATAAATACTTCCCACTTAGAACACTGTATTATAAGACATTAAATAAATATTCACTATAAATTACATATTTAGTCACGTTAAAAAAACACACTAGTGTAACCAACAGAAAAAAAATATAAAACAAAATATTATAAATATCTCACAAATTCCACAAACAGTGAGAAGTGGTTGTTGCACCGCCCCAAGCTTCTCACTTGACATACAGCAGACACAATAACTTCAGAATAAGAAAACAAAAAACAACCAAAAATGAAATCTACTGCAAGACATGGGATTTTTGAATGGGAGTTAAATGTCCTACCTAATCCCCTTCTTCCTGCAGAGATAATACCCTAACATTACGTTGTTTTTTTACCCATAACAATACAAAGATTCCAGAGCTAAATCTCCTAGTTAACACAAAAACCCTACTTAAATGTCAACATTTAAGTTTCAGATGTTTTTTTTATGTCATACATTTGCAAATACATGTGAAGCCATATTCCCAAGTCAAGGTACCTCTGCAAAGTGTGGTCCCTAACTCTAAACTATCTGAGCTCCCAAACTGGGACATATATATGGCAATGCAAAAATTAAAGTCAGTTTTACCTTGAAGGTAGCCCTATCCTACCCTAAAAGCATAGTAACACACCAGAAGGCTAGACTAGGTCAAGGCAATTGAAGACCCCCCCCATCCCAATATGTGCCTGCCCAAATCCAACAAAGCAAACATGGATGCCACTCAGATCACTTTAAAACTAGCAAAATGAGAAGCATGCACATGAACAGGGTGATCTAAAGAACAATACAAAAATTTCCCAGGAACCCAATTTAAACTTTTTGGGTTAAATAACAAAGGTCTTTAAAAGTACGTTCTTGTAAATATTTTTTCTTGCTACAAACCTGCATATTTAACCTAAAAATAAAAATAACACATAGTGAATACTGTATAGTCAGCAACTATGTGATGATTATTTATGTGGCCTATAGAATATTAAAATGTTCTGAAGATTCAGTTCCACTTTCGACACAATATGAAACAAGGCTATCTTCTAACAGCTAGCTGGCCACGTTATCAGGCTCAGTCACTACATCACTGCAAAGTACCTGAAAAAAACAAAACATTTCTAAAAGAAATATAGAGGCAGACCTCCTTCTACAAATTTGAGTTGCCTGGCTGTCATGCTGGTCCAATGGCTTCAATAGGTGGGTAGTCAGTGTCCATTAGCAAGTATACAAATCAGCAGTTCTGGCTTTATTTGCTACATATGTGACATAAACCAGTGATTCAGAAAGTACTGAAGCCAGAGGATGAGAATAACAGGCAGGGGACTATTATTTTCAGAAGGAGGTTAGCAATGGCAGCCTCCGTGATTCTGAAAGGACAGGTTTCTTTTACCTAGTAGCAGTCAACCATGATTTATTTTGCTAAAATAACATTTGTAAGAAATAAACTCTAGTTGGCTTCCACAGAATACTGCTATTTCTACAGAATCATTTCAAAGCATTTGAATTTAAACTTCCCGCCAGGTTTTAAATCTAAGTGAAATATTCACTACTTGTTTTTCTCCTGTTGCAACCAGTGCAATTACAGGTTTTGGACAGAAACAGGCTGAGCAAGGGTGTTTAAATATTAAACATAAGACCCTCTTGAGCTTTTCCATGCGATTACTGCTGGGAAGACAGTCCTTTTTTAAAGGTGCTCATAGCGATGGAGAGATCATGGAGAATGAGGAAGACTCCAGCTTTCTTCTGGAAGGGAGTGATACCACGAGGAAACTCCTGAGAAGTATGAAGAGGCACGTCATATCCTTGAGCCTTCATCTATGAATAAAAAGGAGTACAGCTGGTTAGAAAGACATGTCATTTTTGCCTACATGATATCATACATAATAGATGGCATATACATGAGTAAGGTCCTGCTGTAGTAGATCTAAATAGCTACTCTGAAATCTGAGGTCCAAATCAAAATAGACCAGCCTTTCTCAACCAGGGTTCCTCCAGATGTTTCTAGGGTTCCTCCAGTTGTTTCTAGGGTTCCTTGAGCAATTTCTGCCTCTCAGATAAGTAACCACAGACACCAATTAATTTTAGTTATCAGTAAAGAGGGATTCTTCCAAATGACTATTACACTAATATACCATAAGCTGTAGATAAAAGTAATAATTAGAGGGGTTCCCTAAGACCAGGAAATTATTTCAAGAGTTCCTCCATGTAAACAAAAGTTGAGAGAGCCTGGCTTAGATACAGCATTACACATATATACAACTCCTATAGTCCCCTAAAGTGAAGCTCCAGGCAAAACAGCTATCAACACAGTCCTGTTCAGCCAGTGTTTTGACCATGGTACCCCTGCCAGACAGCAAATGCAATCATTGACCTCACTTTTCTCCAATGTTAAGCAGTACAACTTTGTCATCAACCTACACCAGCCTGCTATTTGGACAAAGGATAAACATCACGGCATTGATGAAGTCATGGTTCCTCGCATTGCTGTGCTAGATTGACATTACTGTTTCATGCAGTGGAGCCCTGGTTGGCTCATAGTGCCTGTCCTTAGCCTCTTAAGAGTCCTGCTGTACAGGAAATTGCAGGAAGGTAATAAAACTGTATATAAAAACTTATAGCACCTGCATTTAAAATATATTTAATGATTTTGCCTGGAATTCACCATTAAAGTGTTACTAAACCCAGGACCATGCATTCACTATATCTGGTCTCCCACAGTACACAGAACATTGAAATGCAATTATTTTAGTAAATATAAACTGCTAAATACCATTTTTTATCAGCAGTATATAGTAGACTTTTGAGTTCTATCAGTGTCCAGCTGGGCACTGGGTAATCTTGTAGGAGTTTTCATTCTCCTCTGACTGTCCTTTGAGGCTGCCTAACCCCTGACCCTCTGTCTGGACAGTGATGATTAGCCCTGTGCCAATGAAATGCACCCTCCCAAAGAAGAAAAAAAAACCTCTCTAGCAGTACACACTAAACTGAGCATGTGCAGAGTGTCTCCTAGAGCTCTCTACTATCAGCAGATGGATTGGGGACAGTAGAAGAAGAGGAGGCTCAGAGAAGACAGGATCAAACAGCCTTTTTATACAATGCAGAGGATTAACCCCTTAGGTTCCACAGTGAGTATAACAAGCATGTTTTACTGCATTTATAGACTGATTATACTGTTGTGGGTTTAGTAACACTTTAAAGTCCTTATTTAATAACAAGGTGTAAAAAAATAATATATAATAATAATAATACTGTGTTGTGACCTATAGCAACCAATTACCATTTAGCAATTTAGAACAATAAAATTGTGTTGATCTTATTGGTTGCGAAGGACTACTGCACAGAACTCTGTTGTGTTATTACATAAACCCAAACCATTCCCTTACTTTGATATTTTACAAAATACGGGGGAAGCAATATGCAGCATCATAAGGAGCTCCCTACAGGTACAGGTATCCCTATTAGGTATCATGCGTGGCACAAATGTACTTATAAATCAAAGCCTACTACTTTATATTCTAAACTTACCTCCTCTTCAATGTTGGAGATGAATTCATCCAGGTCATAGAGCAGATTGGTAAGGTCAAATTCATTGGAGACCTGAGTGGAGCTAAGTAAGGAGTAAGTGGTCTTCAGGCCTTGGTACAGCTGTGAGTAGCAGTTTTCCTGTGCAGACAAGAAGGGGGAATTCAATCAAACAAAATAACATCAATTGTATGAATGAATGTATAATAAGTATCAACACTGAGCAGGACAAGAGAACAAAATACTGCTCTTTTCCATGCCAATATATATATGTATATATATATATATATATATATATATATATATATATATATATATATATATATATATATAATCAGTAACTCCTTCTAATTGTATAATAAAGCCCATTGACTATCAGTAAAGATACTCTGATTTTACAACCAGTGTTTTTTTTCCAGTTTACAAATATGTTACACTTTCATTATGCAATACACATCGCACAAACTTTGTTCGCATGTAACCTTCCATTTTTAAGGAACTATATCTATCACAATGAGCACTACAATTCATGCAGGAAAACTGTCCACACCACATTGGCTAATAAATCCTTTTGCATGAATCTCAGGAGCATTGTACAATGCAGTGCAGCTGTTATAAGCAATTAATTATTTGCAAAGTGCCTTAATCCTTAGTAGCCAAAGAGCATGACCTTGTCTACTTTAGGGCTCATTCAAATTACAGACCTTTGTGGTGGTTTTTGTGTGCTTGGGAACTGGTCTGTCCTCTTTCATGTATTCTGCAAATATATTATAAGAGCCTTTGGCAGAGATATGGCTTAAATATTGGAGTTCGGGCAGGCGCCCACCACGGAAAAATCTCAGAATAGTGTCCCGAGTCCATGATTTTCTTTCTAATATATCCTGCACATGTCAGGTCAGTGTGTACAGCTCACACAATGACTGGAGGCTTGGGCATTGTGGTGTGGCTGCCTATTGTCTTCTATGATAGCAACACCACACCTTGAACGTTCTCCAATACACTGTGTTCATGCTTATTCCTTATTGTTGTTTATAGAGGAAATCCCAATGTTACTCTTTGCTAAAAGTTGACAAATGACAGCAATATGTTCATTATTGATACATAAATCAAAATTCATGGTTACCTGGTTGAAGCTGCCGCTTTCACAGTGTTCCAGAGAAATAGGAGAAATTTTCAGTAGCTTCCGTATAAGTTTTAATGTGCCTTCATCCAGCCCCTATGGAAAGTGTTGGAGAGTTACTACTTGTACAATCACATATGTTCCGTGTGATTAATGCATAGAGTTTGTTTTATCCTCCCTCTCTCTCTCCCATCCTTTTTTTTTACTTTATTACATACACATTCCTTAAATAATTATATGTCACAGTCTTATTCTACAGAAACAAGGGAACTCCTACTGCTAATTTTTATTTTAAGGTGCATGCAGATGGAGGAAGGATATTCCGGATCTTTCAGAGGAGGCCTGGCAAGAAATTCTTTCTTTGCAAATCCCTACAGTTATTGCATCCAAAGAAAAAAGATATTGCTCATATTATAGTCCCTATCTGCCAGCCCCCATTATGTCTTCAATGCTCTTCCACAGAAGGCACATTTTATCACATGGTCTGGGAATGCTTTCCTATCCAAGCATTTTGGTCTGCAGTTACTGAGTGTGTTAGCATGCTTACTCAATTACCTAATATCTGCAACCCTTTACAATGGATGGATACATAGATGAGGATAGTCTTCCAAAAAGCACCAAAACTCTGTTATGACTGGTGTTTTTCTACGCTAAAAACTGATAGCAATTCATTTAAAATCGCAAAATCCCCCTTTGGTGGCTCAGTTGCTTAGATTAGTTAACCAGGCAATTTTCTTATAGTGCATAACAGACCAACAATGGTCATATGCAGATCAAGTACCACTGGCTTGTGAAATAGTTAGGAAGCATAATGACGACAGTCTGGAGCATGCAACTCCCAAAAGCAGTAAGCTATGGAAGCCTCATGTTCCTGAACTGGCAAATACATCAATGTACAGCACATGGAGGAACAGTAAGGTGGTACACAAGCCAAAAGTAATGTTTCTACTGGTTTCAACACGCTTGGTAACCTCGAAGGTCTTAAAGCCACCAACAGGTTCTCTTTGAACAACTTAATTGGTAGTTCAAAAGGAATACATCCAAGAAATGTTTAGACTTCAATGCTTTTTCTTAAAGAGCAGTAGAGGGGAAAAACAGTCATTCAGAGAACTCACTGGCTCTGGTTAGGCACCTCACATGCAAACAGGGCTATCCTTCAATGGGTTCCCAGGAGCATAACCAATAGAAGGCATGCCAGAGCAGATTCCTAAAACACCTTTGATAATTCACAAAGCAGCCACAGCATTACAGGGCAAAACACGTGCCCTCTTCATCAGGCTTCAGTAACGTTTTAATGATTAAATGGACTCAGGGAAGCAGATGCCAGCTAAATATTAGACTTACTGTTGAAAAGGAATCAGATGGGGCAGAATTATGCCAATGAAACAGCTGCAGCAAACTGTTGGCCACATCTGACTCCTTTTCAAACAGTAAGCCTAAGACTCCAATATAAATTAGCTATGCAGCATTTTCTGTTGGCTTATGCACTGTAGTGTAACTGCTATACATATTTACAACAAACACATACTTAAAATTGGACATAGTGGGTAAAGAAAAAACATGTATGCAATTAGCTGTCGTTTTCTAAGGCTGTAGATATAATAATAATAATAATAATAATAATAATAAAAAAAAAAAAAACTTTTTTTATCCAAAGTTCTGAAGATGTAAACCTACCAGTATAGTGCTGGCATAAGGGTTTTACATTGTATCTCTATCATATATTTTTCCATCTGTAATATATATATATATATATATATATATGCACAATTCCAATTCCGGTGTTATTACATTAGACGTTTTTGCGTTTTCCATTACATAAACCCTTTTTGTAGATTTGTTTCTGCAAGAGGAATTAAACAGTAACAGGTACTTACCATTTGATCCATAATATCTGTGGCTTCTAGCCGGATTTTCTCAGCGAGTTCTTCAGTCGCCTCCATTGGTACTGGTGCTGCGATGATTACCGATATGAGTGACAGGGCCACAGCCAATCCTAAAAGTCGACAACACAGATACTGTTAGAGAATAGTATGATATGCTCACACTGAATCAGTCTCCTGAACTCTCTGGAAACACTTGTCTGGATCAATTGACCAGTGCGTGCTTCCCCTCCCTCTTTCTTCCTTCCTTTCACTTTTTATCCTACCCTCAGGACATTATCATACCTCACATTCCACAAAACTTTAACTCTGCCCTTCCCTACCACTTACTGGCCATACAATAAAAGGAGAATAAAGCTGCATTTAAAAAAAAAGGTGCTAATAGCCAATAAATGACGAAAAAATGACTGCTAACCACTTTTCCAATTTTGATCTTCTCTAGAAAAATGACTTTTACAATCTGGCTTCCATGGGCCGAACATTTGCATTTCAAATAGTTTGTAAAACCCCAAACACTACAGACGTATATAGTAATACATAGTAAACAATTAGCAGTTAGCTTTCATCTGCCTATGCCAGTTAATAAAAGCAAACGATTGACCAGATGATCAGACCATTTGTGTAAATGAGAAATAACCTATGTGGGCCTATGCATCTTTGCTCTAAGAGGACCTGTTGCAAGCTGCAAAAAGTAACTAAAAAAAGTCAGACATGTACTAATTCACACCCACAGATTCATGCTAATTCATATTTAAAAACGTAGATGCCCAGCTCATTCCATAATGCTTCTTTTATCACCCGTCTACAACCAGCCTATGGACTGGGCAATAACAAAAGATACAGAACAAGGTTGTCCAGACCTTTGTTCATGAAGATAACATACCTGTAAGCATATCTTTAAGTAGTGCCATAGTTTATGAGCTGGAAAAGTGAATGATTTAGCCTGGCCTGCTAGTGAATGCTCCATTCCTCAACACACAGACATTTATACTATGGCTCTGGAATTGCCGGAGTAATGTAACAGTGTAGTAATATTGTCTATTACGTCACTGCACTCAATTTGTATGACTAGGCTGAGTGCATCATGGACTGAAGACCGTATTCTGCTAGAGACATTGGGCTATTGGGAGTGTACAATGCTGCCACCAACAGGCACTGTGCTCAACTCTCTGAGAAATAATCAAATCTTGTACTGTGTGAGCCATTGTTTGAAAAGTTCAGAGTTTTAGTGATACCCTTCATTTTCTAACGTAAGTTATTAAAGATGAAAACTTTCGGGACCTAATGGCTAATTCAAGTTAGCCATTAAATGCTGTCATG
The DNA here is from genome assembly GCF_062004578.1 of Staurois parvus. NCBI lineage: Eukaryota > Metazoa > Chordata > Amphibia > Anura > Ranidae > Staurois > Staurois parvus. The sequence continues at coordinate 6,831,892 of NW_028317947.1, read as the reverse complement.
TAAACTCTAAAATGTTCACATTCTATGAAAAAAATTACATTTCTAAACAATTCTGAGTGTAAAACTTATCTTACTTTATTTTGAGTTGAAATATGGTAAAAACATTTCATGTTCATCAAAACAAAAAAGGTGCTCAAAATATTACAGTTCATTTTCATCAGGAAGTAGCCACAGCTGGAGTAAAAAAGACTGCCGGAACGCTGTGGAGCAGGACCCTCTGCGTGTAAGAAGAGGTGTTTCTGCAGATTTCCAACAGGAGCCATGCTAAATCAGTTCCAGAGCTTTCTGATTAGCAGGGACATGAACTTTTCAGATTGCAGAGCTATGCACTATGGGGGAGATTTACTAAAATAGGAAAGTGCAAAATCTGGTGCAGCTGTGCATGGTAGCCAATCAGCTTCTATCTTCAGCTTGTTCTGTTAAAGTGATACTAAACTCAGGATCCTGCATCCACTATATCTGGTCTCCCACAGTACACACAACATGGAAATGCAATTATTTTAGTAAATATAAACTGCTAAATACCTTTTCTCATCAGCAGTTAGATCAGTCTTGTGACTTCAGCAGAGCACTGGTTAAAGCTTATAGGGGGAGTTTTCTTTCTGCTCTAGAAGGATGTGAAAGGCCTGACCTCTGTCTGGACAGTGCTGATTGGCCCTGTGCTGATCACATGCACTCTCCCAAGAAAAAAAAAATGTCTCTAGCAATACACACCAAACTGAGCATGTGCATATGACTACGGATTCAGTTTGTTTCAGGTGGTCATTTCAACAAGAGGAGGGGCAGAAATGCACCCTCCCAAAGAAGAAAAAAAAAACCTCTCTAGCAGTACACACTAAACTGAGCATGTGCAGAGTGTCTCCTAGAGCTCTCTACTATCAGCAGATGGATTGGGGACAGTAGAAGAAGAGGAGGATCAGAGAAGACAGGATCAAACAGCCTTTTTATACAATGCAGAGGATTAACCCCTTAGGTTCCACAGTGAGTATAACAAGCATGCTTTACTGCATATACAGACTGATTTTACTGTTGTGAGTTTAGTAACACTTTAAGCTTTGACAAAAAAAAAAACCTGAAAGCTGATTGGTTTCTACTCAGAGCTGCACCAGATTTTGCACTCTAGATTTAGTAAATCAACCCCTATGTCTGACTCAGCAGGAGGTGGTCAGATGTCCTCAGAGAAACCACTGCTTTCTCAGTGGTGGAGCAAAGGTCTCTTTTTGCAGCATGTTGGCAGAGGACAGGCTTTTCTACTCAGGCTGTGGTTGCTTTCTAAAGAAAAAAAACTGTAAAACTTTCAAGACCTTTGATTTTGATATACCTGGAACATATTTAACAGATTTAAATTTAACGTTCATTTGAGCTTTAAAGCAGTTCATAGCTGGAAAGGGGTTACGGCTGATTGATAGATCGGTTAAGGCAAAATTGATACATTTTGGTCATGCAGAGAATAATGAAAAGGATTTTACCCACTACAGAATCTATTGAAATATATGTGCTACAGTGGATATAAAAAGCCTACACACCCCTGTTAAAATGTCCCTTTTAACGGGTGTAGACAATTTATATCCACTGTAAATATTTTTGCGTTCAGTGGAAATTGAAATAACAATGTGTGCAAATAAAATACTGCAGCAAAACATTGTGTACAAATAAAATAAAATAATCTTTTTTGAGAAGCAGCAGTCACACCAGTCTGAATACAAGAAAGAAAAAACTAACAATAGATAATAGTGTTGCATTATCCCTTTAAACCAATGCATAAAATATTTGTGTTAACTTGTGACTCAAAATCAATAGATCAATAGACAGTCCACTAAAAATGGCGAAGTACTGTTTAAAATTGCCAGCAAGCAAGATGGCGCCGATGCTCCTTGATGATGTCCCCTGTGACGAAATGTGTTGGGCATGAGCATAGACTCTGACATCATCATGCCCGCACAGAGGAATGTCGGCACTATCTTCCTTGCTGGCTATTATTTTACCTTTGTGAGTAGCTCTTTCTTATGGAATAAAATCGTTTTTTTATTCTTTCCTCTAATTTGAACCCAAGGATAAATACTTGATGACAGTGAAGACCTCAATATAGCCAAAAGGGACAGACCTCATCACAATTGCTCCATAGGACTGCAGAGGATGGGCCCAACAATAGATGATGGAGAATATACATGCTGAAGATGGACAGCACAGGATAGTAGAGTCCCAAAGGAGAGTGAAAGGGTAGTTGAGAGGAAGACGGAGGAGCCTAGATTTGTCTGCCCCAGAAAAGGAAGACTTTAAACAGGAGAATCCCTGAAGAAGGACAACTATATAGAGTGGAAGCCTGCTGCTATGCACACTTGACTGGTAATTTTATCTCCAAACTACAGAGCTCTGAGGACAATGAGTAGACCTGTTCCTATATGTGGTAGAAGCAAATGTTCAGCTGCCATGCACCCTCAAACATGTTCAATCCATTGTTTACTTTATCTCCTAGTCATATAGCTCTGGGGGGCAACCAAATTGCCAATACCAGGGAACGGGGGTCACCAGTTTATTACACGTGATTTCTGCTCTATTGTGAGTAAACAATTACATGTTAAGAGTGAGTCCCTTACACAACAGAGGTAATATATTTATTCTTTTACTGTAAATGATAAATACAGTTATGGACACTCTGTAACATTATGTGATATTTTCTATAAACAACGTAAATCTTGTTCCTTTCGCTCACTGACGCAGATGTACTAGTGACTATAATATTTTTTTCCCATCTTCCTTGCGATAAACCCCCTTTCTCGCCTTCTATTCCCATGGTGGCCCTATAACCTAGTTCTACTGCCAAACTCCTGAGTGCTAGCACGCGAGGAATGTAATGTTTGTGAATCAGTGCTGATTCAGCTGCCCTGTGTTACAGTTTTTATGTTTCCATCCAGGCTGAATGATTATGATTGACAGTAGAGATATAGAACAGTACAAGTCGGGCCCATTTGACATTGGTTGTAACAATATGACCTTCAGAACAAGGAAAATGTGGCTTTAAATATCAGTTCTTATAATATATTGTTGAATATTAAAGGCTCATTTTGGGCAAAAAGTGGTGTTTTTGAATCATCTGACCCTCGCAAGGTTCATTACATAGATATACAAACGCAATATCGCAGCAAGCCAGCGTGCTAGTGTATGAATTATGGCACTGACATAAATCACTGACAAAATTAGCCAAGAAAATGGGGAACAGTCTAATATATTTAACTTGGCCCATCTACTACCTACTCTTAATGATCATTTAAAGAGGAACTGAACTTAGGAAGCTGTGTACACCAAAAAGGCGGGCACAAGTCAAAGAATTAGTCATCAGTATTGCCTGGGTGCAAATCTGGCCCTGGTAACAACAAAATATATGAAAGAATTATGTAAAAAAAGGAAGCATTTGGATATTTTGTATTTTCCTGTTTGGTGCTGTAAGACGAAACGTATACAGTATATGCATTCCAATTTACATTTTGTATAATGTAGTGGTACGACTTGTAGTGAGAAAATGTAATTACTGCAGGCCCATTGGTGTCCTCACTGGCTGGATATCATGGCAGATTCTGGAGCCCCAGTGACTTGTCTGATGATGTACAAATGTTGTTCCACCAACTGTTCTTGGGAGAATGTCTCTCTATGGAAAGCCCTAGTTATCATGTGTAGCTGTTGATAGATATTGCACCAGTATTGGGTAGATCACCTGACTTGCATCAACATGGCCAGATGCAAAACACTTTTGTAAGAACTGATCACTTGTTATGATTGGAGGACATTTCTGCCATGATCTTTATCATTACTTTCTGGGGAAGCTTTATATACTTGCATCAAACGTAAGTGCCCCAACATTCTTTAACATCAAATTAGGGAATCTGAACAAAGTAATCACTTCCAATGGGGAATGAGATAGAGAAGGTTCCCAGAAGCCAAAGCTAATATTTGAGGTGTGTCAGGACTCGGTTAGAGTCAGGCTAAGGGTCAAGCCAGTAAGTTGGATACATTGCCATAGAGGGTAAGCCAAATGTCAATAGCAAAAAGGCAAAGAATTACTGATGGATTTTGGATCTGTGGGTCCTAATAAACAGTCAGGGAGGCGGAAATCAGAATGGTTAGGTCAGTAACAATCAGAATACTGAACTAGAGAAGTGGCAAAGTTTATTACTGAAAAGGCAATCACACTATGGAGGACCGTTTAAAACTGGCGGCCCTCCAGCTGTTGCAAAACTACAAGTCCCATCATACCTCTGCCTTTGGGAGTCATGCTTGTAACTGGCAATCTTGCAATGGCTCATGGGACTTGTAGTTTGGCAGCAACTGGAGGACCGCCAGTTTCAGACCCGTGGTTTAAAGACTGAACTGACCAATCTGAAAATTTTATTGTGCACCAGCCTGTATATGTTTTCTCACTCATGCAATTGCCAATATACCAATAAAGGTGCTAAATGCTAAACACATACCAAGCCACAAAAGAAGCAGGAGGCAGAAGGTGAGGGGCTGATGCAGAAGTAGCTTCAACTCCAGATACTGCCTATCAAACTGATTAGGTAGGCAGCCTTTGAAAATACTTTATCAATATCTCGATGAACACAAGAGCAATTTCCAAAATGTTGACAAAACTGAGTTTTATAGAACATTTGTTTAGCTCATTATATGAAAGTAAGGTTAATAATATAACTTAGATTACAAAATCTTCAGTTTTACTCAAATTAGTTGATACAAAAATGAATACATCCCGCAACAAAAATTACTCCATCTAGAAATTTGTATGACCTCTATTTGTAACAACAACACCAAGTCTTCTAGGCATGGAATTAACAAGTTGGTGACATATTGCAACATCTATCTTTTTCCATTCTTCAAGAACGACCTCTTTTAGAGCTTGGATGCTGGATGGAGAGTGATGCTCAACTTGTCTCTTCAGAATTCCCCATAGGTGCTCAGTTGGGTTCAGATCAGGAGACATACTTGTCCACTGAATCACTTCCACCCTGTTCTTCTTCTGAAATGCAACAGTGGCCTTAGATGTGTTTTGGATAATTTTCACTTTGGAAACGTGCACAATGACCAAGGGCACGGAGTGATAGTAGCATCTTCTATTTCAATATAGAGCATCTGTGCTTTCATGATACCATTAATGAATTGCATCTCCCCGACACCAGCAGCACTCATGCAGCCTCACAGAAGGACACTGCCACCACCATGTTTCACTGTAGGCACCATGCATTTTTCTTTGTACTCCTCACCTTTGTGACGCCATACAGTTTTGAAGCCATCAGTTCTAAAAACATTTATCTTGGTCTAATGACTCCAGAGTACAGAATCCCAGTAATCTTCTATTTCACCATGGGCCCTGGAAAATTCTAGGTGGCCTTTTTTGTGCATGGGCTTTAAGAGAGGCTTCCTTCGTGGACGACACCAATGCATGCATTCCTCCGCAGTGTATGCCATATTGTGTCACTGGAAACAATCACCCCAGTTTGGCTTTATACTTCTTAGCTAACTCCAGTGAACTTGCATGGTGATTTTCTTCAACCCTTCTCATCAGAAGATGCTCCTGTCAAGGTGTTAACTTCCATGGATAGTCTAGATGTCTCTGTGGGATGGTTGCAGTTCCATCTTTGTTAAATTTTTGTATCACTTTTGCTACAGCATTCTGACTGATAAGTAAAGCTTTGCTGAGCTTCTTGTAGCCTTCACCTTTCTTGTGTAAAGAAATGATTTTCTTTCTCAGGCCTTGTTCTTTGCTAAGTAATGCTCTTGTACAATCAACTGTCTGCTGAACACCTGTTTAATGAATAATTAGACTCATCTCTATATGAATTCTTGTTAATTAGGATTTTGTTGTCTAAAGTTTAGCTTTGCTCCTAAGACTTTCATTGGGCTGTATTAATTTTTGACTGTATTTGTTCGGAAAAATACTTTTGTGTGTGTGCAAATTAACAAATCTTGTTTGCAATCAATGGCCCACATTTGTGGGAGTATTTTGTAGTATAGTGTCCCATAGAAAATGTTGATTCTGAAAGGAAAGTAAAGGTTTTCTGACAAATCTGTTGGGGTGTACTCATTTATGCTGAGCACTGTATTCCTAGGTATATATAGTATTTAATAAAGATACCTCCAGATGAATGTTGAAGCACAGTCCAATGGCAGGGGCCCCTGAGGATGATCACAATGATCTTGGTGTCAGAAACCTGAAGACAGGATCAATGATGATAGGGAGATCCTCCATCAACTGTCCAACCAGCCTGGAGTGTAGATTCTCTCCAACTGAATCCATGGTGTGGCACTGGAACCATAGCTCCCAACTGTCCCTCATTTGGAACAAAGTCCCTCTGTCCCTCCTAACGCCTCATTTGTCCTTCATTGTGGTCTGATTTCTACAATTGTATATAAAATGCACTATTTATCTATCATAAAGTGTTTTGCAGTGCTAAACCTTTCATCCAATTTTTAAATTGCTACATCTGTACATTTGAAAAGCCGGTATAAAAGAATAGTAGTGGTAAAAAAAGCACTTGTGGGTTTAACTAATCATCTTTTTGTATTATTCTCCTTTAAGGGGACGTGGCATGGGGTGTGTCCTACGCTTACATACTTTTGTTAGTAGGTTATTAGTTGCTAGTAGTCATTCCAATCTCAGAAAGTTGGGAGGTATGCTGGAACTCATGATCAGCATATCTACTCTGTGCTTTAGTCCCTTCATAGTAGCTTCTAATCTGACATGACCTCTAATTACCAGAAGTGGCAGTCGGATGTCTAACCTAGCTATAAAGTTCCAGACCAGAAGGGACAGGGTTAATTAAAATAACAGATGCTACATATAAACTGTATTGCAATAAACAGGTTCAGCTACTAATATACTGGAAGGTGACCACTACTTAGGTACACACATACTGTACCTAGCTATCTGGCACTGTGCATGTGAGATAATAGCAATAGGACAGACATAAATCTGTCACAAGGATTCAGATCAAGACATTATAGATAGCTACAGTTAAACAGCCAGAACACAGGAACCTATATTACCATCTGGTATGGTTAGCAACACCGCTGCCATGGGTACATGTGGTCTCAAGACCCCTCTTTCTCCCTTCACTTACTCTTTCAGGGTTTTTACCCAACAACCCAGAGACAGGAAGTGACATACACTCTGTGGTAATTATCAATCAAAAGCTATTTAAAAATTCAGACAGTAGGGGGCAGCAGATCCCTACATTTGCTTTGCCCATGGTATACAAAGTAAGAGGAAAAAGCAACATTCACTTAGTGGATAAAGGCCCTCCTGAACTGTAAAAATTGATGCTCTTACACCAGGCTGAAGTGTCTTCTCACAAGTACAGAACCTATCCCTCATCCTAAGAGTTGCAGGGCGTGATGTCATCATTCTTCCAACGGGATAACTTGGGAAACAATGAAAATCCCAAAGCTTGGAGAAGACACTTCAGTCCAATTTAAGAACGTCTTGGAGACTTGGGATCCTCATCATTCCCAAGACTTTGCAGAAAGGAGGACATACTTACCTAACCCTTGTCTTAGGAGTTGCAGGGTTTGATATCATTATTGTTCTGACGTGATTCCTGGAGAAACAATAAATACCCCAAAGCTCTTCAGCGCAGCGTAAAAACATCTTATGATACTTGGGATGCTCACTGTTCCCAAGATGCCGCTGAAAGTATTGTGATGCTACTCTTACCTAGGCACGATGGGTGGAAGATGGGGCATATTAAATGTTTTTCTTTACAGGCATATCTTTGATCTTATGGTGCATTTATGGTCAAATTTGTTGACCCTAATCTAATACACATTTCAGCTTTTGCCCCAAGAAATTCCTTGTACTTTTGGGAATTGTGGAACCCTTAACACTTTGTACTTAGTCCTGGGTACCTAAGTGGCCAATCCTCAGGTCTGAGCACTGATACGTGATGGCAGGGTGAGTGCCAACCTGTGCTGAGCAACAAATTATCCAGGAATCTTAGATGGCCAAGGAACAGATCAAAACAGCGAGGAAGTGAGTGGCAGTTGACAGGTTATACCTATTATCATGGTAAAATACAGGTTCACATCAACTGAGGGGGGAAGGGGGCCTATCAAGAGAATGATTCACTCCCTCTTGAATGTGCAAAGTTACAGATTCACTTTAAACAAACCCTTTCTTAAGTAAAGAGAATGCAACCAGTAGCAAACAAGCCAAAAACTTCAAAACGTGAATCATCTCATTTATCCAACTTACTGCACGTTTAGTTTGTGCATATGACTAAGTTCCTAATATCAGCCTTACATATAAATCATGGAATTTTCATCCCTTCAATAGACCTTCCTGTGAGCTCAGCAGGCTGTAGTCCCCACCTGCAATTCTGTTCTTTTCTATCATCTTTCAAGTGATTGTAAAATAGAATGACAACTTCCTGTGAATTGCTTAAGAAGTCATCTGTTAGGCAAAATTAACTCTATATTCAGACAGATCCCTCCACTGTGTTCTTTGATGTCACTCTTGGGGGAAATTCCCACAATCAGCGGATTTACAGTGGAATGTGCAGGGATTGGAGATTCACATTTATTTGTGCATTTGGCTGTGACGTACACACCTTCTTTTATTTTCTTGGCTCCAGTAACCACTCCTTGCTTCTGAAGAGGTTCAGATTTTATATAGGATACAATTACAACGGTTATACTTCAGGTAAAAATCTAAAAACAGAAAAAAGACCAAGTGGTCAATCGAGTCTGCCCCCCCCCCCCCTTGTTTTGTAAATGTTTTAGTTTTTTTGTTTTTTGTTAACAATTTTATCTGAGTATAGATCTAAGTTTATTCCAAGCATGTCTGAATCCACTTAGTGTTGGATGATTCACTACCCTTGTGGGAAGTCTATTCCAAGCATCAACTACTGTTTAGGTAAAATAATACTTTCTTAGATTTTTTTTTTAACTTTCCTCCAGTTAGTCTGAGGTAATATCCTCGTGTTCTTGATCTTGGCTTCATATTGAAAATACAGCCCTCCTGAACCTCATTTACTGTTTTATGTATTTAAAGGTTTTAATAATATCTCTCTTTCCTTTCTTTCCTCCAAACTATACATCTTAAGTTCCTGAAGTCACTCTTGATATTTTTTTATCCCTTAGACCTTTCGCCATTTTTTCGTAAGCTGTCTCTGGGCTCGTTCTCTTTTATCTTTTTGCAATTAAGGTCTACAGAACTGCACACAGTATTCTAAATTAGGTCCAATTAAAGATCTATACAGGGGAATCAGGACCTCCTTTCTCCTACTGGTGACCCCTCCGGTGATGTATCCTAGAATTCTATTCACTTTTCCCACTGCCTGCCCACACTGCTTGCTTTTTTTTTGCAATCATCTGAAATAAATACCCCAAATTATTTTTCCTCTGTCATTTTTTTCCTCTCCTGACCAATTCTGTACTCTGATCAGGGATTCCTTTTCGCTAGGTGCATTATTTTACATTAGAAACATTGAACTGTAGTTTCCAGTGCCGTAACCAACCTTATAGCAATGCCAAATCCTGATTCATGTTACAGACACCTCCAGGGATATCAACTCTATTGCACACCTTTGTTTCATCAGAAAAAAATTAATATCCAACCCAACAACCCTTTAGTTCTAATTGCTTACATATAGATTAAATGAGGGCTTGAAAAAGCAGCTCGCCAAATGCGAGGAGAAATTCCTTTGGGGCGAGCGGCTGCGAGCGGTGAGCACAGATGAAGCATGGAGCGACTGCACCTGCGCTCCAAACCTCATTGTGAAGCCGACTTCCGGTTTACAACTTCCGGTTTCCGACTTCTGCGGCACCACCGCCGATGGGACGGGTGCAGGAGAGGTCCGCTCTCCTCCACTGAGAGAAGACACCCTCTCCACCGCCGCGGGGGACTCGAGGGGACAGTAAGTACTGTATACAACATGTCCTATCACTATAATGGAGTATAGGGGAGCTGGGATATACATACTGTATACATGTCATATCACTATAATGGTGTACAGGGGAGCTGGGATATACATACTGTATACATGTCATATCACTATAATGGAGTACAGAGGAGCTGGGATATACATTACTGTATACATGTCGTATCACTATAATGGAGTACAGGGGAGCTGGGATATACATACTGTATACATGTCATATCACTATAATGGTGTACAGGGGAGGGGGATATACATACTGTATACATGTCATATCACTATAATGGAGTACAGGGGAGCTGGGATATATATACTGTATACATGTCATATCACTATAATGGAGTACAGGGGAGCTGGGATATACATACTGTATACATGTCATATCACTATAAAGGAGTACAGGGGAGCTGGGATATACATTACGGTATACATGTCATATCACTATAATGGAGTACAGGGGAGGGGGATATACATTACTGTATACATGTCATATCACTATAATGGAGCACAGGGGAGCTGGGATATATATTACTGTATACCTGTCATATCACTATAATGGAGTACAGGGGAGGGGGGATATACATTACTGTATACATGTCATATCATTATAATGGAGTACAGGGGAGCTGGGATATACATTACTGTATACATGTCATATCACTATAATGGAGTACAGGGGAGGGGGGATATACATTACTGTATACATGTCATATCACTATAATGAAGTACAGGGGAGCTGGGATATACATTACTGTGTACAGTTTTATATTTTGGACCATTTATTCTAAAGAAAAATGTAATTTCATAAGCTTTAAGGGGGCGTGGTTGGGGACGGGGCAGGGGTGGGGTTTCGGGGCAAAGTGGGTTTGGGTGGGGCAACTGGTGGAGAGTAAGTTTTGTGACCGGCTAGTAGGTCTGGACTCGACATTTTAACCCCTGGATTAAATACAATAGGACCTAGTACAGAGTCTTGTGATACACCCCCAGTGACTGGTGTCTGTTCCGTATGAACCTCATTTACAGCCACGCTCTGATATCTATCCTTTAGCCAACTGCATATCCACTGAAGCACCCAAGGGTTAGGTCCAAGCTTGTAAAATTATTTAGTTAGATCATTATGTGGAACTGTATCAAATGCTTTGTTAAAATCAAGATAGGCTGTGTCCACAGCACCAGGCTGTGTAGTTGTAAAGGCTCAAGGTTTTTCACCTTCATGCATTCTATGCATGAAGGTAAAAAAACGTCTGTGTGCAGCATTCCCCCCAGCCCCCCCCTAATACTCACCTAAGCCCCTTCTCTATCCAGCGATGTGCACTGGAGTCTCGGCTATCACGGGACTCTCACTTGTCATTGGCTGAGACAGAAGCGGGAGCCCTTGGCTCCCACAGCTGTCAATCACAGCATGTGAGCCAATGAGAAGTGAGGGGACGAGTCCAAGCCACAACTCCGTGTGTGAATGGACACACGGAGCCACAGGTGCCCAAATTGCAAGCTGCTTGCTGTGGGGGCAACCAACAGGAGGGAGGGGCCAGCAGAGCATATGGGGGATCTGAGAAGAGGAGGATCCAGGCTGTGAAAAACCACTGCACACAGCAGGTAAGTATAGACATGTTTGTTATTTTTTCTTAAAAAAAATCAAGCCTTTAGAATCACTTTAACCAAACTAGCTCCTCTGCTACTCTTGTCTCCAGAAATCTTGAAAATGAACCGCATTATTAGAACCAATATGATCCCCCAACTTGTTATTGTTAGTATAATTTTTTTGTACTAGAAGACTGGAAGACTGAACAGAAGTAATTGTTCAAAGGGTTTGCTACATCCAGGTCTCCTTCAACATAAATGTTTGGTCCAGTTTTAATTTTTGTGATCCCATTGCTTTCCCTTCCATCGCTGATGTACCTAAAAAAGTGTGTGTCTCCTTTTTCAATAGATTTAGCCATATCCTCCTCTTTCTGTTCTTTGGCAGCATTAGTAATGTGTTTGACCTCCTTTTGTCTATTTGTATACACTTCTCTATCAGCTACACTTTCTATTTCCTTCAATCTCCTATATGTTGATTTTTTCTTCTTTTTTTTTCTAAAATCCAGCTCCCCTGTGCACCAAAATGCCATTAATCTACCTCTGCAGATGTGAACGGCACTTGACAACTGAGTGTCTCCATCTACTCCCTCCTATGTAATTGTATAGTGATGGCCATATACTATGCAATCTGATTGTACAATTTCTTTTACCGGAACTATAGAATAGGAGGACCCACCTGAACCATCCATTGAATTTGTATCAAATCAGGTCCACTCTTGCACTACATAGCTGATGAAAGATCTAAAGTACAATATGAAAGATCTTATTGTACAATAAGATTGTAATAAGTATGGTCACCTTAAAGCGGTATTCTGGCCCTTGACCCCCCAAAAAATTGAAAGTCAGCAGCTACAAATACTGTTGATGACTTTTAATATTAAGGCACTTATCTGTCCAGGGATCCAGCAGTGTCCTCACCCTGAGTTGATTCTTCAATCGGCTGTCGGGTGCTGGCGCCGCCATCTTGACAAAGGAAAACCGGCAGTAAAGCCTTGCAGCTTTGTGAATGGGCTGCAGTCCTCTGGGACCTGTGAAGCATCCCAGAGGGCTGCACAGGGGGTGGGGTTAGGTGGGTGGATAACAAACTTTATGCTCAGTGAAGGTGCCAAATGTGGCAGCGGAGGGAGGGGAGGAGACAGATAAGCGGAGCTTTAATTTTTGGTTAGAACTCTGTTTTAAGTAGGTAGTGGTATAGTAATGAGGGATGTGTGGTCCAGACTGGTAATATGTGCCCTATCACACCCTTTTTTGTGATGCAAAAACACAGAGAATGATGGGAGCTTACCTACAGGAAGTGATGCAAGCTGAAAGAATGTGTTAAAACTCAGACAGAATCATGAAAGATAAGATAAGAGATAAGAACTTTGGGATTGCTGGGCCAGAAATTATATCACAAAAGGATTCTATTTATTATGAAAAGTGAATTTCTGTCTGAAAAGGTGAACTTGGCATTTCACAGTGCTTACTGCTTACTGACTGCTGTCGTTTTACTCCAACTTTTTAATTCATTTCATAAAAATTCCCCCATTTAAAGTGTTACTAAACCCAGGACCCTGCATTCACTACATCTGGTCTCCCACAGTACACACAACATGGAAGTGCAATTATTTTAGTAAATATAAACTGCTAAATACCTTTTCTCATTAGCAGTTAGAGCAGTCTTGTGACTTCTATCAGTGTTCAGCAGAGCACTGGTTACAGCTTGTAGGAGTTTTCTTTCTGCTCTAGGAGGATGCAGGACCTGCAGGACAGTGCTGATTGGGCCTGTGCTGATCACATGCACTCTCCCAAGATAAAAAAAAAAAATCTGCGTTTTTACACAATGCAGGAATTAACTCCTTAGGTTCCATAGTGAATATAACAAGCTTCTTCTTTTAATATCAAACCAAGGACATTGGTGTTCACTAGAAGCAGGGGCGGACTGACCATTTGCAAACTCAGGCACTGCCCGAGGGCCCGGGGTCAGTAGGGGGCCCCATGAGATGCCCCTGGTACCTTTTTTGTAGGCTTTTTTAAGTTTGGGCAAGGACACAGGGGCCCCATGATCCTCTATTGCCCAGGGGGCCCCATGAGTTGTCAGTCCGCCCCTGACTAGAACCCAAATTTTCTCCCACATCAGCATCAGACAATCAATCCTCATGTGAGAGTAGTAGGTCTAGAATATGATCACCTCGGGTCAGGCGTTTTACTGTTTCAGAGAAACCTTATTCATTGTCTCCATTACATCTCTGCTCCTGCTTGTAATAGCAGTTTGAGAATTTAAGTTAATATTAGAGACAGAGACAACAAAAAAACCTGTGAGGTGCACATGGTTAATACCAGGAGCATATGCGTTCTGGTACATTGGTGAGAGACAAAGGCTCATACACTGAACAAATTAACTCTCGAGACTTTCTAAACCAAGGGCCAGTTCACTATCCTTCAGACTTCCAGGGGGCTGAACTGTGGCCAGTGGGAGGAATAGTGCCCCAGCATTGGTATTAGTAGGAGAAATAGCACCCATCATTGGTATTAGTGGGAGGAATAGTGCCCAATCATTGGTATCAGTGGGAGGAATAGTGTCGCAATGTTGGTGTCAGTGGGAGCAATAGTATTCCATTCATCATTGATGTCAGTGGGAGGAATAGTGCCCTTGTTGTCAGTAGGAGATATAGTGCCCCATCATTGGTGTCCTTGGGAGGAATAATGACCCATTTTTGGTGTCAGTGTGAGGAATAATGGCCCATTGTTAGTGTCAGTGTGAGGAATAATGGTCCTTTGTTGATGTCAGTTGCAGAAATTATGCCCCACCATTGGTGTCAGTAGAGAGAATAGTGCCTTTTATCGGAGGGAAGAATAGGCAGGATAAAGATAACCAATGGGCCACATCTGGCCTCCGGGCTGCAGTTTGGAGACCTATGTTGGTAGTGGCTCTGAGGAAGAGGCATAGCCTCGAACATGTCAGCCGTTTGGAGGTCTATAGTCCCTGACAAGACACCTTCCAGGGAGATTGGACCTTGCTGTATTTCTCATGATGTGCCTTTGGCTTTTATTCCTTCGTGAGTATATCACAATTTATATAATAAGCCAATTTTTAAAGGTAATGCACTAGGCCTGTGCGCCCTCTCTTTTTTTCTTTCTTTGCATGCAGTTTGGAGACCCCTGGTTTACAGAATTGAACAGAGCACCTGAAATGGATGAACTTGTACTTATGACACAAGATAGGTTAGCTAAATACACTACAATTTGGGTTTTTTGTTCCCACTGCAAAACATCCTCTGATTACACAAACACTATGACCCCTGTTACACTACTGACACTAGCTTAAATGCATTAAGGGTTAACATCTATATAGCCTTCCACTGTAGAAAATTACCAAATGAAATGACCCTATACAGCCCAGGCAGGTTTGGTGACCATTAACTGTTATTACTCAATACTTGGGGAGGCTACCTACCTCCTTGACTAACCCTACACCCATACCTTCTTCCCAACCTATTTTTCTTCTCCACTTCTTTCCATATCTTCTTTCCTATCTCCTTTACCAGTAAGATCCACTCACTTCCCTCTCCTTGCCCTTTCTCTGCTTTTTTCTCTGGAGTGTCTTTGGACCCTTAAAGACTGTGTGCTGACCAACTGAGGAGTGCATACCCCCTTTGATGTTAGTTGTGTATTATTTGTATAAATGTTCCTGACACTATCTACTACATAGAGTATATTGTAATTTCATGGAAAAAAAAATATATGGAAAAATAACCTGAGAGGGGTGTTAATACTTTATTGCTTTGGTTGGGGGCTCCGCTTTAAGCTGAAAAGACATTATAAGATAATCTTCTAACCATGTCATCTCTTGCATTGTATACCCCTTATGCATCAGAGCAATTTTTACATTTCTGATATGGGCCTACTGATTTGACAATAATTTTGTTATTACTTTTATGATACTGAAGTAAAATGTATTCAATTTTGAGAGGAAGGGAGACAGACAAGACCTTTTTGGCAATATGGTCTTTCAAAAATTATTCTCTTTTCCATGCAATCTACAAGCAAAAAATAATAAGTAAGGAAACGTTTTTTCTACTTTGAATGGGGATAATTTTAAAACAAGTTTTAGTGTAAATAACACATTTTATTAGCATTTTTTATTTTATAACTAATTTCAATTATAAGGACACTAAAACTACCAAACCATGACAAAGGTATTTACAAATGAACTAAAGACTTACAAAACATATAATGTGACACTAAACAAGCAATATGAATAAAAACAATAATAAACCTAATTACTATAAATGAAAATAAACATAAAAAATATCTATAAAACATAGGTAAAAACTCAAACTGAAATTTTTATGTTTCCAGTGGGAAGAGTGAGTTTGATTAGACCCAAAAGTTGGATATTTGTGAAACAAATGGGGATAGAAGGCTTTGGATACATATAGCAGCTGCCCACAGTTCAGTCTGTCAAATGAAGTCAGGATGCTTACTGCTTGCTATGGGCAGTTACTTCAGTCATATGTAAGCCTGAAAACAAATTTTATAAAAAAAAATATTGCAGCTTACCAGTCCTTATACAGTATGAGGTAGCTGCATCAGACCCCTAAACTCCGCCTGTGGTCCGCTTGCTCAGCAGGGGATCTGTCTGATGATCCCCACTGAGCAGGCGGATGACAGTTTGTGTCCGCTCCAATTATGCAGAGCAGACACGGACACAGCCTGCTTTCCTCTATGGGCAGTCTGATGTAAATGGACCACGTGTCCGTTTACACCCGACTGCCATCCGATTTGATCCACTGGGCGGAAGGGGAATCCATCTGTTTGATGGATTCTGTTTGATGGATTTGATCCATCCATCCATCTGTTCTAGCAAATTAGATCAAATTGGATGTAGGCCGGTGTAAATGGACACATGCCTGCAACTCCATAGAAGAGAATGGAGGTTGCGATCGGGTCCGCCTGAAAAACGGACAGGTGGACCTGATTGGAACGTTCGCATGAAATGGGCCTTAGGTTTAATTTTAATGCTTATTCTCATTAATTTATACCTTGTAATCCTGTGAATAACACACTTCCACAGGAAGTGACACAGGACCTCTGAATGTGGGATGGACGGATGATTGATAGCTCCGCCCCCTCCATTCACATCTCCTGTGTCATTCACAGAAGCTGTAGTACGGTTTCTATGAATGGTGGATCTGACAGGAAACGGTGGATAAGTCGGGCACTGAGAACTCCTGACAGCTCCTTAGCTATATTAAACCCCTGCCACTTCGGAAGATTACAGAGGTGGTGGTGGGGGAGTAGGACAATGGAAGATTTCTACCTAAAGGAGAAGAAGCAACACAAGGGACCCATCATACTAACTGTAATTATGTCCCTTGTGCTGATTTTTATGTTTTTATTCATTGTTAAACTTAGGCTTTAAGTATTTAAGCTTTTGTGTAATCCAGTGGTTGCCACAGTACACATATCCAAGAAAAAAATAGGTCAGAGCGCTCAGTAAACCATAAGATATGTATAATCCAAAAGATAAGGTGGCCACTCAGTGATAACGTTTATTCTGACATTTCGGTAAGGGCCTCAACCACATCCTTAGATTCTGATTAAGATGAACTTGTGTCATGTCAAAATCTCAAAATAAACTTTATTACTGAGGGTTCATCTTTCAAGCCCCATGAGTAGCACCTTATCGTTTGGAAAGTTATGCTGGCCATACATGAATAATTTTACTAACAGGTTCCTCCATCCACACAAATGAGATAGATGGAGGAATTCCCCCATATTGCCACACCTGCCACGACATTGTATTTTAACGGTGGCACCCACCACTGTCAGAATACATTGATTCAGCTTCAGCAGCTCATGGTCGAAAAATGTTCTGACATGTCTCCTTGATTTAGTTGGCTTTTCAGGGGAGACCACAGACTAATGAAAAACTGTCGCCAGATTACAATAATCAGTGCTGCCAGCTGTGCTGCGCTGATCGTGCAGAAATTTTCGGTAGATCGACTTCTGTACAGCCAGCCTGCCCATACATGGATCAAAATTCAGCTGGTCCCTTCTGAACCAGCATAATTTCTATCCATGTATCCATGGCATTTTCTTTGCTTTACTAATTCACTAAAGCTGGAGCCCACGAACTTGAATCTTTAAGCCGTCCATACATAGATCAAAATTTGGCTGGTCCCTTCTGAACCAGCAGAATTTCTATCCATGTATCCATGCTTAAAGGTTCAAGTTTGTGGGCTCCAGCTTTAGTGAATTTGTAAAGCAAAGATCATGATGAGATTCCTCACACCTCTCAAAATGAAAGTGAGACAGTAGTTCCCATATTCCTTTTCTAATCGCTTTCATTTTACACAACTCAAAAGAAAGCCAAAAACAGATAACAATTTATAAAATTGATAGCAAAGATATCCTAAAAGAAATAAGGTTGGTTCAGTTTGAGAACAAAAGAAGAATCTTGACAGGTTGTTATGGGTAAGATTCACATATAAATTAGACTTACACTGTGTCTTCATCAAATGTTAGGTTTATGGATAGGCTCAGCAGTCGATGAACTGCAGAGACAAACTGTAAACAAATTTAATTTCAGTGGAAAAGTCTAGCATTCAGACTCATGACGCCAACCTATTAGAGATCTGATCCAACTATTCCCGGCCAGCGTGCAGCTGGATCAAGCTCTGGGCAGTGATAACTTGGCTGCAATGTAGGTTAACTCTCAAACCAGGGCTGTCCAGCTCCAAACTTAAAGCAGAAACAACAAAACACCAAAACCAGGTGTTCTGGTGGTGGATTTTATTTAGCCACTTCATGCATCCCAGTCTTCTACCACTGCCATGTCACTTTGACAACCAGGTCCCCATCTCTACCCCAGGAGCACAAGCATGCTAGCCACACGGGGATCGAACTTTGCAATGGATGATGAAATCTACTGATTCAGCAGGAAATGGTCAAACAGTATGGATGATTTCTCCATAAAAGTGCATGACTAATTGCTGCTGGGCAAAAGAAAACTGCTCTGTGCTTATGTACTGTAAGTATCTGAAAATTCAGATGGAATTGCGGTCACATTTGCTTGTGTTCTCAACGAAACTGCTAACCCATCAAATGGCTGGTGTCATAACTGATCACATGTGCAGCATCATGGCAGTTGCAGATCACGGCAGATAGCAGCTTCCTTGGCTGAAAAGGATAGGAGGGTTTAGTTCCGCTTTAAAGTATTGTAGTGAAGTGACTGGCCTCAGATGATACACAGAGATGAAACAAATCCTCCTAAATAAGGTGTACCTATTTATCTGCATATTCTCTTCTCTACATCTGTTCAAAGTCAAAGCTTTCCTGAGCTGTCAGAGAAAGGGGGACAGAGAGCTGAAATTACACTCTGCAGAGCTTAGTGAGGAGAACTCTAAGAGATGATTGGAGGGCAGAGACAACCCCCCCCCCCCCACACACACACAAACAGCTCAAAGAAGCAGAGCTTGTCAATCTCCGGAAGGTCTCTCCCCTGTCACCATTTTTCTCTTGGTGTCAGGAACACTTGTCATAAGTGATTCATACTTATAGCAGAGGAACAAAGCAGCAGACAGAAATGACACTTAGTGCCCTTAATTAAGACACACTATAGAGCAGTGGTTCTCAACCTTCCTAATGCCGCGACCCTTTAACACCGTTCTTTATGTTGTGGTAACCCCCAACCATAAAATTATTTACCCAGTAATTATAATTCATGAAGTGTCGTTTTTACCTCCAATACTGCTTCTTTCAACACAGTAGCTGCTTTTAACAGAGTAGTTGCTTTCTACACAGTAGCTGCTCTTTACACATCGGAAATATGTGTTTTCCGATGGTCTTAGGCGACCCCTGTGAAAAGGTTGTTCGACCCCCAAAGGGGTCACGACCCACAGGTTGAGAACCACTGCTATATAGGGATATGCTTTGTTCATATTTCATGTCTGAGGTTTACAACCACTTTAAGTACACCTTGTATCTTTTAACAAAGTTCAAACTTCTATTCAAACAGCATAATGATTGTAAAACACAATGTTTTTTAGGCTAAGTTAATGGGGCTGATCTCACATTAGTTTGATGAAGGGCTCCTCTAAGGGCTTGTTAGTGTATGAGATAGCTTGCACATTAAGAGTTTGCCCTTGCATGCAACTTGTAAATTGTGATGTGCTACACCACTTCTTGCTGAGCTGCATTGTAACCACTTGCCCTCCAGAGGATTTACCCCCCTTCCTGACCAGGCCATTTTTGGTGATACTGTGTTACTTTAGCTGACAATTGCGTGGTCATGCAACACAGTACATAAATTAAATTTATGTATTTTCTTCCCAAAAATAGA
Source organism: Staurois parvus (assembly GCF_062004578.1). Classification (NCBI taxonomy): domain Eukaryota; kingdom Metazoa; phylum Chordata; class Amphibia; order Anura; family Ranidae; genus Staurois; species Staurois parvus. The sequence continues at coordinate 6,812,062 of NW_028317947.1, read as the reverse complement.
GCTTTCTTCTGGTGGTATTTGATCGCCTCTGCGGTTTTTATTTTTGGTGCTATAAACAAAACAACCCCAACAATTTTGAGAAAAAAATATTTTTTACTTTTTGCTATAAAACATATCCAGTAAAAAAATTCAAAAAATCAAATTTCGGCATAAATTTAGGCCAAAATGTATTCTGCTACATGTCTGCAAAAAAAATCCCAATACGTGTAAATTAATTAGTTTGCATGAAAGTTATAGCGTTTACAAATGGCGGTATATATACTGGAAATTTTTTTTTCTACTAGTAATGGAGACGATCATCGACTTATAGCGAGACTGCGGAACTGCGGAGGGGATTCTGACACTGGGGGAGAACTGACTAACTGACACTCACATCCCAATGACACTAATACAGTGATCAGTACTAATAAAAAGCACTGACACTGTACTAATGACACCGGGCAGGAAGGGGTTAACATCTGGGGAGATCAAAGGGTTAACTGTGTGCTGTATGTGTTTTACTAGGGAAACATGCTGCTGTGTATTTCTCTGCTATGCAGAGAAATACACAGCAGCATGTTATTGCTGGCAGGAGAGAGACCTGTGTTGTTTACACACAGGTCACTCCCCTGTCAGTGTTACTCTGCAATTGCTGGGTGCCGGCGGGGAATCTCCAGCCGGGACCCGGTGATTGACATCTGTAGCCACCAATGGCAGCGCAGGTAGGGTGACATGCGCACGCGTCCCCTACATGGAAATGCAAATCATGTATATATACGTGATTTTGCGCAGCCATGCCACCCTGTAGCAGTACATCTGCTATAGGGCAGAGGGGAAGCGGTTAACACTTGTTGCAGTGTGGTTTTTATTAAATACCTTTTTTCCTTTTCTTTTAACTTCATGCTTTTACTCTGCTTTACAGTGAATTGCAACAACTTACAACAAATTGGAGCATGCTGCATTGCACATTAGTGTGAACTGAAGCCATAACACATGAGGCTATTTGCTTTCTCGTTTCATTTGGGCTGGGTTTGCTAATGTGTCACTGATGTGATCATTATAATTTCTGAATAGAAGTGTGGACTTTGTTAAAAGATCCAATGCGTGCTGATGTTATAGTTTTACCCATATCCATAGCATTCCAATAGATAGTTTCTACATCACCCTACCTTTGAAAGTCGATGTTCTAACCTGCTCTTTCATAAAAGGACAACTTAACCTTTTCCATCCACTCCCTTGAATGTTACCCATCCAATAGCCCTAATATTTACCTTCAGCCTCATCATGCAAAATTTTCTGTGTGACTCTGTCCAATGCCATACAGTCGTTAGAAAGAAAAACTTTGGCTTGCTCTACTTATTTTCTTCAAGGTTAAAGTTGTCCTACAGACATTGGAAGATAGCCTCAACAAGATTTTGAGGGATTAATGTGCAGGTAAGTTCAACAATGAAGAATAGCCTAAACAAGCTTTTGAGGGTTTAATAAGCAGGTAAGTTCAACAATGAAGAACATTTCAGTAGAGGATGTAAATATGGGAACAGGCTGCGACTATTCTGCTCAGGTAGGTGAGCAATGGTGGGGTGGGGTGGGGTAGTTTGGGATAGAAGAGTTAAGGAGGGTAAATTAGTGTATTTCAATGGAAAAAATGTACGCTTGAGCTCACTGGAGGGAGATGACTCTAGGACCTAAAATGTAAGAGGTCATCTGAAATTCACAGTTACTGCTTCTGACAGTGTATAGAAGCACTTGATAACCCTTATGGTTATCACTTGTTAAGGCAGCACTGAATGGTCCAATTTTACCATCAGATTTGGGAAAGTTGTGGTTTTAGACATTGTCGTACTTTAAGTCTGCGCGTGGATCATGGTAGGGATATTAAGGACAGGGCTGGAATTTGTTGGTTTAGATAAATACTAATAGGAAGTAATTAGAACTTGTGCTACACTTTTGTTCCTTAAAAATTAATGTACGCAAAGACATTGCAACTTCTGGTAAAGTACAAGTGATCCTCTTGTCATGCTGTGAGCTATTCCTACGAATGAAAGCAGATATGCAAAATCGAAGGTGAATCACACTTCATGTTAGTGCTAGTACTTTCTGGCTTAAAATAACTTTTCACTGTTATTAATTGGTCTGTTGGCTGCTCTAGGAGGATTTCAGGAAATATGAAGTGTGGTATGGGTGTGTTTTTCTCCAGAAATAAGGCAGGTAGAGGTGGAAATCCTATATTTCCTAAAATATAAGGGTGGATTCAGGTCTTTCCATGTGTTGTAACTAGAGATGAGCGAATCGAACTAGGCGAACCGGAATTCGAGTCGAATTTCAGGAAATATTCGATTCGTGTCGAAACCGAAATTTTGCCTACTTCGGGTGCGCGAATCGAACATTTCCCGATCAGCCGGCAAAAGTGTCCCTGCAGTGAGCTCCGCTATTTCTGACAGTTCTCTGACAGAAGGAACACATGTTTAGCGGTTGAAACATTGTATCTATTAGTTTACATTTAGGATACAGATGTTTCAACCACTGTACATGTGAAGAAGTTGTGAGAGAACTGTCAGAAATAGAGGAACTCTGCACATACACTTTTTGCCGGCTTGGAATTATTCTTCTTTTCATCCTACTTCTTCTTCTTCTTCATCCTCAGAAGAAGAGGATGAGGATGAGGATGAAGAAGAAGAAGAAGAAGAAGAAGAAGAAGAAGTAGGATGAAAAGAAGAATAATTCCAAGCCGGCAAAAAGTGTATGTGCAGAGTTCCTCTATTTCTGACAGTTCTCTCACAGCTTCTTCACATGTACAGCGGTTGAAACATCTGTATCCTAAATGGAAACTAATAGATACAATTTGTATCTATTAGTTTCCATTTAGGATACAGATATTTCAACCGCTGTACATGTGAAGAAGCTGTGAGAGAACTGTCAGAAATAGAGGAACTCTGCACATACACTTTTTGCCGGCTTGGAATTATTCTTCTTTTCATTCTTCTTCTTCTTCCTCATCCTCATCCTCATCCTCTTCTTCTGAGGATGAGGATGAAGAAGAAGAAGAAGAAGAAGTAGGATGAAAAGAAGAATAATTCCAAGCCGGCAAAAAGTGTATGTGCAGAGTTCCTCTATTCTGCAGATACACTTAGAGGAGCTCTGCAGATACACTTAGAGGAGCTCTGCACATACACTTTTTGCCGGCTTGGAATTAATCTTATTTTCATCCTACTTCTTCTTCTTCTTCTTCTTCTTCTTCATCCTCATCCTCAGAAGAAGAAGAGGATGAGGATGAGGATGAAGAAGAAGAAGAAGAAGTAGGATGAAAATAAGAATAATTCCAAACCGGAAAAAAGTGTATGTGCAGAGCTCCTCTAAGTGTATCTGCAGAGCTCCTCTAAGTGTATCTGCAGAATAGAGGAACTCTGCACATACACTTTTTGCCGGAAACCGCTGTATGGAGTGAATGTCCCAGAACTGTCAGAAATAGACTATTTATGACAGTTCTGGGACATTCACTGCATACAGCTGTTTTAACCGCTGTATGGAGGGAATGTCATGGAACTGTCAGAAATAGACTATTAATGACAGTTCTGGGACTGTCCTTCAATGCAGCGGTTGAAACATTGTATGTATTTGTTTCCATAAATGGATCCATTTATGGAAACAAATACATACAATGTTTCAACCGCTGTATGGAAGGACAGTCCCACAACTGTCATTAATAGTCTATTTCTGACAGTTCCATGACATTCCCTCCATACAGCGGTTAAAACAGCTGTATGGAGTGAATGTCCCAGATCTATCAGAAATAGACTATTTATGACAGTTCTGGGACATTCACTGCATACAGCTGTTTTAACCGCTGTATGGAGGGAATGTCATGGAACTGTCAGAAATAGACTATTAATGACAGTTGTGGGACTGTCCTTCAATGCAGCGGTTGAAACATTGTATGTATTTGTTTCCATAAATGGATCCATTTTATGGAAACAAATACATACAATGTTTCAACCGCTGCATGGAAGGACAGTCCCAGAACTGTCATTAATAGTCTATTTCTGACAGTTCCATGACATTCCCTCCATACAGCGGTTAAAACAGCTGTATGAAGTGAATGTCCCAGATCTATCAGAAATAGACTATTTATGACAGTTCTGGGACATTCACTCCATACAGCTGTTTTAACCGTTGTATGGAGGGAATGTCATGGAACTGTCAGAAATAGACTATTAATGACAGTTGTGGGACTGTCCTTCCATACAGCGGTTGAAACATTGTATGTATTTGTTTCCATAAATGGATCCATTTATGGAAACAAATACATACAATGTTTCAACCGCTGTATGGAAGGACAGTCCCACAACTGTCATTAATAGTCTATTTCTGACAGTTCCATGACATTCCCTCCATACAGCGGTTAAAACAGCTGTATGGAGTGAATGTCCCAGATCTATCAGAAATAGACTATTTATGACAGTTCTGGGACATTCACTGCATACAGCTGTTTTAACCGCTGTATGGAGGGAATGTCATGGAACTGTCAGAAATAGACTATTAATGACAGTTCTGGGACTGTCCTTCAATGCAGCGGTTGAAACATTGTATGTATTTGTTTCCATAAATGGATCCATTTATGGAAACAAATACATACAATGTTTCAACCGCTGCATGGAAGGACAGTCCCAGAACTGTCATTAATAGTCTATTTCTGACAGTTCCATGACATTCCCTCCATACAGCGGTTAAAACAGCTGTATGGAGTGAATGTCCCAGATCTATCAGAAATAGACTATTTATGACAGTTCTGGGACATTCACTGCATACAGCTGTTTTAACCGCTGTATGGAGGGAATGTCATGGAACTGTCAGAAATAGACTATTAATGACAGTTCTGGGACTGTCCTTCCATGCAGCGGTTGAAACATTGTATGTATTTGTTTCCATAAATGGATCCATTTATGGAAACAAATACATACAATGTTTCAACCGCTGTATGGAAGGACAGTCCCACAACTGTCATTAATAGTCTATTTCTGACAGTTCCATGACATTCCCTCCATACAGCGGTTAAAACAGCTGTATGGAGTGAATGTCCCAGATCTATCAGAAATAGACTATTTATGACAGTTCTGGGACATTCACTGCATACAGCTGTTTTAACCGCTGTATGGAGGGAATGTCATGGAACTGTCAGAAATAGACTATTAATGACAGTTCTGGGACTGTCCTTCAATGCAGCGGTTGAAACATTGTATGTATTTGTTTCCATAAATGGATCCATTTATGGAAACAAATACATACAATGTTTCAACCGCTGCATGGAAGGACAGTCCCAGAACTGTCATTAATAGTCTATTTCTGACAGTTCCATGACATTCCCTCCATACAGCGGTTAAAACAGCTGTATGGAGTGAATGTCCCAGATCTATCAGAAATAGACTATTTATGACAGTTCTGGGACATTCACTGCATACAGCTGTTTTAACCGCTGTATGGAGGGAATGTCATGGAACTGTCAGAAATAGACTATTAATGACAGTTCTGGGACTGTCCTTCAATGCAGCGGTTGAAACATTGTATGTATTTGTTTCCATAAATGGATCCATTTATGGAAACAAATACATACAATGTTTCAACCGCTGCATGGAAGGACAGTCCCAGAACTGTCATTAATAGTCTATTTCTGACAGTTCCATGACATTCCCTCCATACAGCGGTTAAAACAGCTGTATGGAGTGAATGTCCCAGATCTATCAGAAATAGACTATTTATGACAGTTCTGGGACATTCACTGCATACAGCTGTTTTAACCGCTGTATGGAGGGAATGTCATGGAACTGTCAGAAATAGACTATTAATGACAGTTCTGGGACTGTCCTTCCATGCAGCGGTTGAAACATTGTATGTATTTGTTTCCATAAATGGATCCATTTATGGAAACAAATACATACAATGTTTCAACCGCTGCATGGAAGGACAGTCCCAGAACTGTCATTAATAGTCTATTTCTGACAGTTCTATGACATTCCCTCCATACAGCGGTTGAAACCGCTGTATAGAGTGAATGTCCCAGAACTGTCAGAAATAGACAGAAACTGTCACAGAACTGTCCTTCTTCTCATCCTTCTCCTTCTTCTCATCCTTCTTCTCATCCTTCTTCTCATCCTTCTCCTTCTTCTCATCCTTCTCCTTCTTCTCATCCTTCTCCTTCTGCTCATCCTTCTTCTCATCCTTCTCCTTCTTCTCATCCTTCTCCTTCTCCTTCTTCTCATCCTTCTCCTTCTCCTTCTTCTCATCCTTCTCCTTCTCATCCTTCTCCTTCTCCTTCTCATCCTTCTCCTTCTTCTCATCCTTCTCCTTCTTCTCATCCTTCTCCTTCTCCTTCTTCTCATCCTTCTCCTTCTCCTTCTCATCCTTCTCCTTCTTCTCATCCTTCTCCTTCTCCTCATCCTTTTTCTTCTCATCCTTCTCCTTCTCCTTCTTCTCATCCTTCTCCTTCTTCTCATCCTTCTCCTTCTTCTCCTCCTTCTCCTTCTTCTCCTTCTTCTCATCATTCTCCTTCTTCTCATCCTTCTCCTTCTTCTCATCCTTCTCATCCTTCTTCTCATCCTTCTTCTTCTCATCCTTCTCCTTCTTCTCATCCTTCTCCTTCTCCTTCTTCTCATCCTTCTCCTTCTTCTCATCCTTCTCCTTCTTCTCATCCTTCTCCTTCTCATCCTTCTCCTTCTCCTTCTTCTCTTCCTTCTCCTTCTTCTCATCCTTCTCCTTCTTCTCATCCTTCTTCTTCTCATCCTTTTCCTTCTTCTCATCCTTCTTCTTCTCATCCTTCTTCTTCTCATCCTTCTCCTTCTCATCCTTCTCTTTCTTCTCATCCTTCTCCTTCTCCTTCTTCTCATCCTTCTCCTTCTTCTCATCCTTCTCCTTCTCCTTCTTCTCATCCTTCTCCTTATTCTCAGCCTTCTTCTTCTCATCCTTCTCCTTCTCATCCTTCTCCTTCTCATCCTTCTCCTTCTTCTCATCCTTCTCCTTCTTCTCATCCTTCTCCTTCTTCTCATCCTTCTCCTTCTCCTTCTTCTCATCCTTCTCCTTCTCCTTCTTCTCATCCTTCTCCTTCTTCTCATCCTTCTCCTTCTTCTCATCCTTCTCCTTCTCCTTCTTCTCATCCTTCTCCTTCTTCTCATCCTTCTCCTTCTCCTTCCTCATCTCCAAGGGCATTTAAATTAAAGGTACAGTGTTCTGCACTAATTTAAAGGCTCTCTGAAGCCTAGAAACCCTTTAAATAAGTCATCTTCGTAGCGGAGAAATTCGCATCGAATCGAATTTCACACTGGAATTCGCCGAATCAGCCAAATCGAATTTTTCATTTCTTCGCTCATCTCTAGTTGTAACCTATGTTCATTTTGTGACATGTTGAAGTTCATTTGTGGCCCATTTAACATGAATGCATTAATGCAACACCCTTTAAATGGGCTCTCTTACAATGTTAATCTCTTGGCTCCGGGCTCTCGTACAATGTTATTTATTATAGGTATTTACATAGCACCATTAATTTAAATCACTTTACATACTGTACAGTCACATCAGTCTCTGCCGTTGAGGACCGTATAATCTAAGGTCCCCAACGTACATTCATACAAACACATACTAGGGCCAATTTAAACAGGAGCAAATTAACCTACCAGCATGTCTTTGAAGTGTGGAAAGAAACTATGTACAATATTTGGTAGAAAACCATGGAAGCACAAAGAGAACATGGAAACTCCACATAGGCAGAGCAGGACTGACCATTTGGAAACTTGGGCACTGCCCGAGGGCCCGGGGTCAGTAGGGGGCCCCATGAGATGCCCGTGGCACCTTTTTCATAGGCGTTTTTGAGTTTGGGCAAGAACACAGGGGCCCCATGATCCCCTATTGCCTGGGGGCCCCATGAGTTGTCAGTCCGCCCCTGCACATAGGTACTGTCCTGGTTGGGATGCAAAATGAGACCCTAGTACTGCAAGGCAAGTGTGCTAATCACCAAACCACTGTGGATCTTACTTAAAGTGTTCTTAAACCCAAAAGCAAACATTTATTATATTGCAGTTTACCAATTCTTAGACGTGCTGGCTGCATTTGTTTCCTTTTTTTTTTAAGGTCTTTTTCTTTAGTTTAACCTGCTTATCCAGCCAGTAAGTCTGTTATTTTTTAATTTACTGTCTTTTTTTTCAGCTTTCCTGTCCAGCACAAATGGCAGTTCAAGGGTTGGAACAAACCATTTTCTGCTCATAAGGGTGCTTACAATGGTCAGCTTTTATTCATTTATGTAAAATCTTTTTCTGAAAAGGGAAAATCTTTGCTGTATTTGCTTAAAATATGTTGGCTGGAGTTTGACATTAATTTGTTAGTCAACTCCATCTAAATCTGCTAGTACATCTAACATTACTCTCTCTTTGAACTGTTTCTGTTGCTTCTTTTTCTTTAGTTTAACCTGCTTATCCAGCCAGTAAGTCTGTTTTTTTTTTTAACTTACTGTCTTTTTTTCAGCTTTGCTGTCCAGCACAAATAGCAGTTCAAGGGTTGGAACCAGGGGGGACTGACCATTTGGAAAATCGGGCACTGCCCGAGGGCCCGGGGTCAGTAGGGGGCCCCATAAGATGCCCCTGGTACCTTTTTCATAGACTTTTTTGAGTTTGGGCAAGGACACAGGGGCCCCATGATCCCCTAGTGCCCGGGGGCCCCATGAGTTGTCAGTCCGCCCCTGGTTGGAACAAACCATTTTTTGCTCATAGGGGTGCTTACAATGGTCAGCTTTTATTCATTTACTGTATGTAAAACCTTTTTCTGAAAAGGGAAAAACTGCTGTATTTGCTTAAAATGTGTTGGCTGGAGTTTGACTTTAATTTATTAGTCAACTCCATCTAAATCTGCTAGTACATCTAACATTACCCTCTCCTTGAACTGTTTCTGTTGCTTCTTCATCCAGAATGGAGACACCCTAAGACAAAAAGCATGTTACTGGCCAGATCACCAGGTGAAAATTAAGGAAAAAAAACGAGTGAAGCCACCAAATTTGAGGATTAGTACGCTGTAGTGTATTCAAGTTTTTGGGTTGAATATTGCTTTAAGTGAATATGACACTTTGTCCTGAACAATAACAGGCTCTTTTGATAGCCCATCTCCTTTCCTCTTACAGCCCCACTACCCACTGCAGCCTTGGCTAGAGATCCTTAGGGAAACTGTTATTCTGTGTCAGAGCTTACACAGGGCTAATTATCTTCCGTCCTCCAACGTGTGACAGTGCTCAGGCCTAGCAAGTGACTGCTCTTTTCCTGGGCACTGCATTGTGGGAACAATGTTAGATGGACAGGCCTTATATTCTTTTACCAGGACAATCATTGGAAAAGTTTTGAAGCCCCTGAAACATCATAATAGCCAAGCAGTTAGTAATGGCAGTCTCAATCCTCTTAGTGTAGGCTTCACTTAATATACCCATAAACATTATAGGATTAATAAAAAATAAATACTTGTGAGCTACTAAGGTGGTATTAATATAAAACAATATAAGTGACTAACTACTGTGAATTAATATAGTGGTGCATTTATATAAAATTTTATTATATCCAAAACAATGCGCTCTCACATGAAAAATAAAAACATATAGCTTTTTGTACAGGCTTTGCCTCAGTGTGTGCCCGTGCACACTATCAGTACTCGCTGTTCTGCTGACTTTGAGTGGCGTCGAGGAGGGGGAGGGGCTGTGACATCATGACGCCACCCAAGTCAGCAGAACGGTGAGTATGATAGTGTGCACGGGCACACACTGAGGCAAAGCCTGTACAGAAACGCTATATGTTTTTATTTTTCATGTTAGTGCGCATTGTTTTGGATATAATAAAATTTAATATAAAAGGATAAGGCACTATGTGGAAATTTCTCTTTTCCATGCACAAACTGGAGGAGTAAAGGGGAGAGGAGGACATAGTAGATAGACCCCTGCAGAACAAGGGGAGAAATCCTCATCCGTCCATCCATCCTATATTCATAGCCCAGAAGGGAGATCAGGAGACCCCCAGTGGAAAGAGAATATCATCACAGTCCATTTACCATCATTCATGCACCGGATTATAGTATGGATATCTATATCTTGTCCAGTTAAGGACAAAAAAGCTCATATAGCCTTGCTTAATGGTTGGGCTATATAGTGAGGTGAGCATATATACTTCTCAGTACAGCAAGATCACAAAGAGGACTCATTTATATTTCACATTTTTATATATATTTTTTGTTTTATTTCACTTGCATCATTAATTTATCTAATATTATTGACACTATGCTTATGGAATTTAATTTTTATTTTTATATTTTTTATATTTTAAATTGAATTATATAGATTGTATTCAGAAAAAAAGTAAATTATTTAGTTTTTTAAAGCACAATATTTGTCACAACATATTGATTAATTATAGCACTTAGGTGTTTATATTTATTTATAAGAATATATTTATTCATATATTAGTTTTGAGAACGGTTGCATGTTTGTGTGGGAGGATTGATATATTATTTGATACTATAGGGGATACATTATTTAGATTTTATACACTCTTAGTTTTTTTTAGGTGGAGCGCAACACAAATCATTAATTTATTGTAGGATTAATACTTTTAGCCAGACTAGGCTGCAGACTTGGGTCACGTACATGTCTGTAGCTATAAGTAGTAAAAAGAAAAAACTAATGTAGTAATAGCATCTTTAAAAAACATTCAAGAACCATCTTATGTCTTTAGAATGTTTATAGAAATATTGAAGTTACATCACTGTCAGATCATGCACCTGTCATGATGGGGTTGAAAGTGAGTGGGGTGCAGAATAAAACATATGCTTGGAAACTAAATGAGACACTTATACAGGATCAGGAGGCAGAAATGAGAGTATGGAAAGAAATAGAGCAATTTCCAAAGATTCATGGGTGTTTATTCCATAGTACTGACTTAACAGTTAAACAGTATAAGAATACAATGACACTTCATTTGATCAATGCAGCAAAAGGGTTGATTCCTACGTTTTGGAAGGTTCAGGAGACCCCTAAGTTAAAAGACTGGATAAAAAGAGTAGAATTTATATATAGAAAGGAAGAATTGTATTATAGTAGAGAGGCTAAAATGGGAAAATTCATAAAAATCTGGGGAAAATGGAGTGTGTTTAAATCTACACAGAGGTTCGCAGAGTTGATGGTGTAGAACGAATGAAGAGAAAAGTGGAATGAGTGGAGGGAGAGAGATAGAGATAGAGGAGGAATGAAGACGTGAAGATGGAACACTAGAGGAATAATAACAACTGGGAAAAGGGAGGGACGGGGGTGGGGGGGAGGGGGGTTTTGGGTATGGAAATGGATTTTGGAAAATTTGTGATAAACTGTAGATGATTATGTACAATAAATGTGTTTTTTGTTGTAAGACTTAACTAATAAAAAGATAATAATAAAATAAAAAAAGAATGGCCCAGTCAAAGTCCAGACCTAAATCCAATTGAGAATCTGTGGCAAGACTTGAAAATTGCTGTTCACAGACGTTCTCCATCCAATCTGACAGAGCTTGAGCTATTTTGCAAAGAATGGGCAAAAATGTCACTCTCTAGATGTGCAAAGCTGGTAGAGACATCCCCAAAAAGACTTGCAGCTGTAATTGCAGCGAGGTGGTTCTACAAAGTATTGACTCAGGGGAGCTGAAGACAAATTCATGCCACAATTTTGAAAACCATTTATCATTTCAAGGCACTGTATGTGTGAATAATTGGTAATTTGATTGACCATTCATATGTTTTTCATTTGTTAATTGTGTAGCATTTTGTATCTTTGGTGGCCAAACAGTAGATATTATGCAAGGGGCATTACTAGTGATGACAGTGAGATCTGATGAACCCTAAACTGTATGGGGAGAATGGGGGAACTGAATATTCTGCCACCCTCATTTTCTCCTAAATTCGCGGGTTGTTAACAAAAAGGGCAGAGAAAAAGTATGCATGTTTTCTCTGCTGGTAAACATGCTAATGGATGGACTGATGATCTTTCATCCTATCGAGGGAATCGTACACACGATAAAAATGTCGGACGAATGATCATCTGGTTTTCTTTCTGCATGCTATTTTCCATATTGAAAATGAAAAGGGTACTATACTTTGAAAGTGAAGTAAAAGAAAAAAATTTCGAAAGTGAAGTAATGCTTTGTATTGTATTACATTTTCGGACGACTACTGTACTGATTAAACAAAAATCTGGTATCCTAAGAGAAACATTTTCACGCTTGACCTTTCGGATATTGTCGCATGAATTGTTGTGATTGGCTCTTGAAAGCTGTATACTAACGATCAGATTATCAGACGGTCAGTCCTCGTATGAAAAGTTTCATATTATTTTCTTATCGTGTGTAAGGGCCATAAGTATGGCCATACATGTGTAAATTATCGGATGAGACTATTCGTTTGAAGAATATTCATCTGATATTTGAATCGATAGTGGGGTCAAATCGATGTTTGTTTTTGACGGCAGTTACGGGAAAAATTTGAAGGGGCAGAAAGGAAATTTTTCTCGATCAAACAATTTTTCAGCCAGCGTATATATTTATCGTTCAGAAATTACATTGCTTATAAAATCTAATGTTAAAAACAAAAGACAATTTTCGAACGACTTTATCAAATGGGGAAATTAATTTTTGTACGACTTTCTTACAAATATTCTCGGCCAAAAATCCACACGTGTATGACCAACTTAATCACTGTAATTTCCGCTGATTACTTGCTTGCTTTAAGAGGCTATCTGGCAGCCTTGGACTTTCTGTTCATTTATATACTGTAGCTGCTCTTTCTGTGGCCCCAGTGTATGTGTGTCTCCTGCTGGGCTGGTACCTACCTTACTTGGTGGTGGGCATGGATGGAGGTATCTTTGTGTGTTCCCAGATGATTTTAACATTGGTTGGTTGTCACATACAAGTATACATTATAAAGTATGCCACACTCTGCTACCCATGAAAAAGGACAAATTGAAATGTGTTGGGTTCATGCTAGTTTGAGGTTTTGTCGTGGACAAGCCAAGCATTATGCACATGTACCCTGTTCTAGGAGTTATTGGTAGTGTCATAAATGGCCTAATATGATATATACATCCACTTCAGCTCCAGAAGGTTTTACCCCTTTTTGATCAGGTAATTTTTTGCTATTTAGCACTGCACTACTTTAAGGGCTTATGTACACTGTAGCTGATAAGCTTTTCTACGTTTTTTTCAGCAGCCCCCGAACTATCACTAATGTTTTCCTATGAGTCCATGAACACTATGTCATTTACAGGCAGTCGAGTTTACAGTCGTTTTTTTGAACATAAAAAAGTAGTAGATTTTATCAGCGTTTCAAACGCCAAACGCTTGTAAATGCGGCTAAATGTGACTAACCGTGTTTATAAGCATTTGTGTTTGAAAAATTTTAACTTTTCCATTTCCAGATGCTGTCCAGAAAAATGCATGCAAAGCGTTTTCCCGGTACTCAAATGGACCTGGTACACCATACTTTGAGGTTTTGCATGAAAGAAAATATGTTAGACACTGCTGCAATAATTTCTGCACAGAAATGAGCTGGAACACATCCAAACACCACAAAAAAAAAAAAAAGCTAATCTCAACAAATACTGCTCTCTCTGCTTCTGCTCTCTCTATTTCTCTCCAAATGTCTGAAATAATTAATTTTTTCTACTGTTTTTCAGGGCATTTTGGAAGTTCTCCTCTTTTCATGAATGCTCAATAAACGAAATGGGGAGGAACTACGAAAATCGGCCGGTACCAGCCCTATTTACGCACAGTGTGTAAAAAAGACAAAAGCAAGGGTTGCAAAGGCCTAGTGAATTTCCAAATATCCCATTTATTGTTAAAAAATAGAGCAAAATAAATACAAGCAGGGGCTATTTGAGCACACGGGCACTGCCAGAGGGCTCGGGGTCAGTAGGGGGCCCCATGAGGTGCCCCTGGTACCTTTAATTGGCTTTTTCATAGGCTTTTTTTGGCTGTGGGTGAGGACACAGGGGTCCCATGATCCCCTATTGCCCAGGGGCCCCATGAGTTGTCAGTCCGCCCCTGCTCACAAGTTGCCAAAGGCAAAAGAGCGATGTATATAAAAACCCAATTGATAGGAAAGTTAGGATATGGATGTGTATCATAACAACCCTGGCATAACTCAGTCTTGCAAGCTTATGCGTTTCAAAGGATGAACCCTTTTTATCAGAGCATAGCTAGTCTGTGTCTCACAACATCTCTTATATAGAAACTTTACCTTTCAGCCCACCCCAATTGAAGGGGGAGAGGCCAATGCATAGTGACAAGGGGTGCCATCCAGAGCTAAAGGCCATAGATCCAAATAAGACTTAAATGTGGGTTTTTTTTTTGCCTTCCTCTGAATCAACTGTGGGTGTAGGATTATAACTTTTTTTTTTTTTAATGGTTGAACTGGATGGACTTTTGTCTTTTTTTCAGCCAGACTAACTATGTATCTCTAAGTGTTTCAGAGGGTTCACATAAAAGTCAAAGGCAAAAAACAAATAAATACAAGAATACATACGTAAGTAGATGGATTCGGGTGCTTTTCTTCACCAGCTTATTTAGTATTCTCAAACTACAGTGGGGATCGAAAGTTTGGGCACCCCAGCTAAAAATTTGTATTAATGTGCATAAAGAAGCCAAGGAAAGATGGAAACATCTCCAAAAGGCATCAAATTACAGATTAGACATTCTTATAATATGTCAACAAAAGTTAGATTTTATTTCCATCATTTACACTTTCAAAATTACAGAAAACAAAAAAATGGCGTCTGTAAAAGTTTGGGCACCCTGCAGAGTTAATATCTTGTACTGCCCCCTTTGGCAAGTATCACAGCTTGTAAACGCTTTTTGTAGCCAGCCAAGAGTCTTTCAATTCTTGTTTGAGGTATCTTTGCCCATTTTTCCTTACAAAAGTCTTCCAGTTCTTTGAGATTTCTGGGCTGTCTGTCACGCACTGCTCTTTTAAGGTCTATCCATAGATTTTCAATTATGTTGAGGTCAGGAGATTGTGAAGGCCATGGCAAAACCTTCAGTTTACGCCTCTTGATGTAATCCCCCGTGGATTTCGAGGTGTGTTTAGGATCATTATCCATTTGTAGAAGCCATCTTCTCTTTAACTTCAGCTTTTTCACAGATGGCATCAAGTTACCGTCCAAAATTTGCTGAAATTTTATTGAATCCATTTTTCCTTCTACTCGTGAGATGTTCCCTGTGCCACTGGCTGCAACACAACCCCAAAGCGTGATTGATCCAACCCCATGCTTAACAGTTGGACAGAGGTTCTTTTCATTAAAATCTGTGCCCCTTCTTCTCCAAACGTACCTTTGCTCATTCCGGCCAAAAAGTTAAATTTTAACCTCATCGGTCCACAGAACTTGTTTCCAAAATGCATCAGGCTTGTCTATATGTTCATTTGCAAAGTTCAAACGATGATTTTTGTGGTGAGGAAGTAGAAGAGGTTTTCTTCTGATGACTCTTCCATGAAGACCATATTTGTACAAGTATCTCTTTATAGTGGAATAGTGTACCACAACTCCAGTGTCTGCCAGATCTTTCTGGAGGGATCGTGCAGTCAAACGTGGGTTTTGAATTGTTGTAATTTCTTAATTACATTCCGAACAGAGGATATTGATATCTGAAAACGCTTTGCTATCTTCTTATAGCCTTCTCCAGCTTTGTGAGTGTCAACTATTTTCAGTTTCAGTTTTCTAGACAACTGCTTAAAGGAACCCATGGTGCTGATTGTTGGGGCAAGGTCAGATGAGTCTGGGCATTTAAAACCTTTGAGATTGACATCACCTGGTCTTCCCAGACGATGATTGAGAACAATCCATGACACTGGCAGGTCTCAGCTTTGCAAAGGGGGCAGTGCATGCTATAAATTCTGCAGGGTGCCCAAACTTTTGCAGACGCCATTTTTTTGTTTTCTGTTATTCTGAAAGTGTAAATGATGGAAATAAAATCTAACTTTTGTTGACATATTATAAGAATGTCTAATCTGTAATTTGATGCCTTTTGGAGATTTTTCCATCTTTCCTTGGCTTCTTTATGCACATTAATACAAATTTTTAGCTGGGGTACCCAAACTTTCGATCCCCACTGTAATTCCCTATATAGACAGTACCCTTTACAAAGAGTCTATAACAGATAACTCATTAAAAGATGTAAGTACAAATCTATACCCCTTGTCACTAAACATTGGTCTATGTACCCTTCAGTTGGTGGTGTCAGCCAAGAATGTTATTAAGAAAAAAAAAGTTTATATGGACATCTTATCCAATGAAGTATACAGGGATATGGGAATGGTAGTGACATATAGACATACACACTTTCAACAGGATGGGCTGGTGCCTTTATTCAACCTTACCAAAAATGTAACTATTTGAGAGACAACAGACAGAAATATTGTATAGTGGCTGGAGAATGCAGCTTCAGATAAAAGCAGGCATCAAGACCCCAATTAGCATACCATTATATGAAAACTGTTTATGACCTGGGCACCATCACTATTTCTTTATGCATTTTTTAACATTATTTACAACTTTTTAGTAATTTTTTTGCTTTAATTTTTTCCTTGAAACCCAGTCCATGCCCTGGTCAAGGACACATGGGCAGGGATGGCAAGGCTGTCACTAAAATGTTTAAAGCAATCATATCCATGGACTACTGGGCATCAAGGATGTACCACTGGGAGGCCCAATAAGTGCCTGCCCTATTACGTGTGTTATGTCAGAGACGGGTTTCACTATAGCAGGGAAATGGGGCTAATTTGTGACTGAGAAGCTGATTTTGAATAAAATCAATCAAATTTTGATCAAAGAGGACAATCAAACACCCACTGCAAATGTACTGATAAAATACAAACTTTATAAAATAAATGCTTAACAAAAACCAAACACTTTTTGAGAAAATAGGGATGAGGAAGTGGGTGGTGGTGCATCTGGTGTGAGTGTATGTGGTGTTTTGGGTACATCCCAATTAATAGACAAATAACAGCTAAGGTGTTGACAGTCCAAGATCTAGCTGTCAACTAGTTGTTGGAGACAGATTTTGGTCATTTTTTTGTGTGTACAGATCTATGAACACAAGAACACCGCCATAGGCAAGAAAATGGACCCCAGTAGTGTAATTCAAAGAACCTAAGCATTGTTTGTTAAAGTAAATGTAATCTCAACCACTAAAATGTCAAATACATTTTAACATGGAAGCCTATTGCTATCTTATTTGCTTTATCAAATATAAATTAGATAACACTAAGTCAAGGTGGAGCACTGTGTTTTTTGAAAAGACTTAATTTGTCTGTAGCACATCCTATTGATTTTTCACCATTCAAGCTCTTAATATATTTTCCCGAGTCATCTTCTAGGACAGCTCACTTGAGAGATAGGGCTCCTCCCAGGAAACACCCGCTCCACCTTTTTTTCCCTTTATAGGCGTCCTCTCTCCCATTGGCCCCCAGTATAAGAATATGACCGAAGGCCTAGGAGAAAACAAAGAAGAAAACCGGTAATAAAGACATCCCCCATAGGTTCGCAACATACCTGCACATAATTGTGTGATCAAACAGTAATCGGGGGGGGAGTTACGCTGTCCTAGAAGATTCCTGGAAATACAGTTAATAGGTAAATAACTGCGTTTTTTCTAATTTATATTTCATATTTTGATTGAACTATCACATTTGAACTTTTTATGGACTATTATGTATGTATGAATTAGCGCAAGACTATTTATATATGTTTTATGTTTTAAGTGTGGGATCACCTTTTAAGTGTTATTGCAGCGGCTCTATTTTATTAGCTCATTCACAAGATTGATAGCTCACATTGTTTTATTTTATTTTATCTTATTTGCTAGCTTTCATGAAAAAAAAAAACAGCTAGTGATACGGTTATAAAGGTTGTTTTGGAAATTTTGGGTTATGGGGTCATAACATTCTGCTAGTCTCCCACAATCTCCTGCCTGTAAATCATCATTTCAGATGCCCTAACAAGGAAAACTATCAGCTTCTGTGCTGATGCACATTGCCCAGACATATTCTACTATTGGCGCCATCTAAATCGGATTGTAACCCTTTGAACATGTTGGGCTCAACTACTGAGACAGCCCTGTGACACATATGCACATGTCCTGAGCCCCTGCACATTTGAATAGTTTTCCACACATGCGAAAAGACCGCATCCACGGAAGTCTGAAAATGTCCTGATCTTTGTGCGTGTTTTGATTGTCTTGGTCAGAAAACGAAGGCTGGGCAGAACTCGTGAGTACATCTGTGAATACGCCATAATGACAGTGCCCAAGGTGAGGAGAAGTCACCTGGGAGGTGGACTTCACTTAATGCGAAGTTCTGCTTCAAAGAGGATCTTCCATGAAGAGAAGGCCTGTTCTACTGAAACCCCTCCATCCTCAAAGTCAGATTACCTGCAAAATGTTTCATTTTTATGGAAGGTCTACTATATTTTGGAAAATTGTGAAAAAAAAACAATTGCAACCAACAAAATTTAGGAAATATGCCTAAAAAAAAAACCATACAGCCTGTTATCACTGTTGTGCATATGGACAAGAGCAGGCTGCAAAGAGATTGCAGGAAATCTGCAGCATTAGGTTGTAAAAACCCTTATCTCCCTCCAAATTTTCCTAGATACACAGCATCTACCTACATAACATTAGGTACGGGCTTAAATCTACAAGCCTACTAATCTCTCCCTATGCACTTTGTCAGCAGATCTCCCTGAGTTCCCGATCACAGCTAAACCAAATTGTCAATATGCCTGCTGGGAACCCATTATTTTAGACGGAGGGGACTGGCTTATCCTAAAACCCCCTTACTGGCCCTACATCATGTCAAGAATTATCAACAGGAAAGGAAGAAGCCAGGTTAAGAAATCAAAAATAATTTAAAGAATGTTTTCTAGAAACCATAACCACTAACATATGAATGTATAAAAAAAATATAAATGTTGAATGAAATGCAAATTCCAAGGAACAGCAGGAGCCGGATGGTTATCTTTCCACAAGTGTTTCCTGATGTTGCACAACTAGATTCACATCAGTGAATGTGTACTCACTGCTGAGCAAATGCTGCACCCTGCTGGTCAATAAATAATACACATATCAGTACATTATCTTCTGTTCCTGACATCCTTCACTAGCAAGACTAATGCAGGCCATAGATGGTTCGTTTATCGGCCAATTTTTCGTTCGAAAGAACAATCGGCCAATTTTTGCACTGTTAGTGGGGCAATGGCATCGGCCGATTTTCGCGGTTCCTCCTCATTTCGTTTATCGGTCATGCTGGAAAATTTGTGAAAAACGGCCAATTTTCGCAATCATTGGTGGCATCTTCGGTTTACAGAACGAGCGATGTTTCATTTTTTGGACGAAAAATCGTCCGGGAAGATGGGTCCCATTGTGATGAGAGCATGGACTGGTATCTCTGAAACAGGTGGAGGCCTTTCCCAATAATGTTCCTTGTGCACTGGGGCTGTTTTCTCACCCTAGAGCTATATACCACACAGGGGCGGACTGACCATTTGGAAACTCGGGCAATGCCCAAGGGCCCGGGGTCAGTAGGGGGCCCCATGAGATGCCCCTGGTACCTTTTTCATAGGCTTTTTTGAGTTTGGGCAAGGACACAGGGGCCCCATGTTTCCCTATTGCCTGGGGGCCCCATGAGTTGTCAGTCCACCCCTGATACCACAGCAGCAGTGTTCAAATGGTGCCCATGCATTATCACGTCGTTGCGTTCATCTTTATGTGTGTGGGCACCATTTTGCTGGTTCCTACAGCTTAGGACAACCAGCCATTCTACTACTCGGTCACAGCCTCTTCACGACACAACAGCTTTCAACACATGGAGCAGAAATTATCCGTGAACACTTGTTCTTAGGGGGCGACTGCCACTTAAGTGTTTGGCTTGTGTCTACAGTTCTCTCAGCTGGGTGGCCACTTCTCTTGGGGTCAAAAAGGCCTACATACCCTCAGCAAAACATGGCCTTATGCAGGCAGAGAGGTGGAAGGATGGGCTCCCAAATCCCTTTATCAAGTAGGGAGACAGTTCGCCCTGCAATGTTTTTCCACAGGGTCAGAGTAGCTCTAAATCCCTGTCCTTAGCTGGTACTTCTACTGCCTCTGGGGTACAATTCTCCCTGTCTTTTATCAGTCATTTCTAGTTAATTGAAGATCAGCTTTCAGGGGTTTTCACTGGTTTGGAACACCTTGGATGTAAGCAATGATGCTCTCCTTCCCTTCCTCTCTTTTTGCAGAAGGAGGAAGCATCAGTGTAACATCTTGACGAGGAGGAAGATTAGGAATCCTCTGTAAATCAGTGCTCCTATGAGGAGTCTCAGGGTCTGGTGCTGTCTCAGACACAGAAGACCACAGTGGGCTTCCTTGCAGATGTGGTGAACACTAACCTGAAATTGCCACTTCTTTCAATCGATGTTTGGGTCCTAACGGCAAAAAAAACACCCCAAATCTTTCCATGGCACCCTTATTTGAAGGAAGTGAAAAGTTTAATTTTGGGCAAATCTGGAGAAGATGCATTCACCTTTGAAGCAATTTGCATAGCAGTGCCCCATGAAGGCCAATATATACAAGAAATGGGGTTCCCTGGTTGTTTACCTAGTTATTTCCTACTGAAGAGGATCTTGGAGGTCCAGGTGGATAAGGTCCTGGTCTTTAAAGATCAGGTTAGAGGCCCTCATTAAGGCATCCTCCTTTCTGGTAGGAAAGGCTCTGCAATCTGCAGTGGAGTTCTACTAAGCTCTTAAAGTTTGGGCAAAGCATGTACTCTGTTCCAGATAATTGGACCAAGGGGGATCCTGTCACCTGGCATTTTTATGGTGGATGTCCTGGAAGATTTCATACTGCAGCTTTCATGGGTGGGCACCATGAATGTCCACCTGAGAAGGATCCTATGGCTCAAGTATTGGCCATCGGAACATTGCTGTAGAAACAAACTGAGGAGCTGCCCTTTGAAGACGAAAGCATGTTTTGACTATCTGTGGATGCCTGTGCGTAAACATACACTCTTACCTTTGATGAGGTAGACAATGGTGACAATATCAGAAACTGGTGACACCTTAACAATTCAAGAAGAGTTCCTTTAGTAGCCAACATGCCTTGGGCTCTAAGCAAAGCCTGCATCCTATTTCTGTAAGAATTGGATTTTCGAGTCCTCTACCTCTGGAGGAAAGTTCCCCTCACTGAAGGGAGGCCCCCCCACCCCCTCTGCGTGGATGGCAGGGGTTGTTTATTGGCCTTTTTGGATGCCTGGATTCACAAACTCACAGATGACTGGGCCTACAGCATGGTGCCAGAGGTTACAAACTTTAATTTTGCTACTTTCCTCCTCCATGCCTTTTGTGTTCAAGGGTATATTTAGAGTCACAAAAAAGAGCGAGTTTCTTTGCAGTTTTGGAAAGGCTGCTGTCTCAGTCATACCAGAATGGAAGGGGTCTCATGGTTTCTATTCCAACCTATTTACAGTTTCTAATTCAAACAGAGGCATCCAAGCCTATTCTGGACCTCGCTGTCACAAGGGATGATGTAACCACGTGCTTCCACCCCTCAGTTTATTTAATGGCAGGAGCCAAGCGTTGGGCACAGACTTTTTTTTTTTTTTTTTTTACTTGCGGGTCAGTGTTCTTTATCTTTCCATTAATGCTGGACTTACTTTGGGGGACATTTACTCTGCTTTCTTTCCCTAAAGGACTTGTCAAAAACTGGCTGCGGGTTTTTATTTACTTTGGCCATTTTTTTTTTTTTTTGTGAATGGGTAGGGGTAATCATCATTCACATGGGGGCTGGGGATGCAGATAAGTCACCTGCTGCATCCCAATAACCACTGGAGCTTGCTTACCCCTCCTTCCTGGCCTGCATGCTCAGATAAGGGTCTGGTATGAACTTTGGGGTAGAAACCATAACAATTTTAATTTTGGTGTGGGAACCCCCTCAAAATCCATTTTACCTTTTTTAAACAGCAACTCTTAAGTCATGGTTGTTAAGTAGGCGCCTGGTGCTGGATCGCCTTAAACAACCAACTATTGTTAAGGACACCAGCAGGTTCCTGTTTCAAAACACAGCAAGTTTCCACTACTAAAATACTGCATCACTTTAGGAAATAGGGCATGCAGGATTTTAGTAGTTTTTAGTGAATTGCAAAAGATTTTTTGGAAAAAATGCTATGAGCTATTTTACCGTAGATCTTAAAGCAATAGATGCCAATTTGTGAATTACACCCTCTGACCTATATCAGACTTTCATTTGCTGCATGGCTATTCCTGGGCAGTAACCCAGAAGTAACTAAGATGTATCTAAACCCAAAACAAAGTGTAATATATAGCAGCTTGTCAGTCCTTAGACTGCAAAATGACCTAGTGACTGCCAGTAACATGCTTCCGGTCATTGTGTGACAACATGACTTCAGAAACCTCCCCCTCTTCGCCACAACAGAGGGGAATAGTTCTGTAGTCTTCAGAGAGCTGAAACGCATGCATCTACCAACTGTCAACACAGGCAATGAGCAAACAATTTGTGGCAGGTAGTTTTTTGCACTTAGCAATAAAAAACCCAAAACACTCTCAGTGTTATCTTTATCAGACCAAATGGGGCTAAATAAGAAGTGTTTATTGATGGGGTTTACATGCCTTTTTAAGCCAGACACAGCCAGGCAACTAGAATTTTTAGAAAGAGCCCGGCCAGAAATGGTGGTCTATATTTTCCTCTCCTGGCAGGAATACCTTATCCCATGCCTTTTTTAAAGTTTTATTCAGCTCCATTTCCCTGGTTCATGAAGGAGCCTTCAACCCTAACAACACTAGGGGAAATAAAACAAAAAACAACATGTACATTGCTCTAGTGATGAAAATCTTCCTTATTTAATGCTGCAACTTGGCAGACAGTACAAGAAAAGCCATACCACAAGAAATTTGGTTACAAACAGCCTTTAATGAGTTACTAAAGAGCCGAACAAAAAACTTGATGCATGTCATCACCTTACAGTCTTGATCAGTAACATAAAAAATAATAAGATGTACAAGATCTTAGGTGGAACTTTATGACTCCGGGTCATTATATATCACACTTCTTTACAGCTGAAGTGCGAGCATTAAAACTATTGGCAGAAAATGCAAAACGTATTAGGCCAAAATTTTTGTAACCTATTGTAAAACAGTGGTTCTCGGCTCTAATTCTGCAGTACCCCCACTGGTCATGTTTGGAGAATTTGCCTCAGGGAGCACGGCTGTGGTAATCACCAGTTCAGCCAGCTATACAGACTTGTGCAAGAGTAATGAAATCCTGAAAACATGATTTTGAGGGTACAGGAGTTAAGGAAAAAAAAAAAAGAAAAAAAGACAAACAAAAAAAAAAAACACTGGTTTTGACCACATCTGGGCAATCTGTGGCCCTCCATCCCTTGGGATACTAACACTACACACCCAGGCAAGGCGTGCACAGACAGTTGAAGTTCCTAGACAGGGGACTGCTGGTTTTTCAAGGGCGGTGTATAAAGCAAAATATAGTAGAATGACATCAGTGTGGACAATCTCAAAGGCAGAGACAAAGAAAATAAATCTATAATAGTAGGCACAGTGGAGGGAGTGCCAGTTAAGAAGAGTTCATAAATACATCATAATGGAAGATGCGGTCCGTTACTTCAAAGCCTGCTTGAGAAACCTTCCAGTTCTCCGCTGCATGGATGTATGCTTATGACGGTTTATAAAATGGCCAACATGGAAGGGAAAGGACGAGGGGGTGTACCAGGAAGGGCTTGAAACCAAAACTGAAAAAAAAAATAAACCCTAAATATAAACAGAACGTAAAAGTGAGGGTGGGTAAAGTCAAGGTCACGGGAAGCCGTCATCATCATCTTCAGCCATTTCTTTAGCAAATTCTAAATCCTGCTGCTCCCGCTCACGCCGCTCCTAATGGAAGAGAGACAATTGGATGATTTAGTGCAGGAAGAATCACGGCATCAGGAAGGAGCAGTAAGAAAAAGCTGGCCAATAAAGACTCTTAGAGCTTCAAAAGCCTGAAATAAACAGCTATCCCAAATTCCCATCATTTATCTTTAGCAACAGGGAATTTGGAACTTTCCAGTAAAAGGCAAAGATAAATTTCACACCATCTAAGCTGAGCCTCTCAAGAATACTATCATATCCAGCAAAGGAACATGAAAAAAGTTTAATGTAACACTGCACAAAATGAGGTAATCTTAGTTATTTGACCTTAGGCCTCATTCACTTGGGCGTACCTATCTGTACATCCATGCAAACAGCCATCCTCGTCTGCATGGGACGTACATCCGCGTGCACACAGTCCCATTCACTTCTATTGGGAGGCAGCAGCTATACAGATACAGTTGTGTGGGTCTGAAAGCACACAGTCTACGTTTGTATCTGTGTAGCCGCTGCATGCCAACAGACATGAACAGAACACCTGTGCTTCCTGTGCAGGCTCCTTCCATGGGTGTACGGGTAGGTATGCCTGTGTGAATAGGACCTTAAAGTCTTTACAGACTCTAAACAGTCTAAACCTAAAATCCAGCTTTGAGAAGTAGAAAGCATTTAATCATCAAAATTAGTAAAGTGTTTTCTACGGAGTCCATAGCCAAATTGAGTCCAACACTGCTTCCTTTTGCAAAGCGACAATGCTAGATTTTCAGTTTCTCACAGCTTTGTCTAAGGACTACAAGACTGCATTGGCAGCATCATCTTACAGAGTCGTTACAATGGGTAGATGAGGCCGAGCACTCCTACATGGGCGTGTCTTGCCAGGTCCTGCTGACCCTTCCTTTGATATTGACCTGCACACCTACCATTCAGTTCATGATCTCTGTGACCTGGCCCTAACTGATTAAACTGATTACATCTATGGAAGAGAGAAAGGACTAAAGCTCGCACTCCAGCCACAGCTGGTGCCCAGCAGACTCAATGAAGATAGCAGGTGGTCAGGTGACCAAAAATGAAAGTAGCTGAAATATATATTTAGTAGATTTTGTTTACGGTTATTAACAAGCTACCCCTACATAAACAATTATTGCTGCAATGATTTTTTGCTAGTGCTCTGCTTAACCCCTTGACACCGAGCAGCCGCATATTTGCGTGCAATTAGAAGATACATATGTGCTGAGAGTGTGCGCTCCCAGCACATATGTCCGTGACTCACGGACCTATCGATCAGGACCTTTTCCGATCATGTGACCACCGTGATGGCGAATCACGGCGGTCACATGACCCTAAAACCCCATCTGCCTCCCGGTTTCTGAAACTCTTAAAGGGCCGGGAGGCACCGGCACCGGCGTGGTTAAACTAAGAACTTGGTGGAGCTATTTTATCTGTGCTTACCTCTGCTGACTCCAAATCTTTGTTGTATGACTTGGGAGGGAATCGCATAGCCTAAAGAGAAAAAAAAATAAATAAATAAAAATGGGTCAATTTTTATTTGTAAGACATTTTTTTTTTATCCTGAGTTTTATTCTTTTTGTATGTATCACTGCTTAACTTGTAAATAGCAAAAAGTGGTTACAGACTTTCCTGTACTGGCCTGGAGAGAATGGGTGTCACCATTTCTCTGAATAAAATGGTCTCCTTACCTTAACGGACATATTGTGAATGTCTAAACAAAAAGAAATGCGTTGGTGGAAAGCCAGCTGGGGCTCTCGTGTGGAGTAAATGTCAGTCATCTCCTTAGATTGGACGTAACCCTTTTCATGGTTAATACTGGCTTCAATGACTCCATCACGGATTGCCTAGGTGAAACAAATGGCACGGATAAGAATGGAACATGTAAGAAGATTGCATGCTTGCCTGTCTCAGGAGACCACACTACCAATACATATATCTCTGCACAGATAAAATAGAAAAAGGGAAGATAAAATGAATGTAAACAGTGGTTATAAGTTTTATGAGTGCGTTTATTTACTAAAGCAAAGGCAATGTACTAAGCAGAGTAACCCACAACAATTCAGAAATCTGTAATTATCTGAGTTACATATCCTCTGTTAAAGCAGAACTAAACTGGCATCTACTGAGGGCTTTTTTCCATAATGAACTTGAACATTATAGCAAATTCACTTTTTCCCTCCTGCAGTTTCTCCAATCCATTGCTGTGACTCCTGTCTGCCCACTGTTGCCGCCATCTTATTATCTGCTTCTTTTGTGTTTAGAGTTCTCCCTCTTGAGCCATTGGGCAACCATTGATGTGCACTGGACCTATATTATCCCAGCAACCAGCTCCATTCCTGGCATCTTATAAATGATCGGAGTAGTCTGAGAACACACTGCACATGAACCATACAGAGCATACACACAAGGGGAAATTTACAAATCCTTTTACCAGCACAGCCCTGTTAGTTTTTAAGTTTAGTTCAGCTTGAAAGACACACTCCAGATAAAATGTTTTCTTTCATTTGGATAGAACTGGGAAGAGAACGTTTCTGTCGGAATTTTAATGTCATCTATGGGCAGCACAGTGGCTAAATGGTTAGCACTCCACCTGGCAGTACTAGGGTCGTTGGTTCGAGTCCCAGCCACGGCACCACCTGTCTGGAGTTTGCATGTTCTCTCTGTGCCTGCGTGGGTTTCCTACGGGTACTCCGGTTTCCTCCCACACTCCAAAGACATGCTGGCAGGTTCATTGAATCCTGTCTAAATGGGCCCTAGTATGTGTATGTAATGAATGTGAGTTAGGGAGCTTAGATTGTACACCCCTTGAGGGTTAGGGACTGATGTGAACGTATAATATATATGTAAAGCGCTGTGTAAATTGACGGTGCTATATAAAGTACCTGAAATAAATAAAAATGTGCAAATTTCTGCTCAATTGTTGTCAGGACAGGAAGCGTAGGAAATCTCTTCAGTTAGGACACTGATAAAATAGAACCACATTTAAGTAACAGAAGGAAGAGTTCTAGTATCGTCCTGTTCTGGCGACAATCGCAAACCTTATCCTTTGTAAATGTGTTACAGGATCAAGAAATGAGGAAAAAAATAACCCCAATAAGATTTCAGACCCAAAAAAAAAAAAAAAACTGGACAGAAAACTTCTCATTTCTTTCAAGAACTAAAAATAAATCGGGAGTTCGGGTTTCAAGTAAAATGCTCTTCAAAGAATTACATCAGCACTTCAATGTACATTTGTTCTATATATCAGGTTCTCGCCACGTCTCCTCTCAGGTGTTTACCTTAGCAACTATGAATTCAGCATCCTCAGGACTGTCAAGCTGTAACTTCTGGGCAATGTCAGGCAGAGAGATCCTGGAATAGGACAGGCTGATCATACGCACACCTACAGAATAAAGTGATGAAACACATAAGTGTGTGTGTATGTAAAATCAAAAAACAAAATTAAATGGAGGTGCCACATTAAAAGGGTGCTGGAAACTGCTCTCCACTGCAGTCTAATTTTGTTTTACATCAGAGGCAGTGCTGGGTGAAGATTCCTGTGGCCTAGAAACCACTAACTCTGAGATTTGCTGACTTGGAACCCAAGTAAAGCTAGCCATAGGCGGATTGAAATTTGGCTGCTTCAGCAGGAATCAGTCAGATTTCAATCCACGTGTGGGCAAGCTTGTTGTACTGAAGTAAATCCAGGAAGGCTGTGATCTTTATCCTTCCTTCATTACTTGGTATAACACAGACTCAGAACAAGCAGGTGCCTATAAGACTCTTAAATAATATGCAGTGGACCGTTTTAACCACATCCTAAATTTTGCTCTGCTAATTACTTAGATCAACAAGATACTCCTTTCCATACATTTTAATATTTGCATAAAAGAAACCCTGTCACCAGACCATCTATTTACGTAATTACATAGTTAGCCTGGCTGAAAAAAAAAGACAAAAATCCATCCAGTTCAACCATTAAAAAAAAGTTATAATCCTATACCCACATTTGATCCAGAGGAAGGCATGTCACACCCAGCAAAGCATGATCCAATTTGCTCCTGCAGGAGAAAAAAATTCCTTCCTGATACCCAGAGAGGCAATCAGATATTCCCTGGATCAACTTTACCTATAAATAATTCTCCCAAAATATTATATGTGAATGTAATGTATTTCATGTATGTTATTTACATGTAAAAGCCTCCCTTGTGTACACATTGAAAATCCTTGAGACTGCTGCTAAGCACCACCATCTTGGATATATCAGCAACTCCAGCAGACTCAGAGCGGTCACTCAGTTAACACTGTAGTATTCCCCTTTGCTTCTCTTCCAGTTGCTACAGAAGGGTTATGTAAGGAAGTGAAGGATGAGTGAAGGAGCTGGACCAGCACAGAGTAATTAACGTGCCAAAAAGAGGATAGCTCTGTCATGTGCAAGGAACGGAGGAAAGCTGTGCTAGACAACTAACATTTCCTAAGTAAATTTTGATAGCAAGCTCAGAGGTACATTGTAAGGCAGTAAAAAAAATGTTTTTCTGTGCTTTTGCTTGAAATTTGTAAGTATGTGCAGCATCTCTTTAAATGCTCTGAAATGAGAAACCACAACAGATAAATAGAGAAAACAAATACAGTGGAAAGGGGGGGGGGGGGGGGAAACAAAACGAAAAAACGAAAAAATGAAGAAAGAAGCATACGTTACGTCATTACTATTGCATGAAGAAATCACCTTTTCTATATGGAGTCTTCAGAACAAACAGCAGAACCTTCTGTCACAAATTTAGCAGCCCCTAGCGGGCTCTATTAATTGAAAAGTTAATCTACCAACCTGTCTTGATGACATTATGCCTCAGTCGAATGATAAGTGTGTACGTTCCATCTGCCTGGAACTTTTCACAAAACTGCTCAAGCACCTGATTAAACTTGGCCAGATTGCCTGTACGAACAGCTGTAACAGAAAAGCCATGTAAAAAGACATTATTATTATACAGTATTTATAAAGTGCCAATAGTTCGCTCAGCGCTGTACATTACAAAGGGGGACAGAACATGTGACAGAACAATACCAATACAATGCAAAACATGAGGGGATCGAGGGCCCTGCTCTTTCAAGCTTACAATCTAGGAACATGTACTTATTACATACATACTGTATGTGCAAGCAGACTTCAAAGGGTCCGAGTTCATTACCATGAATTTTTCCTTTATACAAAGTGAACAAGGCTGTACACAAATGAATTACTTCTACTTTTGGACCCTACTGTGTGTATCATACAATAACATAATAAAAACATTTCAAATCCATCATGGTTATCGTATGGAAATAAAGATACAGAATACACCTGTGTAAAACGTAAGCCACTTTCACATTTGTCCTACGGTAGACCATAACGATGAAGCAATGCAAATAAACATGGAAATTGACATTACAAATGCCATAAAAAGCCTTCAATCTAAAAAGGGAAAAATGTATTCAGGTAATGCAGTGACTTGTCCCCCATAAAGACTAATGCTTGCCATTATCAGCAGAAGAGTAACGATTGCAGGCCACAAAAGCTATGCAATGAAATAAAACTAGATATCGGAATCTTGTTTTTCTCAATTTAAAGGGTTAGTTGACCTTCACAGAAAAAAATGAAAAGGTGAACACATACTGTACCACCGTTCCCACCCCCCAAATCCTCCTTTGGGCGATTAGCTGTCAGTGCCCATGCAGCCGGTGTAGTGGTTCTGGGATTTGAAACCCCCACTCTTCTTCCCCTTCTTTCTGTAGGGATTCTGGGTTTAATCAGAGTGATTGTGATTGGTCAGTGATTGCATGTGACCGCTGTGGCCAATCAGAATCTGATATGTCCAAGAAGCCTACAAGGAGAAGGACAAGGAACTCAAAATTCCCAGACTGCTGCATGGGCAATGAAAGTTAATCCCCCACAAAGGTAAGTGCAACAGGGACCGGGGGTGGGTGTCATGGGTAGGTGATAGGAATAAAAGGCTCACCTTGGGTAAGGAGGAAATAAGGCATAAGAGACCTCTTTAGTGAATGCTGTCTGAATTGGAGACGATCTGGGATTTCACCTAATAGAAGTTCTACCACAATCAAAAGCTTGTGGACCTGAGGAGATTAAAAAAGGCAAGAAATCAGTGCAGAATCAGACAAGGAGGATTAAAAAAACTGCCAGGGAACGTGTAAAGACACACATTGGATTTAATTAAGTAAATAAGTAGAGGCTCTTCTCTTAAAATGTATGTGGACCTTGCAAAGTAAATGTTTTAGGGCTCGTTCACACCAGTGTGCAGAGACATCAGTTTTTCTGCACATTTTCTGCAAGGGCACAAGGAAATCAACTGTTTTCTATGTGCCCTGTTCACACCACTTGTATCACGTGCAATTTTTTTATGCATAGAAATCTGCAACGTGTATAAAACGATTTGAAGCGTGCATGAAAACTGATGTACACTCGTGTCTCTGAAAGTGAAATCTGCACATCAGTTTCCATCAGTTTTTCTGCACATATGGTGTGAACGTGGCCTAAGAAAGGAAAATCTGCATTTCTGCTAGTGTTTAAAAAAAAAAAAAAAAGGCAGTAAAATATGCATAGATAAGGAATTTTAACCACTTGCCAACCGCGCTATAGCCGAATGAAGGATACAGTGCAGTTGTCCAGTTCTGGGAGGGCCTTATATGACGTCCTCCCAGAACGCGCCCTACAGCATGCCAACCAGCAGCATGCAACCCGGCGCTCTCCATGATCACTTGATGAGGTAAAAGGCCAATCACAGAGGACTTTTACCACATGATCAGCTTTATACATTGACACAGCAGATCACAATGTAAATACAGTTGCCGGTTATCGGTAGCAGTTTCCTTACGCTGTCGCAGCGTGAGAAAATTACTGCAGATAACCGGCAAATGACACAGAGGACAATCGTCACTGATGAGCAGCACCCAGCAGTGCCTCCCACCAGTGCCCATCATTGCTGCATATCAGTGCAGCATCATCAGTGCCTCCTCATCAATACCCCCCAGTGCAGCCTCATCAACGCACAATCAGTGAAGGAGAAAAAAATTTACCCGTTTGCAAAATTTTATACTAGAAACAAAGAAAAAAACTTTTTCCCTCAAATTTGTTGCTTTTTTTTTTTGTTTATAGTGTAAAAAATAAGACACCCAGTGGCGATTAAATACCACCAAAAGAAAGCTCTATGTGTGTGAAAAACAAATGATAAAAACTTCATACGGGTACAGTGTTGCATGACCACGTAATTGGCAAAGTGCGACAGCACTGAAAGCTGCAAATTGGCCTGGACACCAAGGGGGTAAAAGTGCCCGGTAGGCAAGTGGTTAAACAAGCTTAACAGGGAATTTATATCCATCCTTTATGTGCAACATATTCTCTAATGAAGGATCTGTAAAAATCATTTACCGTCTGTTTGAAGCCCACTGCTGTGTGTTGGGGGGCTTTCCTCAAAGCATTAGTCAGAGTCCTTCTGGCTTCAGAGTATTCCAACTGAATGGCCTTAATCCGACCTAGAAGAAAGCATGATTGCAATCTCTTAAAACGGAAAAACCTTAAAAGTTTAACAGAATGCTAACTTATATGCCTACAGACCCCTCAACAGAATCCTAATATTCAGAACATTTCAGAAATCATTGCTTATACACATATTCAGTGCCATCCTCTAGAGCGGAAAAAGGTAGCACTGCTAATTAAAGGGGTGATCTACTTTGAATATTCTGAACCTGAAAAACTATCAACTATCAAGACATTGAAAAAAATATTTGAAAGTACATTAGCCACCAAACCCCATCCCACAAAGTGTTTATATTGGTGTTGGGTAGGTAACTTGAACCCTACAGTTCATAGTTACGGACATTCAGCAACAGGTTTCCAACAAAAAGAAATGATTTATTATAGTCTTATGTGAAATATGTGAGACCAGTAATAAGTGGAGTGTCTGTAGACGTAGCTGTAGGAAATTCATGCTGTTGGGTATGAAGAATAACAGAAAGTAACACAGAAGTTTGGTATCAGTCACAGATAAGAACCCATTCTAGCTCACATCTATGTTATTATAAGGAGCAAAGACCATTATAGTTCAATATCTGTAGTAAGACAAAATTCTGGCTCATGCAGGTCATACATGGGTCAAATTCTGAAGGAATTTGAATTCAAAAATTTTGTGCTTTTTGTAACCCGACGTTGCCACCATTGATTTCGAAATTCGACCAACTAAGCCTTCAATTTCACCTCATGTTGCTACAGAAAAGAATTTTCGTGGCCAAGAATGGTCTTTTCTTTCCAGGTCACAGCTCATGCTCATTTCTTTTTCGATTTCTTGTGTGATTCTCCCGTCATCGAAATTAGTTTGTTTTTTTCAAAAAATTTCCAACATGCCCGATCACTCAAATTTGATGGTCACTTGAAAATCGTCTGTTTCTGTGGCCCACTAATGGTGCGAAATTCAAACAAAAATTCTTAGAAAAGATTGTCGAAAAAAAAAAATCCTTTCAGAATTCGACCCGTTTATGGCTGGCTTAACACTATGTACAGAAAATAAGCCAAAGTCTTTGAGGATAAACCACAGCTGCCCCATCTTCTTTGACAGAGAAACGGAAACCTTTTCAACGTAATTATTGCTCACCTGTGTAGTACAAATAGCGAGCCCACTCGTTGTTGTTAGCCTGCTCAGGAAATACTGACTTGGACACTAGTTTTTCAGCCTGATCATACAGGTTGTACTGTAAGTAGTTTCTAAGAAGCAGGTTGAGCAGTGTAGCTTGTCCATCAGCATCATGCCTGAGTGTGGCTGTTCGCAGTCTTGCATGCAGGAAGCTGTAAGAGTGTATATTAATTTAGTGTGTTACCAATCAAAAAATAAAATACTTGTCATCTCATCAAATGACACGCTCCTTCGGTTTAAAAGCTGGATTTTGTAAAATAATAGTAAGGCCAGGAGCCTGTGGCCGATTTTTGTTCGTACAGAGATTCACATAAGTGAACTTACAGCAAACAACTTCCTCTATTAGGAAAATCACGTTTACAAAATAAAAACAATACCCATTATGAAATCTCACAATGACATTTCCAGTTCTAGGAAAAGCTCAGGTGGCTTTACCTTCTCCAAGATGCACAATCCCTAGACAATGCAGAACTACTATACTGCAATAAAATGCACAACTGTAAGCTATTTGACATTAAAACACTTAAACAGAATACATTTATGTGGCTACAATTCTGCTCTAAATGTATTTCTCAATGCAACTAGTTTAAAATGATTCTAAAAAGATTCATTATTTTTTTTGGAAAATAACAAAACATGTCTATACTTGCCTGCTGTGTGCAGTGGTTTTGCACAGAGCAGCCTGGATCCTCCTCTTCTCGGGTCCCCTACAGGCTCTCCTGGCTCCTTCTGTCTGTCGGGTGCCCCCACAGCAAGCAGCTTATTATGGGAGCACCCGCTGCTCTGTGTGTCCATTCACACACAGAGCTGTGGCTTGGCCCTGCCCCTCTCCTCATTGGCTGACTGGCTTTGATTGACAGCAACGGAGCCAATGCCTCCCGGTTGCTGTCTCAGCCAATGAGGATGCAGATGAGGCAGTCATTCACATCGCTGGATCATGATGAGGCTCAGGTAAATATTGAGGGGGCTGGGGGACAGAAGGGTTTTTTACCTATAGAATGCATGAAGGTAAAAAACCTTCAACCTTTGCAACCACTTTAAGGACCTATATCTATTTTGGAATCAACCTCGTGTAATTCCTTGTACAGCAGAACTAACTGGAGGAGGGAGGGAAAGCACAAATCAGGCTGTGCTGCAGTGCACCTGCGTTGACAATGAATATGCTGAAACAGAAGGATGACCTTGTCACCAAGCTGTTACTTCATTAAGAAATTAACAGGCTGGCGGTAGGATTTTGATCAAGCAGTGATGCAGTTAACCAAACTCCAGGTATGGACTATTTTGCATACTTGCATCAGTCCAGCTTGGACCAATACAAATACATACATGCCATACCTGGATGACCTCAAGGGAGGCTGGAAAGCACTGTGCTAGGCACCACTACCACAGTGACTGTTGGTGGCGTCCGAATCTAGAAGCAAGTGGCTACCCTTGTGCTTAGAGAACACGAGGTTACTTGCTCAGCACAGCCACCATTTAGAGAACACTTTGCATCTTCTCAACCAATGCAATAGAGTTCTCTGATAGAACAAGATAAATATCGCAAGAATACCGCACTGCCTCCCCACCTCGTCCAATCAGAGTATGCTTTGCATTAATTAAGGACATGCAAAGGGTTATCTAAATAGCACTCATGCTGAGCTACAATACCTTCTGTGCTCATTAAGCAACAGGTCAGAAGCTGAGCACAGTACCCGGAGGCTAGCAGCTCAATAGTATGCATGTTCCATAAGTGGCTGTTCCCCAACACTGGTCCAAGCAGGACAAATGTGCCTATCCAAAATAGTCCATACCTAAACGTTTTAAGGAGCTGGCTGTGTTATCCAGCATGGTTGTCTGGATCACAAGTTTGGCTAAATAAAATTGAATGTCTTTTGACAACATACAAATAGTTTAATTCTGTACATAGCCACTTGCCCAAAGTTCACACTTCCAATACTTCAGTCTGTTACATATAACTCAACTGTAAAAAAATAGCTCTCTGGCAAAGTGCAGGAAATAAAATGAAAATAGGTCATTAAGCATGGCTTATAGATAAAAATGTCTTCTTGAATGCCAGATTTTCACTTTAAAATGAACTTGTATAGTATGTGCTAGCTAGAAGTAACAATTTAAACTATTAAAAGTAAGAGACTGCAGGTAAAGGCATTGTATAGTTAATTGTACACATTTGCAAATAAAAGGCATACAACTTTCATCCATCATAACAGACACTAATTGGCTGAATTATTTTTAAGGGATGCACTGAAATTTTGGCCACCGAAACATATCGGACGAAAATAGCTATATCGGCATTTTGTCAACAGGAAAAATTTAGCCAATACAGGGGACTGTGTGTGAGAAAAAGTTGAGCAGTGTATACAGCGACAGGCTGTCACTATATATCAATGCCGGTTTTTTAAATGCAATTACCAGGTTTTTTTTTCCCTTCACTGAAGCTCAGAGAATCAGCTGTCACTTTCCCCGAGCTAAAAGAAAAATGTCCTTTTAGTTTCTTTCCGGAGCTAAAAGAAACAGTTTCATTCATTCTCTGAGCTATGGTGAAAAAAACAAAACCAAAAAAAAAAAACCAAAAAAAAAAAACCAGCACTGACATATAGGGGTTTATTTACTAAAGCTGGAGAGTCCAAAATCAGACTCACTTCTGCATAGAAACCAATCAGCTTCCAGGTTTCATTGCCAAAGCTTCATTGAACAAGCTGAGGTTAGAAGCTGATTGGTTTCTATGCAGAAGGGAGTCTGATTTTGGACTCTCCAGCTTTAGTAAATAAACCCCATAGTGACAGCCAGTGAGGAAGCCTCTCTGTATACACTGCTCCTCTCCTGCCCCCTCCTTGCACACACTGCCCTCTTTTCCCCCTCCCCCCTACAAAGACAGCCTGTCACTCATATACTATCACAAAAGGGACCATCGGTTTTCGGCCATATGCATTCTGAATTTTCTGTATCTATTTTGGCACCAGAATTTTCATTTTGGTGCAGCACTATCATTTTTGTCTTCTTTCATCTATATGAGAATCATTTGGTGAGATTTACCAGCAGCACTGTGTTATCTGCTGCAACGAAGTAGTCATAACAAAAGAGTCACTCTTTTACAGCTGAGATTTCCAATGATTTGTTGTATATCAAACAGGGAAGTATGCCAACATCATTTAGATTTAGAAAAGTCAAAGCAAAATGGTAAGACTGAATTCTGAGGACATCCCATTACTGGAGTAATAAAAGAAGCCCTGTCAGCAACTACCAATCTAATACCTGCTTCATAGACAAAATCTTTTAGATAAACTGAGCAGACTTTCTGATTTAGCATAGCAGCAACACTTTCCAGATAACATTAGTTCATCAATGAATAATGGTGGTTATTATCCAAAATAACTTTCTAAGCCTTGGTTTGTTGCTCACCTTCTGACAGCATCTAGTTTATTGAGGAACTCATAGCTACGAGAGTGGTAGTAATAACATTTTGCTACTACAAGATCCAGAGCTCGCCGATTCTGAGGGCTGATTTTCTGCATCAAGTCATCTGACACCTTCTGTGCCTGTAAGGAATAAGAATTAAATATGAACAAAAGTAAACATCACAAAACACCAAAAAAAAAAACAAAAAAAAACTGAAGGCAAACTAATCTGAAAGTAAACCTGTGCAGGGAAAAGCAATGGGTTTATTTTAATTATTATTCAGGATTTATATAGCGCCAACAATTTGCGCAGCGATTTACAAAATGACGAATGCTATTCTCCCCCCCCCCCCCCCCAAGTGACAGCGCTGTGCTAGGCACCTAGCACCGGCCATGTCACATAAGAAAGAGCAAGTCACACGCTCCTTTATATCCGGAAGTACTGTTTTTGTTTTTTTTGCTTCCAGTGGCTGTATGGCACTGCATGGACAAAGCGAAAGCTTTCCTTAAAGGAACTCAGATAAACAAATATGTCTTCATAGGGAAACAACTATTCCCAGCTCAGAAATTGCAAAGGTTCAGATTTACTTCCATTATGTGTCATATGAAATAGGGAAGAGCGGTCTGCATAAAAGTATGATCACAAGTGTTCTGGTTCAACAACTTCACTCTGAAATCTTGTGTCGAAAAATAAATGTCTGTAAAGGCAATGTCTGTTTGATTGATATGAGATTCATTACTACACTATCCAGAAAGCATGCAGTGCTTTTAAGCAGTTTATTAGCAGATGCATCCATTTACTGGTGCCCTAAAAAGTCAGGGGACATCAGCAGACATTTACGTGTCAGAACATAAAATGCTCTACATAATGAAATAATGGTAAACTGTGCTCTCACCTCTGTGTAGTGTTTACTGTTCATCAGATAGATCACCAGAAGAAGCTGCAGGTAAGCTTCTACCTCTGGGAGCAAAGGGGCAGAGGCAGCCTTTCCTGTTCTTGGTCTGAACTGCAAATCCCCCTCTGTATCCATCATCTGCAGAGAAAGCAGTTAAGACATATGGACAGTGTGTATTTAAATTATAAAAATAAGTTATACAATACATAAAACATTATTGTTAATAATACAAACCAAGTAAAAACTGAAATACGAAATATATACTCTAGTTTCAGTATGTAGCTAACAAAAAAAATCCACCTTCCATATCGGTGTATGAAACAGTGTGATAAGAGCCATTACACTAAACTAACATTCACAACCAAAGTCTGTGATGTATCCCTACAGTGTCTATCGGACTCTCTTCCTATGCTGATCTGGAGCTCACCAGTTCAGGCCTCAGTGGCCTCCTCCCCCACCCCACTAAACATCTCCCTGTTCCTACAGCCAACTAAGTAAGCAGGACTTTGTGCTACATATTCGAGGGCAGATCTAAATGAGATTGTACATTCAGACTGTATATAGCGTATCATCAACTTTAGGGAGAAAATATTTCCATATGCTAAAACAAGGAAATACAGCACACAGTTGTAATCAAAGGTTTGCATACCCATGGAGAAATGGTATGCAGGCGCAGCTTGCTCACAACATAAAACAGATGTGGTACCATTTTTAAAGAAATGAGTGAGGAGGCAAAACACGTTTCTATTGTTTCGTATGGGATTGATATTCAAACTGTAGATCATAACAGAATGGCACAATCATAAAACAAAACATTCAACAAGTAAACAAATGAAATGTCTGCATACCCTTAGTTCTTCATACATACAGTGTATTGCCACCTTTAGCATCAATGACAGCCTGCAGTCATTTGTAATAGTTATCTTTGAGGTCTTGAATTCTTGCAAGTTGCATAGCTGGCCATTCGTCTTGGCAAAACGCCTCCAGGTCTTGCAAAGTCCTTGGGACATCTTGCAAGAACCGCATGTTTGAGATCTCCCCAGAGTTGCTCAATGATATTAAGGCCATGAGACTATGATGGGCACTCGAGAACCTTCATCTTTTTTTGCTGTAACCATTGGAGGGTCAGCTTGGCCTTGTGCTTGGGTCACTGTTGTGCTGGAAAGTCCAAGAGAGTCCCATGAGCAGCTTTCGCGCAGAAGAATGAAAATTGTCTGCCGGTGTTTTCTGATAACAGGCTGCATTCATCTTGCCATTGATTTTCACAAGATTCCCTGTGCCTTTAGAACGCACACGCCCAAAACATTAGTGGTCCACCACCATGCTTTACAGTGGAGATGGTTTTCTTGTCGCTATAGGCCTTGTTGACCCCTCTCCAAAGCAAACGCTTATGGTTGTGATCATAAAGCTCTATTTTGGTCTTAAATTGAAAAAACAGATGAACCGTGCATGGTCATAAATGTGCATATTTTAGACATATCATAAACCAGTCTCATAATTGGTGTAAAAGAAAGTTTTCATGTTTGTGTTCCACTTGTATTCAATATCTTGTTTGGTGCTCCACTGTGCCAAACAAAAGTGCCCCACTTGGACTGACACTCACCCTCATTCCATGACCATCCATTTCTACAGTGGTCATTAACGCTTTGCGGGACAATCCCAGTAAGCCAATGGTCCCCTGTGATCACCTATCCCTAAGGCGGTCCATGACAAATAAGGAACAATTTCCAAAAATGCCCGCTGTCTCCACAGCTCCACAAGCAGCAAAGAAATGTATCACCATATATGAAGAAAAAGAAGGGGACATCTGATCGTGTAAAATTGCTTGGTACCTTTTTTGGGGTTATATGAATATACACTCACAAGAAAAGTGCCAACAGCCCGGCACCTGGTGTACTCAGCCTTGTTGTAAATCAAAGATGGAAGCAGCTGACCTGATAGCTCCTTGGAGTAGCGTGCGTTCCACAGGGCGGATGGGATGTTGGCGGAAGTTGCATCATCAAACCTCGACGCATTTTGATCAAAGATCGTCTTCAGGAAGTGCACTTATAGGTACTTTTCTTGCGTGTCAAGGTGTTAATCGGGCATATAGTAACCGGGCTTTTTTTGTGACACTGGCGCACTAAAGGCTTCTTTCTGAAAACTTGACTATGCAGCTCATTTCTGTTCAAGAATTGTCGTATATTGCTCCTTGAAACAACCACACTGTCTTTTTTTCAGAGCAACCTGTATTTCTCTTGAGGTTACCTGTGGGTTTTTCTGGCAGTTGTGGCTGCAATTTTTCTTCATCTACCTGACCTTGGCTTGGTATCCAGAGACCCCCAAAGTTTCCACTTCTTAATAAGTGATTGGACAGTACTGACTGGCATATTCAAGGTATTGGAAATCTTTTTATATCCCTTTTCCATCTTCATTAAGTTCTGTTACCTTGTTACAAAGGTCTTTTGACAGTTCTTTTCGGCTTCCCATGGCTCAGTAACTAGCCTGCTCGGTCCATCCACGTGAGAGCTTACAAACTCACTGATTATACACAGACAATTGCAATTAAAAAAAAAAAAAAGGCACAGATGTGGAAAATTAACCTTTAATTGCCCTTTTTAACCTGTGTGTGTCACCTTGTATGTCTGTGCCAAGGCCAAAAATTCCAGGATATGGAAACTTTTGATCATGGCCATTTGACTGATTTCTGTTATTATGATTTAAAAAGGAGACAGACAACTAATAATTTTAGGATCACTATCCTTAAATAAAAGTTTTTTGGCATGACCAGTCATGTGACGGTACGCAAACTTTTGAGCACAACTGTACTTTAAAAGATGTGATGGTGGCTGCTAGTATAGCAAACATTAATGGATTATGCCTGAACTTACCTCCTCCAAGAAACTCAGCAGCCAGTCACGGGTGGTAGCGTTGGAGGTGAAAAAGCCATTAATAGCTTTGTGCAGGACATTGGGGTTCAAACGACGGGATGTGGATGGCAGGGCTCTCAGTGCACGAAGAACAAATCTCGGCTCCTTTCCAGACACTGCCTTCTCTATCTGCTTCACATGCTCCTTAATATCTGCAATGTTTAAAGAAACATTAGCAAAAAACAATAGAACACTGTTACTTCAAATTCAAGTGGAAACTCAATCAGATAAAAACAGAGTTCGTTATTATGCTTTACAAACCTCTGCTTCAGCACACAGCCACTACACTTGGCTTCTGCCTACATCACCGTGAATGGACGTGTAGCTTATGTTTCTATATGTGGTTGGTTTGTTCATATGATACTTGAGTAATAAGTGTACAGTCAGTATTCTGGCTTACCATAAATTGCCTTTCCTACTGTATATACAAAACTATTGGTCAAACGGTTCTGTTTATACTGCTTAGACAGCATAGAGGATGTGGTATTACAGAAAATACCTGTAATATTGTTCAGTTATTAGCAAACATAAGACTCAAAATACTTGACTCGGGCACAAAATTTTGGCAAACTTTAAAAGCTCCCTGATGTCACAAACATGAAGTTAAAACCAAACAAGTTCTCCTTTCTTAAAAAGCCTTCTGAGATATCAAAAAAGAACCTCTGGAACTCTGACCACCCCCCTATAAACTGCCAAAGATGAGGTCTGACCTCACTTAGTGGAGATCTCCTCTTGCTTCCTGTCCATCTTTGGGACAGGAGGTGATGGGAATTACTAACAGGAACAGAAGCCAAAAAGAAACCCAACAAATGATCTCTACTTTCACTCTAATCAAAACTTTAAAGCAACTTTTGGCTGGGGGTCCATATTAAAATACAAACAAATATTTGGTGGGGTTCGGGGTCATGCCAAAGATAAAGATGCATTTTTGGACTGAGCACATCAGGTTTGTCAGGATTCCAAAGGACTTAGGACATAAAACAAACAGTGCCTGCTCTTAGGTGACTATTATTTTCTTTGGCTCACTCTGAAGGCTTTCAGCTTTTATCACTGTATGCTTTAAGGTAATCTAATTTCAGGTACATGCAATTCTCCACTGTTATCCTGAAAATGAGTTAACTTACTAATGCATGCAAAGCTGAGTGCTGACAACTTTGGCTGTCTGTGTACACACAACCTTAGACCAAAAATACAACTCCGCTATTAGCCAAGTAGTTTATCACTGTATCAAGTATCCCCAATTAAATCACTGTATGAATTAACTAAAATGCCAAACAAATCTGAGGCATTCTCCAGATGAAAATATTTAGAGTCCTATCACACGGGCGTTCTGTTTTTTGCATCAGTTCAGTCACGTTTTTTCCAAGAAAAAAAACTAGATCAGATCACGTCTGTTTTTCCGCCAGTTCACGTCCGTTTCTCCGCCAGTTCACGTCCGTTTCTCCGCCAGTTCACGTCCGTTTCTCCGCCAGTTCACGTCCGTTTCTCCGCCAGTTCACGTCCGTTTTCCATCCGTTTAACATCTGTTTTTCAACATCCTTTACCAATGCAAAAATTGACCGCATGTCCGTTTACATCTTTTTTTATTTTTTTTTTTTAACGGAAGAAAAAGAGTTTTCTTCTGTTAAAAAAACGCATGTTAAACAGGTGCGGACATTAATGGATGTAAACAGATGATCATCAGTTTACACCCGCTAGTCCATAGAAATACATGGGTGTCAATTTTTCATCCGTAATCAGACAGAAGAAAAAAAAAGGACATACAGAATGCCCGTGTGAAAGGGGCCTTAAGTGGAAAAAAAAAAAAAAACTGCACAGTTCACTAGTGCTCACTTCAGTAAGCACAGAAAGAAAACCAGTCATGCACTGAGGTAGTAGGATTTGTAGCACTCTGAGGCCTTATTCACTCAGCTGTCCAATACCCAAATCAGTTTATTTCTGTGGTGGGTATAGCCAGGTGTTTATGATCAGCTGTCTGTGTCCCAGCCTGTACAAGTCAATGACAAGCTAAGAGGTTCTGCAGCTGTCCACTTGTAATAGTGCATAAAGCAATTACTAGCCATTAGGGACAGATGAGCAGATTGGACCCAGTCTGCATACACACCTGCTTATCTGTTGCAGGAGGCATGTAACTGCACCTTATATGATTATATGTGAACAGCCACTAACAGTATCAGCCTGTCATTGATTTGTACAGGATTCCTGTTTGCAGCTGATCTCAAATGCTTGTCTGTACCTACTGCAGATATACAATGATCTGGACTGTGGACTAACCCTTAGCATCCTCGTATCCAGTGCTGAGTTATTAACCTTACTCTAGCCTCGTGACATCAGGACCCTAGACCAGTGGAGCATGGGGGTGCAGATGCTATGAGGAGTGGTGAATTGGGCAAGTAAACCACCTTTTTTAAACCCTATTTAGGCATAAACACGCAATTAACTCTTGCAGTACAGGCACACTGCAAAGAATAGTTTTTATTGCCCATAGTTGGACTTGAAACATTAGGATCCTTAAGCCGGCCATACAAGGATTGAAATTCAGCTGGTTCAGCAGGGATGAATTTCAACCCATGTGTGGGCAGGCTGGTTATACCAATCAACTTCTGCACAACCAGAACTGCCTGCTATAGGCAGCAGTGCTGATCAGTGTATTCTGATGGTGGGGGAAGTCTGCCCACTATCAGAACAGAATTGCTCAGTGGGAGTGGTACCCATATCCACTTCGAATGTTTGTATGTGGCAATCGGGTCATTTATTTTTGTTGAATGGAAAAAAAAAAAAAAGAAAAAAAAAAGAAAAAGAGGAATATGGGTTGTCTAAGGAATCAAACACAGAAGTCTATACACTGTAAAAGACGGCTGTACATCTCCTGGAAGTCCAAGATTTGCATACAGCTGCCTGTACAAATCAATGACAGACTGTGGCTGTGCACTGGTAACCACACATACATGCTTATGGGAAAGGATGTGCAACCCTGAGGGGTTTATTTACTAAAGCTGGAGAGTCCAAAATCAGACTCACTTCTGCATAGAAACCAATCAGCTTCCAGGTTTCATTGCCAAAGCTTCATTGAACAAGCTGAGGTTAGAAGCCGATTGGTTTCTATGCAGAAGGGAGTCTGATTTTGCACTCTCCAGCTTTAGTAAATAAACCCCTGAATGTCAACTGTCTGCATCCACAGGGAGAGCATCTGTCTCTGATTCCATGTAAACAATTACATGTGCAGTTACCAGCGTACAGCCACAGCCTGCTATTGATCAGAATGCAATGCCTGTGCCTCCCAGGTGTAGAAGTACGCTTTTTTTTTTTTTTTTTTTTAACTGCATCAGTGTACGGAACTCTGCTCTGGGAAGTCACAGGTGTTGCATACAGTGGCCTGTACAAATCAATGGCAGGTTACAGCTATAAACTGGTAACAGTACATGCCTAAAGAGATGATCGCACATGAACACCAACCACCTGTGTCCATAAGGAGCACACCTGTTTCTGATTGCATGTAAAAACCTGCATGTGTGATTACCAATGTACAGCCGCAACCTGATATTTTTTGTATGCAATGCCTGCGACTCCTGAGTGCAGAAATACCCTCGTCTATGAAGATATAAGGCCCTCTGCATCCACGTGAATGAGCCCTTCCCCTGATGTGTGAGCTGTGCGAATTCAGCCCAACACTGCAGCAGAGAAGAATTCATTGACTTTATGTAGATGGAAGTAAAATATGGCCACATCTCTGTTCCTGGAAGTCACAAGTGTTGCATATAGTGGTCTGTACAAATCAGTGACAAGCTGTGGCTGTACACCGGTAATCGCACATCTGAGCGTTTATATAAATGGATGAGTAGCTCTGAAAAGCCAACCGCTTGCTTCCTGGGGGCACACACCTGTCCCTGTATGCATGTACACTGGTAACCACACGTACGTTTACATGCGTGCTCCATGGATGCAGGTGAATATCTGCACCACATGCAGGGGACTGTATTCACCCAGAACTCCTCCATCTGCAGAAGTTGATTCATTCTGCTTTGGTGTTTTGGTGCACACATCAGAGGGAGGGCTCATTCACAAAGACACAGAGGGCCATATGGGAAACACAGACGCTGCATACAAATCAATGGCAGCCTGTGGCTGTACACCGATAACCGCATATGTGAGTGTTTACTGACATCAGCCTTTTTCGACACAGAGAAACCCATAAAAATAACTTTCTGGTCTCAGGGAATCCCTGCTAAAATTACTCTACTACTCACGATACATTAGTGTGATGGTCAGTGGGGAGAATACTCCTGACACTTGTAGTCATTGGGAACAATTATCCC
Organism: Staurois parvus; assembly: GCF_062004578.1. Lineage (NCBI taxonomy): Eukaryota > Metazoa > Chordata > Amphibia > Anura > Ranidae > Staurois > Staurois parvus. Next base: position 6,767,963 of record NW_028317947.1, on the reverse strand, counting down.
CTTACAGATAACTAAAGATCATTGGTGTCAGTGGGAACTTATCTGAGAGGCAGAAGTTGTTCATTGCTCAAGGAACCCGGTTTACATGCATATAAACACTGTCTATTCCCCCAGAACGCCTCCATCTGCAGAAGCCGATTCATTCTGCTTTGGTGTTTTGGTGCACACATCAGAGGGAGGGCTCATTCAAACAGGCACAGAGGGCCATATAGGAAACACATATTTATTGTTTTTTTTACAGTGTATGGAATGTCACAGGTGTTGCATACAGCGGCCTGTAATGTCAGGCCCCTTTCACACGGGCGTTCCGTATGTCTGTTTTTATCTGTCCGTTTATGGATGAAAAACCGACACCTATGTATTTCTATGGACTAACGGATGATCATCTGTTTACATCCACTAACGTCCGCATCTGTTATGTTTTTTTGAACGGAAGAAAACCCTATTTTTCTTCCATGAAAAAACTGGAAAGGACAAAAAATGGATGCGAACGGACGGTAAATTGTCAATGAACTGGCAAAAAACTGTTGTGAACGCTCGCGTGAAATGACCCTCAGCCTGTGGCTGTACACCGGTAACTGCACACCCCCGTGTTTACATAAATAGAGGGATGGATGAGCGGCCCTGAACACCAATCGCCTGCGTCCATGGAGCGCACATCTGTCCTTACATGCATGTAAACACTGACATGTGTGGTTATTAGTACAGCCACAGGCTGCCATCAATTAGTTTGCCATACCTGTGTTTCCCATACGGCCCTCTGCCCCCCGATGCGTGCGCCAAAACACCAGAGCAGAATGAATGGACTTCTGCAGATGGAGGCGTTCTGGGTGAACAGACATTCCTGTGAATGTAACGTGGAGATTCACCCAAATCGCAGATTCACATACTGCAAGTCCGTGCCCTGCGCCAATCTCTGAGGGTCATGTGACCAAGCACTCGCTGATTCCAGAGACCCCCATAGGCCCCATCCACCAGCATTACCTGATCTGCTGCAAACCAACCCCCTCCGCTCTAATCTCCAGCTATGGGGGAACTACAAGTCCCAGCAAGCCCTGGCAGTGACTCCTGGGACGTGTAGTTCCACCACAGACACACACAATGCCTATCAGAGGACGAGACACAACAACAGAGAGAAGAGAATGATGGATACCCTCCAGGGTCACACTGTCCAGCTCCTTCTTCCCTCCCTCCCCGGTACTGCTGCTGCTCCCGGCCGCCGGCTCCTCCTCTTTCATCTCCACATCCTCCGGTTCCCGTCGTTTAGCCGTAGCCTCCTTCATCCTGACCACCCGGTGCCTGCAGAGTTCGCTTTCCGCTTCCGGTCCGGGAATGACTCGCAAATCTAAGGCTCGGACGTAGCGCGCAGGGTGCCGGGAAGGGAGACGCAGGCCGGAGAGCGGAGTGCCGAGCGCATGAATGCGGGGCTGAGTCACTGGAGGTGAGACGGGACTGCGAGGACGTGCACGAACTGAGGAGCGCCGAGAGCCAGCCTGGCTGGCGCGTGACGTCACCACGTGCTGAAAGAGGAGCTGGAGGAAGACCTGTCCATCTCCAACATGGCAGCATAGAGCACACTCTATACACAAAACATTACACTGCCAATACATGATTAGTATGGCACACTGAAAGTGCAGCAGTAGCAATGTAGTCATTGTGTATTAATGCTTTCTGTGAACGTGAATATTTACTGTGTACCATAAGCTGTTTGCATATTTCTAAGATAAAAAAATAATGTGTTTCTTGTTCAATTATATATATAATATAAATAATATGTGTTGTTTTATTTATAATATTATATAAAGTATAAAAACAATACAAAAATATATTGTATATTGTGTGTCACGCAAATCTGTCTACCCCTCACCTCACCCCTTCAGTCTCCACCCACATCGCTAGCCTACTAAGTGACAAATCGGCATGGATGTCACTCCACTTCCTCAAACTCAACCTCCCCAAAACTGAGCTCTTAGTATTCCCCCAGCCCGTGCCCCCTCCCCTGACCTCACCATAAATATCGGTAACACAATCATCAGTCCCTCATGCCAGGGTACTAGGTACAATTAGACAGGAACAGAGCATTGTCACTGTGCCATGAACTAGGCCTTCATGGCACAATTACCAGGTATTAGTTTTAAAGTGGTTGTAAACATTAGACCTGAAATATGAACAAAGCGCATCCCTCTATAGTGTGTACTTGTCTCAATCCAGAGCACTAAGGCTACGTTCACACTAGCGTTGTGTGCAGGTGGCAGAGAGGCGTTTGGGAAGCGTTTTTACCGCTTCCCAAACGCCTCTGCCAATTCTGCACATTACAGGACATGGTGCTGTTCCAACGGGAGCGTTTGCGTTGCGTCGCGGCAAAACGGACGCCTCTGGACGAGTCAGGAGGCGTTGAAGCCTCCTATTCTCGTCTATGGTGCCGCTCCGCAAACGCCTGGCCGGCGTTTGCGGTGCGGTTGCGACGCGGTTGCGGGGCCTTTGCGGAGCGTTACCACCACTCAAACTGCATTATAGGCGTTTGTGGGGCGTTATTAACGCTCGGCAAACGCCTAGCAACCGCCGCTAAACCGCGCATGCGGCGTTTGCGGAGCGTTTGCCGAGCGTTAAAAAACGCTCCGCAAACGCCGGACCAACGCTTGCCAAACGCTATAGGGGCGTTTGGCAAGCGTTGGCAAAACAGCCAAGTGTGAACGAGCCCTAACTGTCATGTCTTTTTGCTGCCTTGTTGCTCTGCTATAAGCATGAGTCACTTCTGACAAGTATTCTTGACACCAAGAGGAAAAAAAGGTGACGGGAGGGCACTGCCAGTGATTGACAGCCTCAGCTCTGTTTCTGTGAGCTGTGTGAAGGGGGGTGTGTCCCTTCCCTCCAATCAGCTCTCAGAGCTCCCCTCACTGATGTAACTTCAGCTCCCTGCCCTCTGCTTTTTAGAGCTGAGAGATCCTGTGTAAATTCTGCACTTTGAATGGATGTAGGGGAAAGATAAACAAGTACAACTTATGTAGGAGGATTTGTTTCATCTCTGTATATCACATGAGGCCAGTCACTTCAATGGGTATGATATGAACATGTTAAAGCTTAGATGAGATTATAGTGATTGGGTTTACATCTACTTTAGAGTAGAACTAAAGACAATTCTTATTTTTTGGATCTTGGATTGGGTAAGGGAGGGTTATAACCTGTCAAGTTTTTTGCCATGTGTCCCATAGGGGAGATTTCCCTTCACTTCCTGTCCCATAGCCACAACAGGAAGGAAATTCTTCCAAAATGAGGGAAGTGTGTGTGTGTCCACTGGAAGATTTCCCCTCTATTCTGCTCAGGTGGCAAACCAAAATTTGGGATTTTCTTTTACAGTGAACAGGACATATAGAGAGGGTTATCCTCCGGGTACTCCGGTTTCCTCCCTCACTCCAAAGACATGCTGGTAGGTGAATTGGATCCTGTCTAAATTGGCCCTAGTATGTGTATGTATGAATGTAAATTAGGGACCTTAGATTGTACGCTCCTTGAGGGTTAGGTTCTGATGTAAATGTACAATATACAGGTGAAACTCGAAAAATTAGAATAACATGCAAAAGTTCATTTATTTCAGTAATGCAACTTAAAAGGTGAAACTAATATATGAGATAGACTCATTACATGCAAAGCAAGATAGTTCAAGCCATGATTTGTCATAATTGTGATGATTATGGCTTACAGCTCACGAAAACCCCAAATCCACAATCTCAGAAAATTAGAATATTACATGCAATCAATAAAACAAGGATTGTACATAGAACAATATCGGACCTCTGAAAAGTATAAGCATGCATATGTACTCAGTACTTGGTCTGGGCCCCTTTTGCAGCAATTACTGCCTCAATGCGGCGTGGCATGGAAGCTATCAGCCTGTGGCACTGCTGACGTGTTATGGAAGACCAGGATGCTTCAATAGCGGCCCTCAGCTCTTCTGCGTTGTTCGGTCTCATGTCTCTCATCTTTCTCTTGGCAATGCCCCATAGATTCTCTATGGGGTTCAGGTAAGGCGAGTTTGCTGGCCAATCAAGCACAGTAATCCCACGGTCATTGAACCAGGCTTTGGTGCTTTTCGCAGTGTGGGCAGGTGTCAAGTCCTGCTGGAAAATGAAGTCAGCATCCCCATAAAGCTTGTCTGCGGAAGGAAGCATGAAGTGCTCCAAAACCTCCTGGTAGACGGCTGCGTTGACCATGGACTTAATGAAGCACACTGGACCAACACCAGCAGATGACATGGCTCCCCAAATCAACAAAGACTGTGGAAACTTCACACTGGACTTCAAGCATCTTACAGTGTGTGCCTCTCCATTCTTCCTCCATACTCTGGGTCCTTGGTTTCCAAATGAGATGCAAAAGTTGCTCTCATCAGAAAAGAGGACTTTGGACCACTGAGCAACAGACCAGGTCTGTTTTTCTTTAGCCCACTTAAGACGCTTCTGCCGTTGTTTGTTGTTCAGGAGCAGCTTGACAAGAGGAATATGACATTTGAAGCCCATGTCCAGGATCCGTCTGTGTGTGGTGGCTCTTGATGCACTGACTCCAGCCTCAGTCCACTCCTTGTGAAAGTCCCCAACACTTTTGAATGGCCTTTTCCTGACAATCCTCTCCAGGCTGCGGTCATCCCTGCTGCTTGTGCACCTTTTTCTTTCACACTTTTCCCTTCCACATAACTTTCTATTAATGTGCTTTGATACAGCACTTTGGGAACATCCAACTTCTTTTGCAATTACCTTTTGAGGCTTTCCCTCCTTATGGAGGGTGTCAATGATAGTTTTCTGCACAACTGTCAGGTCAGCAGTCTTTCCCATGATTGTGATTCCTACTGAACCAGACTGAGAGACCATTTAAAGGCTCAGGAACCCTTTGCAGGTGTTATGGCTTACTTAGCTGATTAGAGTGGGACACTTTGAGCCAAGAATATTGCACCTTTTCAAAATATTCTAATTTTCTGAGATTGTGGATTTGGGGTTTTCATGAGCTGTAAGCCATAATCACCACAACTATGACAAATCACGGCTTGAACTATCTTGCTTTGCATGTAATGAGTCTATCTCATATATTAGTTTCACCTTTTAAGTTGCATTACTGAAATAAATGAACTTTTGCATGATATTCTAATTTTTCAAGTTTCACCTGTATATGTGAAGAGCTGCATAAATTGATGGCGCTATATAAGTACCTGAAATAAATAAATTCTTAACAGGGCAGATTCAGCAATAAAAACCTGACTGGTGTTCTAATCTCTCTCCACTCTATTCAAAACTAAAGAATAAAAATTGCAGGAGAGCTTGTTCTGTTGAAAAACAACAGACTTACCGGCAGGATCACCAGCTGAAAATAAAGGAAAGGAAGCCTAAAAAAGAGAACTAATGCAGTCAATATAAAAGGGTTTGCTTTTGGGTTTAATATAATAAATGCCTAAAAAAGAAAACTAATGCAGTCAATATAACAGGGTTTGCTTTTGGGTTTAATATAATAAATGCCTAAAAAAGAAAACTAAGGCAGTCAATATACTAAGTGTTTGCTTTTGGGTTTAATATATAAATGTTTGTTTTGGGGTTTAAAATGATTGTATAGTTATATTTTTTATTTGAAATAATAAACAGCGGCCCTGAACCTCCTTTTCTGGGGGTTCCCCGCCAGCGCTCTTGGTGCCTCTTCTTCAGTGTTTGCCCCCATAGCTATGCTATGGTGGCAGATGTGCGGGCTCACTCCCAAGCTGGGCTCTGTGTGTACATAGACACAAACAACGTGGCTCAACCCGGCCCCCTGCTCTCTGCTCATTAGCTTTGACTGACAGCAGCAGGAGCAAATGGCTCCCGCTACTGTCTCTGAGCCAGTGAGGAGAGAGAGAGATTGCAACGGAAGGCTGGTGAAGCAAATTGCATATATAGTACTGAAATATTTCCTATAATTAGGCATTAGACTTCATTTATAGTTACCTTGATACAGCTGTGTATATATTGTCATTTTGTGTGATAGGAGCAAAACCCAACAGATTGGTATTACAACTGTGACTATCTATACTACATAGGTATATTCTCAGGGGCGTATCCACAGTGAGGCAAACAAGGCTTTTGCCTAGGGCGGCATTTTTCAGGGGGACGGCGCCACCCCCGGAAGAAGAGACACATAGGGCAGCCAGCAGGTGACTGACGATGGGGACTGGGTGAGGGCCGCCACTACATGAGCTCACTCACTGTTACACTCTGGGTCAGCGCAGCGCTTGGTGTCAGAGAAGGTCTACTGCTGGGCTGAGCCAGGTAACAGGTGAGCGATCTGCAGCAGCAGAGAGAGGGGCCGCTGGTTGCAGCTATGGCAGTTGCTGGGTGGCAGTGTTGTGTGTGGAGGGGAAGGAGTATAAGCTGAGAGAGGCAGACACGTCAGCAAGAGACAGCACAGCAAAAAGGAGATTGGGAGATGAGGATGAAAGGATGGGATCTGCGGCTCCATGGAGTCTGGAGAGATCACTGCCAGAAAATTCTAGCTGTACTCAGGATCCTGTCTGCTTTGGATATGGAGTCACAGATCTGTAATTGTACTACACATATATTACATCTACTGCTGTTATATACTATTATAGTGAGCAGCTCTATACAGCTTGGGGGACTACAAGTACCATCTTCACTGGGGATCCTATCTGATCAGCCTAGTCTCTCTTTCTTTACCTCTCTCTCTCTTTATCTCTCTCTTTATCTCTCTCCCTCCCTCTTTATCTTTCTTTCTTTCTTTCTTTCTTTCTTTCTTTCTTTCTTTCTTTCTTTCTTTCTTTATTTCTCTCTCGATCAATCGATCTCTTTCTCTCCCTCTTTATCTCTCTCTCTTTATATCTCTTTCTAGCCCTCCCTCTTTATCTCTCTCTCTTTCTCTCCCTCTTTATCTCTCTTTATATCTCGTTCCCTCTTTATCTCTCTCTCTCTCTGTCTGTATATCTCTCTTTCCTGCTTTATCTTTCTTTCTCTCCTCTTTTTTTATATCCCTTTTTCTCCCTCCCTCTTTATCTTTCTCTCTCTATCTCTCTCCCTCTTTATCTCTATCACTGTATCTTTATCTCTCACCCTCTTTCTCTCTCTTTATATCTCTCTCTTTATCTTTTTCTCCCTTTTATTATCCCTCTATCTCTTTATTTCTCTCTCTTGACATTTCTCTCACTCCCTCTTTATTTCTTTGACTTTCTCATTCTCTACCTCTTTATCTATCTTTCGCTCTCCCTCCCATCAAACTTAGAAGGGGGGGGGGGGGCAGATGTTAGCGTTGCCTAGGGCAGCAAAAAAACAAAATTTACCACTGTATATTCTTATTTATTTCCTTGAACAAAGATGGCTCTACTTATTATCTCCCGTCATTTATATTCTATTTTTGGGAGGTTTTGCCACTGTTAACATCTTAGTAAAAAAAAAAAAAAAAAATCAGCACAAGGGAGATTATTGTACTAATAATCTGATGTGTCCCTTGTGCTGCTGTCTCCTGCACTAGTTTAAATCTTCCACTTGCAATTCCCCCCGACCTCCATCCCTGTAATCTTCCGATGAGGTGTGGGTTAATAGAGCCAAGTGACCTATCATAGGCACTCACCGAGAATGCAGATTATGCCCGCCCTCTTCACCCCCCCTCCATTCATAAAAGCCAAACTACAGCGTCTATGTATGAAATGTGATCTATGAATGGAGGGGGCGGACTTTTCAATCGACTGCTGATCCTACATCCATACATCATGTTTCATTCATAGAAGATGTATTTGATTCTTTGAATGGTGATTAATTCACTCTGATTTATGCTAAAATACATGTACATTTCCATGCCTTTTAGGCACGTTTAACATGCGTTGATGTGTGTTTTGACATGCTTTTTAGCTCTTTTGCAGAATTTCTTCATCATCAATTCTTGTGGGTCACAAAATAAATCATAAAGAAAACTTTTTTCTTTACTTGCATTGTGTTGACCTGCATTTTACACATGGTGACCTGCGTTGTGTTAAAATGCATACATGTTACATGCATTTTAAGACAACGTAGGTCAACACAGTGTTGCAGTGTGAACAGGATACATAAAAAACAATAGTTTTTTTGGGTGTCCTTGAGCTGATCTGCGTTTTACAGCTGAGCTAAAATGCAGATCAATGCACTAGTGTGAATTAGCCCCAAAGGGTGTGGGTGGAAAGGGCAGGCACAGTCAGTGCCCTTGATGGGAGCATATGACAGGCTCATCAGCTCTATTAACCTCTGCGGCACCAGAAGATTGTGGTTGTGGAGGATGGTGGGGATCAGAGGAGGAGAAGTCACAACTGCCTTTTTCAACAGTTTGCTGTACCCCCCAAACACAAATCTCACCCCCAACTTTTTGGTTCCACTAGATCTCACTATTGTACCTATCACCAAGCATGTTCAGATTTTAACTACTTATAGGGAAAAACATATACATTGAAACAATTCATTGTACAAAATATGTCATGTATTGTTTCAATGTGTATGTTTTCTCTATAAGTAGTTAAAATTTGAACATGCTTGGTGATAGGTACAATAGTGACATCTAGTGGAACATAAGGGAAAGGATCTTTATGTTTGAAGCCATTGGGTATTATTATCCGTCTCTGCACTCCTCTAATCTTTGTATAATTGAATATTAGTTTTGTTTTGCTGCTATGAATTCAACCATTTAATTTGATTATACAGGTTTTTTTTAGATGGCAAATATTTTCTGTAGGTGCTTTTTATACCTGAAGCTGAACAACTGCCACAACTCCAAGTTATTAATAGACCTAGTATGTAGATTTCTTGCTCAACATATTATCATTAAAGTGACACTAAACTCTTGTTTTTGTTTTTGTTTTTTTAAATAAAGTCCTTTCTATTGCTCTCAGTCTGCTCCAAATCTCTACATTTTTTGCTGATGTGACACAATTTCCTTTTAGAAGATGGCTATGTGCATTCTCTAAGGCAGAGGTCTCCAAACTTTCTTAGCAAAGGGCCAGTTTTCCAGTCTTATGACTTTAGGAGGGCCGGACTGTAACCAGCAGGAGTGGAAAATGCAGCAGAAATAATGCCCAATCACTGGTGTCAGTAGAAGGAATAGTACCCTATTATTGGTATCAGTGAGAGGAATAGTGCCCCAACATTGGTGTCAGTGGAAGGAATGGTTCTCCAAAACTGGTATCAATGAAAGAAAATTTTCCTCAATACTGGTGTCAGTGGAAGGACCAGGCCCCAGCATTGGTGTCAGTGGAAGGAATGGTGCCCCAACATTGGTGTCAGTGGAAGGACTGGTGCTTCAACATTGGTGCCAGTGGAAGGACTGGTGCCCCAACATTGGTATTAGTGGAAGGACTGGTGCTCCAACATTGGTGTCAGCGGAAGGACTGGTGCTCCAACATTGGTGTCAGTGGAAGGACTTTTGCTCCAACATTGGTGTCAATGGCAGGAATAGTGCTCCATCGATGGTATCAGTGGAAGGATTGGTGCTCTAACATTGGTGTCAGCGGAAGGACTGGTGCTCCAACATTGGTGTCAGTGGAAGGATGTTTGCTCCAACATTGGTGTTAGTGGCAGGAATAGTGCTCCATCGATTGTATCAATGGAAGGAAAAGTGCCCCATCTTTAGTGTTAGCGAGAGTTATAGTGCTCTATATTTATGTCAGTGGATGGAATTGGGCCCCATTGTTGATGTCAATGGCAGGTATAGTACCCCATTGATGGTACTAAAGGGAAGAAAAGTGCCCCATCTTTAGTGTTAGTGGAAGTAATAATGTTCTGTAGTTTATATCAGTGGGAGGAATTGTGTTCCAATGTTGGTGTTAGTGGAAGGAATGGTGCCTCATATCAGTGGGAGGAATAGTGCCCCAAGGGCCATATAAAGGCAATCAAAGGGCCACATCCAACCCCCGGGCCGCAGTTTGGAGACCACTGCTCTAAGGTCTCAAGGTACTGTATGTAGGAGCATAGCCACCCTCTTTTGCTTGCTCCTGAGATGGACTTGCCAACTATGGGGTTTGTAGTGGGCATAGAGCAGTGTACATGGCTACAGCCAATGTGCATTTCTCCAAACAAATGTAAGGAAGGGGGGAAAGGAGAGATTTCAGAGCTCACAGAGAACATTACAAGGAGACAAAAAAATGCAGTAAAAAATGATTCAATGAAAACTAGCTTACAGGACCATTAAGTGGTGGATGTGTGAGGTATGGATTGTTTTTGGATATACACTGCTCAAAACAATTAAAGGAACACCTTTTAGTCAGAGTATAGCATCAAGTCAATTACACTCCTGGGATATTGATCTGGTCAGTTAAGTAGCACAGGGGGTTGTTAATCAGTTTCAGCTGCTTTGGTGTTAAGTAAATTACCAATAGGTGCACTAGATGGGCAACAATGAGACAACCCCCAAAACGGGAATGGTTTTACAAGTGGAGGCCACTGACATTTTTTTCCCCTACTTTTCTTTTCTGACTGTTTTTCACTAGTTTTGCATTTGGCTAGGGTAAGTGTCACTACTGGTAGCGTGAGGTGATACCTGGATCCAGGGGATAATCAGTGCTAAAGGATATCCCTGTTCCATAATCTAAAGAGGAGAAATCTTAATCAAGCAGGTTCCAAAGGAGGTGAACCAAAAGCGCATATAGCCTAATTGTAGGCAGATAAGGAGGTGAGCTTACATCTGCACTAATTGGAGGATTCACAAACAGTCACGGATTCACAATCAGTCATGGATTGGAGATTAATTAAAGCACAGAGTCACTATATTTTTTTGAATGATTAATGGGACTTTGTTTTTGCACAAAATTAATTAATTAATTATATATGAGTATTTATTCACAAATTTTTTGATATTAATTATTATTTTCACTAATTATGATGCACAATTGGTTTAATTATAATTAATTATATAATCACGGATAATGATTAATAATATGTTTTATATATTAAGTTATTATTATATATGAATTTTGGGTAAAGTTATGAATTCATGTTTAAATATTTTTTTATATTTGATCACTAGGAAATACATGATTGTTTATTTTGGGATTATAAGTATTTAAAGAGATATTAATTAATAAGGAGCGCAACACACTATGGTGAAATAATTTAAGTACACAGTGGTAGTTATGTGTTGGGTGTTTGCGATCCAGTAATATCAAGGACATATGGGCCCTGATTCACTATTGGGCGTGGGCGCATATTTATGGGCTTAAGCCCAATTTTCATGGGCGTCCGTCCATTTTTGACCCTGCAACCTAATTCACTAGTGAGCAGAGCCCATAAGCAGACGCCCAATCTAATTCACAAAAAGACACACGCCCGGAATCAGACTCACAAAAGCAGACTTGCTAAGAAGCACGTCTAACACCATGAAAAATCACTGTAGAGACATGTTCACTTAGAAATTTGCTTTGCCAAATATCAGGACTTCACTTTAAACAATATCTGCTATTTCCAAAAAAATTAAGAATGTGTTAAAAATCGTTTTTTTCAAGGAAATCGACACAGTAAAAATCTAGATGCCCGTGCAGTGTCTTTGGCAGATAGAACTGAGCATGTGCAGAACACCTTTTAGTCCTCTGCCATGGGCGTTTGCTTTTTAGCCACTGACTAATAGTGAATCTGATTGTGGATTCCTCTGACAGCCGGCACTCGGTCGCGACTACTGTGTTTAATAAACAGCATTAAGCATATCTTCATGTAATCTAATTAGATTTCCTTCGTTTTAGTGATTATATTTTTGTTTCTTATCCTTTATAATTATTTCTGTTATGATTTTACTTATTTTGAAGGTCTAGATAATATTTTTTTTGAAAGCTGAATGTAAAAATAAAGGTCCGCAATAAAAAAAAAAAAAAAAAAACAGCGTGGGTCCCCCCTCTCATCCATACCAAGCCCTTCAGGTCTGGTATGGATATTAAGGGGGAACTCCATGCTGAAATTTAAAAAAAAAAACAGCGTGGGTCCCCCTCAATATCCATACCAGACCTTTATCCGAGCATGCAGCCCGGCAGGTCAGGAAAGGGGGGGGGGACGAGCGAGCGCCCCCCCCTCCTGGACCATACCAGGCCACATGCCCTCAACATGGGGGGGGTGCTTTGGGGCAGGGGGGGCTCCCCCCCCCAAAGCACCTTGTCCCCATGTTGATGAGGACAAGGGCCTCTTCCCCAGCCGGGGACATCATCCCAGTGACCCGCCCCATGTCACATGCTTGCTGTTCCCGGCTGGCCCCGCCCATACCTATATAAGAACTGTCAGCTAGGCTTTTCTTCACTAGGCTGGAAGCCTCGGACGGGAGCGGAACCTTTTTTTTTTTTTCCTTTTTTCGGGTCGCCGCCGCCGCGATTGACGTTGGATCTACTTCGGGGGACATTGTTTTAATAAAGGACTTGTCAAAGACCCTGTACTGTGTTTTTTTTACACCACACTTAGTTTTTTTGTGAATGAGTCTGCGGACCGTGTACCGCGGAATCATTCACGTAGGGGGGGGACCGGGATCTGGGGGCCCCCTTGTTAAAGGGGGCTTCCAGATTCTGATAAGCCCCCCGCCCGCAGACCCCCACAACCACCGGCCAGGGTTGTGGGGAAGAGGCCCTTGTCCTCATCAACATGGGGACAAGGTGCTTTGGGGGGGGGAGCCCCCCCTGCCCCAAAGCACCCCCCCCATGTTGAGGGCATGTGGCCTGGTATGTTTCAGGAGGGGGGGGGGGCGCTCGCTCGTCCCCCCCCTTTCCTGACCTGCTGGGCTGCATGCTCGGATAAGGGTCGATATGGATATTGAGGGGGACCCACGCTGTTTTTATTTTTAATTTCAGCGTGGAGTTCCCCCTTAATATCCATACCAGATCCGAAGGGCTTGGTACAGATGGGAGGGGGGACCCCACGCCAGTTATTTAAAAAACAGTTTCTAATTCCCCGCAATACTTTGACATTCAACTGTCAGTGGGGAACTCCGCCGACAGCTGAAACATGAGCGCTGCATTGGTTTTCACTACTAAAACGCCGCATGAGTTGATAACATAACTCATGCGGGATTTTAGAAGCGACAGCCATGTGTTAATGTTTCAGCTGTCAGCGGGGTTCCCCACTGACAGCTGAATGTAAAATAATTCCCTTTATAGCATAAATAATAATAAAAAACAGCGTGGGGTCCCCCCTCCCATCTGTACCAAGCCCTTCGGATCTGGTATGGATATTAAGGGGGAACTCCACGTCGAAAATTAAAAAAAAAAACAGCGTGGGTCCCCCTCAATATCATACCAGACCCTTATCCGAGCATGCAGCCCGGCAGGTCAGGGAAGGGGGGGGGACGAGCGAGCCCCCCCCCCTCCTGAACCATACCAGGCCACATGCCCTCAACATGGGGGGGTGCTTTGGGGCAGAGGGGCTCCCCCCCCCAAAGCACCTTGTCCCCATGTTGATGAGGACAAGGGCCTCTTCCCCACAACCCTGGCCGGTGGTTGTGGGGGTCTGCGGGCGGGGGGCTTATCAGAATCTGGAAGCCCCCTTTAACAAGGGGGCCCCCAGATCCCGGCCCCCCCCCTACGTGAATGATTCCGCGGTACACGGTCCGCAGACTCATTCACAAAAAAACTAAGTGTGGTGTAAAAAAAACACAGTACAGGGTCTTTGACAAGTCCTTTATTAAAACAATGTCCCCCGAAGTAGATCCAACGTCAATCGCGGCGGCGGCGACCCGAAAAAAGGAAAAAAAAAAAAAAGGTTCCGCTCCCGTCCGAGGCTTCCAGCCTAGTGAAGAAAAGCCTAGCTGACATTTCTTATATAGGTATGGGGCGGGGCCAGCCGGGAACAGCAAGCATGTGACATGGGGCGGGTCACTGGGATGATGTCCCCGGCTGGCCCCGCCCATACCTATATAAGAACTGTCAGCTAGGCTTTTCTTCACTAGGCTGGAAGCCTCGGACGGGAGCGGAACCTTTTTTTTTTTTTTCCTTTTTTCGGGTCGCCGCCGCCGCGATTGACGTTGGATCTACTTCGGGGGACATTGTTTTAATAAAGGACTTGTCAAAGACCCTGTACTGTGTTTTTTTTACACCACACTTAGTTTTTTTGTGAATGAGTCTGCGGTCCGTGTACCGCGGAATCATTCACGTAGGGGGGGGACCGGGATCTGGGGGCCCCCTTGTTAAAGGGGGCTTCCAGATTCTGATAAGCCCCCCGCCCGCAGACCCCCACAACCACCGGCCAGGGTTGTGGGGAAGAGGCCCTTGTCCTCATCAACATGGGGACAAGGTGCTTTGGGGGGGGGAGCCCCCCCTGCCCCAAAGCACCCCCCCCATGTTGAGGGCATATGGCCTGGTATGGTTCAGGAGGGGGGGGGCGCTCGCTCGTCCCCCCCCTTTCCTGACCTGCCGGGCTGCATGCTCGGATAAGGGTCTGGTATGGATATTGAGGGGGACCCACGCTGGTTTTTTTTTTAATTCCAGCGTGGAGTTCCCCCTTAATATCCATACCAGATCCGAAGGGCTTGGTACAGATGGGAGGGGGGACCCCACGCTTTTTTTTTTATTATTTATGCAATAAAGGGAATTATTTTACATTCAGCTGTCAGTGGGGAACCCCGCTGACAGATGAAACATTAACTCATGGCTGTCGCTCCTACAATCCCGCATGAGTTATGTTATCAACTCATGCAGCATTTTAGTAATGAAAACCAATGCAGCGCTCATGTTTCAGCTGTCGGCGGATTTCCCCACTGACAGTTGAATGTCAAAGTATTGCAGTGATTTATAAACAGTTCTTTAAATAACTGGCGTGGGGTCCCCCCTCCCATCCATACTAAGCCCTTCGGGTCTCGTATGGATGTTAAGGGGTAACTCCACGCTGAAATTAAATAAAAAACAGCATGGGGTACCCCCCTAAATCCATAACACATACTTATCCGAGCATGCAGCCCGGCAGGTCAGGAAAGGGGGGGATGACGACGAGCGAGTGCCTCCCCCCCTCCTGAACCATACCAGGCCACATGCCCATACCAAATTATTCAAACATTTGTAAACAGACCAATTAACTGAAATGGTTTGACATTTGTACCCCAAATATGACGTTCCCTGAGGCGTTGGTAAACCGAGGTACGCCTGTATTAGTATTGCAATCCTTTGTATTGGGATACATAGAACCAACATACATCTGAATTGGCAACATAGCACAACATTTGTGTCACATTGGAGATATCTGGCTAGTTATACTGACCATGCCCAGGGACCTAGGATTGATTCACAGCACAGAAATACAGGCTGGGTTAGCAATGTAGCTCCGTGGATTAGTGGTTAGCACTACTGCCTCATAACTCTAGGGTTGTCGGTTTGAATCCCAACCCCGGCAAGGTAGTAGCATGATCTCCGTGTGTGGCTGTCTTCACATACATATTCTGGCAACATCTTTGCTTTCTGTCTAAATGATCCCTAAAATGTGAATTAGAATGAGGCCTTGTCTGTTGAAACACCTTCAAAGCTGCACCTTATGTGAATGTCATACAATGGGATAAGATAAGGGCCTGAATCACTAATAGATTTGATAATGATGGTTTACACTCCACCCACTTTTGTGAAGGATTTGGCAAGCAAAGAGCTGACAGAGAGAGAGAAGAGTGAGACGAAGAAGAGTGAGCGAGAGATACATATGAAGAGTGATAAAGAGAGACATTCAGAAGAGTGAGCGAGAGAGAAGAGCGAGCCAGTGAGACAAAGAAGAGTGAGCAAGAGATACATACTGAAGAGTGATAAAGAGAGACATTCAGAAGAGTGAACGAGAGAGAAAAGACTTGGTTGGTGAATCCACACATCAAACTTGTCACAAATCCTGGCGTGCATTTTTCCCCCAAATGCATAGCAGACCCTTATCCCAGCAGGCAGGTACCGCACGCCTTCAAAGATTTATTTCCTTTGTTGATTTTCCTGCTTCGCTCACACTATATGCAATTGAAAATTACTCTTTAAGTTGCCAATTTTACTGTGTTTTCTAGAGAATTACTAACTAGTTGTGTTTTCAATTGTGTGTAGCATTGCGATTTCTATTTGAGTCTAGATGTTAAATTGCTAATAAATGGCCACAATTCTCAAATACCTTTGAACTCTCGCTGCAACAAATGGTGTATGTTAATACACTCACATTCATTATATCCAATATCAGGTACGATGTCAATGCACAAATCGCACATGAAATTGCACACCCTGGATGTGACTTGTCATGTGATTGGCATGGCCAGCAGCTTGCTCTTTGCATGGCAAATTGCACCCAATGTTACTGGGGGCCAACACCACTGTCACATCTAATCCGATGCGGCAATTGTCCAACTTACAGTGAAGTTGCACGAGTTCACAATCCAATTGGATGTGAACAGAGCCTACAGTGGCCAATAGGGTGCGACTTGGTCTACGATTTGCAAGTCGCCTGTCATGCCAATTGCATGGCAATCGCAAACAATGTTACTGGGGGCAACCCAGTCACATTAAAGCAGATTTCTAAGTGGTGTTATTGACACCACAGTCACATCATGTGACTTGCATAGAAGTTGCATGATTTCAAAGTCGGGGTACATGGTGATTTCAAGTGCAATTTGCAAGACATTCGACATCGATCTCTCAGCAAATTGCATGAAAAGTAGTGTATTCATTACTCTATTATTACTTGCGGCTCCTACCAAGTTTGAACCACAACAATATGAACGCTCCAATAGCGTGCTCATTGAGTGGGACTTGGCATGTGATTTGCACAACATGCAAGCTGTAAATCGTCTGCAAAGTCGCACCCTATTGTCTGCTATTAGAGTGACCACATGGGTGCGTTTCAAACACTGATTTCTATAGTAGTACATGTACTACTTTAGTGGCAATTTGCATAGAGATCTGTGTCAGATGTCTTGAAAATTGCATTGAAATGGTCAACTTTACTGTAAGTTGCATGATTTGTAAATCAGCTTTGCCCAGAGTGTAATGTTTGGTGATGTTTGATTTCTGGAGTGTTTTACCAATTGATGGGAAATTCACCATACTAGTCAAATCGATTTGTCATTTTCAGTATTGCATACAAGATGTGGTCATGTGACTGTCTTAACTCATGCGAGAATCTGGAGGGAATTGTGACCATAGTAGCAATAAAGGTTCCAATTGGGGTTCCCTTTCACATCCCTGCTCAATGTTCTGTTGTATGCTGCACACGTACATTTCACTGTATATATCGTTCTGATTTGTGGGGCCTGTATACCAAGGGTTAATGCAGGTAGGAAGCGGATTCATCAGGTGAAAACACTTTCACTGACCAAACTAAGGTCAGTGGTGGGTGTGGCTTCACTGGGTGTGGGGCCTTGTTTGGCGTGCTCCAAATACAACCTAGCTTATATAAAGACGTGCAGTAGTGAGTGAATTGGCCTGTTACTAGGCCGGGTGGTTTGTGACTAAGTCCTTGCTTGTAGTGGTTTGGGGGAGGAAGAGATTTTGTGCTGAATTGCCCCAGACACCACTCTGGCTGTGTTTGGAAGTGGGCTGGAAATGTTTGCATATTTTTGGCCTTGTAAAGTGTGTTTGTGTGTTATTGCACAATGATTGTGTTTTTTCTCTTTGCATTGAAAGCCTCACACATGTCAATCGTTTTGTTTAAAATCTGCTCTTGTTTTAATTTTGCTTGCTTATTTAGACTCAAATGCATTTTTCTTACAAACCTGCTGACAAATGTATGTGTAGGGGGTTTGTAGAGGTGGGAGGGGGTTTGTAGAGGTGGGAGGGGTTTTTCACATATGTCTTGTTTTCTTGATATTTTGATGTGTAGACTTTTTTTGTGAATGGATCTTTATACTAAATGATTGTGTAAGTAAACCTTATGTGCACGAAAATGTTACTTGATTCATCTTCCCCTTTGTTTCCTGCTATAACCTGAGCACACACAGTTCATTAGAAGTATCTTTAGATTGTAAGCTCTTATGAGCAGGAGTGTTTTATTTTTGCCACATCAATCCTATTTTTGTGACTCACCAAGATATTGACTGTACCTACTTGTTCCTGCTGACCAAATAAATGAAGATATATTTGATCAATAAATGTTTCACCGATGTTTTTGTGTTTATTTTATGTTCAATATATGAACAACCTTAATAGTTACTTTGTATACTTATATAATCTGCTCAAATGTAGCTTGTAAGAGCGTGAATATGCAAGTGGGTGCAAACTGGCTTTTTCAAAACCAAACAAAAAAATAAAAAACCTGCTTGCACCACAATATTGTTATGTACTAATGAATATGTCACATTCACTGTGCAGCCAGCTACAGGTTTTCTACAATTTGATTTACAGTAATAAAATAGTCCCCACTGTATGTTGATTTTTGGCCTTTGGCAACAAAGATATATTAGCCAAGGTTTAAAAAGAAAAAAAATCACTAAAACACACATTCGCGAAAGCTATCATAGCCGTGCATAGAAATGAGCGATCGTGCATAGATATGCGCGATCGTGCACAAATAAACGCCAAACAGGTGTCCCCCATGGCGCACGAGCAGCTATCCTCCTGGAAGTCCGTCATCTGGTGCGCACGCACCCGGAAGTGGTTGTGGGGAGTGTAAGTGGATGAGAAGTGGTTGGAGCTTTTGTGTTGGTTGAAAATTTTGATAACTTTATTGGCATTTGGACATGGCGAGAGCACAGTTCTCAACTGAGGAGATGATCCTTATATGTAAAGTAACTGTGGCCATTGCAAATATGTTTATAACATGTGAGGGACAAGTAATTGTAATTTTGTGGGTGGGGCCTAGCAGAATCTCACTTGGTGCACATGCTACTTATCTGTACATTAGCTCCTGGGTATTGATGGGTCAATTATATTAACCACTTGCCTACTGGGTACTCCTACCCCCTTCCTGTCCTGGCCAATTTTCATCTTTCTGCACTGTTACCCTTTGAATGACAATTGTGCGGTCATGCCACATTGTACCCATCTTAAATTTGTATCAGTTTTTTCAGACAAATAGAGCTTTCTTTGGGTGGTATTGACTTGCTGCTGTGAGTTTTACTTTTTGCTCGATAAACCACAAAATAGCTCATAATGAATAAAAGGCTGTTTATATTATAACATTTGGTAAACTGGTAATTTAGCAACACTGATGTGCGTTGATGAGGCGGCACTGCTGGCCACAGGTGGGCGTAACTGTTGGGTGGCACTGGTGGGCACTGATCATCGGGGCCGACCCCTGCTGTGATAACTGCTGGTTCTCGGCAGTACTTTCCACACATTCTGACAGCGTGATGAAAGTGCAGCCAAGACCCGGCAAATGCATTTCCCGGTGATCAGCGTGTCATTGGACATGGCTGATCACGTGGTAAAAAGCCGCTGTGATTGGTCTTTACCACATCACGTGATCAGCTGTGTCCTTAGGACACAGCAATCACGGAGAGCGCGTTCTGCCAGGATGTCATATGACACTCTCCCAGAGCTGCCTGGATGCAGTGTAGCGTTATTCGGCTATCTGCGGTCGCCAAATAGCCAAATTAGCCTTCATGGCTAATCTTTGAATATCTGGACATGTATACTGCGTATAATGCATTACATTCTACAATGTGTTGGTGTACATGGTATTACAGTGTGCAATGCGTTGCTGGATTCTGCATGACAGTGGACAGCGTATCACAGTGTGCAATGCGTAGCTCCAGCCTGCATGACAGTGTACAGTGCATTACAGTCTACAATGTGTGGGTGTACACGGTATCACAGTGTGCAATGCGTTGCTCCATCCTGCATGACAGAGTACAGTGCATTACAGTCTACAATGTGTGGGTGTACACGGTATCACAGTGTGCAATGCGTAGCTCCAGCCTGCATGACAGTGTACAGTGCATTACAGTCTACAATGTGTGGGTGTACACGGTATCACAGTGTGCAATGCGTTGCTCCATCCTGCATGACAGAGTACAGTGCATTACAGTCTACAATGTGTGGGTGTACACGGTATCACAGTGTGCAATGCGTAGCTCCAGCCTGCATGACAGTGTACAGTGCATTACAGTCTACAATGTGTGGGTGTACACGATATCACAGTGTGCAATGCGTAGCTCCAGCCTGCATGACAGTGTACAGTGCATTACAGTCTACAATGTGTGGGTGTACACGGTATCACAGTGTGCAATGCGTTGCTCCATCCTGCATGACAGTGTACAGTGCATTACAGTCTACAATGTGTGGGTGTACACGGTATCACAGTGTGCAATGCGTTGCTCCATCCTGCATGACAGAGTACAGTGCATTACAGTCTACAATGTGTGGGTGTACACGGTATTACTTTGTACAGAGTATTACAGTGTGCAATGCGTTGTACACTGCAGTGTGCACTAAAGCATTTTACACTCATGCACTGTACACACTAACGCATTTGACATTTCTAGTGTGCAATGCGTTAGTGTGCAATGCCTTGGACAGTACAATGCATTTGCAGTATTGGTGTATGTTTATTAAGCACAGATAATTCATCTGATTTTAGTTATCAAGGAGAAGTCTTCTCTGTCCCCCTGTTTATGAGGTGGAGGACAATTGTTTTCCGAAGAGGAGAGGAGACATTTTTTCAAGGAGATCTGTATAGATTTCCAGAGATATGTGTAGATGGTTGAGGGGCTGCATGTGATCTCCGGAGATAATTGTGATTAACGATCACCTGAGTTAAACCAGTGAATGAAAAGTGTAAAAAAACATGGATTGAAAATAATCTGCACTGACCACTGTGCTTTGTCAAGCCACATATTGGCACATTCTGGTGTCACACAGATGCGATGTGAAATTTGCAGTGTTTTCTGTGCAAGCGCTGCACCGCATCACAACCGCAACCCCTTCATGCCACCTGCTGCGGCTTTCTAGGTGAAGTTACCAACACACCAATATTGGTACACAAAGCGTATTGCGATTTGCCAAATTGGATGGCATGCCTATTCACACCCATGTGCATACCCTGAAAAAGGGTCCTGCACATTTTGGCCCGGATGCGGTGCAATTTGAGGTGTGCAAAATGTTTGTCTCTAATTGCAACGCACACAAATTGCATGTGATTTGCCCAGGAGTGCGGCGTTAGACCACAATGCATGTATGTGAAGCCAGAATAAAAGGAGGTGGATTTTGTCTACTTTTACATGCGTATGTTAACATTATGTAAGTGCATTTTTTTTCTGTTTAACATGCTATAGAAATGCAACATGCATTTGGATGTAGTGTTTTTGTATGTGCATTTTGGAAGTATTCTAAACACACATTGACCCTAGGGCCACACCATATCTTATGCAGGCCATAGATGGGTCGAAAATTGGCCGATTTTTCGGCCGAAAATAAAATCGGCCGATTTTCGGATCGTTAGTGGGCTATTTGTTCGGCCGTTTTTCGGTATTTTGGCAGATTTTTTTTTCCGGTAAAGTTGGAAAAAAAAACGGCCGAATTTGCCGATCGGCCGATTTTCGCGGCAATGATGGGCAAATTGGCCGATTTTTTACTGATAAAAAATCTGCACATGAGCAGTGACCTGCAAGAGGAAGACAAAAAGAAGAAAAAGAAGAAGAGGATGAAGAAGAGGATGATGATGAAGAAGAAGAAGAAGATGATGAAGAGGAAGAAGAGGATGATGATGAAGAAGAAGAGGAAGAAGAAGAGGAAGAAGAAGGATGAAAAATGAGAGGAATTCCAGTATGGCAAAAAGTGTCCCTGCAGAGAGCTCCGCTATTTCTTTGACAGTTCCTTGACATTTACAGCGGTTGCAACATTGTATCTATTTGTTTCCGAATAAAAACATCTGTATCCGAAATGGATACAAATACATTGTTGCAACCGCTATAAATGTCAAAGAACTGTCAAAGAAATAGCGGAGCTCTCTGCAGGGACACTTTTTGCCGGCTGTAGACGGGATGAAAATCGGCCGATTTTTTTTTTACCATTGCTGGTAACGTCGGCCGCTTGAACAACCGATTTTTCATTTTTTAAAAGAAAAATCGGCTGTTTTTCTCCCCGTCTATGGCCTGCATAAGCATTAGTGTGCCTGGGGGAGGGGGGGACCTTTGGCCTTTCCAAACACAGTAGATGCTCCAAGAATGTTTCCTTAAACTCTTGAAATGGTTAAAAAGGAAAGACACTCTAGATAGCCTGCACTGAGAATTGACTGTCATGATGACGTGTCAATGATTATTTTCTCTCATTTTTCAGGAGTGGTACTGCTTGCGGTTGAAGCTGGTAGAAATCCACCTTCACGTCCTCCACTCACCTTCACTTGTGGCCAGTGGATATTTTGTGGCCGCAGGCAAGAACTGGCATCGAGGACCTGCATAATGACCCTGGAATGCCAGAGGTGGTTTGGAAGCAGCACAGCAATTTGACCATCCCTTTCCTCTATGTTGGTTTTAGGGTGCAGAATTGCTTCTCGTTCGTGAACGGACTGTCGCCGGATATCAGAGTCCCCATATTTTCAAGATATGTTTTAGCCATGTTGGCTTATTTTTATGTTATTTTCCAAGTGTGTCGCACCTAACCGCACAGTAGTGTGGTGCCATGCGTATTTCTGGCTGTGAATGGGGCTGTTTTTAATAGACGTGTGTAGGTGCAACAACGTTTTCATCATGGTACCTGCGCACATCTACATAGGGCATTGCATTTCTTTGCTGTGCTGGAAAATGTGTGTTCTTGCATGCGTTTCTGCACCACCAATGGTGTGAACAAGTCCTAAGGGCTGGTTCACACTATAGAAACAGTCTAGATGTGTTCCTGATGGGTTTTTTTCATGCCCTTTTGGCATGCATGTTTAGTGTGTTCCAGTACATTTTGGATGCGTTTTGGACATGTTTACATTGCATTTTTGTATCCCTTCCACTTATTTTTTTCTATTTTCTTTGTATTCAATGTAGTTAGGGACATGTGCGTTTTAGTACATTCAAGGACGTTTCAATGTGTTCCAGTACAGTTCTGTGCAGAAACAATGCAGCGCTGATGTGAACTATGACATTGACAACCATATAACCTTCTTTCTGTGCGTTTGTGATGCTGAAAAAGCAACTGAAACACATGTAGTGTGAACTGGCCCTAAAGGTTATTAGAGGTCAGGGAACAGGACTGACCAGGAATTGTGAATTCAATCAGACTAGTGGTGAGATACAATCAGCAATTGTATAATAATGTGAGATCTGAGCTGTAGCTGATAGAAAATGAGACACATTCACTTGATCAGTAAATAGATAGTTAAAGAGTGGGGCGGTGATCCATAGATTTGCATATGGGACAGGTGATGATGGGGTGGGGGAGGGGGTCAAGTTGTATAAGGAGACAGATTTAAAAGAGAAAAAAGTTACAATGAAATATACACGGCATGAAACTTGCACATGACCTAATTGGCAGAAGAACAGTACGCAAGTAACATTCATCCACTTTCTAGTCACTAGGCAAAATCATAATTGATTGATCAATATTCCTGCCACAACCCAGAAAATTGATCTCCATTTTTTGGGATGTTGCCAAGACTGGGATTAGAACCCATGACCCAAGTGCTGTAAGTTCTGAGCTCTAACCACTAAACCACTGTGGGAAACACAGTTTGAGCTATAATGTAGAATAGTTACATTGTTTAAAAATGATAAAGCGAGCGCTGGTCAAATGATATAGACTAGTAAAATGGTATTACACAAGATAAATATAACCACGAACAGTAGTGCATGAACTCGTGAAAGGTCATCCACCCCTGTGACAGTGTACTACACTATTGAGCACCTTTCTGGCTCCTGTGGCTGAGCTAATTCCTCCCCAGGACCATTTGGGCACCCACCCTGATGGATGGATGGATGGAGCTGGATGACTAACCCATAGCTGCCAGCATACCGCTGCACCCCCAGATGTGCGATGTGTATAACCCATGCACATTAATACTTTTTTTCTGGTGAGTGTAGACCAGTCCCAAGGGTGGTTTACCTTTCACGAGTTCATGCACTACTGTCCGTCACGGAGAGACCACACGTGCCATTCATAGGCACTCTCTGAGTTGGTACTCTCACACGAAGGACATTCCATTATTCAGGAATGATTCTATGAACTTATTTTAGCACGATTTACCAGTTTACATCATTATTGCAATTCTTTGCACTTTTTGGTTTTTACATGCGTTCATTATTGATCACATGCATTTATAGCGCTGCACTTGTCTTTAACATAGAATAGTTATGTGATTAAAGAGAATGAAGATATATAACTATATTGGGAAATTAGAAGTATATAAATTATTTGAGATATAAGTGTGAAAAATTTGAAAATAAAATGTATGACATTCATTAGTAAATGCAATACTTTCCTGATCATTTTGGAGAAACAGCCAAAAAAAAATAGCAAAAGAGAATTTTCAGAATGTAATAGTACAGCTGTATTAGAATTTTCTATCAGAAAGACGCCAATGTTAATAAAGCCTGCGCTTGTGCGCCATCTAGCGAATATATCCGGTATTGCACCTAAAAATGTGCCAGACAGGATACCTCATTCACTAATGGCAAAGTAGTCAGTAGACGCTCGTTAATGAGCTTGCTAGACGCTGGTCAGACCACTGATTGATTGACCGGAGTCTGCCTGAATGGTCAGTCTCTGCTATTACACTCACATCTTAGTGAATCAGGGCCATTCTGTCCAGATTTGTGTTTTAGGGTGGATATTAAGTAGATACAGCTTGGCTCGCAAGATATAAAGGCATTCTTACATTCCTAACACATTACCCAGTCCATATCAGTATAGAGATCCAGCATTAGATTTTTTCCCATTGAGATTTGATGTGTTTTCAAAATGTTCCTTTAATTTCTTTGAGCAGTGTATATGGATAAATATGGATATTGTTTGGTGTCACTTAAATTTATTAAAATATCACATCATTAAAGTGTAAGTAAAGCCACAAACTTTTTTTAGTTTTTGAATAGAGTAGGGAAAGATCCCTGACAGTTTTTTTTCTTTGTTCCGCCAAGGAGATTTCACTTCACTTCTTCCAGAGATACAAAAGGAAGTAAGAGGAGATCTCTCAAACATCGGGGTTATCCCCTCTTCAACAATTGTCACCAAAACAGGTTTACAAATTAGAAGTTTTCCACTTATCACTTTACTGGGAACGCTGTCATTGATGAATAGTTTGCACCCAGAGCCACTCTATCCCTGTACATGTTTAACCATTCAGATGCGCGGTTATAGGAAATCCTAATGCACACAACTGTGACTTTTGGGCACAGAAACGCGCTAAATTCTGACAGTGTATGCCCTAATGCTGATATATATATAGGATTAGTGGTTAGGATCTTCCCCCAAAAACTAACCCCCTCCAGCAATTGGGATAACCTTAATACTGCAAAAAAGGTTCCACAATGTACAATCCACATAACTAATGATGGCAGTACAGCTACTTCTGGCCATACAGACGCAACTTCTGGTTTTCACGTGGTGATGTCACTTTCTCAACGCGTTTTGTCATTTGTAGACTTTTTAAGAGGAATTTTTCAAGAGGAATGGAGAAGTGAAGGACTCTGAAAGATTTGCTGTTGAAGATGTGAAGCGACAACTGGTGGCTATTTTTTTTTATGGTACAATCCTGATATGAACCATTGGTTTATGAGGGTCTAATTTTTTATTGCGCGTTTAAAAAAATCTTGAGCACCATGCAGAAGATTATCTGAAGAGTGATTTCTATTGACACGGACATTATTTTGTAGTTAGGGGATTGTGACTCTAAGTGCTGGGAATATATTGTGCACATTTTTCCCGAATGCATCCATAGTGAATATAAATGAGTGCATAAAATTTAAATGTATATATGTCTATGTATATAAGATCTGGTCCTTCTGAACTAGTATGGAAAATGACAGCACTGGCTTAGAGTATATCTGCCAAGTCCTAGTACACTGTTTTCAACTGCCAAAGCTACATTCCCAATGAATTGAGAGTCTTATTTTATTCACTTTACTCACTTACTGTAAAAAGCTACTAAGCACTTTATAATACTTTACATACAGTATTGAGCCACTCACATCAATCTGTTTCCCCGAAGGATCCAATATTGTAACCATAATTTTATACACATACACTCAGTAATGCCAGTTTGGATGAAAGCCAGTTAAGTTTTCTTTGTACTGATGAAATGGATGTTTGTTTTACCATATCTAGAGATGAGCGAAGAAATGAAAAATTCGATTCGGCTGATTCGGCGAATTCCAGTGTGAAATTCGATTCGATGCGAATTTCTCCGCTACGAAGATGACTTATTTAAAGGGTTTCTAGGCTTCAGAGAGCCTTTAAATTAGTGCAGAACACTGTACCTTTAATTTAAATGCCCTTGGAGATGAGGAAGGAGAAGGAGAAGGAGAAGGATGAGAAGAAGGAGAAGGAGAAGGATGAGAAGAAGGAGAAGGAGAAGGGTGAGAAGAAGGAGAAGGATGAGAAGAAGGAGAAGGATGAGAAGAAGGAGAAGGAGAAGGATGAGAAGAAGGAGAAGGAGAAGGATGAGAAGAAGGAGAAGGAGAAGGATGAGAAGAAGGAGAAGGATGAGAAGAAGGAGAAGGATGAGAAGGAGAAGGATGAGAAGGAGAAGGATGAGAAGAAGAAGGCTGAGAATAAGGAGAAGGATGAGAAGAAGGAGAAGGAGAAGGATGAGAAGAAGGAGAAGGATGAGAAGAAGGAGAAGGAGAAGGATGAGAAGAAAGAGAAGGATGAGAAGGAGAAGGATGAGAAGAAGAAGGATGAGAAGAAGAAGGATGAGAAGAAGGAAAAGGATGAGAAGAAGAAGGATGAGAAGAAGGAGAAGGATGAGAAGAAGGAGAATGATGAGAAGAAGGAGAAGGATGATAAGAAGGAGAAGGAAGAGAAGAAGGAGAAGGAGAAGGATGAGAAGAAGGAGAAGGATGAGAAGGAGGAGAAGGATGAGAAGAAGGAGAAGGATGAGAAGAAGGAGAAGGATGAGAAGAAGGAGAAGGAGAAGGATGAGAAGAAGGAGAAGGATGAGAAGAAGAAGGATGAGAAGAAGGATGAGAAGAAGGAGGAGAAGGATGAGAAGAAGAAGGATGAGAAGAAGGAGAAGGATGAGAAGAAGGAGAAGGAAGAGAAGAAGGAGAAGGATGAGAAGGAGAAGGATGAGAAGAAGGAGAAGGAGAAGGATGAGAAGAAGGAGAAGGAGAAGGATGAGAAGAAGGAGAAGGATGAGAAGAAGGAGAAGGATGAGAAGGAGAAGGATGAGAAGGAGAAGGATGAGAAGAAGAAGGCTGAGAATAAGGAGAAGGATGAGAAGAAGGAGAAGGAGAAGGATGAGAAGAAGGAGAAGGATGAGAAGAAGGAGAAGGAGAAGGATGAGAAGAAAGAGAAGGATGAGAAGGAGAAGGATGAGAAGAAGAAGGATGAGAAGAAGAAGGATGAGAAGAAGGAAAAGGATGAGAAGAAGAAGGATGAGAAGAAGGAGAAGGATGAGAAGAAGGAGAATGATGAGAAGAAGGAGAAGGATGATAAGAAGGAGAAGGAAGAGAAGAAGGAGAAGGAGAAGGATGAGAAGAAGGAGAAGGATGAGAAGAAGGAGAAGGATGAGAAGAAGGAGAAGGATGAGAAGAAGGAGAAGGATGAGAAGAAGGAGAAGGAGAAGGATGAGAAGAAGGAGAAGGATGAGAAGAAGAAGGATGAGAAGAAGGATGAGAAGAAGGAGGAGAAGGATGAGAAGAAGAAGGATGAGAAGAAGGAGAAGGATGAGAAGAAGGAGAAGGAAGAGAAGAAGGAGAAGGAGAAGGATGAGAAGGAGAAGGATGAGAAGAAGGAGAAGGATGAGAAGAAGGAGAAGGATGAGAAGAAGGAGAAGGAGAAGGATGAGAAGAAGGAGAAGGATGAGAAGAAGAAGGATGAGAAGAAGGATGAGAAGGATGAGAAGAAGGAGAAGGATGAGAAGAAGGAGAATGATGAGAAGAAGGAGAAGAAGGAGAAGGATGAGAAGAAGGAGAAGGATGAGAAGAAGGAGAAGGATGAGAAGAAGGAGAAGGATGAGAAGAAGGAGAAGGAGAAGGATGAGAAGAAAAAGGATGAGGAGAAGGAGAAGGATGAGAAGAAGGAGAAGGATGAGAAGGAGAAGGAGAAGGATGAGAAGAAGGAGAAGGATGAGAAGAAGGAGAAGGATGAGAAGAAGGAGAAGGATGAGAAGGAGAAGGAGAAGGATGAGAAGGAGAAGGATGAGAAGAAGGAGAAGGAGAAGGATGAGAAGAAGGAGAAGGAGAAGGATGAGAAGAAGGAGAAGGATGAGAAGAAGGATGAGCAGAAGGAGAAGGATGAGAAGAAGGAGAAGGATGAGAAGAAGGAGAAGGATGAGAAGAAGGATGAGAAGAAGGATGAGAAGAAGGAGAAGGATGAGAAGAAGGACAGTTCTGTGACAGTTTCTGTCTATTTCTGACAGTTCTGGGACATTCACTCCATACAGCGGTTTCAACCGCTGTATGGAGGGAATGTCATAGAACTGTCAGAAATAGACTATTAATGACAGTTCTGGGACTGTCCTTCCATGCAGCGGTTGAAACATTGTATGTATTTGTTTCCATAAATGGATCCATTTATGGAAACAAATACATACAATGTTTCAACCGCTGCATGGAAGGACAGTCCCAGAACTGTCATTAATAGTCTATTTCTGACAGTTCCATGACATTCCCTCCATACAGCGGTTAAAACAGCTGTATGCAGTGAATGTCCCAGAACTGTCATAAATAGTCTATTTCTGATAGATCTGGGACATTCACTCCATACAGCTGTTTTAACCGCTGTATGGAGGGAATGTCATGGAACTGTCAGAAATAGACTATTAATGACAGTTCTGGGACTGTCCTTCCATGCAGCGGTTGAAACATTGTATGTATTTGTTTCCATAAATGGATCCATTTATGGAAACAAATACATACAATGTTTCAACCGCTGCATTGAAGGACAGTCCCAGAACTGTCATTAATAGTCTATTTCTGACAGTTCCATGACATTCCCTCCATACAGCGGTTAAAACAGCTGTATGCAGTGAATGTCCCAGAACTGTCATAAATAGTCTATTTCTGATAGATCTGGGACATTCACTCCATACAGCTGTTTTAACCGCTGTATGGAGGGAATGTCATGGAACTGTCAGAAATAGACTATTAATGACAGTTCTGGGACTGTCCTTCCATGCAGCGGTTGAAACATTGTATGTATTTGTTTCCATAAATGGATCCATTTATGGAAACAAATACATACAATGTTTCAACCGCTGCATTGAAGGACAGTCCCAGAACTGTCATTAATAGTCTATTTCTGACAGTTCCATGACATTCCCTCCATACAGCGGTTAAAACAGCTGTATGCAGTGAATGTCCCAGAACTGTCATAAATAGTCTATTTCTGATAGATCTGGGACATTCACTCCATACAGCTGTTTTAACCGCTGTATGGAGGGAATGTCATGGAACTGTCAGAAATAGACTATTAATGACAGTTCTGGGACTGTCCTTCCATGCAGCGGTTGAAACATTGTATGTATTTGTTTCCATAAATGGATCCATTTATGGAAACAAATACATACAATGTTTCAACCGCTGCATTGAAGGACAGTCCCAGAACTGTCATTAATAGTCTATTTCTGACAGTTCCATGACATTCCCTCCATACAGCGGTTAAAACAGCTGTATGCAGTGAATGTCCCAGAACTGTCATAAATAGTCTATTTCTGATAGATCTGGGACATTCACTCCATACAGCTGTTTTAACCGCTGTATGGAGGGAATGTCATGGAACTGTCAGAAATAGACTATTAATGACAGTTGTGGGACTGTCCTTCCATACAGCGGTTGAAACATTGTATGTATTTGTTTCCATAAATGGATCCATTTATGGAAACAAATACATACAATGTTTCAACCGCTGCATTGAAGGACAGTCCCAGAACTGTCATTAATAGTCTATTTCTGACAGTTCCATGACATTCCCTCCATACAGCGGTTAAAACAGCTGTATGCAGTGAATGTCCCAGAACTGTCATAAATAGTCTATTTCTGATAGATCTGGGACATTCACTCCATACAGCTGTTTTAACCGCTGTATGGAGGGAATGTCATGGAACTGTCAGAAATAGACTATTAATGACAGTTCTGGGACTGTCCTTCCATGCAGCGGTTGAAACATTGTATGTATTTGTTTCCATAAATGGATCCATTTATGGAAACAAATACATACAATGTTTCAACCGCTGCATTGAAGGACAGTCCCAGAACTGTCATTAATAGTCTATTTCTGACAGTTCCATGACATTCCCTCCATACAGCGGTTAAAACAGCTGTATGCAGTGAATGTCCCAGAACTGTCATAAATAGTCTATTTCTGATAGATCTGGGACATTCACTCCATACAGCTGTTTTAACCGCTGTATGGAGGGAATGTCATGGAACTGTCAGAAATAGACTATTAATGACAGTTCTGGGACTGTCCTTCCATGCAGCGGTTGAAACATTGTATGTATTTGTTTCCATAAATGGATCCATTTATGGAAACAAATACATACAATGTTTCAACCGCTGCATTGAAGGACAGTCCCAGAACTGTCATTAATAGTCTATTTCTGACAGTTCCATGACATTCCCTCCATACAGCGGTTAAAACAGCTGTATGGAGTGAATGTCCCAGAACTGTCATAAATAGTCTATTTCTGATAGATCTGGGACATTCACTCCATACAGCTGTTTTAACCGCTGTATGGAGGGAATGTCATGGAACTGTCAGAAATAGACTATTAATGACAGTTGTGGGACTGTCCTTCCATACAGCGGTTGAAACATTGTATGTATTTGTTTCCATAAATGGATCCATTTATGGAAACAAATACATACAATGTTTCAACCGCTGCATGGAAGGACAGTCCCAGAACTGTCATTAATAGTCTATTTCTGACAGTTCCATGACATTCCCTCCATACAGCGGTTAAAACAGCTGTATGCAGTGAATGTCCCAGAACTGTCATAAATAGTCTATTTCTGATAGATCTGGGACATTCACTCCATACAGCTGTTTTAACCGCTGTATGGAGGGAATGTCATGGAACTGTCAGAAATAGACTATTAATGACAGTTGTGGGACTGTCCTTCCATACAGCGGTTGAAACATTGTATGTATTTGTTTCCATAAATGGATCCATTTATGGAAACAAATACATACAATGTTTCAACCGCTGCATGGAAGGACAGTCCCAGAACTGTCATTAATAGTCTATTTCTGACAGTTCCATGACATTCCCTCCATACAGCGGTTAAAACAGCTGTATGCAGTGAATGTCCCAGAACTGTCATAAATAGTCTATTTCTGATAGATCTGGGACATTCACTCCATACAGCTGTTTTAACCGCTGTATGGAGGGAATGTCATGGAACTGTCAGAAATAGACTATTAATGACAGTTGTGGGACTGTCCTTCCATACAGCGGTTGAAACATTGTATGTATTTGTTTCCATAAATGGATCCATTTATGGAAACAAATACATACAATGTTTCAACCGCTGCATTGAAGGACAGTCCCAGAACTGTCATTAATAGTCTATTTCTGACAGTTCCATGACATTCCCTCCATACAGCGGTTAAAACAGCTGTATGCAGTGAATGTCCCAGAACTGTCATAAATAGTCTATTTCTGACAGTTCTGGGACATTCACTCCATACAGCGGTTTCCGGCAAAAAGTGTATGTGCAGAGTTCCTCTATTCTGCAGATACACTTAGAGGAGCTCTGCAGATACACTTAGAGGAGCTCTGCACATACACTTTTTTCCGGTTTGGAATTATTCTTATTTTCATCCTACTTCTTCTTCTTCTTCTTCATCCTCATCCTCATCCTCTTCTTCTTCTGAGGATGAGGATGAAGAAGAAGAAGAAGAAGAAGAAGAAGTAGGATGAAAATAAGATTAATTCCAAGCCGGCAAAAAGTGTATGTGCAGAGCTCCTCTAAGTGTATCTGCAGAGCTCCTCTAAGTGTATCTGCAGAATAGAGGAACTCTGCACATACACTTTTTGCCGGCTTGGAATTATTCTTCTTTTCATCCTACTTCTTCTTCTTCTTCTTCTTCATCCTCATCCTCAGAAGAAGAGGATGAGGATGAGGATGAGGATGAGGAAGAAGAAGAAGAATGAAAAGAAGAATAATTCCAAGCCGGCAAAAAGTGTATGTGCAGAGTTCCTCTATTTCTGACAGTTCTCTCACAGCTTCTTCACATGTACAGCGGTTGAAATATCTGTATCCTAAATGGAAACTAATAGATACAAATTGTATCTATTAGTTTCCATTTAGGATACAGATGTTTCAACCGCTGTACATGTGAAGAAGCTGTGAGAGAACTGTCAGAAATAGAGGAACTCTGCACATACACTTTTTGCCGGCTTGGAATTATTCTTCTTTTCATCCTACTTCTTCTTCTTCTTCTTCTTCTTCTTCTTCTTCTTCATCCTCATCCTCATCCTCTTCTTCTGAGGATGAAGAAGAAGAAGAAGTAGGATGAAAAGAAGAATAATTCCAAGCCGGCAAAAAGTGTATGTGCAGAGTTCCTCTATTTCTGACAGTTCTCTCACAACTTCTTCACATGTACAGTGGTTGAAACATCTGTATCCTAAATGTAAACTAATAGATACAATGTTTCAACCGCTAAACATGTGTTCCTTCTGTCAGAGAACTGTCAGAAATAGCGGAGCTCACTGCAGGGACACTTTTGCCGGCTGATCGGGAAATGTTCGATTCGCGCACCCGAAGTAGGCAAAATTTCGGTTTCGACACGAATCGAATATTTCCTGAAATTCGACTCGAATTCCGGTTCGCCTAGTTCGATTCGCTCATCTCTAACCATATCCTTCCAGGCTGGCCATACAATATACAATTTTCCTTTCAGTTTACCAAAACCATATACTATGAGGTCAAACTTAAGCACTTTCAATTTATATGCAATCAGGCAGGCCCTTGCACTACATAGCTAAAGGTAAATCTAAAGGACATTGAATAAGAAAATTGTATAATGTATGGCCAGCCTTACAGGGATTTCTGAGTGGGTAGGTAAGCCTTCATTATAACCACCTGTAGCACCCTCTTGGTGCAGCTAGGGGGAGCTAGATGCTAATGGTTGGTCAGGAGCAGGTTAGCAGCTCAGGTGTGATAGCCAGAGGGGTCAAATTGTTGTCAGGACTGAAAGACTCTGCAGGCCAGCCCCTGTGGAATTGCCCCCTGCTCTGAGGATTTTGGAGGAGGGACTTGGAAGCAGTGGGTGGATCTGAAGAGTGACTAGTTGCAGTCTTGAGGGACCTCAGCCAATCCCCAACAGAAGGCTTGGCAAGGGGCCGAGACTCCCTTAAATGTGTAAGAGCTTGTTCAGTAGCAGGAGAGTGGAGGAGTCAGGTGGAAGTTGGAGTAGGAAGATGTGAGGCTGGAGGAGGAAGTGGAGGAAAACTCAGGACTCACTGGCCCCCTGAGCGAGGACCACCTGTAAGGCAGGCATGGAGTAGACCAGCTGATAGGAGTGGTAGCAGTAGTCACCTACTAGTGACTGTTCCCCTCATTTAACCTTACTAACGGTATGATTATTCCAGATTTTTGGTGCTGAAAGCGGTACCATGTTTTTGTATGGAAAAATGTAGTTTTTTTATTGTAGGCCTGTATTTTAGGAATAAGTCACCGAAATCTGCCCGAACAAGAGTCTAGTAAACATTCTGGATATGATAAAACTTGAAACATGAAATCATAAATTATAATTTAATAAATAATCATAAAAAATAACAATATAATAATAATAAATTTAATTCAATAATATAATCAAACCAAAAACACTGAAATGTGAAATAGAGCGCCAAATGCGCACATCACTGAGCAAAGTCGCAGAATCGTTTTCAGTGTCTGATGACGAATTTCCAGGCGAATCATTATCACTCAATTCTGCAAGTGGTTCTGATTTACTATCGCTGTTCTCTAGCAGGTCTAAAACTGATTTTGATATAAAGGGACGCTTTTTGGACGCCATGGACTTTTCTAAGTTTCCAGGCAGAAAGAACAGTCAAAATGCAGGCAGGGCACAGGACAAAGCAATAGGGACAAAATGTATGTGAAATGCTTTGATACAGGAATGTTTTACTATGTAATAATCATTTTAAAATAAAATGTCATTTTTTAAATTTTTCAAATTTTCTGCCGGTTCCGGCGCCCGTATGTTCCGACGTCACAGGGACCGGAACACGGAAGCCGAATGCCGGCATAAGCTGGAGGAGATGGCCGGGGATGCTGCAGGGGACACATCGCGGAAGTGAAGGACAAGGTAAGCGCTGCAGGGAATCCCTGTGCAACGCTGCATGGTAAGCCCGAGTGTAGCTTGGGCCCATAGCAGATTCCCTGTGGGTTAACTAGGGCTTTCACTTGCCCAGTCGTAGGATCCGAGCCTATTGTACAGACCCATTGGGGTTCACTAACTAAAGGCAAATAGGCTGTTTTCATTTGCAGGGGCATTTTCTCTTAGCTTAGTACAGGGGTCTCCAAACTACCGCCTGCTGCAGGATTTTATTCAGCCCACTGATGTAAGAGGGGATTCTGATGGGGACCCCGATGTAAGGGGGATTCTGATGGGGACTTGCATTTAAGAAAGGACTCTTATGAAGACTCTCATGTAAGGGAGGACTCTGATGTAAGGGGGACTTTGATGGTGACTCTGATGTAAGGTTGACTCTGATGGGCACCTTGATGCAAGGAGGACTCCAATGTAAGGGGATCTTTGATGAGGGTTCTGATGGGGACTCTAATATAAGGGGGACTCAAATGTTTTAGGAATTTATTTGGTTTGTTTTTCTGCAGTTTATTCTCTGTTGTTCCAACTATAGTCATATCATGGTGATTACAAAAAAAAACTCCTAGTAAATCATATTATTTAATTTAAATTTTATGCACTCATTTACAATACTGATTTTTTTTTCAGCTGTGAATATTTGTAAAACATTAGATGTGGCCCTCATACTGAACAATTTGGGGAGCCCAGTCTTAGTGAATGATGTGAAACTCTGTTGACTTCCATCATCCAATCATCTGCAAGCAAAAATATTTTTTTTCCCTTGCACATCATTGTGAGTTCTTTGCAAAGTGAATTTTTACCACATTCACTAATCTATGGGAAAATTCCCTTCCAAAGTGAACAGCCTATTTGCCTTTAGTAAATCAATGCCATTGCTTAAATGGAGCAACCTTATTGCATTCTGGCTTTATTCTTGTTAAATATTCAACATCCACCCTTAAGAAAAATGGTTGTGCTAGATATTAGGGGTCATTAGGTGACACAAGGTATTCCAATAACTGGCCCTATCAAAGTGGCAGTATTGAAAGCTGTAATTTTTTTCCACACTGCCACCAATCATATCCAAATCTGCCTGGAGGAGCAACAGTAGGATTCTAAATGATGAATTGTTGTTGGTGGCCTGGGAGAACAATGACAGTTTTTAGGACTGCCAGTCTGATATATGAGGTATGTAGGTTGGCCAGTGTCTGGGGTATTAATGATATACTGTATGCAAGGAGAAATATAGGCAATTCCATCCCCATTCTACAGAGATAAGCAAAAATAAAGCGTTCAACTTCTTCAACCATAAAACCAAGCATGGATTTCCAATTAGGTGTATGCCTAGAGCCCATGAAATATTTAGGACCCTCACAAGAATCATCATAACTTAAAGTTACCAACTGCTTCCTTCTTTTCTTTTAAAATCTTTTGTTTTAACGATAGAAAGTCTATTTCTTCTACCCTCTGTCCTCTCTCTCTCCTAGCCCTACTACCTAGCTCAGAGCTGGCCAGGGACTTTAGTTTATAAAGCACACCCACACATGGGGACAGTATCCCATAGCCTGAGTAGAGGTCTACAATGAGAAGAAGATGTAGAAGTCTACAAAGAGAAGAAGATGTAGAAGGATAGCTTCTATAAGTGGGAAGGTGGGCAGCACAGTATAGTGAGAGAGCCACAGGGAGGAAAACTCTGATGTGGCCACCGGTGGAAAGTAGTGCCTAGGGCCCACATGAGACCAAATCCAGCCCTGACGGCATTTTACGTTTTTGAAAGTGCCACTCTTTAGGCTTGACTTTCACGCCTAAAGTTTCCAACTGCCATTCCACTGTTTATCGAGAAAGCAGTTAATGGAGATTAAAGCTGAAATCCAGGAAAAGTTAACATTCTCCTTTGCAGTGGGTCTGCCTCCGCACTGCAAGGGTAAATTTCCATTTATGTCTGAGGACCAGGAAAAGGACCTTTATCTACCTGATCGTATCCTCCTGCAGGCTTGTCTGCACTGCATGATCAGTTCCTGCAGCCTTCTTTCTCCTGCACTCCAGTGGTCAGATGCCCTCTGATGCCATCGAGAGTGATGCAGGGCCTATAGCCCTACATTGGAAGTAAGGACGCTGAGGAACAGTCCAGTGCTGGAGCAGGGGAGCAGAGGATTGGATCAGTAAAACTGTTTTTCTGTCTTCTAGACATAAACAAGCATTTAACTCATGGAGAGCACGTACAACCCCACTGCAAGGGTGGAGTTTTACTTCTCACGGAGTTGGGCTAGAAGTCAATGCCATCAAACAGTGATAATAATATTGACAGGACTTAGCCATGAAGTACAGGCGTACCCCAGTTTACGAATTTAATGCGTTCTGCGGGACTTTTTGTATTGCAAAAAATTTGTAAATTCGTAAAACACGGTTTCCCATAGGAATGCATTGAAAACCAAATAATCCATTCTGGAGGTCACAAAAAAGTAAAAAAAAAGTCTTTTATCTGTTCAAAACTATTTATAAAGTGCAATTTAAAGGCATACATACTGTACAGGGACATGAGTAAAAATTAATTCGTAAATGCATTGAAAACCAATTAATCCGTTCCAGAGGTCAGAAAAAAGTAAAAAAAAGTCTTATCTGTTCAAAACTCTCTATAAAGTGCACTTTAAAGGCATAAATACTGTACAGGGACATGATTAACCCCCCTGGCGATATTCCTGAGTGTAGCTCGGGGTTAAGTTTCAGTACCAAAAGCGGTAACCCTGAGCTACACTCGGGATTACCCTGCAGCATTGCTCAGGGATTCCCTCCAGCACTTACCTTGTCCTGCGCTCCCGCGATGTCGCCCCTGCAGCGTCCCCGGCCATCTCCTCTGGCTGATGCTGGCATCCGTCTTCCGGGTTCTGTTCCCTGCGAGCGTCAGGACATATGGGACATATGGGGGACGGAACCGGCGGGAAATTCAAAAATGTTAAAAAGTGACATTCAATCAATACACTAAAATCTCATAGTATAACATTACTATGTCAAACCATTTCACATACATGTTGTCCCGAGTGCTTTGTCCTGTGCCCTGCCTGCATTTTTACTGTTCTTTCTGCCTGGAAACTGAGAAATG
Source organism: Staurois parvus (assembly GCF_062004578.1). Classification (NCBI taxonomy): domain Eukaryota; kingdom Metazoa; phylum Chordata; class Amphibia; order Anura; family Ranidae; genus Staurois; species Staurois parvus. The sequence continues at coordinate 6,730,572 of NW_028317947.1, read as the reverse complement.
TCCATGGCGTCCAAAAAGCTAGAGAACAGCGATAGTAAATTAGAACCACTTGCAGAATTGAGTGATAATTATTTGTGTGGAAATTTGTCATCATACACTGAAAAAATTTTGCCACTAAGCTCAACTTGGAGCTCTATTTCTAATTTCAGTGTTTTAGGTTTAATTACATTAGTGAATTAAATTTATTATTATTATATTATTATTTTTTATGACTATTTATTATATTATAATTTATGATTTCGTGTTTCAGATTTTATCCTACCTGGGATGTTTACTAGACTCTTGTTTGGGCAGATTTCAGTGAGTTATTCCAAAGAAATACAGGCCTACAATTAAAAAACAACATATTCCCATGCAAAAAAATTGACTGTTTTGAGCACAGAAAAACTGACATAATCAGACCGCTAGGGACATGATTAAAAAAGAAATTCGTAAATGCATTGAAAACCAATTAATCCGTTCATATTGCGAAAAAAATGTGCAAACCGAAGCATTATTTTCAATGGCTTTTCATTCGTAAACCAAAAATTATGTTAACCAAGGCGTTTGTAAACCGAGGTATGTCTGTACATGAAAGTGGAACCTAATTATTAAATTAAAGCTAAATCAAAGAGGGACATAGGAGAGGTTTTTCTGGCTAATACATATAATAGCATTAATCATCTGATGTCTGCTTTTTGTCAGATTAACTGTTGAACATTAAAATGGAATAAAGGTTCAATGTAAAGGAAACATGTCATTAGAGAAATATGAAGGCTGCCATTTCTGAACTCTCCTTCTGACAATTGCTCGGCTGTTATGTTGACCCTCTGGCGTCAATACTTAGAGTCACCGACCCAGAACAAATATACAGATGAAAGTCCCGTATATCTCTATTGATAGACGTATTGCTGTTCACTAATACATGCTCTTAGTATATATATATATATATATATAGAGAGAGAGAGAGAGAGAGAGAGAGAGAGAGAGATTTTTTAATACTGTACACTCTGTATATATAGTATACAGGGGCGGACTGACAGCTCATAGGGCCCCCAGGCAATAGGGGATCATGGGGCCCCTGTGTCCTTGCCCAAACTCAAGAAAGCCTATGCAAAAAGGTACGAGGGGCATCTCATGGGGCCCCCTACTGACCCCGGGCCCTCGGGCAGTGCCCGAGTTTCCAAATGGTCAGTCCGCCCCTGATAGTATATTTCTTTATTTGTGAGAGTGTGTAATGTGAGAAACACCCACAGGACATGCAAAGGAAAGTAAAATTATTTCAGCTTTGTTTAACTGTAAGTGTAGCGCACCCCCTAAGGAGCCGCTGGTAAATTTGCTCCTATTTCCACACTTAGACTGCACACTGCCAGGCACACAGCATTTTCTTCACTCTTCTACTGGCTCCAAAGAACAGTCTATGGTTTTTATTGGGAACGTTAAACTTGGATAGGGTGAGGGAGCATGGTATACCCCAAAACTGAAGAACTGCACAAACTTTAGGATTCCTTGGCTATCTTGCAGAAACTGTACAAAATGTCCCACAGAATGTCTTATTATGTTTTCGACTGCCAGTGGTCCCCAGGGGTGTATTTGCTGCAAGGCAAATAAGGCGTTTGCCTTGGGTAGCACAGCCCCTGGAAGAAGGGGCTCTAGCTGTCCTTCACAGATTCCTGTGTGGTGAATGCGTCAAGGAGGTTTCCGGGGCTGGGCGGCAGGTGGAAGAGTGGAGTGAGGGGAGTGGTTATGAGTCTCTCCTCTCTCTGTTCTTTCCATCTCTCCTGGGGGTGGTGCACGGGCAGGTGGGTGGTGGGGGCGGCAGCTTTTTTCTGCTACCTAGGGCAGCACAAAACATAAATACACTACTGATACTCCCAGGGACTAAAAAGCTATATACAGTAAGTGGCATATTTACCACAAGGCACTTGCCTAGGGCGGCAGTTTTCAGGGCGGCAGCACCTCCCCCAAGAAAAAGGGATGAAAGAAGGGACACACGTGGGATCCAAGAGAGGCAGCGTGGTGCTTGATGGCGTATGTAGAGCCTGACTCTCGTTCTTGGGGATGTCTGGAGCCGTGAAGATGAGTGTCTTTTTCTCTATCACCGGGGGGGGGGTAGTGGAAGGCTATCCCGGGAGGGGGGCAGAGGTGTTGTTGGTCAATGTCAGCAATGTCAGGCTCTCTCTCCGCGGGAGGGGGAAGGGGGGGTGGTGTTGGTCGATGTCCGTGTAGGCAGACGATTTTTGTGTTGCCTAGGGCAGCACAAAACCTAATATACATTACTGCATACAGTCACTACTCTTCAGCTCTGGGGTCATTTACTCACAGGATCATTGGATGCTTCCTGCCGATATCCACCAGGCTCTTCTCAGTGAGGGAGATGTAGACTCACACTACCATAGGACAGCTGGACTCTTTCCCACCACTTTCTCCTGACTCTCTCCTGTGAGCTTCTCTAGACCCAACTTGATTTAATTACTTGAGCTTTCAAATAGGCCCCCCAGCTAAGCCTAGCTGGGAGCTCGGTGTCTTCCTGATGGCTACTTCAAGTATTCGGCCCTAGGGGACAGAGCCCCTGCACAGGGGTCTCCTCCAGCAGGACTGGACCCAGGAACATTGTTCCTCTCTGCATAAGCCTCAGACTATATATGGACTCTGTCATCACCTACTGGGCACACCTCCCCAGGGATTGGCCGGAGTGCCAAAAATAGTCAGGCTGCCCACTGGTAGACATGGGGAAACCATCAGAGCAACAGCCTGTGAAAAACTGAGCTTCCCTAAGTAATCAAACCCTGGTCGTGTAACTTCAGAGGAGCCAACTAACGTTTCCTACCAACCTACACAACACTAGAAGGGTGCTACACAAGTAACATCACTGGGCAATGTGCTTACTTTGGTCTATGCAAGGGATTTAAAATGATGATATTTGTTACATACATGGGAACGGTCATTGGGAGATGTTCAGGTCTGTTATGGCTATAGATTTGTTCACATACTATATAGTAGCTCTGCATTCTGGATGGTGGCTTGCACCCCACTGAAACATCAGTTACAACAATAGATCCAGCAACAATAGATCCCCCTAAACAATAGATCGCTAGCAACAATAGACCCCCCAGAAACAATAGATCCCCCAGCAACAATAGATCCCCCACAACAATTGGCCCCACAGCAAAAAATAGATCCCCTTACAACAATAGACCCCTGCAGCAACAATGATACCCCTGAAACATAATATCAGCTCAGCAACAATAGCTCCACCCCAGCACTAACAGACCCCCAGCAACAACAAGAGATCTTCCAGCAACCAGCATCAATAGACATTAGATCTCTCCCAGTAACAATTGAACCCCACCCCAGCAATATAAGTCCTCTCAGCAGCCAGAATCAATAGACTCTCCAGCACACCCCATCACTCCTTGCCATTACATATATTCAGTGCTGGAGGTGCTGGAACTGCGTTCCCCCCGTGTTCCCCTGAAAAAAAGCCCTGGTACTACCCTATTCTTGTTACTTGCAACTCTGCAATCTCACCTCCTTTTTCTTTTCTGTACCCATTTTTTACACTTAAAGTGTTAAAGAAAGCGTAAAAAAAAGTAAATCAGCGCATCTTTCTAATATGAATAATCAAGGTTGTTGCAAAAGACCATTTGTGACTGGTTCTCTTTAAGCTGAAGAGTCAGACTCAAAGTAAGTAAAGCTGAATAAGGTCAGCATGAATATTTTATATGCAAGCCTGCAGAGTTAAAGTCATTAAAATCAGAATATTCCAATCCTTGTGTAAGCCCAGTCATGACAGGTTCTCTTTCAATTAATGCTTCCCAGACCTGTACATCTCACCAACCTGTATACCTTTGCAAGTAACCTGCCAAGTCCTGACAAGCATACTGAAAGTCAATCTATTGATTTTAAAATTAGGTCACTGCACAGAGGTTCAGATAAGCAAGTTTTAAATGGACCTGGCTTTAGATATATATTTTAATGTTAAGTGCATGCATGCATAATGTGGAGTTTAACAATTATGGTATATATATGTATCACCTCTATCATACATCACAGTATTCCCCCTGATAATGCATTTTTCTTTGTTTCTGTATTATTCAGGGCCAGCATCTATATCCTTGACTGAGATGTTGGGTCACAGATGACTGAGCACGTAAATCCTGGTGCCTGTGAACTTCTTGGCTGTGTTCACAAATGACTGACACAGATCAGCCCCCTGCTGCAGCATCCAACCTTTCCACTTGCTACAAGGTTATAATGCTATAGTCCAGGGGTCTTCAAACTTTCTAAATAAAGGGCCAGTTTACTGTTCTTTAGACCTTAGGGGGACTGGGCTGTGCCAAGTGAGAGTAAACAATGCCCCATCTTTGGTATTGGGGAGGAAATAGTGCCCCGTTGTTGGTGTCAGAGGGAGGAATAGTGCCCCTTCATTGGTGCCAGTGGGAGGAATAATGCCCTATCATTGGTGTCAGTGAGAGGAATAGTGCCCCATCATTGGTGTCAGTGGGAGGAATAGTGCCCCATCATTGGTGTCAGTGGTAGGAAAAGTGCCCCATCATTGGTGTCAGTGGGAGGAATTATGCCCCATCATTGGTGTCAGTGGGAGGAATAGTGCCCCATCATTGGTGTCAGTGGTAGGAATAGTGCCCCATCATTGGTGTCAGTGGGAGGAATAGTGCCCCATCATTGGTGTCAGTGGTAGGAATAGTGCACCATCATTGGTGTCAGTGGGAGGAATAGTGCCCCATCATTGGTGACAGTGGTAAGAAAAGTGCCCCATCATTGGTGTCAGTAGGAGGAATAGTGCCCCATCATTGGTGTCAGTGGGAGGAATAGTGCCCCACCATTGGTGTCAGTGGGAGGAATAGTGCCCCATCATTGGTGTCAGTGGCGAGCATAATGTTCTCAACTCTTGGTGAATTGGCTTTCATACAGTGGACAGAGGAAGAGAGTGGGCCTGGCAGCTCGTCAATAGGGGGCCTGCTGCCTGAACCTGGAAGGGACAACCAGCAATTCTGATGAAATCAGGAAAAATGCAACAAGGGACCCTACAGGTGGCAGTGGAGAACCATAGCCACAGGTCTTCAGGCAGCTGAAATATACAGATTATAATTCCATCCATAGATGAATAAGGTATGTATATATATATATACTGCATGTTGAAATGCGTTTTTATATGTATTACAAAATATATGAAAAATATTTTTAAAAATATTTCTTTTTAAAATATATTTTTTAGATTTTATTTAACATATACAAAAGTAATTTTAATATATATCTTTACAAATAATTGTAAAGTCATTTAAAAAATGTAGATTTAAATTTTTAAAGCCCTACAGCATATTTGAAATTTATTTTTAAAAAATATTTTAAATATATTTTGTAATAAAAATGCATTTTAACATACAGTACATATATATATATATATATATATATATATACAGTCATGGCCGAAATTGTTGGCACCCTTGATATTTCTCCAGGAAATCATGTATTTCTCACGAAACGTATTGCATTAACACATGTTTTGCTATACACATGTTTATTCCCTTTGTGTGTATTGGGACAAAACAAAAAAAGGGAGGAAAGAAAGCAAATTCGACATAATGTCACACAAACCTCCAAAAATGGGCTGGACAAAAGTATTGGCACCCTTTCACAACTGCGGATAAATAAGAATGTTACAAGCATGTGATGCTCCTGTAAACTCACCTGGGGCAAGTAACAGGTGTGGGCAATATAGAAATCACACCTGAAAGCAGATAAAAAGGAGAGACGTTCACTTAACCTTTGCATTGTGTGTCTGTCTGTGCCACACTAAGCATGGACAACAGAAAGAGGAGACGAGAACTGTCTGAGGACCTGAGAACCAAAATTGTGGCAAAATATCAACAATCTCAAGGTTACAAGTCCATCTCCAGAGAACTAGATTTGCCTTTGTCCACAGTGCGCAACATTATCAAGAAGTTTGCAACCCATGGCACTGTAGCTAATCTCCCTGGTCGTGGACGGATGAGGAAAATTGATGAAAGATTGCAACGCAGAATAGTCCGGATGGTGGATAAGCAGCCCCAAACATGTTCCAAAGACATTCAAGCTGTCCTGCAGGCTCAGGGAGCATCAGTGTCAGCGCGAACTATCCGTCGACATTTAAATGAAATGAAACGCTATGGCAGGAGACCCAGGAGGACCCCACTGCTGACACAGAGACATAAAAAAGCAAGACTACAGTTTGCCAAAATGTACTTGAGTAAGCCAAAAGCCTTCTGGGAAAACGTCTTGTGGACAGATGAGACCAAGATAGAGCTTTTCGGTAAAGCACATCATTCTACTGTTTACCGAAAACGGAATGAGGCCTACAAAGAACAAAACACAGTACCTACGGTAAAATATGGTGGAGGTTCAATGATGTTTTGGGGTTGTTTTGCTGCCTCTGGCACTGGGTGCCTTGACTGTGTGCAAGGCATCATGAAATCTGAGGATTACCAAAGGATTTTGGGTCGCACTGTAGGGCCCAGTGTCAGAAAGCTGGGTTTGCGTCCAAGATCCTGGGTCTTCCAGCAGGACAATGACCCCAAACATACGTCAAAAAGCACTCAGAAATGGATGGCAAAGAAGCGCTGGAGAGTTCTGAAGTGGCCAGCAATGAGCCCAGATCTAAATCCCATTGAACACCTGTGGAGAGATCTTAAAATTGCTGTTGGGAAAAGGTGTCCTTCCAATAAGAGAGACCTGGAGCTGTTTGCAAAGGAAGAGTGGTCCAAAATTCCGGGTGAGAGGTGTCAGAAGCTTATTGATGGTTATAGGAAGCGACTGATTTCAGTTATGTTTTCCAAAGGGTGTGCAACCAAATATTAAGTTAAGGGTGCCAATACTTTTGTCCAGCCCATTTTTGGGGTTTTGTGTGACATTATGTCATATTTGCTTTTCTGCCTCTGTTTTATATTTGTTCCAATACATACAAAGGGAATAAACATGTGTATAGCAAAACATGTGTTAATGCAATACCTTTTTTGTGTGAAATACTTGATTTTCAGGAAAAATATCAAGGGTGCCAACAATTTCGGCCATGACTGTATATATATATATATTGAAATAGATTTTGAAATATATTGAATATGGAAAAAATTGTAGTATTTCAAATATATGTCAATATATTTGGGAAGAATATTTTTAAAATATATTTCAAATATATTTTTATTCCATATGGGTTTGCTTGCACATGATTAGATGATGGAAGTCAGCAGAGCTTCTGTTCATTTGCTAAGCTCTGGAGCAACTGCACTTGCAGAGTGAAATTGCACTTTGTAAAGTGCATAGTCTGATTGCCTTTAGTTAATCAACCCCTTAGACTGTGTGTGAGCATTTCCAGCGTTTCAATGTTTCCTAGAAAACAAGCTTGTAATTGTCTATAACAGGCTGAAATACACTGCAAAGAACCAGCAAACACAAATGCTCCTGCGCTTGGGGATGGACTCGATGCTACAACCACATTAAGAATGTCCTGGAACATGCACACCTTGCTGCCCTCAAATGGACCGGGGGAATCCAAATATACTGAATGGGGAAAGAACAAAAAGAGGGCGCACAGGCCTAGTGCATTACCATAAAAAATGTTTAATAAAAAATAAAGTAGGTGTTGTACTCACAAACGACAATATAGTCAAGGCACATCATAGAAGAACAGCTGGATCAACACCGCGCTGAGTAACAGTCCACAATAGGGAGTTTAGACATCCAAAAGGCTGACGCGTTTCGAGGACTTGCCTCTTCCTCAGAGTGGCTCTGAGGAAGAGGCAAGTCCTCGAAACGCGTCAGCCTTTTGGATGTCTAAACTCCCTATTGTGGACTGTTACTCAGCGCGGTGTTGATCCAGCTGTTCTTCTATGATGTGCCTTGACTATATTGTCGTTTGTGAGTACAACACCTACTTTATTTTTTATTATTTATTTTTTATTTTTTATTAAACATTTTTTATGGTAATGCACTAGGCCTGTGCGCCCTCTTTTTGTTCTTTCCCCATTTGAAATACACTGCAGCTGGATGGAGCTGAACGCTGAACCAAATGGTGCTCACATTTAGCTCTGCATGCATTCAGGGACATATGCCCGGAAAGAAGGTATTCAGCTTGGGAGTTAATTCACTAAAGCCAGATAGACTGTGCACATTGCAAAGCGCAGTTGCTCCAGAGCTTACTAAATGAGATAAAGATTAACTTTGCAAAAATAACCAATCACATGCAAGGAAAATAAAAAAAAACATTTTTTGCTTACACGTGATTTGATAATGGAAGTCAGCAGAGCTTCTGCTCATTCACTAAACTCTGGAGCAATTGCTTTTGCAGAGTGCAATTGCACTTTGCAAAGTGCACATTCTATTTGCCTTTAGTAAATCAACCCCATAGAGAGTGCTGCTGACAAAGAGCATATGTAGAGAGATTAGAGCTGGGCTTGTAGAGATGACAGGTCTATTAAATTGGATGTAAACTCTCACTTAGTGCCTAAGGCACAGGCTATGCAGAAGATTTTCACTCACATGTATCTGAGTTGGTGCTCAAGTAATGGAAGATTGCCCAGTAATGTGCAGGTAATTGTGGCTGATCACCTACCCATAATATTTTATAGATCAATGCAAAAATCAATGATTGTGAAAAATAATGGTGACAGACAAATTATTTTAGTCACATTTACCCGAAACAGAAACTCTACATTTTGCCCAATGACCAGCTTAGTATAAGAAAATCTACTATTTTAGCTTTTCTGTAATTAGATTATAGCTTTTTTTGGAGGTGTATTTTATTTAGGTTTAGTTTGTTTCATTTAGTATTCTTTGTTTTTTATCAGTGCACTGTTTCTTTGAATTATTAATTTTCCTTTGTGCTGCTGTATGTTGTTTTTCTTTCTGTGAAAAAAAATCAATGAAGGGCTATTTCTTGGCACAAAACAGGTTCAGGGTAGTTTAACCACTTCCCGTCCGGCCCATGTACATAAATGGCCAGATGGGAGCAGTGCAGGACCGGTTAGCCGTTTATTAATTGTTCCTGCATTCACTGCCTGTGTGCGCTCCCTGGGAGGACACAGCAGAACACCGATCGCTGTACGGGACCTCTATGTGAGGTCCCGATCATGTGATCACTGGTTGACCAATCAGTGATCACATGAATAGTAGTAAGCAAGATGTCACTTCCTGACATCATTGCTTACTACTAGTGAATTCTGTGAATGATCACCGAGGTCACATGATACAAGGCTATTCACAACAGCCTGGTACCATGTGACAAGCTGTGACCACTCAGCTCACACAGTATTTCTCAATGGCTGCAGGAATGCAGCCAGAGAGGAGAAATTATTGCTTTAAAAAAAAAAAAAAATCTTCATCACCCCCCACAAGTAGCACAGTGTCACTATGGTGACACTGTACTGCTAGGGTGACAGTATGTTAAAAAAATATATATATATAAAAACAATAAAATAAAAATGTAAAAAATGTTTTTGAAAAATTATAATTTTTGGTTATAAACTAATTTGGGTTATTTTTTTTTTTACTAAAAAGATGAATACATTTTGGCCAAGATTTATGAAGAAAGATTATTTATTTGCAAAATTTTATAAGAAAAACACTTTTTTTTCAAAATGTTTGGACTTTTTCATTTATATAGCAAAAAAATAAAAATCCCAGTAGTGAATAAATACCAGCAAAATAAAGTTTTATCTGTCTCAAAAAATTGTATTGCAATTGCATGACCGCACAATTGTCATTCAAAGTGTGATAGCGCTGAAAGCTGAAAATTGGCCTGGACAGGAAGGGGGTGAAAGTGTCCGGACTTGAAGTGGTTAAATGAAGTTTGCACTCTTACAAACCACCTTAAAGTGTTACTAAACTCACAACAGTTAAATCAGTCTGTATATGTAGTAAGGGATGCTTGCTATACTCACTGTGGAACCTAACCCTCTGCATTGTGTAAAAAGGCTGTTTGATCCTTTCTTTTCTGATCCTCCCCTTCTTTTACTGTCCCCAATCCATCTGCTAATAGTACAGAGCTCTAGGAGTCACTCTGCACATGCTCAGTTTAGTGTGTATTGCTAGAGAGTGTTTTATTTTTCTTTGGGAGGGTGCAGGTAACCAACACAAGGCCAATCAACACTGTTCAGACAGAGGATCAGGGGTTATACAGCTTCATAGGACAGTCAGATCAGAATGAAAACTCCTCCCAGAAGATTAACCAGTGCTCAGTTAGAGTGCCCCCCTCTTATCATCTGATAAGACATTATTATTATACAGGATTTATATAGCACCAACAGTTTGTGCAGCGCTCTACAAAATGAAGATAGGCATTACAGTTACGATACAATTTGGTACAAGAGGAAACAGAGGGCCCTGCACATGCTCAATTTGGTGTGTATTGCTAGAGAGGTTTTTTTTTTTTCTTGGGGGAGTGCAAGTGACCAGCACTGGGCCAGTCAGCACTGTCCAGACAGAGGGTCAGGGGTTCTGCATCCTCCTAGAGAAAACTCTTCCTACAAGCTTTAACCAGAGCTCTGCTGAACACTGATAGAAGTCACAAGACTACTCTATCTGCTGATGAGAAAAGGTATTTAGCAGTTTATATTTACTAAAATAATTGCATTTCCATGTTCTGTGTACTGTGGGAGACCAGATATAGTGAATGCAGGGTCCTGGGTTTAGTAACAATTTAATATCAAAATGCTGATTATAATAGAGAAAGGGGGAGGGTGGAAAAACATAATTTGTTACATCTTAATGCTGCTTTTCCTGCAATGTCTATACAGCCTGTGCCTGTCCACATGCACTACAGAGATAACAGGCTGCATGTTTTTTCCACAAGGCATATTTCCTAATTGTTGGTGGCTACAGTTGTGTTTTTTTTACAGGCCTTTCTTTTAAAAGGTGACAATGGTGCAATATGCCTTGGTGATGTTGTCACAAAATAACACAAAATGCCCAAAAAAAGCACATTTGTCAGTATCACCAGCTGTTATCTTGAAGGATAGCCCTTAAAATAAAAAGAGGTTTTCCAAGTATGTTAAGGGATAAGTTCACCTTTTAAAAAAAATAATCATGCATATTTTTTGCAGGTAAAAAAAATGTTCATTTATTATTTTTTGTTTGTGGAGCCTCTAAAGCAGGCATCACTAAATGGTGGACCGCGGTCCGAATAAGGACCGAGTGACAGTCCTGTCCGGACCGAGGCCACACTTAGCAGCCTGAGTAGCCCCTCTGTTCCTGCCGCTGCAGCTGTTAGAAATCGGGAGGAATGGCAGGAAGGACTCCTATTCTGTATGTACTCGCCTGCCACTGCTGTAGTTCCTGCTGCTGTTGAAGTCACAGCAGGGAAAAGGGCGGGAGGAATGGAAGGAAGGACTCCTCTTCTCTATGTACCAGCTTGCTGCCATTGCTGCTGAACTCAGAGCAAGGAGGAGGGTGGGAGGCACTGCAGGTCTACAGGAGGAGCGGGGGAGGGGATCCAACCTTTCAAGGGAGTCACTTGCTTTTTAAGTTGGGCAGCGCATGCCCTCAGTGGAGACCTTCTGTGCTTCCTGCCCTCCTCCCTGCTTTGAGTTCAGTGGCGGCGGTAAGTCGGTACATTCAGAAGAGGAGTCCTTCCCTCCATTCTTTCCGCCCTCTTTCCTGCTGTGACTTCAACAGCAGTGGCAATGATGGCGGAGGCAGGTGAGTATGTGCAGAACAGGAGTCCACCCTGCCATTCCTTCCACCCTCCACAATGCTGAGTTAAGGTAGGGGGGAAGATTATGGGGGGGAGGGGGTTTTGATGTCAGAGGGGGGATCTGTGATACGGGGGGCTGTGAGAGGGGGAACTGTGATGTAGGTGAGCTGTGATGTGGTGGAGTGCTGTGAGAGGGGGAAGCTGTGATATGGGGGACTGTTAGAGGGGGGAGCTGTGATATGGGGGGCTGTTAAGTGAGGGGGGGCTGTGAAATGGGGGGGTGGGGGTGCAGCTGTGATATGGAGCGCTGTGAAATGAGAGGGGGAGCTGTGATATGGGGGGCTGTTAAGTGAGGGGGGGGGCTGTGATATGGGGGGCTGTAAAGTAAGAAAGAGGAGTTGTGATATGGGGAGCTGTGAAGTAAGAGGGGGGAGTTGTGATATGTGGGGCTGTGTGAAGTGTGAAGTGAGGGTGGGGGGAGCTATGAAATGGAGGGCAATGATAGGGGGGAGTTGTGATGTGAGAGGGGGGAGCTGTAATACTGAGAAGGAGAGATGTGATATGGAGGGCTGTGATGTGAGGAGAGCTCTGATATGGGGGAACTGTGATGTTAGAGGGGGAGCTGTGATCTGAGGGGCTGTGATGTGAGTGGAGGGAGCTGTGATATGAAGGGTCTGTGATTTCAGGAAGGGGGGAGCTGTGATGTGGGGGGGTGTGATTTCAAGGGGGATTGTGATGTCAAGGAGGGACTGTGATGTGAAGGGGGGCTGTGATGTATGCGGGACTATAATGTTGGGGGAGCTCTGACATGAAAGGGAGTTGTGATGTATGGGGGCTGTGATGGGAAAGGAAGGACTGAGGACATTAATTAGGGGTTGTGATGTGAAAGACCCGAGTAATAGAAGAGAAATGAGATTCGGACCTCTGCAGACAGAAAATGTTACCAATCGGACCTCTGTGAATTTTAATTCAGTAGCCCTGCTCTAAAGCATTGCATCAGCGAACAGTAGATCACTGGTGCCATGCAGGTCTCCCTCTGACCTGTCAGCTCGTACATCCCGTATTGGCAAATAGATACTTACTGACAGGAAGGCTAAATGAACTACCATGGTGCTGTGGAGCGCTGTGGTAGTTCATTGAAAACTATAAGCTGACAACTGCAAAGGCTGTTGGAACTTGTAGTTTTTCTATTCATAGAATACTGTGAATGAGTGACGTGGCCAGGCAGGTGCGTTTTGTTTAAATTGTGACAGCTAGTGTGGAGGAGAAGATCCCCCACTATCTGTCACAATGGAGAAGGGGTGTGTTGGGGCCAGTCCATTTGTAACATGCTGCACCCTGAATATGGGTGTAACGTGTAACGTGTAACATGTAACGAAGGGTGAACTTATCCTTTAAAGTCTATGTAAGATTTTAGTGATTGGGTTTACATTTACTTTACCAAACTATTCTTGATTTCTTTGAATTACAGTGCTGGGGTATATATTCTTATGTGCCCTGCTTGTGCACAAATGACCGTACCCCCAAAAATCCCTTTAAAAAACGTTATCTGTCAGCAACAACTCATTGATAGTCACATTAAAAAGACCTTCTGTTGTATGGTATTTAAAAAAATAATTTTTTTTGCTTTGTTAAACAGCCCTTTTGGAAGTGCCCAGCATCTTTTTTGACAATAGCTTGACTATTAGCCTACAATTTAGTATCAAGATTCAGCCCCCCCCATGGACTTCAGTGCGATTTGCAGATTAATTTGGGTTTTGGAAAATTCAAGCAGGATTTAATGAACATGAAACAAACGTGAGCAGATTCACTCATCCCTAGCTATAAAATAATGTGATTTTTTTCAAAGTTAGGGAAACTCATATTTTTCTTTGTACTGAACAACTTATTACATCCTACTTTCACTTGTGTTACAGGTCTACATCGACTATATAGAAGTGAGAAAACGTTCTTTTATGTTACAAAATTGTGGTTATTTTTAGGAGGGTAGAAAATCACACGATAAATGTGTGAACATCTCACAGAAAGTTCAACTACCTGCTACTGGCAGCATTAGTTTCTCTAGATTTTACATAAATAAATTCAAAATCTCTAGGCAGCCTTTCTAATTGGCATTTTATATATATATACTAGCCTAAAAGCAACCTAATATCTAGTCTCACATGAAACTTAAATTTAAATGAACTTAAATTTTGAGCTACAAAGGTTCACAAATGTTCTTAAAGATACAGCTAAAATGCTGGATTCTGGTTGGTTCCTCATTTCAGGGAGTAAAGTAGATCTAATTTCGAACTGGATAATAATTTATTACCTAATGCACCATGTATCATAAACAATTGTCAAGTTTGTTCACCTAAATAACATACTATTTTCACTTTTTTTATTCATATTTTATACCAGTGCTGTGAATTACCTTCTTTCAGATTTTTCCTGAGCTGAAGCCGGAATGTTTACAATAGGATAACAGTTATCTTTGACAGAGTGCAGTCCCAGTCTATTATATTGGTGACTGCATGGAGTGGGACATCCTACCTTGAGAGACCAGCACTTACAGCAGTGTTAGAATGTGTGTTGCTGCAGCAGCCTGTAGTCTACAACAGTGTTTCTCAACCTTCTTTCAGTCAAGGCACCCTTGACACTTATGGACAGTCCCAAGGCACCCCTTAAAATTATGGACAGCCCCAAGGCACCCCATTCAAAAATGGGGTGCCTCAAGTCTGTCCATAATTTTTAAAGGGTACCCCATTTTAAAATGTGAAAAACTATTCTAATAGCTTTATACACACATGTAGGACACCCAGCATAATAGGTGATTTATTCTTCCAAAGCAAATACACTTTTGCACACTGGTACTGACTAGTATTCCAATGTTTCTCTTCTCCCTCAGTTTTTTTCCATCACTGAGCTAATGTGACCCCAGCACTGACAGAGAAGGACAAGGGAGGGTCAAACCAGGATGTTGTGCAGGCAGCTGACATCCTCCTTATCAATTGATGATGCCATTGTTTGTCAGGACCCCGGCGGCTAGAAGGTTGTGATGGCGCTCAATGAAAACATGTGGCTTTGTGTAACTAAAAGGCAGGCTTGTTCTACCCGCTGGCTTTTATACAAGTTTTGGGCAATTTTTAGACATTTTGCCAATGACCCTGGTTGAGAAAGGCTGGACTACACCAAGGGTGCATGTGACCAAGTGACAAACTGGAACATACATTATATTGCCAAAAATATTGTGACGCCTGCCTTTACACACACATGAACTTTAATGCCCCCCCAGTCTTAGTCCGTAGGGTTCAATATTGAGTTGGCCCGCCCTTTGCAGCTATAACAGCTTCAACTCTTCTGGGAAGGCTGTCCACAAGGTTTAGGAGGGTGTCTATGGGAATGTTTGACCATTCTTCCAGAAGCACATTTGTGAGGTCAGGCACTGATCTCAGACGAGAAGGCCTGGATCGCAGTCTCCACTCTAATTCATCCCAAAGGCGTTCTTTCGGGTTGAGGTCAGGACTCGCTCATCCATGTCTTTATGGACCTCGCTTTGTGCACTGGTGCGCAGTCATGTTGTAACAAGAAGGGACCATCCCCAAATTGTTCCCACAAAGTTTGGAAAATTAAATTGTCCAAAATGTCTTGGTATGGGAAGCGAAAATATAAATAATGGTACAGCAAGGCCAACTGTACTGCCCTGTCGACAGCCCTAGATGGCTGCCTATTTTGCCTAATGGCAGCGCCGACCCTGTGTGTATATATATATATATATATATATATATATATGTATATATTCTGTCTATTCACTAAGTCTGAGGAAATGCCACTCTCATGAGACCCTGAACTGGAGGGACTTATATCTTTTTTTTTTTGTAATCTACATTTACATTTCATTTCACTGTAACTATGTAAAACAACACAAAGCTAATTAATAACAATGTGTCTGCGTTAACATTTAATGGGCTTTCATACTGCTTTAATGTTTCATCCAAAACCCTACATTATTGCGTTTATTTGTTTTTTTTTTATACTTTTGTTGGCCTTTTTTTTTTTCTCAAAGCAGGATCCAAAAAGCTTTATCTTCTATTCCTGCTTTGCAGCTCAGCACATCACATTGTAACGGGTTACAGCAAATGTTTAATTTTCACCCAGCGCACATCAATGCAATGTGTTGGTGTGACCTGGGCCTATTGGAAAGTGTCGATTTTAGGCTAGGCAGCCTATTGCATGTTGTGTGAATGGGCCCTAAAGAAAAAAGTGTGGTCAGAAAAGGTACTTGCTGGTTAAAGCAATCATTTTTGTGCTTTAATTCTTCAAGGTCTGTGCAATTGGGGCCTTGGTAAAAAGGTGTCCCTCTTTCTTGTCTCAGAAAATTGAGAAGTAGGCAGATGACCATAAGGCCCTGATTCACTATTGGGCGTGGGCGCATATTTATGGGCTTAAGCCCAATTTTCATGGGCGTCCGTCCATTTTTGACCCTGCAACCTAATTCACTATTGAGCAGAGCCCATAAGCAGACGCCCAATCTAATTCACAAAAAGACACACGCCCGGAATCAGACTCACAAAAGCAGACTTGCTAAGAAGCACGTCTAACACCATGAAAAATCACTGTAGAGACATGTTCACTTAGAAATTTGCTTTGCCAAATATCAGGACTTCACTTTAAACAATATCTGCTATTTCCAAAAAAATTAAGAATGTGTTAAAAATCGTTTTTCTCAAGGAAATCGACACAGTAAAAATCTAGATGCCCGTGCAGTGTCTTTGGCAGATAGAACTGAGCATGTGCAGAACACCTTTTAGTCCTCTGCCATGGGCGTTTGCTTTTTAGCCACTGACTAATAGTGAATCTGATTGTGGATTCCTCTGACAGCCGGCACTCGGTCGCGACTACTGTGTTTAATAAACAGCATTAAGCATATCTTCATGTAATCTAATTAGATTTCCTTCGTTTTAGTGATTATATTTTTGTTTCTTATCC
The DNA here is from genome assembly GCF_062004578.1 of Staurois parvus. NCBI lineage: Eukaryota > Metazoa > Chordata > Amphibia > Anura > Ranidae > Staurois > Staurois parvus. Next base: position 6,713,939 of record NW_028317947.1, on the reverse strand, counting down.
TTTATAATTATTTCTGTTATGATTTTACTTATTTTGAAGGTCTAGATAAAATTTATTTTGAAAGCTGAATGTAAAAATAAAGGTCCGCAATAAAAAAAAAAAAATAAAAAAACAGCGTGGGTCCCCCCTCTCATCCATACCAAGCCCTTCAGGTCTGGTATGGATATTAAGGGGGAACTCCATGCTGAAATTTAAAAAAAAAACAGCGTGGGTCCCCCTCAATATCCATACCAGACCTTTATCCGAGCATGCAGCCCGGCAGGTCAGGAAAGGGGGGGGGGACGAGCGAGCGCCCCCCCCCTCCTGAACCATACCAGGCCACATGCCCTCAACATGGGGGGGGTGCTTTGGGGCAGGGGGGCTCCCCCCCCAAAGCACCTTGTCCCCATGTTGATGAGGACAAGGGCCTCTTCCCCACAACCCTGGCCGGTGGTTGTGGGGGTCTGCGGGCGGGGGGCTTATCAGAATCTGGAAGCCCCCTTTAACAAGGGGGCCCCCAGATCCCGGTCCCCCCCCCTACGTGAATGATTCTGCGGTACACGGTCCACAGACTCATTCACAAAAAAACTAAGTGTGGTGTAAAAAAGAACACAGTACAGGGTCTTTGACAAGTCCTTTATTAAAACAATGTCCCCCGAAGTAGATCCAACGTCAATCGCGGCGGCGGCGACCCGAAAAAAGGAAAAAAAAAAAAGGTTCCGCTCCCGTCCGAGGCTTCCAGCCTAGTGAAGAAAAGCCTAGCTGACAGTTCTTATATAGGTATGGGCGGGGCCAGCCGGGGACATCATCCCAGTGACCCGCCCCATGTCACATGCTTGCTGTTCCCGGCTGGCCCCGCCCATACCTATATAAGAACTGTCAGCTAGGCTTTTCTTCACTAGGCTGGAAGCCTCGGACGGGAGCGGAACCTTTTTTTTTTTTCCTTTTTTCGGGTCGCCGCCGCCGCGATTGACGTTGGATCTACTTCGGGGGACATTGTTTTAATAAAGGACTTGTCAAAGACCCTGTACTGTGTTTTTTTTACACCACACTTAGTTTTTTTGTGAATGAGTCTGCGGACCGTGTACCGCAGAATCATTCACGTGGGGGGGGGGACCGGGATCTGGGGGCCCCCTTGTTAAAGGGGGCTTCCAGATTCTGATAAGCCCCCCGCCCGCAGACCCCCACAACCACCGGCCAGGGTTGTGGGGAAGAGGCCCTTGTCCTCATCAACATGGGGACAAGGTGCTTTGGGGGGGGGGAGCCCCCCCTGCCCCAAAGCACCCCCCCCATGTTGAGGGCATGTGGCCTGGTATGGTTCAGGAGGGGGGGGGGCACTCGCTCGTCCCCCCCCCTTTCCTGACCTGCCGGGCTGCATGCTCGGATAAGGGTCGGTATGGATATTGAGGGGGACCCACGCTGTTTTTATTTTTAATTTCAGCGTGGAGTTCCCCCTTAATATCCATACCAGATCCGAAGGGCTTGGTACAGATGGGAGGGGGGACCCCACGCCAGTTATTTAAAAAACAGTTTCTAATTCCCCGCAATACTTTGACATTCAACTGTCAGTGGGGAACTCCGCCGACAGCTGAAACATGAGCGCTGCATTGGTTTTCACTACTAAAACGCCGCATGAGTTGATAACATAACTCATGCGGGATTTTAGAAGCGACAGCCATGTGTTAATGTTTCAGCTGTCAGCGGGGTTCCCCACTGACAGCTGAATGTAAAATAATTCCCTTTATAGCATAAATAATAATAAAAAACAGCGTGGGGTCCCCCCTCCCATCTGTACCAAGGCCTTCGGATCTGGTATGGATATTAAGGGGGAACTCCACGTCGAAAAAAAAAAAAAAAAAACAGCGTTGGTCCCCCTCAATATCCATACCAGACCCTTATCCGAGCATGCAGCCCGGCAGGTCAGGGAAGGGGGGGGGGGACGAGCGAGCACCCCCCCCCTCCTGAACCATACCAGGCCACATGCCCTCAACATGGGGGGGTGCTTTGGGGCAGAGGGGCTCCCCCCCCCAAAGCACCTTGTCCCCATGTTGATGAGGACAAGGGCCTCTTCCCCACAACCCTGGCCAGTGGTTGTGGGGGTCTGCGGGCGGGGGGCTTATCAGAATCTGGAAGCCCCCTTTAACAAGGGGGCCCCCAGATCCCGGCCCCCCCCCCTACGTGAATGATTCCGCGGTACACGGTCCGCAGACTCATTCACAAAAAAACTAAGTGTGGTGTAAAAAAAACACAGTACAGGGTCTTTGACAAGTCCTTTATTAAAACAATGTCCCCCGAAGTAGATCCAACGTCAATCGCGGCGGCGGCGACCCGAAAAAAGGAAAAAAAAAAAAAAGGTTCCGCTCCCGTCCAAGGCTTCCAGCCTAGTGAAGAAAAGCCTAGCTGACAGTTCTTATATAGGTATGGGGCGGGGCCAGACGGGAACAGCAAGCATGTGACATGGGGCGGGTCACTGGGATGATGTCCCCGGCTGGCCCCGCCCATACCTATATAAGAACTGTCAGCTAGGCTTTTCTTCACTAGGCTGGAAGCCTCGGACGGGAGCGGAACCTTTTTTTTTTTACCTTTTTTCGGGTCGCCGCCGCCGCGATTGACGTTGGATCTACTTCGGGGGACATTGTTTTAATAAAGGACTTGTCAAAGACCCTGTACTGTGTTTTTTTTACACCACACTTAGTTTTTTTGTGAATGAGTCTGCGGACCGTGTACCGCGGAATCATTCACGTAGGGGGGGGGACCGGGATCTGGGGGCCCCCTTGTTAAAGGGGGCTTCCAGATTCTGATAAGCCCCCCGCCCGCAGACCCCCACAACCACCGGCCAGGGTTGTGGGGAAGAGGCCCTTGTCCTCATCAACATGGGGACAAGGTGCTTTGGGGGGGGAGCCCCCCCTGCCCCAAAGCACCCCCCCCATGTTGAGGGCATGTGGCCTGGTATGGTTCAGGAGGGGGGGGGGCGCTCGCTCGTCCCCCCCCTTTCCTGACCTGCCGGGCTGCATGCTCGGATAAAGGTCTGGTATGGATATTGAGGGGGACCCCACGCTTTTTTTTTATTATTTATGCAATAAAGGGAATTATTTTACATTCAGCTGTCAGTGGGGAACCCCGCTGACAGATGAAACATTAACTCATGGCTGTCGCTCCTACAATCCCGCATGAGTTATGTTATCAACTCATGCAGCATTTTAGTAATGAAAACCAATGCAGCGCTCATGTTTCAGCTGTCGGCGGATTTCCCCACTGACAGTTGAATGTCAAAGTATTGCAGTGATTTATAAACAGTTCTTTAAATAACTGGCGTGGGGTCCCCCTCCCATCCATACTAAGCCCTTCGGGTCTCGTATGGATGTTAAGGGGTAACTCCACGCTGAAATTAAATAAAAAACAGCATGGGGTACCCCCCTAAATCCATAACACATACTTATCCGAGCATGCAGCCCGGCAGGTCAGGAAAGGGGACGACGACGACGAGCGAGTGCCTCCCCCCCTCCTGAACCATACCAGGCCACATGCCCATACCAAATTATTCAAACATTTGTAAACAGACCAATTAACTGAAATGGTTTGACATTTGTACCCCAAATATGACGTTCCCTGAGGCGTTGGTAAACCGAGGTACGCCTGTATTAGTATTGCAATCCTTTGTATTGGGATACATAGAACCAACATACATCTGAATTGGCAACATAGCACAACATTTGTGTCACATTGGAGATATCTGGCTAGTTAAACTGACCATGCCCAGGGACCTAGGATTGATTCACAGCACAGAAATACAGGCTGGGTTAGCAATGTAGCTCCGTGGATTAGTGGTTAGCACTGCTGCCTTACAACTCTAGGGTTGTCGGTTCGAATCCCAACCCCGGCGAGGTAGTAGCATGATCTCCGTGTGTGGCTGTCTTCACATACATGTTCTGGCAACATCTTTGCATTCTGTCTAAATGATCCCTAAAATGTGAATTAGAATGAGGCCTTGTCTGTTGAAACACCTTCAAAGCTGCACCTTATGTGAATGTCATACAATGGGATAAGATAAGGGCCTGAATTATTTGATAATGATGGTTTACACTCCACCCACTTTTGTGAAGGATTTGGCAAGCAAAGAGCTGACAGAGAGAGAGAAGAGTGAGACGAAGAAGAGTGAGCGAGAGATACATATGAAGAGTGATAAAGAGAGACATTCAGAAGAGTGAGCGAGAGAGAAGAGCGAGCCAGTGAGACAAAGAAGAGTGAGCAAGAGATACATACTGAAGAGTGATAAAGAGAGACATTCAGAAGAGTGAACGAGAGAGAAAAGACTTGGTTGGTGAATCCACACATCAAACTTGTCACAAATCCTGGCGTGCATTTTTCCCCCAAATGCATAGCAGACCCTTATCCCAGCAGGCAGGTACCGCACGCCTTCAAAGATTTATTTCCTTTGTTGATTTTCCTGCTTCGCTCACACTATATGCAATTGAAAATTACTCTTTAAGTTGCCAATTTTACTGTGTTTTCTAGAGAATTACTAACTAGTTGTGTTTTCAATTGTGTGTAGCATTGCGATTTCTATTTGAGTCTAGATGTTAAATTGCTAATAAATGGCCACAATTCTCAAATACCTTTGAACTCTCGCTGCAACAAATGGTGTATGTTAATACACTCACATTCATTATATCCAATATCAGGTACGATGTCAATGCACAAATCGCACCTGAAATTGCACACCCTGGATGTGACTTGTCATGTGATTGGCATGGCCAGCAGCTTGCTCTCTGCATGGCAAATTGCACCCAATGTTACTGGGGGCCAACACCACTGTCACATCTAATCCGATGCGGCAATTGTCCAACTTACAGTGAAGTTGCACGAGTTCACAATCCAATTGGATGTGAACAGAGCCTACAGTGGCCAATAGGGTGCGACTTGGTCTACGATTTGCAAGTCGCCTGTCATGCCAATTGCATGGCAATCGCAAACAATGTTACTGGGGGCTACCCGGTCACATTAAAGCAGATTTCTAAGTGGTGTTATTGACACCACAGTCACATCATGTGACTTGCATAGAAGTTGCATGATTTCAAAGTCGGGGTACATGGTGATTTCAAGTGCAATTTGCAAGACATTCGACATCGATCTCTCAGCAAATTGCATGAAAAGTAGTGTATTCATTACTCTATTATTACTTGCGGCTCCTACCAAGTTTGAACCACAACAATATGCACGCTCCAATAGCGTGCTCATTGAGTGGGACTTGGCATGTGATTTGCACAACATGCAAGCTGTAAATCGTCTGCAAAGTCGCACCCTATTGTCTGCTATTAGAGTGACCACATGGGTGCGTTTCAAACACTGATTTCTATAGTAGTACATGTACTACTTTAGTGGCAATTTGCATAGAGATCTGTGTCAGATGTCTTGAAAATTGCATTGAAATGGTCAACTTTACTGTAAGTTGCATGATTTGTAAATCAGCTTTGCCCAGAGTGTAATGTTTGGTGATGTTTGATTTCTGGAGTGTTTTACCAATTGATGGGAAATTCACCATACTAGTCAAATCGATTTGTCATTTTCAGTATTGCATACAAGATGTGGTCATGTGACTGTCTTAACTCATGCGAGAATCTGGAGGGAATTGTGACCATAGTAGCAATAAAGGTTCCAATTGGGGTTCCCTTTCACATCCCTGCTCAATGTTCTGTTGTATGCTGCACACGTACATTTCACTGTATATATCTTTCTGATTTGTGGGGCCTGTATACCAAGGGTTAATGCAGGTAGGACGCGGATTCATCAGGTGAAAACACTTTCACTGACCAAACTAAGGTCAGTGGTGGGTGTGGCTTCACTGGGTGTGGGGCCTTGTTTGGCGTGCTCCAAATACAACCTAGTTTATATAAAGATGTGCAGTAGGGAGTGATTTGGCCTGTTACTAGGCCGGGTGGTTTGTGACTAAGTCCTTGCTTGTAGTGGTTTGGGGGAGGAAGAGATTTTGTGCTGAATTGCCCCAGACACCACTCAGGCTGTGTTTGGAAGTGGGCTGGAAATGTTTGCATATTTTTGGCCTTGTAAAGTGTTTGTGTGTTATTGCAGAATGATTGTGTTTTTTCTCTTTGCATTGAAAGCCTCACACATGTCAATTGTTTTGTTTAAAATCTGCTCTTGTTTTAATTTTGCTTGCTTATTTAGACTCAAATGCTTTTTTCTTACAAACCTGCTGACAAATGTATGTGTAGGGTGTTTGTAGAGGTGGGAGGGGTTTTTCACATATGTCTTGTTTTCTTTATATTTTGATGTGTAGACTTTTTTTGTGAATGGATCTTTATACTAAATGATTATGTAAGTAAACCTTATGTGCACGAAAATGTTACTTGATTCATCTTCCCCTTTGTTTCCTGCTATAACCTTTGCACACACAGTTCATTAGAAGTATCTTTAGATTGTAAGCTCTTATGAGCAGGAGTGTTTTATTTTTGCCACATCAATCCTATTTTTGTGACTCACCAAGATATTGACTGTACCTACTTGTTCCTGCTGACCAAATAAATGAAGATATATTTGATCAATAAATGTTTCACCGATGTTTTTGTGTTTATTTTATGTTCAATATATGAACAACCTTAATAGTTACTTTGTATACTTATATAATCTGCTCAAATGTAGCTTGTAAGAGCGTGAATATGCAAGTGGGTGCAAACTGGCTTTTTCAAAACCAAACAAAAAAATAAAAAACCTGCTTGCACCACAATATTGTTATGTACTAATGAATATGTCACATTCACTGTGCAGCCAGCTACAGGTTTTCTACAATTTGATTTACAGTAATAAAATAGTCCCCACTGTATGTTGATTTTTGGCCTTTGGCAACAAATATATATTAGCCAAGGTTTAAAAAGAAAAAAATCACTAAAACACACATTCGCGAAAGCTATCATAGCCGTGCATAGAAATGAGCGATCGTGCATAGATATGCGCGATCGTGCACAAATAAACGCCAAACAGGTGTCCCCCATGGCGCACGAGCAGCTATCCTCCTGGAAGTCCGTCATCACGTGCGCGCGCACCCGGAAGTGGTTGTTGGGAGTGTAAGTGGATGAGAAGTGGTTGGAGGTTTTGTGTTGGTTGAAAATTTTGATAACTTTATTGGCATTTGGACATGGCGAGAGCACAGTTCTCAACTGAGGAGATGATCCTTATATGTAAAGTAACTGTGGCCATTGCAAATATGTTTATAACATGTGAAAGACAAGTAATTGTAATTTTGTGGGTGGGGCCTAGCAGAATCTCACTTGGTGCACATGCTACTTATCTGTACATTAGCTCCTGGGTATTGATGGGTCAATGATATTAACCACTTGCCTACTGGGTACTCATACCCCCTTCCTGTCCTGGCCAATTTTCATCTTTCTGCACTGTTACCCTTTGAATGACAATTGTGCGGTCATGCCACATTGTACCCATCTTAAATTTGTATCAGTTTTTTCAGACAAATAGAGCTTTCTTTGGGTGGTATTGACTTGCTGCTGTGAGTTTCACTTTTTGCTCGATAAACCACAAAATAGCTCATAATGAATAAAAGTCTGTTTATATTATAACATTTGGTAAACTGGTAATTTAGCAACACTGATGTGCGTTGATGAGGCGGCACTGCTGGCCACAGGTGGGCGGAACTGTTGGGTGGCACTGGTGGGCACTGATCATCGGGGCCGACCCCTGCTTTGATAACTGCTGGTTCTCGGCAGTACTTTCCACACATTCTGACAGCGTGATGAAAGTGCAGCCAAGACCCTGCAAATGCATTTCCTGGTGATCAGCGTGTCATTGGACATGGCTGATCACATGGTAAAAAGCCGCTGTGATTGGTCTTTACCACATCACGTGATCAGCTGTGTCCTTAGGACACAGCAATCATGGAGAGCGCGTTCTGCCAGGATGTCATATGACACCCTCCCAGAGCTGCCTGGATGCAGTGTAGCGTTATTCGGCTATCTGCGGTCGCCAAATAGGTAACCAGCTAGGCCTTCATGGCTAATCTTTGAATATCTGGACATGTATACTGCGTATAATGCATTACATTCTACAATGTGTTGGTGTACATGGTATAACAGTGTGCAATGCGTTGCTGGATTCTGCATGACAGTGGACAGCGTATCACAGTGTGCAATGCGTAGCTCCAGCCTGCATGACAGTGTACAGTGCATTACAGTCTACAATGTGTGGGTGTACACGGTATCACAGTGTGCAATGCGTTGCTCCATCCTGCATGACAGAGTACAGTGCATTACAGTCTACAATGTGTGGGTGTACACGGTATTACTTTGTACAGAGTATTACAGTGCGCAATGCGTTGTACACTGCAGTGTGCACTAAAGCATTTTACACTCATGCACTGTACACACTAACGCATTTGACATTTCTAGTGTGCAATGCGTTCGTGTGCAATGCCTTGGACAGTACAATGCATTTGCAGTATTGGTGTATGTTTATTAAGCACAGATAATTCATCTGATTTTAGTTATCAAGGAGAAGTCTTCTCTGTCCCCCTGTTTATGAGGTGGAGGACAATTGTTTTCCGAAGAGGAGAGGAGACTTTTTTTCAAGGAGATCTGTATAGATTTCCAGAGATATGTGTAGATGGTTGAGGGGCTGCATGTGATCTCCGGAGATAATTGTGATTAATGATCACCTGAGTTAAACCAGTGAATGAAAAGTGTAAAAAAACATGGATTGAAAATAATCTGCACTGACCACTGTGCTTTGTCAAGCCACATATTGGCACATTCTGGTGTCACACAGATGCGATGTGAAATTTGCAGTGTTTTCTGTGCAAGCGCTGCACCGCATCACAACCGCAACCCCTTCATGCCACCTGCTGCGGCTTTCTAGGTGAAGTTACCAACACACCAATATTGGTACACAAAGCGTATTGCGATTTGCCAAATTGGATGGCATGCCTATTCACACCCATGTGCATACCCTGAAAAAGGGTCCTGCACATTTTTGGCCCGGATGCGGTGCAATTTGAGGTGTGCAAAATGTTTGTCTCTAATTGCAACGCACACAAATTGCATGTGATTTGCCCAGGAGTGCGGTGTTAGACCACAATGCATGTATGTGAAGCCAGAATAAAAGGATGTGGATTTTGTCTATTTTTACTTGCGCATGTTAACATTATGGAAGTGCGTTATTCTTCTGTTTAACATGCTATAGAAATGCAACATGCATTTGGATGTAGTGTTTTTGTATGTGCATTTTGGAAGTATTCTAAACACACATTGACCCTAGGGCCACACCATATCTCATGCAGGCCATAGATGGGTCGAAAATCGGCCGATTTTTCGGCCGAAAATAAAATCGGCCGATTTTCGGATCGTTAGTGGGCTATTTGTTCGGCCGTTTTTCGGTATTTTGGCAGATTTTTTTTTTTGGTAAATTTGGAAAAAAACGGCCGAATTTGCCGATCGGCCGATTTTCGCGGCAATGATGGGCAAATCGGCCGATTTTTTTACTGATAAAAAATCTGCACATGAGCAGTGACCTGCAAGAGGAAGACAAAAAGAAGAAAAAGAAGAAGAGGATGATGATGATGAAGAAGAGGATGATGATGATGAAGAAGAAGAAGAAGATGATGAAGAGGAAGAAGAGGATGATGATGAAGAAGAAGAGGAAGAAGAAGAGGAAGAAGAAGGATGAAAAATGAGAGGAATTCCAGTATGGCAAAAAGTGTCCCTGCAGAGAGCTCCGCTATTTCTTTGACAGTTCCTTGACATTTACAGCGGTTGCAACATTGTATCTATTTGTTTCCGAATAAAAACATCTGTATCCGAAATGGATACAAATACATTGTTGCAACCGCTATAAATGTCAAAGAACTGTCAAAGAAATAGCGGAGCTCTCTGCAGGGACACTTTTTGCCGGCTGTAGACGGGATGAAAATCGGCCGATTTTTTTTTTTACCATTGCTGGTAACGTCGGCCACTTGAACAACCGATTTTTCATTTTTTAAAAGAAAAATCGGCTGTTTTTCTCCTCGTCTATGGCCTGCATAAGCATTAGTGTACCTGGGGGAGGGGGGGGCCTTTGGCCTTTCCAAACACAGTAGATGCTCCAAGAATGTTTCCTTGAACTCTTGAAATGGTTAAAAAGGAAAGACACTCTAGATAGCCTGCACTGAGAATTGACTGTCATGATGACGTGTCAATGATTATTTGCTCTCATTTTTCAGGAGTGGTACTGCTTGCGGTTGAAGCTGGTAGAAATCCACCTTCACGTCCTCCACTCACCTTCACTTGTGGCCAGTGGATATTTTGTGGCCGCAGGCAAGAACTGGCATCGAGGACCTGCATAATGACCCTGGCATGCCAGAGGTGGTTTGGAAGCAGCACAGCAATTTGACCATCCCTTTCCTCTATGTTGGTTTTAGGGTGCAGAATTGCTTCTCGTTCGTGAACGGACTGTCGCCGGATATCAGAGTCCCCATATTTTCAAGATATGTTTTAGCCATGTTGGCTTATTTTTATGTTATTTTCCAAGTGTGTCGCACCTAACCGCACAATAGTGTGGTGCCATGCGTATTTGTGGCTGTGAATGGGGCTGTTTATAATAGACGTGTGTAGGTGCAACAACGTTTTCATCATGGTACCTGCGCACATCTACATAGGGCATTGCATTTCTTTGCTGTGCTGGAAAATGTGTGTTCTTGCATGCGTTTCTGCACCACCAATGGTGTGAACAAGTCCTAAGGGCTGGTTCACACTATAGAAACAGTCTAGATGTGTTCCTGATGGGGTTTTTTCATGCCCTTTTGGCATGCATGTTTAGTGTGTTCCAGTACATTTTGGATGCGTTTTGGACATGTTTACATTGCATTTTTGTATCCCTTCCACTTATTTTTTTCTATTTTCTTTGTATTCAATGTAGTTAGGGACATGTGCGTTTTAGTACATTCAAGGACGTTTCAATGTGTTCCAGTACAGTTCTGTGCAGAAACAATGCAGCGCTGATGTGAACTATGACATTGACAACCATATAACCTTCTTTCTGTGCGTTTGTGATGCTGAAAAAGCAACTGAAACACATGTAGTGTGAACTGGCCCTAAAGGTTATTAGAGGTCAGGGAACAGGACTGACCAGGAATTGTGAATTCAATCAGACTAGTGGTGAGATACAATCAGCAATTGTATAATAATGTGAGATCTGAGCTGTAGCTGATAGAAAATGAGACACATTCACTTGATCAGTAAATAGATAGTAAAAGAGTGGGGCGGTGATCCATAGATTTGCATATGGGACAGGTGATGATGGGGTGGGGGAGGGGGTCAAGTTGTATAAGGAGACAGATTTAAAAGAGAAAAAAGTTACAATGAAATATACACGGCATGAAACTTGCACATGACCTAATTGGCAGAAGAACAGTACGCAAGTAACATTCATCCACTTTCTAGTCACTAGGCAAAATCATAATTGATTGATCAATATTCCTGCCACAACCCAGAAAATTGATCTCCATTTTTTTGGGATGTTGCCAAGACTGGGATTAGAACCCATGACCCAAGTGCTGTAAGTTCTGAGCTCTAACCACTAAACCACTGTGGGAAACACAGTTTGAGCTATAATGTAGAATAGTTACATTGTTTAAAAATGATAAAGCGAGCGCTGGTCAAATGATATAGACTAGTAAAATGGTATTACACAAGATAAATATAACCACGAACAGTAGTGCATGAACTCGTGAAAGGTCATCCACCCCTGTGACAGTGTACTACACTATTGAGCACCTTTCTGGCTCCTGTGGCTGAGCTAATTCCTCCCCAGGACCATTTGGGCACCCACCCTGATGGATGGATGGATGGAGCTGGATGACTAACCCATAGCTGCCAGCATACCGCTGCACCCCCAGATGTGCGATGTGTATAACCCATGCACATTAATACTTTTTTTCTGGTGAGTGTAGACCAGTCCCAAGGGTGGTTTACCTTTCACGAGTTCATGCACTACTGTCCGTCACGGAGAGACCACACGTGCCATTCATAGGCACTCTCTGAGTTGGTACTCTCACACGAAGGACATTCCATTATTCAGGAATGATTCTATGAACTTATTTTAGCACGATTTACCAGTTTACATCATTATTGCAATTCTTTGCACTTTTTGGTTTTTACATGCGTTCATTATTGATCACATGCATTTATAGCGCTGCACTTGTCTTTAACATAGAATAGTTATGTGATTAAAGAGAATGAAGATATATAACTATATTGGGAAATTAGAAGTATATAAATTATTTGAGATAAAAGTGTGAAAATGTTTAACATTTGAATATAGAATGTATGACATTCATTAGTAAATGCAATACTTTCCTGATCATTTTGGAGAAACAGCAAAAAAAAAAACATAGCAAAAGAGAATTTTCAGAATGTAATAGTACAGCTGTATTAGAATTTTCTATCAGGAAAACGCCAATGTTAATAAAGCCCGCGCTTATGCGCCATCTAGCGAATATATCCGGTATTGCACCTAAAGATGTGCCAGACAGGATACCTCATTCACTAATGGCAAAGTAGTCAGTAGACGCTCGTTAATGAGCTTGCTAGACGCTGGTCAGACGACTGATTGATTGACCGGAGTCTGCCTGAATGGTCAGACTCTGCTGATAGACTCACATCTTAGTGAATCAGGGCCTAACTGTCTACCTCCCAACTTTATAGGGTGAGAAAGAGTGACACCCTTGTCACAATGGGTAACCTTTACAACTGTCTAGAAAGCCATTATAGCTTTTCATTTTGTATTCTTTTCACACCTCAAGAGGGGAGATCAGTGAACAGGTGTTCGCTGATCTTCTTTCCATCTACTAGTGGCACCGACCATGCAGGTCCCAGATCCGCTGAGCGTGGAGCCTGGGAAGCATGGCAGGGGTGTGTGGAAGTAATCTGGTGGCTGCATAGCTATTGGATCATTTCCAATAGCTTTACACTTTTCACACACCTCTACAAACTCAAGAGTTTCTATTTTGGCCTAATTCACAAGCGATTTTCTGACAGGTATACATGGAAAAAATTCTCTAACTACTGGTTTTCAAAACCAATTCAATGTGGTGCCACCTCCCTATGATAAATACATACTGTATATACAGTACAAGCATAGTTCTTTAGAAGGGTACTTTAACAGCACCATATAAACTTGAAACAACAACTGTTTAAATCATGTTTTATTTATTGTTAGCTTGTTAAGATAAGTAAAAAAAGACACCATACATAATGTGACAACATGATATATACATCAATTTCAATGGTAAAGCAAACTGCTGCATCTGTAACAAGGAGCATTGTCTCCAAAACTGTACAGCCCCAGGGGGTGCTGGCTCACCCTTGATATCATATTGGGGGGGGGGGGGCTCCACCTAAAAGGGGCCTAACACCTAGTGTTACTGTCCGGTACAGAGCCACCTAGATGCAAAGTGGCTGACTGCACCTGCCTACAGCCAAATCAATAAGAAATGATGAACACCTGCATCTATGGAAGTAGTAATCAAAGCAAACGAGATGAAGATACACAACTCTAAGAGTTTGGTAGACCAAAAGAATATGTTTTTTTAATTTTGGAAGGCATGTAACAAAGCCTTGTAGGCTAGATACATTTTTTTTTGAGGATAGTTCAATATTCAATTACACTTAAAGTGGAGTTGCCCTTTCATTACAAGTAATAGATTTGTAAATTTACAGTGCAATTCTGATCTGATTTAAATGCCAGATAAAGTCTGGTGTTAAATCCATCACTAATGATCAATAGTTGGGTAGCAGCACTCTTGAAGACACCATGAATGTATTACTTGTTGCTGGCAGCCACTGAAATGTCAATAGCCTGTTTTTGCACCTTTATGTTTGGTTTAACAGTTGTGCACATACATTGATAATGTGTAAAAGTAGTCTCACTTGAAATGTTGGCTGTCATAGTGTGAAATCCAATAGAATTACTTTGTCAAAGAGGTAAAAGGATAGAAATATGCAGTGAATGTGCACAGGTATGTTTTTTTTTTGTGACTGCGAGTTCCTATAATAATTATACTAAATGTTATAAATCAGTTCCTCCCGCCTGAGCTGAGAGCAAGCTTCTGAGGAAGGCATTTTGGAAATGGAGTAATGGCAAATGTTGGATTGAACTGAGTTTTGGGCTAATCTGTGTCCAGAATACACAGAAGAAGGGTATAGGGAAAAAGGGGCTAAACTCCTTTGCGCGTGTAACCCCTGCATGTTTGCCAAGTATAAGTAATCTTGCACAGGTAACTAAATAGAATATCTCTGTCCATGATCGATGTGTCCTTTGGATACAGCTGATCACATCACATGGTAAAAGGCCAAAGTCACGTACCTGATTGGAGACTGAAATGACGAGGTCGGCCTCACTTGTGTCACTAGCCCTGACCCCACTGGAAGTGGAACAGAGGGTGTCTAGGGACCAGGGGGACAAGAGCGCCAGCAGATGTTGTTGGCAACACTTGCAGCTGGAGTCCTTAAAAGACTGATGGACCACCGATTCAGGAACAGTAACGATATGCAGAGCTGGTATGGTAGGTCGCCAGGCTTGCACCAGAGCAAGGCAGGAAGCTGGGATGGGAGACAGGAGCAATGTAATAGGAATAGTCGGGGTCATCAACGGGCGGACAGCGAGGTACCAAATCATAAGCAAGCCAAAGACAGGAACAGAGCCAAGGTCAGGAACAAGTATCAAGCATGAGAGTAATCAAGAGTCAGGTCAGGAACAAGCCGGGTCAGCAACAAGGAAATCACACAGGAACGAGCAGGAAATGGGGAACAGCTGAAGACCAGTCAGCACTCAGCAGAGGCAGAGGCACCCTTTAAATAGTCCGTCTGGTACCAATCTTCACCGTGCGCGTGCGACCGTGCATTTCTGTGCGCATGCGTACATCTATTCGCAACCCGTCTCACGGGAATTCCCTTACAGCCAATCACAGCAGCCTTTTGTCACATGATCAGCTGTGTCCAATCACAGCTGACTACGATGTAAATACATTTGCTGGTCATTGGCAGTACTTTCCTTACACTGTCACAGAGTGAGGAAAGTACTGCCGGTAACTGGCAACCTTCAAAGCAAACATGTGCACTGATGATCAGTGCCCTGATCATCAGTGCAGCCCCAAAAGTGCCCAACAGTGCTGCCCATCAGTGCCTAGCAGCGCTGCCCTTCAGTGCCCAGCAGTACTGCCCATCAGTGCCCAACAGTGCTGCCAGTCAATGCTGCCAGTTAGCGCCCTTCAGTGCTACCTATTAGTGCCCTTCATTGCCGCCTGTCAGTGCCCATCAGTGCCACATATCAATGCAGCATCATCAGAGCCTCCTCATCAATGTCCACCAGTGCTGCCTCATCAGTCCCACCTTATCAGTGCTGCCTATCAGTGCCACCTCATCAGTGCCCTTCAGTGCTGCCTATCAGTGCAGCCTCATGAATGCACATCAGTAAAGGAAAAAAATTACCTGTTTGCAAAATTTTATTATAGAAACAAAGAAAACCTTTCTTTTTTTTTCAAAATTTTTGCTCTTTTTTCATTTATAGTGCAAATAAATAAAACACACAGTGGTTATTAAATACCACAAAAAGAAAGCTCTATTTGCGTGAAAAAAATTGTAAACATTTCATTTCAGTATAGTGTTGCATGACCGCGTAATTGTCATTCAAAGTGTGACAGCGCTGAAAGCTGAAAACTGGCCTGGGCAGGAAGGCGGCAAAAGTGCCCGGTAGGCAAGTGGTTAATCTGAACCATCTCAAAGTTTGTAAACTTTGTGGAGATCCCCACATATTTACATCCTTGAATTCTGTGACACATAGTCACTATGGCCTGTGAGTAGGCACTGCTGTGTCACACATTTAGGAATCACTGCTTGCAGGCAGCAAGATACCATGGGATATGTAGTCTTTAGTCATTTAAGGTAAAAGCAGAGAAGAAACTGCAAAGCATGAAGGTAATCCATGAAGTTGTGGAAAGAGATGGCTAGCAGACAGGCAACACACACAACATGAAAGGAAATTTTTCAAGTAAGTTTATATTGGACTGTCAAAACTAACTAGTGTTTATATTGTTATTTCAAGGCTGATGTTATAAAATGAAATTGTCTACTGTGACCATAGATTTGTTTTTTAAATTCCCTTTAGATAACAATTATATAGGGGAGTTTATATCAAATTGCAGGTTGTCAGTAAAAAAAAAGTGATCTGTCAGTAAGTTTTCTGTGTTTTGTCAGTGAAAAAGCATCATGGAGTTTGGCAACCCCGTTCTGGATGATCAACGTCTTGGCATGGACAGGGAGCATGAGCCAGGGTCAAGGAAGGCTCTAACAAAGCCTACAAATGTTCCTTAATCTGACTTGCGAACATTCCCTAATGTCTGCAGGCACCTGTAGTCTCAGCCAGGTACATACTCCCTAGGATGGAGCCTGAAACTTACAAAAACTTTAAAATTTGGAACACAGCTTTGACCGTGTGTGTTTATCCAATGTATTATTCAGTACTAAGAAAGTAGGATATTATTGCAGTGTTCATTGCAAAAAAAACCCCAGACATATCAGTTTGCATTAGCTTAAATGTCTTTGACATTTACATTACACCATGACACCATGTGCAGTAATTTAATTAGTACATAGCTGGAAAGTATCAGTTTCATAATATCTAAAGCTACAATGCTTGCCAGATACATGTTCAATTTGTGCAGCCCCTTTCTTTTATTAAGACAAGATTTGCTCTGAAGTTTTGGAACCCATAACAATGAATCCACAATCATTTTAATTATCTTGTCTGCTTTAATGTGATAACATTTTTTAACTGTGATTGGCTGGAATGCAGCATTGTTCAAAGCTGTCCAGTGCAATAAAAGGACAAATGGCCGGTTTAATCAACTGCACCCTCTCACCCAAAACCTTTGTAACTTTTCTTCAAATGCTGCCTAGCACCAAAAATGATAATTGGAAGCCATAAAGCGACCACCCTATATCTGGATAGTAGACCTGGATAGTAGAAAGCTTCTTGGGGCCCTAAAGTGCAAGGTCATGGCTGCACCCATAACACCTTGTCTCTTACCCTGGTTGGAAGCTGAAGTGACGAGAGGGCTTCCCTTGAGGTCTGGTCCGAGCACCCCTGAGTATGGAGACAGGTACTGTATGCAAGGCACAAAGTACATAGGTGTTGGTGAACTGGGTGGCTAGTGTTTCTCCTGGAGTTGGCCAGTGGAAGTGGTGTTGGACGTGAAGGGACGTGAGCCGGTGTGTGCACACGTTCAAGCAATGTGCTCATGCACTTTGACATGAAAACATGCGTGCCCATGCAGGTTACTGACAGGGACTCTCCATCTACTTGCTGGTACATGCGCACCTTCTGGTTAATGTCCTGACACACCTGTTCCTGCTTCATACAGTAGCTACTATTGCTTACTACACTTGGCACATCATTACTGCTCTTAGCATAGGCCAGTCTAAAGAGGTTTTTGTTTTATGAATGGATTTTAACAATTTAAAGTGGACCTGGCATCAGATACATTTTTCATGTTAAGTGCATACTTACAACATAATGTGTAAGTCTAACACTTACACTTAGGCAGGTGCTGGGCTGAGGATTATCCACCGACTTGAAGGTGGCATGGTGCCATTTCTTCAGGCTGGCAGGAGACCATTGAGAATAATTTGTCTTTTGCTCAGGGCTGCCATCTTGTGGAGGACAACATATTTTTTGGATAGCTAAATCCTGCTAGATTTGGGTGGCTACCTTGGCAGATGTCCTTAAATAGGAGATTCTTCTCAAAGCCCCGGTTAGGTAGTGAGAGAGTAGGAGTAGCATTAGGGTGAGGTACCTTACAAGTAGGGAAAGAGCAGGCTTTCCCTTACAGGGGGTCTCTCTTACCATCTTCCCACCGTCAGCTGGACATGTGCAGGGACATTGGGGGTTGCAGGGTAACACAGTGATCTTATACCCCCTCCCAGGAAAGTGCTCCTCAGGCAATCTGTGGTCTGTAAGTGCATGTTATCATACTATTGGAAAGTGCCTTGTGGATAAATATTTCCCTCTTATGTCCGAGGAAGACTTGCAACACATGTGGTTCCAACGCTGTAATCATTCAGTTTCTACAATAGAAACAAAGTTTGGGTATCATTATATGTAGACTCCTAGAGATGACAAAGGTATGTATAAACAGTAATCTCTTTTCAGAGGTCTGGCATGCTAAGAAAGAGTCAGAGCTCTCCAATCAGTAGGGAGCATGAACTTTACTTATTGCAGAGCTATAGGTCTGACTCCGTAGGAGTTGTGTTGGATATCTGCAGTAAGGCCACTGCTTCCCCACAGAAAGCATGGGTCCTACTCTGCACCTGCAGGCAAAGGACAGGCTTTTCTACTCAGGCTGTGGCTGCTTTAGAAAGAAAACAATCTCTAAGACATTATAGTTATATATAGTCAAAGTTTGTCTGCTTGAAAAAAGGCATAAGTCCATCTAGTTCAACTAATAAATGAAACACCTTTTGTTTTTATGTACCAAGAATGTATTCATCTGAGTTAAAGTGAGGGTCCAACTAGGCTTTAATAATCTTGAATATTATACAGTTGCCCTCACAATAGGAGAGGGAGGGGATGGTCAAGCTCTGCAGAAAACTTCTGTCCATGCTAATCTAATGGATGAGGATTTTCATTCAGTGTGCTTCAATGCCAATCAAAAGGCTAGGGAATGTGTTTTTGACCAAAATGTTGTGCTACTGCTGCTGCAGTGGAGAACAAGGATCTGTCTATGCAGCCAGGCAGGGGTGCCAAAATCAGAAAACTGGCTGCACAATATTACAAATCCTTTGGCAGGTACAATGGTTCTCATACATGAATTTCAACTTTGTATTTGTGCTGGTTGCCTAGAGCAGCCTTTTTCAGCCAGGGTGCCCAGCCACATTGGGGTGCCTTGAGGATTCTTCAGGGGTGCCTTGGCAAAATGTCTAAAACTTGTATACAAGCCAGCGAGTGGAACAAGCCTGCCTTTTAGTTACACAAAGCCACAGGTTTTCATTGTGCACCATTACAACCTTCTAGCCGCTGGCGTCCTGACAATCAATGACATCTTCAGTTGATAAGGAGAATGGTAGCTGCCTGCACAACATCCTAGTTTGATCCTCTCCCGCCCCTCTCCATCATCGCTGGGGTCACATTAGCTCAGTAATGGAGAAAAACGTAGGGAGAAGAGAAACACTGGAATACTAGTCAGTACCAGTGTGCAAAAGTGTATTTGCTTTGGACGAATAAATCCCCTCTAATGTTGGGTGTCCTACATGTGTGGATGTTGCTGCGTTATATAAAACCATTAGAATAGTTTTTCACATTTTAAAATGGGGTGCCGTTTTAAAATTATGGACAGTCTTGAGGCACCCCATTTTAGAACGGGGTGCCTCAAGACTGTTCATAATTTTAAAGGGTGCCTTGACTGCAAAAGTGTTGAGAAACACTGGCCTAGAGTTCAGCTGTGACTAGGCTTAAAGGCTGTTATGTGATCATCTCCTGGTCAGGGGCGGACTGACAACTCATGGGGCCCCCGGGCAATAGGGGATCATGGGGCCACTGTGTCCTTGCCCAAACTCAAAAAAGCCTATGAAAAAGGTACCAATAGGGGATCATGGGGCCACTGTGTCCTTGCCCAAACTCAAAAAAGCCTATGAAAAAGGTACCAGGGGCATCTCATGGGGCCCCCTACTGACCCCAGGCCCTCAGGCAGTGCCGAGTTTCCAAATGGTCAGTCCGCCCCTGCTCCTGGTTTGACCAAGCAACTCTCCTCAAGTCACGGAATTCGTGGCTCTGTGCGTTCAGGAAGACAAACACCTTAGTTAGACAGCAGCAGGGCTTTACCCCTGTAATGCTGAACACCATGACTCATCTCATAGCTGTCATGAAATGAAATAGATCTATGTATCTTGTTAGGCCCAGGCTTCCCTGATCGCTCAGTTATGGCTCTGCAAGATTTATTACGATAATAGAAAATGTGATTACACAATATGTACAGGCAGTGAACAGCTCCAGTGACACAGTCCTTTCTGCCTGCTGTGATATATAGGATACTTGATAGTACTAGGCATGGAACAGAGAGGAGCATAAATCCCTCTTATGTAATCTTTAGATGCTTTTAATGCTCCATAAAATACTCTATTGCTTAGAAATATTGAAACGCTATGTTTAAAAAGCCGTGTTGCCATATTCTGCTATTTCTCTGGATAGCAACTTTGAAGAAATTTAAAGTGAATCTGTTGCATACACAAAATAATAAGCAATAAACAATATGTTGCTTGATCCCTCTTTAAGGTGAACCTGTGCTTTGCTCATTCACATTATACTTACCTTCTATTTGTTTTGCTAGTGTCAGGTGCAAGAAGTAGTCTTGTGTAAGCTTCAAGTCGGAGTTTGCACATGGCTAAGGGTTCTCTCCCCACTACCATGTGACAGCACTCTGCCAATCAACAAACATCAGCACTGTCACATGTCAAAACTGGAGAGTTGACAATGCTGGTTCTCTTGCTGTCATGCTAATTCTCCATCTTCTCTATGGCATAAACAGGAATGCCTAAAGTACTACTAAAGGCTTTTTTTCATTATTAAAATCACAGACATGCTATACTTAGTGACTCCATCAGGGGATCAGTCACATGATTGGGTGACGAAACGTGTAGGGAGGAGCTGAAAGAAAACAGCCTGTACTAAATCTTGTTGGATGACCGCTATCTCATATCAGCTGTCCTGTGGTCTGACACACCCAATGCAGCACTGCTCTAATCAACATCGCTCTCATTGGCTAAGCAAAATTGTTGACTACGCTGGTCATAATTGGAGCAAATTTTTGCCAGTTCCTAATGACATTTCCTGATATACAGATGGCTACTGTAGGGTTCATTTACAGATCTGTATGTATCTGTATATATCTATATCTGTAAAAATATTTTTAAAAAATATGGACTAGCAAGCAAGTGTGATATCTATGTTATTATCTTACTATTTGTATGCTGAAATGAATTGGACTATATGTGTGACCCTTGCAAACGACTAGAAGCGTTGGATTATGCTGTATTATCTGTTTTTCAATGAATATGTTTGTGGTGTAAAATGTGGCTCCTATCAACTTGGTTCATGGTGTACCAAAATATAGTTTCCAATTCCAATTACAGCAATAATTCAAACCGGATATTTGCTGAAAGAACAAATATTTCTGTCCTTCAGCCCTGGTTCACACTGATGCGGTGTGGAATTTGCAGCGTTTTCATTGTGAATTCCGCATTAGAATCGCACCCTGTTCATGCGAACCCTTGCGGGTGTGTATGTTAAGTTAACAACACCCCAAAAGCAGTCCGCAAAATGCGGTGCAATGTGCAGAATCGGATCACATAGGTGTGAATACCCATGCAATCTGATTCTAGTGCGCACCCAAAAAAGGGTCCTGCGCGTTTTTGGTGCTGTGTGAATAGAGAAACAAAATGTATGGCTCTGATCGCACCACACACAAATCGCATGTGTCTCCAAACTATGACCCTCCAGCTGTTGAAGTACTACAAGTCCCATCATGCCTCTGCCTCTGCGAGTCTTGCCTGTGGCTGTAAGAGTTTTGCAAGGCCTCATGGGACTTGCAGTTCATCAACACCTGGAGGGCCATAGTTTGGATGCCACACACTTTTACCCTCTTCTAGCCCAGGCCAATTTTCACCTTTCAGCGCTGTCACACTTCAAATAACAATTACACAGTCATGCAAGACTGTACCCAAATTAATTTTTTAGCATTTTTTAAAAAAGTAATTTCTATTGGTGGTAATCACTACTGTTTTTTTCATTTTTCGCTATATAAAGTATAAATACTGAAAATGTTTAAAAAAAAAACAAAAAAAAAAAACCTTTTTGGAACCTAGACAGTTTAAGTATTTAGTAAGAGGCATGGTGAGTTGTAAGGAAGGTGGGATAACTTTCTATTAGGAAACACTTTCACTGTACCCTGAACAGACAAAATGAAAATGTCTCTTTAGGCTTGTTTCTATTTCTTGACAAAATCCACGATTAGTTGGTGATAAGCAGTTATCAGTCCAGTAAGGTGGCTGCATGCCATGGTTTTTCATTAAGAAAACCACAGTGCGCAGAAGTTCCCAGCTGACATGCCTCGAAGGCTACAGTGATATGTTTAACCTCTTACATATCTATATGACTGGATACATTCCAATCAGGAAGCATTTCTAAGTTTAAATTTAAGTTAACCATAATGGTTTTGGGTCAATTTAGTTTTACCAATTTATGTTTTAAAAGGGAGGCTTTTTTAGGTACATGTTGAAAAAGTAAGTACACCCCTTCTCCATTCAAACAACATCCACAGATAAAGGTGATAACACAAGGAATATTGTTCTTTTCAATCATTTATTCAATAAATGTATCAATGGATGTACTGTAAAAGTGCACTTTGGAAAAGGTAAGTACACCCTTGGCCTTGGAAGCTGGTTTTGTCCTTTTTAGCCGAAATGAGTTTTTGTAGGCATTTTGCATAACTGCCCGTCAGTCTCTGGCATTGACCACTCCTCCATGCAAAATTCTTTCATTTGCATGATATTTATGGGTTTTTCGCCCTCCACTACATTTCAACGGCAATCAAATCATGGCTCTGACTTGGCCATTCACTAAAGCAGGCCATACATGGGTTGAATTCCAAATGAATTTTTAATCGAAAAATGAAAACATCATTCATTCTGTAATTTGATGGTGCTACCGATATTTCAAAAATTGGGAATTTTTCACGAATTTTCCAACATGCCTGATAAACAAAATGGGGAGGAACCAAGAAAATCGGCCATTGCCCCACTAACAGAGCAAAAAGCGTCCGATTATTCTTAGGTTCGATTTTCGAAAATTGACCCATGTATGGCCGGCCTAACCCTCTGTTCTTTCTTTTTAAAGTGTTACTCAACCCAGGACCCTGCATTCACTATATCTGGTCTCCCACAGTACAGAGAACATGAAAATGCAATTATTATAGTAAATATAAACTGCTAAATACTTTTTCTCATAAGCAATATATAGAAGTCTTGTGACTTCTATCAGTGTCTAACTGAGCACTCGTTAATCTTCTGGGAGGAGATTTCATTCTGCTCTGACTGTCCTATAAAGCTACATAACCCCTGACCCTCTGTCTGGACAGTGTTGATTGGCCTTGTGCTGGTCACCTGCACTCTCCCAAAGAAAAAAAAAACACTCTCTAGCAATACACACTAAACTGAGCATGTGCAGAGTGACTCCTAGAGCTCTGTACTATCAGAAGGTGGATTGGGGACAGTAAAAGAAGGGGAGGATCAGAAGAGACAGGATCAAACAGCCTTTTTACACAATGCGGAGAATTAACTCCTTTGGTTCCACAGTGAGTATAACACTCCATATACAGACTGATTTTACTGTTGTGGGTTTAGTAACACTTTAAAGGATATTTGGTGGATTTCCTTGTGTGCTTTGGATCATTATCATGTTCTAAGATCCATTTCCAGCCCAACCTTGAGACAGATAGGCTCATGTGCTCATCAAGCAAACTTTGATATGATGAAGAATTAATAGTTAACTCAATGGCATAGGCAATCCAGGTCTAATTCCTGCTGGTACAATGCCAGGAGGACACACCAGAGAGGTGGGAACTGTTCATATCTATTTCTTTTTTCTGCCTAAGAGAACTAGGGAGAGCTGACTGTTGTATTATAAGTGGTCTCCACATGGTCTCCACAAAGACATTTCCTGGGTACAGTGGCTGTCTTTCAGATTCCTGAAGTCATGTTAATTTTGCTGCAACACAGTATTGCTATATCCTCCTAATCAAATCAATGGGATAGACACAAAGATTAAAAATGCAGACAATTATTCTAGTAGTTCCTGCTGGCAAAAGTAAGATGATTGGGAAGAGACCTTCTTCAGGTGAGATCATCTTAAAGGGTCCCTGTACTGTACCTATTGTTTCAGTGCGTATATCTTAAAAAGACAATGCGTCAGTTGCCTTGGAAAGGAATTTGTTACAGCAGAGCTGTTCAGGACCCAATGCAGACCAGTGGGCTCACCAATGGACAGGTTGGGCACTTATATTATACAGGCGTACCTCGGTTTACAAATTTAATGTGTTCTGCGGGACTTTTTGTATTGCAAAAAATTTGTAAACCAAAATACGATTTCCCATAGGAATGCATTGAAAACCAAATAATCCATTCCAGAGGTCAGAGAAAAGTAAAAAAAAGTCTTTTATCGGTTCAAAACTCTTTATAAAGTGCACTTTAAAGGCATAAATACTGTACAGGGACATGATTAAAAATTAATTTGTAAATGCATTGAAAACCAAATAATCTGTTTCGGAGGTCAGAAAAAAGTAAAAAATAATCTTATCTGTTCAAAACTCTTTATAAAGTGCACTTTAAAGGTGTAGTACTATACAGGGACATGATTAAAAATTAATTTGTAAATGCATTGAAAACCAATGAATCCATTCCGGAGGTCAGAAAAAAGTTAAAAAAAATCTTATCTGTTCAAAACTCTTTATAAAGTGCACTTTAAAGGTGTAGTACTATACAGGGATATGATTAAAATTAATTTGTAAATGCATTGAAAACCAATTAATCAGTTCGTATTGCGAAAAAAAATTTGTACACCGAGGCATTATTTTCAATGGATTTTCATTCGTAAACTGAAAATTACATTACCGGAGGCGTTTATAAACTGAGGTATGCCTGTAGTTAGCTTAGCTAGAGGGGGAAACATGAATTTCTTTATTAGATTTGTTAATGTAGACATTCCAACACTTTGGTTCCACTTTTATTCATTCACATTTTTCATACAAGCCATTTTCTTATATTCGTGTGCTGCTGCCGCTGTATGGCGTTGCATATTGTTTACAATTGTCTGTCTCACTGTTTCACAGGATTTTGAGGGTGTCATCAGATTCCGCTAGAACATGGGTGTCAAACTGGCGGCCCTCTAGCTGTTGGCAAACTACAAGTCCCATGAGGCATTGCAAGGCTGACAGTTACAAGCATAACTTCCGAAGGCAGAGGCATGATGGGACTTGTAGTTTCGCAACAGCTGAAGGGCAACAGTTTGACACCCCTGCGCTAGAAGCTGTACCCTCATACTTATTAAAGCCAACATCCACGGTTGTGCTACAAGAGAAACTGCTAAACCCAAATGAGAAGCAAATAGAATAAAAACATATTTATAAGCAAAAACAGATTTTTTTAGTCCTTACCATGGCAAATAAAGAAGTTATGTACAAAACCACTGTACATTTCTTTGAAGCAATGTTCTACTGAGAGAACTATGGGACTCGCAACCTCTTTCTTTTTCACAGGTGTGAAAAATGCATGCAGAAGCAAACCACATATGGTGTTCACTCATCTGTACACAGCAGTTTAGGTGTCCATAGAGTCCTTTCACAAAGCTGTAACAGGCAGCACAATGTTGCTCTGCGTTCACAAGTCTTAAAAAAAAAATAGGACAGTTGTGTCTAGGGATGTAATTTGTGTGTTTTTTGAACTTGTGCTAAAGTTTACATGCATACACCATACATAGATCCTATTAGCCAGACCCTATTGGCCACTGCTCAGGCCATGTAAATATCAATAGTGTGTTGGCTCTGAGCAGTGGCCAATAGGATCCAGGTATGCTGCACATATGTAAACTTTACATACATGTTACATGCTCACAGCATATAGACCTTTTATGCAGGATCTTTCTGCCAGCTTCTGCCAGTAAGACCTTTTATGCCCGTATGAATGATCCTGGAAAATGGTTTTTGCCTTGCTGTCTGTAAGGGAATGCCTGTGAGATGGCTGGCTAATAGAAATGAGCATGTGCGCAGCAATCTCCAAAGCATGGTGACCAGGAGTGCGCATGCGTACAGAAATGCGCAATCACGCACAGGCATGCGCACACGCACAGTGTATGTTGGCACCATACGGACTATTTAACCACTTGCCTACCGGGCACTTATACCCCCTTCTTTACCAGGCCAAATTTCAGCTTTCAGCGCTGTTGCATTTTGAATGACAATTACGCGGTCATGCAAGAGTGTACCCATGTGAAATTTTTATAATTTTTTTCTCACAAATAGAGCTTTCTTTTGGTGGTATTTAATCGCAGCTGGGTGCTTTACTTTTTGTCCTATTAAAAAAAAATTGCAAAAAATTTTTCAAACAGGTAATTTTTCTCCTTCACTGATGTGCGTTGATGAGGCAGCACTGATGGGCACTGATAGGCGGCACTGATGGGCACTGATAGGCAGCACTTATGGGCACTGATAGGCGGCACTGATAGGCAGCACTAATGAGGTGGCATGCATAGGCAGCACTGATAGGCAGCACTAATGAGGTGTCACGGATAGGCGGTACTGATAGGTGGCACTGAAGATGAGTACTGATAGACAGCACTGATAGGTGGCACTGACTGGCATCACTGCTGGGCACTGACTGGCGGCACTGCTAGGCACTGACTGGCACAACCGCTGGGCACTGACTGGTGGCACTGACTGGCAGCACTGCTGGGCTGTGATTGGCCTTTTACCCCATCGCGTGATCAGCTGTGTCCGTAGGACACAGCGATCACGGAGATCGCCGGGTGCGCGGCCCCGGGGGCGTGCAGGAGAGCGCATTCTGGGAGGACGTCATAGGACGCCCTCCCAGAACTGGCTGGCCGCAGTGTAGCCCTCATTCGGCTATCTGCGGTTGGCAAGTAGTTAAAGGATGCTTCTGCCTGTGCCTACTGGTTTTCAGTTATTTCCCCTGTGTCCTGCTGTATTCTTGTATTATCCCGGCTTGTTCCTAACCTGATTTCAGATTCTGCTCCTGATTTGTTGCTAAGTTCCTGTCCTGGCTCTGTTCTTGACTTCGGCTCTGCTCATGATTTGGTACCTCTCTGTCCACCTGTTGATGACCTTGGCTATTCCTATGACTTTGCTCCTGTCTCTGATTCCAGCTTCCTGTCCTGCTTGAGTGCCCGCCTGGATGTCTACTATACCAGCTCTGCACACTATTGAGTGTTCCTGCTTCACGTCTTCCGGGAGATCTGACACTCCACTTATCCTGAACCTGTTGTGCAAGCGGAGTTCCCCTTTAACTCGTGTGGGTTTCTGGAACATTGCTATCGTTCCTGAACCTGTTGTGCAAGCGGAGTTCCCCTTTAACTCATGTGGTTTCTAGAACATTGCTACTGTTCCTGAACCGGTGGTTATCCAATCTCTTCAGGACTCCAACTGCAAGTTCTTCTGGCAACATCTGTTGGCACTCTTGGTCCCCTGGTCTCTCGGCACCCTCTTTTCCACTTCCAGTGGTGTCAGGGCTAGTGACACAAGTGAGACCGACCTTGTAATTTCATTCTCCTATCAGGTACATGACATTGTCTCAAATATTTCTCAGCCAATTCCCACAAGGACCACTTTCTGAATGGAGTTTGTGTGTTCCTCCCATGTTTATATGGGTTTCCTCCCATAGTCCAAAAACATAGCAGTGGGTTAATTTATTAAACTGGCTCTGGAGCAGTAGTTATCAACTTATGAGTTATAGAGGGTCCCAACTTCGGCCCCTGACATTACCAAAGGTAAGCACAAAGTTTCAGTATATGAAAGGCTACAGTAAGCTGTCAGAGACAGCAGACATATTAAAAGAGATGGTCAGAGATTGGGGACATGTTACATGAGATTGCTAGATACATTATCACTGCTATTGCAGCCATTTTACAAATCAACAATTCCATTCTTGACTGCTGGGGACTCAGGACCACACAGCAAGTACCAATGTGTCACATGGAGCCCTCAATTCTCAGAATGGACACCAGGACTCTAGAATATTTATGAGTGCAGTAGGAACATTAGATTATGAGCCCCTTTGTGGCATAAACTAATGTAAACAGTTCTATGTACTTTGTAAAGTGCTGATATTATGTGAAAAAATGCTTAATGTAGTGCTACCCCCGAAGAATCCATTGGGAATTGCCCAGGTTCTTTTCCCAGTGGATTGCCTCGCAGCCAGGCACACAATCAGAGTTACTCTTTGGTTCAATAACAAGTCTAGAGGTACAAAAAAATAAATGAGTGTACTTGTGAGCTACTATGGTGTTTGTCTAAACTATTACCATTAATTAATTTGACAAACAAAACAAAACACAATATATGATACACCTGTGGTTCGCTGGCACTCACACCTACTCATTAGACAGTGTTTTGTGAGAAAATTAAATATATAAATTGTGCCGCGCTCCTGTGTATAAATAATTACAATATTCACTATTTCAAATGACAATCCAAAGTAAAAAAAAAAAAAAATCTGAAAAAATAATAAAATGATATATATACTTATATCTAGTGTATAAAATACAATTATCTTCTGCTTATAACATCATAAATAAATACCGCATACTGTGCTGGTGACAATAGTAAATAGTGATAAAAACAATATATATGACAAAGTGCTCATAGACAGTCCTCTTTCAATTTAAATTATGATGGTGCAATGCCGCTCCCATAATCCACGTGCAGTGTGATTTTATTATGCGCTCACCTCAGGTTTTGCCTTATAGGACTGCTGGGATGATCCTCCTGCTTAGGATATTCCTGATGGCAAATGGGATGATTATGCTCGATCTTAATCCACCTGGGATCTCTGGGATGCCTGCTGCTGATCAGGATTTGATGGCTGGATGGATATTTTGCTTTTTCTTCCAAAGGTCTCCTTCCTCCTATACTGATTTCTCTCCAATATATCACAGGATGATTGTATGAAGAAACAAAACCATCATAGTGCTTTATCCTTTTAAAATTAAGGCTTTATTTGCTGCTGCAAGTTCCATACAGAGTTTTTAGTATAGGCTTTAGAGTAAGGCAGTTTCAGCCTGTGCTGCAGTTTCTGCTATGCTTGCCGTGCTGTGCTGTGTCCAAGACAACGTCGTGATGTCAGAGCCCCTCCCCTACGCGTTACGTCACCGGGTCACGTGACTTCATCAGGGGGATATGATTCAATCATATGTACAGGTTGATGACAGTAAACTCCTTTTTGAAAGCTGAGGTCCTTGCAATAGCAAACTGTGGACTTGGCTTGTAGTAGAAGCAGTTAAAAGCAGGCTTCTTCTTTAGAGCAACAAGAGCAGAGTCCCTTCACATAGAACTAGATAGATCGAGCTCTTCAGTACACCAGCTGATGTCCCCTTTTACTCAGCTAACTCTCTAGCACAAGAGGGGTGGCAGCAGCCCATAAGTCTCTAAGATCTCTCACAGCAGTCTGTACTCATAAATGTCCAGTGAAAGTTGGTTGTCTCCTTCCAACACCCATGCGATACCTTTCACCGGTGATACCAGACTAAATCTTCAGATGACAGCCCCTCAATCAGCTGTCTGTAACTTCAGCAGCCAGGATCTCATTCCAACTACCTGAGACCTCACAAATAACAAGCACACGACAGTGCTGCCCAGAGGCCTCTAGGCTGGACCTCCCTTCCGCAGGCATAAACCCAGAGGCTCTGTGTATCAAAGTTTTTATACAGACTCCCAGCAGCCTTCAGGGCCACCCTTCCTGGGATTGGCCAGGGTTGTATAAATATTCATGATGCTATTTGCATTGCTCCGCTCCTATGTTGCAGAGGATTCTTCTGTTTCTGGAAAGCAGAAGAAGCAGGCAAACCAGCAGCAGCTGAAACACTGAGCATACCTAGCTAATCACATGCAGCTGCTCTGATTACAGTGAGCACAACTAAATTTACCTAACACAACAATTACAGCCACACTGGTTACAGTGAGAGAAGCTAAATTTAACTGGCAACAAAGATAGAGCTCTACTGAACACAGTGAGCCAGAAATAAATCTACCTCATGTAGCACTACCCCCTCAGGAGTTGCTGGATTATTTTTGGGCTCACTGTTGCTCTGGACCCCATTCTGAAAGCCTAACCCCTGCTAACACCACAGTACCCTCTTAACCGGAATAAATCACTACCAAAAAGTAGACTCACACTGATTTGAGTATCCTGGTAAAAGGTTTATAGCAAACTTCAGTGTAGCTTGGTTACACAGCATAAACAGAATTGGCATGTGCAAAGTCAGTTATTACTCGTGTCAACTTCAAACAAGAAAAAAAAAAGACAACATTTATCACTGAGTCTCAGTTAATGTTAGCAGGCCTGCTTTTCAGAAACTAACCCAATACCTTCAACCTGAGGTGGCTTTACAGTCCCCAGTCAGCAGCAAGAACTATCAAACAGGTAGACTAGCTTACTTTGGGCCCTGAGGGCAGGGAGGTAGCCTGAAAGAAAAGAGCTCTTTACCCCAAAACAACCAATGTTGTTTAAAAAGCAGTGAAGAGTCTTCTGTGCAAGTGATAGGGCCCAGTTGGTGCACAATGAGAGGAAATGTGAATAATGGTTCTCCGAGGAACAATCCAATAAAGAAAGGGAAGAACAGCACTCCCCTGGGAGCAGCAATTGACTTGTGTAATGCTCCTTTAAAAGCACTAGTCACTAGTAGATCTAAAGCAATAAGAGGTTAAGCTAGCAGCAGGGGCAGACTGACCATTGGGGAACACCATGGGGGCCCCATGAGATGTCCCTGGTACCTTTCACAGGCTTTTTTGGGTGTGATTTGAGTGTGGGCGAGGACACAGGGGCCCCATGATCCCCTATTGCCCGGGGGCCCCATGAGTTGTCAGTCTGCCCCTGGCTAGCAGAAGTGATTGTTGACACAGGGTAACTCCTCTTTAGGCTGCAAGACTATTGGCATAATAGGAAAAGATCTCCTTAAAAGAGTAAATTGCTCTCAGGGAGTCTATCTATCTATTAGCTCTCTGGACAATATGGCAAGGTCAGCAATCAGCAGACTGTCCTTGCCTCCCTTCTCACTCTTTCCGCAGCCTCATCTGGTTTTCTGGCAATCAACACACTCCTCTCTCCAGATCTCTCCCCTATCACTTCCTGTCCCATCTCCCGGGCTTTTACATATATATGCCTCCACCCACACACCAGCTCCTCTGGGAAATGTAGTTCATACTACACTGCTCCTTAGTAAAGTAATGCGGTTCAACATACAAGTTCCATGGGACTTCTCTACAGAGTGTAAATGCCACTGTTCTGCAGGACACAGTCATCTTGTGTTCACTTTAACATCCTGCATCAAACACTAACACTAAATAGGAGGGTGCTACATTAAATTGCAGTTGTACACAAAGGGGGGACTTATTACAAAGCATCTGAGACAATTTCTGTCTCAACTGGTGCCATTGCCCATAGATTCAATCAGCTTCAAAAAAATAAAATTTAAGAGCTGATTGTGTTCCAGCTGAGACAACATTTGTGCTGATATACACAGGAATGCTATCTATTGGAATCAAAAAGCCATAACAGTAGTATCAGAGCTGCTCTCCTTGCAATATGACAATTATATATTTTTGTAAACCTGCAAACCACTTTTGCTCAAAGGCAGGACTGCTCAACCAGGGTTCAATGGAACCCTAAGGTTCCTCCACAGGTTTCTAGGAGTTCCTTGAAAATGAGCAATTTCTGCTGCTCAGATAAGTTCCCATTGACACCATTGATCTTTTTAGTCATCTGTAAGTGAGTAATTCTTCTCAATGACCACAAGCGTAAGGAACATTTTTCCCACTGACAGTCACACTAATGTATCATGAGTTGTAGATGTAGTATTTTTTAGCAGGTATTCCTGGAGACTGGAAAGTTATTTCAAGGGTTCCTCTGTTTTGAGGAGGTTGAGAAAGGCTGCTCTAAGGAATAGTTTGCCACCTGCAAGAACCTCCTTGCTGATTCTTGCTTGTAAAGTGATTGCAGTAAATCCCATATAAATAGCCAGTTCAGAAGACAAGTTCTGGCAACATCAATAAGTGTAAAGGATACATGCATTTTCACAGAAATTACTTTTTTTCTGAAGGTACAATTATCCTTTTAATAACTCAAAAAATATTACTGTCTCAGATCAAAAGGGCTACAAGGGCTGGGACAGTGATAATAATGGGGGATTTAAACTACCCGGAAATTGACTGAAGTAATGGTACTGCAGGAACAGTTAAAGGGCAAAAATTTGTAAAACTACTACAGGATAATTTTTTGGTACAGTTCATAGGGGCCCCAACTAGGTATGATGCTCTGCTGGATCTGGTAATTTCAAACCATGCAGAACTTATTACAAATATCCATATAAAAGAACATCTGGTCAGCAGTGACCATAACATTTCATTTATTGTTAGATGAAAACAGCAAGCACTTACGGGAAAAGTAAAAATGCTCAATTGTAAGAGAGCTAATTTCTCAAGAAATTTATCTAAGAGCTGCTCTCCAAGACTTAGACTGGGAGGGAAAATTGGCATCAATGAACACAACACAGAAATGGGAGTTCTTCAAAAAGACTGTATGTGAACACACTGGGCAACAAGTTTAAAAGGCTTATGGCCAAAGTTAAAAAAGGTATAGATAATAAGAAAAGAGCTTTTATTAAATAAAAAAAATGAAGGAATGCTATCATCATTTAAACATTACAAAGAATATAACAGAAAATGCAAAAAGGAAATAAAGGCCTCAAAAATTGAAAACGAATGACAGATTGCAAAAGATAGCATTACAAACCCCCCCAAAATTCTTCAAATATATTAATAGTAAAAAGGCTCTTACAAAATAATCCAGAGTGGGTGACTGGGGACAAAGAGAAGGCAAAGTTATTAAATACCTTCTTCAGCTCTGTGTATACAAAGGAGCATGGGGAGCTCTTGTCCATAGTGGACATGGTATTGACACAGCTCCAGATGATCCACATTGGCTCACAATTGATATGATCCAGAGATATTTAGACAGAATAAAGGTGAATAAAGCACCTGGACCGGATGGCATACACCCACGGGTCCTTAAAGAATTGAGCTCTGTCATTTCAAAGCCATTGTTTCTAATTTTTAGGGACTCTTTAATGACTTGCATAGTACCACTGGATTGGCATAAGGCCAATGTGGTGGCTATATTTACGTAAACGGTTTGTGTTATGGTGCTGCATCACATTAACTGACAATTGCACAGTCATGCAACACTGCATCAAAATTAAATTTACATCCTTTTTTCCCCACAAATTGGGCTTTCTTTCGGTGGTATTTGATTGCCTGTGCGTTTTTTATTGTTTGCGCTATAAAAAAAAGTACTGGGGCACTAGGGAGGAAGGGGTTAACATTTGGAGGCAATCAAAAGGTTAACTGTGTAAGGGAAGTGTTTTACTAGGGGTGTGTACTTCACTGTTACACACTGTTCCGGAAGGCTGTGCCCAGCACTCTGGAACAGTGTGCTGAAAACTGACAGGGAGGAGAGCTCAATTGAAAACAATGCAGCCTTCCTCCCCGTCAGTGTTTGCCGGCAATCACCGGGCTCCGGCGGGTAATCACCAGCCGGGACCCGGTGATTGACACCTGTGGCCGCGATCGGTGCCATGGGTAGGGCAGTCGCGTGCCTCACACGTGCCCCCTACCTCGAAATGCATGATCACGTTTAGATACGTGATCTTGTGCTCACAGGGGCCGCCTTGTAGCACTATATGTACTGCAGATGGTCCCCTAGTGGTTAAAAAGGGGTCAAAATCTTTACCAAGTAATTATAGACCTGTTAGTTAAACTTCTATAGTTGGGAAGATACTGGAGAGTTTGATAAAAGATCACATAGATGAGTTCTTGCTGGAAAAAATATTTTAAGCAACAAACAGCGTGAATTCATGAAAGACAGAAGTTGTCAAACAAATCAGATTTCTTTTTTTGAGGAGGTGAGCAAAACCTTGGACAGAGGGGTGGCGGTGGACGTGGTATACTTGGACAGAGGGGTGGCGGTGGACGTGGTATACTTGGACAGAGGGATGGCAGTGGACGTGGTATACTTGGATAGAGGGGTGGCGGTGGACGTGGTATACTTGGATAGAGGGGTGGCGGTGGACGTGGTATATTTGGACAGAGGGGTGGCGGTGGACGTGGTATACTTGGACAGAGGGATGGCAGTGGACGTGGTATACTTGGATTTTGCAAAAGAGTTTGACACAGTTCCCCACACGCGGCTAATGTGTAAGGTAAAGTCTACAGGCTTGAATACCATGTGCATTGTATTTATACTGAATGCCTTAAGTTTGCCTGTTCTTATGTACCTTGCCTTGTTATACTTTTGTATGATTTCAATAAATGCAACTGTTAAAAAAAAAGTCTACATGCTTGGAAAAATCTGTACGTAAATGGATAGAAAACTGGCTAAAAGATCATATTCAGAGAGTAGTGGTTAATGATTCATACTCTGAATGGTCTAGGGTTTTCAGTGGTGTACTCCAAGGTTTAATGTTGGGACCCTTACTTATTAATATATTTATAAACTATATAGGGCCTGGGATTATAAATCCCATTTCAGTCTTTGCAGATGACACCAAACTGTACAGTGGAATAACATCCTTACAGGATGTTTCCAATTTACAAGCCGACCTCAATGCTCTGTTTAACTGGGCAACTATGTGGCAAACGAGGTTTAATGTTGATAAATGTAAGGTTATGCACGTAGGGGCTAATAATATGCATAAATATTCATCATACATACTAGGGGGGGTACAACTGGGGGAATCAATGGTGGAGAAGGATCTGGGAGTTCTGGTAGATCACAAGCTTAATAATGGCATGCAATGCCAAGGTTTCTAAAGAGAGCAAAATCCTCTCTTGTATTAAAAGAGATATAGACTCCAGAGAGACAGATATCATATTACCCCTGTACAAATCATTAGTAATACCTCATCTGGAATATGCAGTTCAGTTTTGGGCACCAATTCACAAAAAAAACATTGGGGAACTGGAGAAAGTACAGAGGAGGGCAACCAAACTGATACGAGGCATGGAGGAGATCAGCTATGAGGAAAGATTAGAGGAACTGAATTTATTCTCTCTTGAGACGAGGAGATTAAGGGGGGATATGATCAACATGTATAAATACATCAGTGGTTCATATAGTGAACTCGATGTGGAGCTATTCACCCTGAGGTCATCACAGAGGACAAGGTGGCACGTCTGGAGAAAAAGAAATTTAATCTCCAAACATGGAAAGGTTTCTTCACAGTGAGAGCTGTGAAAACGTGGAATAGACTCCCTCAAGAGTTGGTTCTGGCCAGCTCAGTGGATTGCTTTAAAAAAGGCCTGGATTCTTTCTTAGATACACAGAATATAACTGGAAACTAACATTTACAGGTAAAGTTGATCCAGGGAATATCTGATTGCCTCTCGGGGATCAGGAAGGAGTTTTTTTCCCTGCAGGAGCAAATTGGATCTTGCTTTGGTGGTTTTTTTTGCCTTTGGATCAACTGTGGGTATAGGATTATAACTTTTTTTTTTAATGGTTGAACTGGATGGACTTTTGTCTTTTTTCAGCCAGACTAACTATGTAACTATGTAACAAAGCAGCTACCAAAAGCCCTAGACTCTATCCATCAGGGGTCAGCAATTTAAAACAAACTGTGCTCTACCCAACCAGGAAAAATCAACAGATTTGCTTTTATGTTCCTATGACAGCAGCACATACTGTAACTTTCCTTCACTTCCCCATCATTCTGTTCAGCCACCAGGACCAAGAAAAATACCCAGCACTTTCTGAGTATAAATGATCCTATAACTCATTCTATGTGACAGCACTGGGCCAATTACCAAGCACCAGCACTGTCACAAAGAATTCTATAGCCTTGCGAAAGCTATGGATCCGTTGAGGAGTAAAGAAAAGGTGGTGGAGAGGGATTAAAGTGAACCTGTTTCTGTGCCTTCATGGGTTTACTTGATATAAAAGGGGATAAAACCACCAACTTCCACCGCAAATGACTTGATGATTACCTAATTTCTCTGTTGAGCTGTGCAACACTGTGACCTTACTTTAGTCATTAAAAAACAAGGAAAGTTCCTGTTTTCCCAATCCTACTTCAACACGACAGGTGCACTTTAAAGAAAAAGTCTTTGAATTCTGTTCTTTGATTGCCTCCTCGTTTGTCAGCTATTTGAGTGATCGCATTCCTGAAGGGAAATTGTTAATCTACGCTGCCGGAGACTATAGTTATTTCTTCTAAATATATGAACATGAAGGGTCTGATATTTCTGGGGAAAAGAAGGAGAAATAATCAGCTTTGTTCTATTTTTAATCTTCCACCAATGTAAAACTTGCTGAATAATTCAACGCAGTCCCTTGCCAGACTAAAAATAGGCAGGCGAGCGTTTTGCGTGGGCGAAGCCGAGGAAGAAAGAAAATCCTATAAGTGTGCTAATACTAAGCCATTGTGACTGAAGCGTGCCTGGGAGCAAAGAGTTCCCTAGGGCAAGGTATGAAAACATACATCATTTATCCGACTAAATTATTCCATCTTGCCGCTGTGTGCAGACGCTGACCCTCATTGTTGCTTCTGACCTCTACATTGTCCTGTTATTGATTCCTGTTCTGTATGGCCCTATACAAACATGACATGCTGTAATAGATTGAATTGTGTGATTTCTCTGCCAAGCGATCACATAGTCTGACACTTATCATCCCTCTATGTCTTTTTAGGATTCCTGTGTTGAGTATATCGTACCCTGCCCTCCTCCCCATTCCCAGCCTTCTCTATTATGTCTCTGGCTTCTTTTGTTCTTTTCTGCCTAGTAACGGCATTTTTTCTGTCCTTTACCATATAAAAACCCATAACAAGCACACTAACAGGTCTATTACACACATTCTATAAACACCTGCTACACATATATACTGTGCATGTGCACATATGACACATGTATGGTATACTGTACATGCACACGTCACACACATTTAATGTTCATACACAAATGCCTTTTGTTCATGCATTCCCACACCTTTCACATATACAAATTTAACTCACATACAGGTTCGTGGATAAGGGGGTACCACCAGTGCTCCTGTACGGGGCCCAGGTCAGCAGGGGGGCCCAGGCAGCTGGGTGATTTGGATGTGGGCAGGAAGGGCGATGGGCACAATGGGGGGAAATTACTGGATCTGATCCCCTTTATGGCTTTGAAAGCTGGTTTCTTCTCTTCTTCCTCCCACTGGCATTCAGCTGCTGCAAAGAGAGCCATACAGGGGATCAATTCCATCACCCTGCCTGTGCACCATATATTTCCCCCTGCTGCCCAAACCCCCCTGTGTGCCCCCACCCCTACAGTGCCGCTGGCTTCCCTCCCCTCTTTCCCACAGGCAGTTGCCAGCACACAGTAGGATGTTCAGGATGGAGAGTGGGGGAAGGGTCCGGTAAATATGTCACATTTACCAGACCCTTCCTTTCCTGAATGAACACAGTGAGTGATTGTTACTGATCACTTACTGTGTTCATTCATAAGTGAAGCATAGTAAACTGTGTTTTTTTGGGGGGGGGGGGCTGTCAGGTTGACTGTATAGGGCCCCATGATTTCTAACAGCAGCCCTGCTCACATATAATGTACGCACAAACATTATAAATGCACATCACACACATGTTGTATACAGTCTAGTTGTAAGGGGACCAATCTCAACTGGTGGTGGTAGCAGTGAACCAAGCATGAGACAGGGACTTCCAGGAACAGTCCAAGCAGGTCTGTCCTGCTCTTTTTTTCGGCAAGCAAACAAGCACAGTTTCAATGCAGAAGGGCTTTGTGCTATAAGTCCATATCGTAAAAAAAAAACAAAACACACACACACACACACACACACCAACCAACAATCCAGCAACTAAATTCAGGTAAGGTCCTGATGAAAAGGGTGCCCCTCAGGGTGTACCAGGGGCGGACTGAGCATTTGGAAACTCGGGCACTGGGTCAGTAGGGGGCCCCATGCGATGCCCCGGTACCTTTTTCATAGGCTTTTTTGAGTTTGGGCAAGGACCCAGGGGCCCCATGATCCCCTATTGCCCGGGGGCCCCATGAGTTGTCAGTCCGGCCCTGGGGTGTACCCTTTTAGGCTCCATGAACACTAGTGTTTTTTTTTTAAGCTAACAAAATGCATGATAAAAAACACTGGTAATAGCGTTTTTAGTAGTATTTTAGTAATGTTCAGAAGCATTTAGGAATATTAGCATTTTATTAGCAAAAAGTACTAAAATGCTGTTAGGAACGTTTTAGTAGCATTTAGCAGCGTTTAGCAATTTTTATCTGCTGGGATAATGCTCCAAATAACTCTACAAAAACCATTTTGTTTCTGTTCCTAGACGCTGAAGCTCAAAAAATGATGATCTCCAAACTGTGGCCAGCAGGTCACATGTGGCCCTTTTCTTGCCTTTATCCAGCTCTTGGGGCATCATTCCTACCGTTTATTTGAGGCACTATTGCCCCAACTCACACCAATGATGAGGCACCATTCTTTCCACTCACACCAACAGTAGGGCATAATTCCTTACACTCCCACTGTTCAAAGATGAGGCACCATTACTTCCACTTACACAAACAATGGGGCATAACTTCTCCCATTGACACCAATAATGGGGCACTATCCCTCCCATTGACATGAAGGATGAGACACTGTTCCTCCCACTGTCACCACGATGAGGCACTGCTCCTTCATTAACACTAATGATAATTTCCGTTCCTTTGGACCAAAGACACTATGTACGTTTTTTTACTCCCACTGACCACCAAGCCTGAAGCACTGTTATTCCCGCTGACATTGGGGCATTTTCTACTAATACTGGTCACAGTTCAACCCCCCTAAAGCCTG
The DNA here is from genome assembly GCF_062004578.1 of Staurois parvus. Taxonomy (NCBI): domain Eukaryota; kingdom Metazoa; phylum Chordata; class Amphibia; order Anura; family Ranidae; genus Staurois; species Staurois parvus. The sequence continues at coordinate 6,675,246 of NW_028317947.1, read as the reverse complement.
AAGGACTATAAACTAACCCTTTGTTTAGAAAGTTTGGTGACCGGTCTAGAAGGTGTTGAATAAGGTGAATTACTTATCATATTCTTCCCTCCTGCATATTTCTTCTGCCCTGTATGCCTAGTCCCTCAAAGTAGATTCTCTTTTCTGCTAAACTGGTTGCAAGTGGTCTCTGATGTCATCACATGCAATGCAGGACCAGTAGTCCTGCATCATAGGGGAGATCTGCAAAATCCCAGAAGAGGAGATGGGTTGAATGCCCATTTAGTCTAGAGCAGTGATCTCCAAACTGTGGCCAGCAGGTCACATGTGGCCCTTTTCTTGCCTTTATCTGGCTCTTGGGGCATCATTCCTACCTTTGATATGAGGCACTATTGCCCCAACTCACACCAATGATGAGGCACCATTCCTTCCACTCACACCAACAGTGGGGCATAATTCCTTACACTCCCACTGTTCAAAGATGAGGCACCATTACTTCCACTTATACAAACAATGGGGCATAACTTCTCCCATTGACACCAATAATGGGGCACTATCCCTCCCATTGACATCAAGGATGAGACACTGTTCCTCCCATTGACACCAACGATGAGACACTACTCCTTCATTAACACTAATGATAATTTCCGTTCCTTTGGACCAAAGACAATATGTATGTTTTTTTTTTACTCCCACCGACCACCACTCGTGCACGCCCCCTACCCGGAAAGCAGTTAATTATTTTCAGATGTCAGTAAATATAAGGTCTGCCCTGAGCATATTGGAGAAAGGGCACATGACAGGGTGGGCTGGAAGGCAGAAGAAGGGTTAAGAATGGGTGGGGAATGGTTTAAGGATATGATGTAGGGAGCAGGGGGGAAGTGGTCATAGCTTAGAGAAACCTCAAAGAAGAACAGACAGTGTGGTGAGCAATTTGGACCACCCATTCACCCTCTCAGTAAATGTATGGATATGGCTATGATTGAAAGTGCATAGGTTTGGGGAACTGAGGTATGAAAAGAGAATGGCGGACCTGTGGGGCATATTGTACTGTTGTCACAGCGTTGGTGGGTCCTTGATGGTGCCGAAAAAGTAAGATCATTTCTTAACGTTTGGACAAGTGGTTTAACCTTATTGGTCACAAAATATGTATAATTCTGTGGTGTTCATGAAGGAAGTTGTCAGGGCTCCCAGGTATGACCAGAGATGTGTGACTGATGCAGGGAAACGCAGACTTCAGAAATGTGATAAACAATATAATTTATTAACACTAACCATACAAACATAAACGCAGGGCAATACTAAACATAATACAGTGCAAACAAACCAAACCAACCACCCACAGATAACAGTACATACAAGCAAGCGTCGTCAGGCAGGCCGGGTCAATATCAATTGGGCAGGTAGGTACGGGGGGAGCAAGCGGAGAATGGTCGGGGTCACAGGCCAGGTTCAGCAGGTAGCAAGCAGCGAGGTACAGAGGGTCAGACAGAGGGGTGGTCAGGGTCACAAGCCAGGATCAGAGCAGGAGAAGTCAGCAGCAGTTCAGATCAGGGTCAGCAAAGGAACAGAAACAGGATGCAGGACAGATACAGGGCCCAGGACAAACACAACACCAAGGCAGAGTCTGCAAGTCTGGCCATCCCTTAAATACCCCAGTATCATCAGTTCCAGGTGTTAGCTGGCTGAAAGGTTGAGTCTCTGATTGCTGGGAGCACCCGCTGGCCAGCCCTGGTACTGCAGATCAAAAGGCAGGTGAGTCCCACCATTGCTGGCCAGTCCATTCCTAACAGTACCCCCCCCTCAAGGAGCGGCCTCAGGACGCTCCAAACAGTCCTAGCTGGGCAAAATGTTCCACCGCCCGGGTCTGGCAACTGGCGGGATAGCAAAGACTGGCACACCGGGCAGGACTCCGGGCAGCGGCACACCGGGCTGGACTCCGGGCAGCGGCACATCGAGCAGAGGCACACCGGGCAGAGGCACACCGGGCAGAGGCACACCGGGCAGAGGCACACCGGGCAGAGGCACACCGGGCAGAGGCACATCGGGCAGGACTCCGGGCAGAGGCACATCGGGCAGGACTCCGGGCAGCGGCACACCGGGCTGGACTCCGGGCAGCGGCACATCGAGCAGAGGCACTCCGGGCAAAGGCACACCGGGCAGAGGCACTCCGGGCAGAGGCACACCGGGCAGAGGCACACCGGGCAGAGGCACACCGGGCAGAGGCACATCGGATTACCAGGCGAAGCAGCAGGCACCGGGCCCCCGGGCGGGGCGACAGGCACCGGGCCCCCAGGCGGGGCGACAGGCATCGTGCCCCCAGGCGGGGCGACAGGCATCGTGCCCCCAGGCGGGGCGACAGGCATCGTGGCCCCAGGCGGGGCGACAGGCATCGTGGCCCCAGGCGGGGCGACAGGCATCGTGGCCCCAGGCGGAGCGGCGGGTCTCGGGCCCTCAGGCGGAGCGGCGGGCGCCGGACCCCCAGGCGGAGCGACAGGTCTCGGGCCCTCAGGCGGAGCGGCGGGCGCCGGACCCCCAGGAGGAGCGACAGGTCTCGGGCCCTCAGGCGGAGCGGCGGGCGCCGGACCCCCAGGCGGAGCGACAGGTCTCGGGCCCTCAGGCGGAGCGGCGGGCGCCGGACCCCCAGATGGAGCGACAGGTCTCGGGCCCTCAGGCGGAGCGGCGGGCGCCGGACCCCCAGGTGGAGCGACAGGTCTCGGGCCCTCAGGCGGAGCGGCGGGCGCCGGACCCCCAGGTGGAGCGACAGGTCTCGGGCCCTCAGGCGGAGCGGCGGGCGCCGGACCCCCAGGAGGAGCGACAGGTCTCGGGCCCTCAGGCGGAGCGGCGGGCGCCGGACCCCCAGGTGGAGCGACAGGTCTCGGGCCCTCAGGCGGAGCGGCGGGCGCCGGACCCCCAAGCGGAGCGACAGGTCTCGGGCCCATAGGCGGAGCGGCGGGCGCCGGACCCCCAGGAGGAGCGACAGGTCTCGGGCCCTCAGGCGGAGCGGCGGGCGCCGGACCCCCAGATGGAGCGACAGGTCTCGGGCCCTCAGGCGGAGCGGCGGGCGCCGGACCCCCAGGTGGAGCGACAGGTCTCGGGCCCTCAGGCGGAGCGGCGGGCGCCGGACCCCCAGATGGAGCGACAGGTCTCGGGCCCTCAGGCGGAGCGACAGGTCTCGGGCCCCCAGGCGGGGCGGCGGGCGCCGGATCCCCAGGCGGAGCGGCGGGCGCTGGACCCCCAAGCGGAGCAACAGGTCTCGGGCCCCCAGGCGGAGCGGCGGGCACCGAGTCACCAGGCACGACAGTGGGCTCCGAGTCAACTGGTATGACCGCAGGCACTGGGTCAGACATTGTATGGTCTGGCTGGACAGCGGGCATCGGGTCACCAGGCATCAGGTCATTTGGCTCGACAGCGGGCACCGCGTCATCTGGCAAGGCAGTGGGCTCCGAGTCAACTGGTATGACCGCGGGCACTGGGTCAGACATTGGATCGTCTGACCGGACAGCGGGCATCGGGTCACCAGGCATCAGGTCATTTGGCTCGACCGCGGGCACCGCGTCATCTGGCAAGGCAGTGGGCTCCGAGTCAACTGGTATGACCGCAGGCACTGGGTCAGACATTGTATGGTCTGGCTGGACAGTGGGCATCGGGTCACCAGGCATCAGGTCATTTGGCTCGACAGCGGGCACCGCGTCATCTGGCAAGGCAGTGGGCTCCAAGTCAACTGGTATGACCGCGGGCACTGGGTCAGACATTGGATCGTCTGACTGGACAGCGGGCACTGGGTCACCAGGCATCAGGTCATTTGGCTCGACAGCGGGCACCGCATCATCTGGCAAGGCAGTGGGCTCCGAGTCAACAGGCACGACAGTGAGCACCGGGGCATCAGGTACCGGATTGTCTGGCTCGACAGCGGGCATCGGGTCACCAGGTATGACAGCGGGCACTGGGTCACCAGGCATCAGGTCATTTGGCTTGCCAGCGGGCACCGCGTCATCTGGCAAGGCAGTGGGCACCGGGTCACCAGATATGACAGCGGGCTCTGAGTCAATTGGCACGACAGCAGGCACTGGATCAGGTACCGGATCATCTGGATCAACAGCGGGCATCGAGTCAACTGGCCTAATAGGATCGTCGGGCTGGATCAGTTCATCATGCTGAGTAGCGGCTTCAGGCTGAATGCAGGCATCAGGCTGAGGAGAGGCTTCAGGCTGAAGAGAGGCATCCGGCTGAAGAGAGGCATCAGGCCGAGTAGAGGCTTCAGGCCGAGTAGAGGCTTCAGGCTGAGTAGAGGCTTCAGGCCGAGTCACAGAAGGCAGGCTCACCGGTTTGGATACTGGCAGGATGGTATTGGTTGGAAAGAATTTTCGCTTTTTTCTGGTTTTAACTACTGGAGCACTGCAAGTAAACGCAGGTCTGCAAACGAATGGAGCAGCTGGAGACAGAGAAAAACTGGAGGATGGAACAGGAGAGGGAGCAGTTGCTACAGAGGGCTCTTTTACAGGGTTAAAGGCAGGATAGGTGCAGCGAGTGGGAACAGGGTACTGACATGCGGTAGATAGCAGGGCAGGAGGAGCTGGTGGGAATACAGGAGTAGAGTTAGAAGCAGGACTGGGTCTTTGTAAGCTGACTGAGGCTGGGTGCAACAAATCTGTCCATGTCTGCAGTAGGGGTTGAACAAAGCTGAGCTTACACAAAGTCTGTCTGGTCAATGACTGCACTGCGTTGATACAATCTCTTAGTGTCTGTGGTGAACATGTGGAGTAACGCTCCAAAAGGTAACCCACATCATCCTCTAATAACCACACCAGGGACTCTACCTGGTCTGCACTAAATGGTGGCAAAAATTCATCCCTGCATTCGGGGGAACCAGATGAAACCAACTCTGCACAAACCTCAATCAATGGCTGCACCTCAGAGAACACTGTGCCCTGATCTACTAGAACATGAGCGAGCCGTATACATTCTAGCAATTCATCCCGGGTATACTCCTTCAGAGTTTGATAAGCATACTCCCTGTCATCAAACACTAGCAGATATAAATACTCAACCTCATCAAGATCCATCCTTCCCATCAACAAGCCAAGATGGCTTCCCTGTGCAGCCACTTCTGGTCAGGATTGGCCTTGGTGTAATGTCAGGGCTCCCAGGTATGACCAGAGATGTGTGACTGATGCAGGGAAACGCAGACTTCAGAAATGTGATAAACAATATAATTTATTAACACTAACCATACAAACATAAACGCAGGGCAATACTAAACATAATACAGTGCAAACAAACCAAACCAACCACCCACAGATAACAGTACATACAAGCAAGCGTCGTCAGGCAGGCCGGGTCAATATCAATTGGGCAGGTAGGTACGGGGGGAGCAAGCGGAGAATGGTCGGGGTCACAGGCCAGGTTCAGCAGGTAGCAAGCAGCGAGGTACAGAGGGTCAGACAGAGGGGTGGTCAGGGTCACAAGCCAGGATCAGAGCAGGAGAAGTCAGCAGCAGTTCAGATCAGGGTCAGCAAAGGAACAGAAACAGGATGCAGGACAGATACAGGGCCCAGGACAAACACAACACCAAGGCAGAGTCTGCAAGTCTGGCCATCCCTTAAATACCCCAGTATCATCAGTTCCAGGTGTTAGCTGGCTGAAAGGTTGAGTCTCTGATTGCTGGGAGCACCCGCTGGCCAGCCCTGGTACTGCAGATCAAAAGGCAGGTGAGTCCCACCATTGCTGGCCAGTCCATTCCTAACAGAAGTACTTACTACGGTTTATTCCAGGTGAATAGATATAAGAATTACTGGTATGTACCCACCGAGCTGGTTGTAGATGGCTAGTGACCAGTATGGGTTTTCAACAGAGCAGGAAACAGGATATTCCAATTGAATAATTGTGTGAAAGTTATTGGTGTGTATCCACCGAGCTGGTTGTAGATGGCTGGTGGCCGGTATGAGTTTACAATGGAACATGTTATTGGGTGGCACTGTCGAGGACCTGGCTTTAAAGGATGTATCAGTATTCTTGTATGTTTTTGAAGAATTGGTGTCTAAATCATTTTGTTGTTATTTTCTTGTTGTTTAATAAAAGTCATGCCCATATTACTCCAATGAAACAGATTTTTGTCATATTGTATTATTTATGAAGTTTAATGAGTTTGGTTTTAATGTTCAATATCACTCTGCTCCCTCAGCCCTACCCTGATCAGGGAAAGCAATAATAAAAAAGAAATTTGGGTTTAATTAGAATTTTTTACATTTTATTTTTTAATGTGTCGCATGATTGGGGGTTGTCCTTTGCCTAAATATTTTGTGCTAAAGGATGTCCCTCTTTCTTATCTTGGAAACCTGCATATGTTAAACGTGTGTGATATATATGCATGCCTATGTACGTGTATATAGCTGTCGAGCCTGAAAATGTCACATAAAATGTCACCGGCATGGACATTACCTGGTATGTTTGCTTACTGAAAAATGCAATTAAATGGATTGATATGATTTCTGTCATGTACCTTTCTAGGAAAAACTGCAAATTAACATTCTCAGAAGCAATATACCCATATAAGCCTTGACATGAAATTGAAATTGCTCAGTAGACAGATGTAATTATATAAAAAAACAAGCTATTTTAATTTACAACAAATAATATTATTATTATGTTTATACAGTATTTATATAGCACCAAAAGGTTTGCTCAGCACTGTACATTATAGTGGGGGATAGTACATAAGACAATACAGTAACAAAACAATATACGAGGGGTTCGACTATACTATGGCAGAGTATAGCCATAGACTATACTATAGATTATGCTCACATTTGTGTGATGCAGGAGTGCATGCAAAATCATGCATTCTTACAACACATGAAAAACATAAATCCCTTTTGCAAGTGCTGCAGTGCCAACACACCTTGCTAATATGCTTGTGAACTCGAATACCAAAACACATTGTAACAAAGTACCATGCATTGTGGTGCAGCATGATTTAAAAAATGCTTATGCGCCTCTTTTGTGCAATTGTCGCACATTGGACAGCACATTGAAATTTACGGGTATGAATGGAACCTAAATTTCAACATATGTTGGCTAATTTTTTTCTTTGTGTCCATTTATCTTTTTACATCTTCAAATGTATTTAGAAAGAATTTACTTTAAAACATACCTTTCTTTCCTAGGCGTACTTTATAAATGTACTCCCGTGTATTTTTGTCAATGCAGTAGTATAGTTAGTTAGGGGTGAAAACACATACAAGTCCATTGTTCAACCAATAGAAGCCTTTAATAAAAACGCTCATGTAAAACAACAGACAAACAATAGTAATGATTTGGAAAGGGTAGCCACCTACAGCAACTGATAAGATTTCACATTTCACCAATTTAGGACACTCAAAAAAATGAACGATAATTGCAAATTGGTTGAATTGTTAAAGAGGAACTAGGCTTTGGAAGTTATGCTCAAAAAGGCAGGCAGAAGGCAAAGGATTAGACGTTAGCATTGCCTGTGATCTCCCTGTAACTGATCTTTTCCCCTTTATTGGCTTACCATGACTTGTTTTGCCATCTTGGTAGAGGCAAGGATTTGCTTCCTTGCGTCAGACTCACCAGCAAAGAGAACATTGAACTGCGAAGCAGTGAAATCACCAAATCTATCTTTATTTTTTTTCTAACTTATCTTTATTAGTATTTTAGCATAGCATATAAAAAATACAAAACAGAGCCTATGGGGCATACCCCTGCTTGAGGTATTACAAAGAGGCACTACACAACATAGCCCCCCCCCCAAAAAAAAAAACCCCAAAAGACTAAATACTGCTCAGAGAGCGCTACAACCTTGCTCATATTTACCCAGGATCATGAGAAAGAATGGACAAATATCTCCAAGGTCCAAAAGACCAATAAGGTTGCAAGTACAAATATAAAATAACAGAGAACAAAATAAAGAAAAATTATAAAAAAGGGCTGGGGGAGAAAAGGGGGGGGGGGGGGGCTAGCTCACATAGCAGTTGTGGCAGAGTCAATCCAAATGTCCAAAATCTTATTAAACTTTTTGGGGAAGCCCCTAAATTGGTAGTATCTTCAAAGAGAAGGACTACCAAGTTGATTAAACCATTCAAACATTCAAAGGCAGCAGCGCCTCCTGTTAGCGCAAGGGTGCCTAGGTACCCTCACATATCCAATATTTCTCTGTAATTTTCATGACTAATTCTATATTAAAGGTAAATTTTCAGGGTACTGCTTAAGCTGGCTAAAACTAGTGGAATTTTCTATGAAAATTTTAGTTTTTCAAAGGTTTGTTCAACTCTCTAATGGTCTAAAATGAATGTTCATTTCGACCATATTGATGAGAAAATTTGAAAGAGCAGGGCAGAAATTTTTAATTAAACATATAAAGTTCTAACTGTAATTGAGGTATTCAATCTGGAAAAATTGTAGGTATTGAAATAAAATCTGTTTAATATGGCTAGGATTCCATTCCAATAGCAGATCTGAATGACATTTTAAGGGATTTTGAACTAAATTAGTTGACGCAATGATGGCAAGATGGAATGTTCTGATTTTTCAGAATTTCTGTATGAACGTTCAAATGAAAATCTATCCATGTAATGCCAGCTATAGGCACAATTGACAGTTCTAGATGTTCCCTATAAAATTGCATATCTTTATTCAGATATACTTTACCATGTATGTAATTGAAAAAAAATAAATTAAAAATTCAAGCTTGTGTAGCCGAGTGCCGACTATATCATTATGCCATGCAGGGACATTTACAGATGAGATTGTATTTAATCCTTTTCCCCCTAGTTCCCAGTACTGGGACAGCTACATCACTTCCTGTTAGTAGAGTGGATTCAGTTTTTCTGACAGCAGAGGATCTTGGAATCTGTAGTCCTATAGCCAATACATCCTGTATTCCTGAGTGCTGGTTGAACTGCAACGAAAGAGAAGGATACTGGGAAATTAGATATATTTTACAGCAAGGGACTGGCTCTCTTGCTTGGTGCAGGATTCAGAGATTAACACACAGGGGGACTGCCATCCATTGGATTGGTGAGCAGGCGGATGCCCAACCTCTTTCTGTCATCACTCTAGAGACACTGCATGCAGACATCTCTACACACTCAGTTACCAGGAGACATTTGCTTTGAGCAGTACCACAGCTTATCTGTTTACCTTTATTGTATTACTAGTATTCACTAATGCTTATGGGCCCCACCATTGCTAGCAGAAGACAGCAGATACCCCATATCAGAAATTTGAAACATCACAGGACTCAAGTTGCATTCTTTCGTTAAAGGACCTATTGTCTTCTAAGGCCATTGTTATTCAACTTAGGGAACTCATATCTATTTATGCCAGGAGTATACATTTACATACAGTAATTCTCTGCATGCCTTGTTGCGGCGCAACACAGAGGGAGCTGATAAGTCAACAAGCCTTTTTTTCCCCCGCTTGCTGCTGGTATAGCATTTAAATAGATGAAGCTTACTACTCATGTATAACCTGTTAAACATGGCTAATTGATTATTCTTGTTTTGCCAGTGTTCTGCTTTTATGAGTTAACTGGGGTTGCATATCCTTAACCCATTATTCCTGCAGCCTACTCTTTTGAACAAGACTAATATGGAGGTGTTACTAAAGAATTGTGTCTCTTGCATTATTATTCTATACTGCTGAAATATGTCTGATCCCAAAATGTCAGAGGTGTTGGTAGGCTTGCAAGGTCAGGGCCACCACTGAGGGCAAGCATTATCAATTGGCCCCTGGGGGGGTAGTGCTACACTTGGGTAAAGTAGGGAAGCATTAGAACCTTTGTCAAGTTTTTTATTGTTAGCAATGAAGTGAAAACAAATATGTCAAGTAGATTCTGAACAGGATTTGCTAAAGTACGATATCAACTAAAAAGGTACACTAATGCTTGAAGAGCACAGTGGCCCTCTTTCATGGTCACAATCACTTTCTGTCACCTTGGAAAAGAGGGCCACTGTGCTCTCAAAGTGTTGGTATAACTTGTTTTGCTGATATGGGACTTTAGTGATTCCTGCTTCAGAATCTATTTGGCGTGCTGGTTTTCTTTTCATTGCTGAATTCTGAATGGTACCACCATAAATGCACCCACCCATCAAAAGGCTTACCCATGGTTGTCTGTGTGCTATGGTTTGATGATTTATTATGCGTAAGGTTTTTATTGCTGTCTGTGTCCTCATTAACCCCTTGACGCCGACGGCACACAAATATGCGGCCTCACGGAACTGGGCTTTTTTCCATGGGGCCGCATATTTGCGTACCTGTCTTTGTGCTGGGAGCGCGCACAGAGACCGCGGTGTCACTAAGAGCCCCGGGTCCTTTTCTAACGATCGGGACCCGGGACTCCCGATTCCGGGTCACGTGATCACTGTGATAGCCTCTGATTGGCTATCACAGTGATCAGTCACTGTGCAGCCCGGCCCCCTTGTTTTTTCTCTCTCTATGAATGGAGGAGAAAGATACATTGTATCTATCTAACTTCTGACATAGAGAGATAAAAAAAATGTTTCTGTAAAAAAAAAAAAAAAGAAGATAAATAAATATTAAGAAATAAAAGAAAAAAAATAAAGAAAAATACCTAGATCAAGGTTTGATCTAGTTCAGTGCCAGGATTAGTGTTTGAGTCAAGGTCAGGGTCAAATGTCAGGATTTAAGAAAAAAATTGGTATCAGTGACAGCTAGCGTTAATGTCAGTGTCAGTGTGTTTTAGGTAAAAAAAAAACAAAAACGACAAAAACAAAATGCACACTATTGTTTCTGGGCTGTACTATGGGTACATACAACAAATAACATACACATATATGGTATCCCTGCGATCGTCAAGAGCTGGAGAATTTATTTTGGGTTGTTCTATGGAGGTAGGTTATGGTATTCCTTTGATAATATAAAAAAAATTAGGAGCTATCCATTACCATTTATCACCAAATGAAAGCCTAATTTGTCCTGAAAAAAACAAGGTATAATCCACCTGGATGTACAAAGTAGTTGTGATGATGTGTACGGTTTTACTATCACTTGTCAACGTTGCAGAATTGTGCTTAGGAATTTAGATTTGTTTTACCCTTAGGCGTGAAGGGGTTAAAGAGATTCACCTGTTTGACCTGGTAGCCATTGTTCATGAGAAAGAAATGCTGAAAAATACTAATTATTGCAGGTAATTTTTTTTGTAAATGTAAAGCAGTCCCAGCACCAGTAATATAGCCTGTTCCCCCTCCAGTAGTTTCCGCTTAGGGATCATGTCTCTCTTTGTGGAAGCAGCAGTCTCTCTGTAGCAGTTTGACATGCACCCTACTTAATCATAAATACAGCCCTGCAATTAGCAAAAGCTCATGTACCTTGGTTATCTGGTCCTATGGTTCCATCTTCCAGCCCCTGTGTTACTCTTGTATGCTGTAGTGATGTAATGGCTAGATGTGCATGCAAATGTAGTGATGCAGTGGCATGCCAGGTGTCCAATCTCTCAGAAGTATATTGGATGCTGAAGATTCTTCAGATTATTCAAATACAACAGAGATCATAGTAAATGCCTCCTGGAGAGGTAAGTATTAAACATCTTCTTTTTCAAGTAGCTGTTTTTACATTTTTATGAATGTTGACAGAGGTGTTTTGAAGCTGAATTCTAGGATGACAGATACATTACTCAAATAAAATACATTTATTAGAGTTGTCAAAGGATTCGCAGTTCTGCATATCCAGTGAGATTTACACAGTTCTGCCAAAAGGCACAGTTCTGTCTAGTAGGGGAGAGTAGGGCCAGAACGAGGCAGGGGCAGAGGGGGCACCTGCCCTGGGTGCTGGCTGTATGTGCAGTGGAGGGGATGCTCTGGGAGCTACCCTCTCTCTGCATCTCACTGACAGACAGGAGTGACTACAGGTGTCATTCCTGTCAGCAGGGATTTTTTCAGTCCAGAGAGCAGTCATACTCTGTATTGCCACCTCTGGCAATAATCCTCTGCTCCCCACCAGCCGCTGACAGAAGAGGCTTCCTGCACCTGCACTGACACAGCACGCCTCAAGTGACAGTGCTTCGGTAGGGCTATACTGGGCAGCCCTGAGAGTGGCTGCGGGAGGAGGCAGGAGAACTGTATATTGGGGGGCTAAGAGGTGGAGGGGAGCTCTGTGTATTGGGGGTGCTAGGAGATGGGGTGAGCCCTTTGTACTGGGGGTGCTAGGGGGCTGTGGGAGCTATGTGTATTGGGGGGTGCTAGGATGTGGGGGAGCTCTGTGTATTAGGGGGTGCTAGGAGGTGGGGAGATCTCTGTGTATTGGGGGTGCTAGGAGGTGGGGGAGCTGTGTGTACTGGGGGTGCTAGGAAGTGGGGGGAGCTCTGTGTATTGGGGGGTATTAGGAGATGGGAGAAGCTCTGTGTTTTAGGGTGTGCTAGGAGGTCGGGGGAGCTCTGTGTATTGGGGGGTGCTGGGAGGTGGAGGAGATCTGTGTATTTGGGGAGTGCTGGACATGGGGGGAGATCTGTGTATTGTGGGATGTCAGAAGGTCAGGGCGCTCTGTGTATTGGGGGTTCTAGGAGGTGGGAGAGCTCTGTATATTGCTACGGAGTGGTGAAGCCCAGTCCTGGGGAGGACAGGGTAGAGGTGGGGGGGCTCTGCAGTGGGGGGTGGGAGGAGGGGTGAGCTTTGTGTACTGGGGGATGGAAGAAGGTGAGAGCTCTGCATCCACGTAATGGGGGTGGGTGCAGTTTCCCATCTTTGCCCTGGGCGCCTTGGCCTTGACCTTGTCCCAGCACTGGGGGAGGGAACCTAATTGTTCTCTGCTGCACTTTTACTTTCACTTTCAGTTTTCCTTCCCATTCCATCCCTGTGACTGCCCCTCTGCTGTCTCCTTCTGTTATGCTCCTCTCTTACTGTACAGGCATTCTAGAGTCTGAAACCAAGTAAAATTCATATATATATATTTATATATTTACACACTATATTTCCAAAAGTATTGGGACGCCTGCCTTTACACACACATGGACTTTAATGGCATCCCAGTCTTAGTCTGTAGGGTTCAATATTGAGTTGGTTCACCCTTTGCGGCTATAACAGCTTCAACTCTTCTGGGAAGGCTGTGCACAAGGTTTAGGAGTGTGTCTATGGGAATGTTTGACCATTCTTCCAGAAGTGTATTTGTGAGGTCAGGCACTGATGTTGGATGAGTAAGCCTGGCTCACAGTCTCCGCTCTAATTCATCCCAAAGATGTTCTATTGAGTTGATGTCAGGACTCTGTGCAGGCCAGTCAAGTTCCTCCACCCCAAACTCGCTCATCCATGTCTTTATGGACCTTGCTTTGTGCACTGGTGTGCAGTCATGTTGGAACAGGAAGGGGCCATCCCCAAACTGTTCCCACAAAGTTGGGAGCATGAAATTGTTCAAAATGTCTTGGTATGCTGATGCTTTAAGTGTTCCCTTCACTGGAACTAAGGGACCAAGCCCAACCCATGAAAAACAACCCCACACCATAATCCCCCCTTCCTCCAAACTTTACACTTGGCACAATGCAATCAGGCAAGTACCGTTCTCCTGGCAACTCAGTCATGTCCATTGGATTGCCAGACAGCAAGTAAGTGTATAATCCAAACGCACACGTTCCTGCGTTAAAAATGGCTGTGTGTATAAGTGGGTGCTGCAGTGACCGTCGGCTGGAACCGAACAAAATCAGCAAGGAAAAAATGTCCCCAGCACATCAATGATCACCAATATGGGTCCAAACCTTTGGACCCATATTGGTGATCCTTGGTGTGCTGGTGACATTTTTTCCTTGGATTGCCAGACAGACGCGTGATTCATCGCTCCAGAGAACACGTCTCTACTGCTCTAGAGTCCAGTTGCGGCATACTTTACACCACTGAATCTGACGATTTGCATTGCACTTGGTGATGTAAGGCTTGGATGCAGCTGCTCGGCCATGGAAACCCATTTCACGAAGCTCTCTACACACTGTTGTGCTAATCGGAAGGCCACATGAAGTTTGGAGATCTTTAGCTATTGACTCTGCAGACAGTTGGCAACTTCTGCGCACTGTGCCCTTCAGCATGCGCTGACCCTGCTTTGTCATTTTACGTGGCCTAACATTTCATTGCTTAGTTGCTGTCATTCCCAGTTGCTTCCACTTTGTTATAATGCCACTAACAGTTGACGGTTGAATATTTAGTAGCAAGGAAATGTCACGGATGGACTTATTGCACAGGTGACAACCTATCAGGGTACCACGCTCAAATTCACTGAGCTCCTGAGAGCGACCCATTCTTTCATAACTGTTTGTAGAAGCAGTCTGCATGCCTAGGTGCTTGATTTTATACACCTGTGGCCATGAAGGTGATTGGAACACATGAATCCAATGATTTGGAGGGGTGTCCCATTACTTTTGGCAATAAAGTGTGTATATATACACACACACATATATATATATATATATATATATATATATATATATATACACACACACACTCACCTGTCACTTTATTAGGTACACCTGTTCAATTGCTTGGTAACACAAATTGCTAATCATCAACCACATGGCAGCAACTCAATGCATTTAGGTATGTAGACGAGGTGAAGATAACTTACTCAAGTTCAAATCAAACATCAGCATGGGGAAGAAAGGGGATTTAAGTAACTTTGAATGTGGCATGGTAGTTGGTGTCAGACAGGCTGGTTTGAACATTTCAAAAACTGTTGATCTACTGGGTTTTTCACGCACAACCATTTCTAATGTTTACAGATATTGGTCCAAACAAGAACAAATATCCAGTGAGCGGCAGTTGTGTGGACAAAAATGTCTTGTTGAGGTCAGAGAAGAATGGGCAGACTGGTTGCTGCGACATTCTTATGGTAGGGTCAGAATTTGGCATAAACAACATGAAAACATGGATCCATCCTTCCTTGTATCAACGGTTCAGGCTGGTAGTGTAATGGTGTGGAGGATATTTTCTTGGCATTAGTAAGGTGTACCTAATAAAGTGGCTGGTGAGGTTTGTAAAACATCCCCTCCTATCTTATCCTATGTCAAAGTCAATGATATAGTTTCTATGTCGTGCAGTAAAAGGGTTAAAACATCAGCAGCTTAAGGGTGGTGATAACTGGGAGTTTTATTAGCTGTCTATGAAGGAGAGCAGGAAAATGACCGGCTTGAGTTGGTAATAAAATAACACTTCACAAAATAAAATAATATTCTTAACAGATAAATGTCTGTTTCACATGGAAAAATAACGCCTACATATCTTGGAGACATTTATGTTTGTGAATTGAACATTTTAAGGAGAAAATTATCATAGGATAAAATAAGTAGTGGTGTTAGAACTCATTCATCTTAGTGAACTGAGCCAATAACATGAGAGGCACGGGGGAAGCAGTCTTGAGCTCATTACAAGGCGGCAGCAATTTTACTTAATTGCACATCAAATATCTGATGTTGGCAGATGGCCAGGGACTGCTTACTGTATCCATGGAACCTCAGGCCTCAGCTCATATTGGCTAATAGGGATAAGCCGAGTGTACCCAGTTCCTGTTTGTGGGAGATTTGCTGAACTGTGTAGAAGTTTCAAAGTTTCATAGTAGGTAAGGTTGAATAAAGACTCCAGTCCATCCAGTTGAACCTGTGGGTAGGTGTGCTTATTTATATCTCTATAACTTCCCATATCCCTGGATAATGTGTTCAATAAGATGCCCATCTAAAGGTTTTTTTTAAATTTGTGACACCTCTGGCTGAAACCACCAATTGTGGAAGGGAGATCTACATCCTTAGCGCTCTAACAGCAAAGATACCCCTATGCCATTTAAAGTTAAACCGCTTCTCATCCAACTTCATTGACTGGCCATTTGTCTTCTTGAGTGACCTGGGACTGAATAGTTTCCTCCCAATGTTGGAATCACCATTAAGATATTTGTATATCGCTATAACATTTCTTCCTGAGCAGCCCTTCTCCAGGGAGAGTAAGTTTAATACTTGTAGACGTTCCTCACTGAGTTCCTCCAGTCCTCTTTTTAGCTTTTTGCCCTTCTCTTGACTCTCTCCAGTTCTGGCACATCCCTCCTAAGGACTGGTGACCAGAACTGGGCGGCATACTAAAGACGTGGCAGCACCAGAGTTTTGGAAAGTGGTAGCATTATGGTTTTATCCCATGAGTAAATATCCTTTTTAATGCATACCAATATTCTACTGGCCTTGCTTGCTGCAGCTTGGCATTGCATGCTATTGCTGAGTCTGTCATCAACTTGGACCCCCAAATTCTTTTCCACCCTTGACTATCCCAGATGTTCTCCCCCTAGCGTGTAGCTTGAAATCATATTTTACATTTTTCTACATTGAACCTCATTTGCCATGTGTTTGCCCACCCCTCTATTTTATTGAGGTTTTCCTGTAAAGTTGCTATATCCTAGTTGTGAACATTTGGTGGGAAGCAGCAACTTTGATGTTTAAATTGAAACATTAAAAATGCCTAAATGCTTAAAAAGCACCAAACGTGTCCCAGGAATGTAATTCCATCACCAATCATGTTATCAATGATGCAGATTCTCAGCAATCACAATGAACAAGGATCCTGACAACCCGTTGAAAGAAAAAAAATGTAGACTGTACATTACAATTCGATTCAGACTGACTCAACTTTGCAAATGACAACTTCCAAGTGAATGTAAACAAAGGGGTAGAAGCTGTCCGATGTCATTGGCCGAATATAGGCATGACCACATTTGGTCAATTAAGTTTCCCTGGATGTCACTTATTTACAAGCCAGAAGGCATCAGGATAGTGATAGCAAGGACACAGGTGGCCACTAGCATCTTAGTAACCAATGAAGTATTAATTTAATGATAGTAGTTAGAGATGAGCGAAGTATTCAAAAATTCGATTCGACTGATTCGGCGAATTCGTGGAAAAATTTTGATTCGAGTCGAATATATTCGCTGTGAATTTAACTTAAAAAAGGGTGTTTCTAGGCTTCAGAGAGACTTAATATTAGTGCAGAACACTGTACCTTTAATTTAAATGCCCTTGGAGTCTGCTGAGGAAGAGAAATAATACTGTCAGTCAGTATGACATGCAGATGAGTGCCGTCGATCTTAGAATCACCGCACACTTCACTCATTTGGGCAGTCACGGGGCCAAAACCAGAGTGTGGAGCCACAGTGTGGCGGTGGAGGCAGCAGCAATGGGAGGCCATACAGCACCCTATGACAAAAATGGAAACCACCAGCAGTGTGAGGAGACCTGAAAGTGGCACATGGCAGAGTGTGGCGATAGAGACAGCAGTAATGGGAGGCCGTACAGGGACCCATGACACACTCTGGACCTGGCAGCAGCATGAGGAGGCGGTACAGGGGCCCATGACAGATTACGGGCCTGGCAGCAGCATGAGGAGCCGGTACGGGGGCCCATGGCAGATTACGGGCCTGGCAGCAGCAATGGGAGGCCGTACAGGGACCCATGACACACTCTGGACCTGGCAGCAGCATGGGGAGGCGGTACAGGGGCCCATGACAGATTACGGGCCTGGCAGCAGCATGAGGAGTCGGTACGGGGGCCCATGACACACTCTGGACCTGGCAGCAGCATGAGGAGGCGGTACAGGGGCGCATGACAGATTACGAGCCTGGCAGCAGCAACTTGGACAGGAGGACGTTCAGCTTCTGCACCGTCGGGTGCGTGCTCGCAAACTGTTGTCTCTTGGAAACGGATTCCAAGAAAGACTGCTGACGGAATCCGTGAAGAGGAGTAGCAGGAGAAGGAGCATCTGAACGAGCGGAATATGCCAACAAGCGACAACAGGGGCCCATGACAGATTACGGGCCTGGCAGCAGCATGAGGAGTCGGTACGGGGGCCTATGGCAGATTAGGGGACTGGCAGCAGCTATGGGAGGCCCGTAATCTGCCAGCACCCTATGACAAAAAATGGAACCCACCAGCAGTGTGAGGAGACCTGAAAGTGGCACATGGCAGAGTGTGGCGATGGAGACAGCAGCAATGGGAGGCCGTACAGGGACCCATGACAGACTCTGGACCTGGCAGCAGCATGAGGAGGCGGTATAGGGGCCCATGGCAGATTAGGGGCCTGGCAGCAGCTATGGGAGGCCCGTAATCTGCCAGCACCCTATGACAAAAAATGGAACACACCAGCAGTGTGAGGAGACCTGAAAGTGGCACATGGCAGAGTGTGGCAATGGAGACAGCAGCAATGGGAGGCCGTACAGGGACCCATGAGAGACTCTGGACTTGGCAGCAGCATGAGGAGGCGGTATAGGGGCCCATGGCAGATTAGGGGCCTGGCAGCAGCTATGGGAGGCCCGTAATCTGCCAGCACCCTATGACAAAAAATGGAACACACCAGCAGTGTGAGGAGACCTGAAAGTGGCACATGTTTGGGGCATGATTCATGGCGGATTTAGTCAGTTGTGTCAGGAACTGGTGGTTTGAAATCCAGACTAATCCACGCCTGATTCATTTTCACAAACGAGAGTCTCTCCACACTTTGGGTGGACAGTCGTGTCCTCCGCGGAGTTGCAATACCTCCTGCCGCACTAAACACGCGCTCCGATGCCACGCTACTGGCCGGGCATGACAGCCTTTCAAGGGCAAATTCAGCTAGTTGGGGCCAAAGGTCAAGTTTCGTTGCCCAGTAGTCAAGGGGATTGTCTACCTCGGTTGGCAGGGTGCTGTCCAAGTAGGCCTAAGCCTGTTGTTTGAGGTCCTGCTCCAGGTCTACCTGATGCTGCTGCTGCTGCGGCTGGTTAGTAGTTTCCTCACTGCGCTGGTGAAGAAAGCTACTCATCATCGACTGCAGACTGAGGCAGCCGCTGCTGGTGGAGCTGCCACTGCTCCTACCACCCCACCCCTCCCCTGCTGCCATGGCAGCGGAACGCGAGCGCACAGGGCCCACAGTGTCTGAGGATGGACGTTGGCGCAGACAGGCAGAGACCAGCTGACTACATAGGTGGTTTTTATAGTACGTTATTTTGGCCTCCCTCTCAGCAGGTGTGAAAAAGGCCACCATTTTTGAACGGTAGCGAGGGTCCAACAAGGTGGACAGCCAAAAGTCATCCCTCTGTCTGATGGTTATTATTCGGCTGTCGCTACGCAAGCAAGCGAGCATGCTATGGGCCATTTGTGCCAAGGAATGCGAGGGACTCCCTGCCTCCATCTCCACAGCATACTGCCACGGTGCGTCTGGGTCCTCTGTCTCCTCTTCCTCCTCCTCTACCAGATGCTCCTGCTCCTCCACTCCTGTCCGCTGAGTGGAAAAACCACCCATTTCACTCAATAATTCCTGAGCACCAATGTCCTCCTCTACCTCCTCCTCTTCTTCCTGTCCTGCCCCCACAGGGGTCATGTGGCGTTGAGATCTGTGCGCCACGTCTACCGCACCCTGACCAGCCATTGTTAACAGCATTTGTTCCAGGACGTGCAACAGAGGAATGACGTCGTTCATCCCATAGTCCTGCCGACTCACGAATAGCGTGGCCTCCTCAAAGGGCCTGAGCAAGCGCAGGTGTCACGCATGAGCTGCCAATGGCTGACATCTAAGTTACACAGGGAGTACCTTTATCCGCTTTTAACATCAGGAAATCTGTGATGGCCTTTTGCTGTTCGTAAAGGCGAACTAACATATGTAGGGTTGAATTCCACCTTGTTGCAACGTCACAGCATGAGGAGTCGGTATAGGGGCCCATGGCAGATTAGGGGCCTGGCAGCAGCTATGGGAGGCCCGTAATCTGCCAGCACCCTATGACAAAAAATGAAACACACCAGCAGTGTGAGGAGACCTGAAAGTGGCACATGGCAGAGTGTGGCGATGGAGACAGCAGCAATGGGAGGCCGTACAGGGACCCATGACAGACTCTGGACTTGGCAGCAGCATGAGGAGGCAGTATATAGGGGCCTATGGCAGATTAGGGGCCTGGCAGCAGCTATAGGAGGCCCGTAATCTGCCAGCACCCTATGTCAAAAAATTCAACACACCAGCAGTGTGAGGAGACCTGAAAGTGGCACATGGCAGAGTGTGGCGATGGAGACAGCAGCAATGGGAGGCCGTACAGGGACCCATGACAGACTCTGGACTTGGCAGCAGCATGAGGAGGCGGTATATAGGGGCCTATGGCAGATTAGGGGCCTGGCAGCAGCTATAGGAGGCCCGTAATCTGCCAGCACCCTATGTCAAAAAATTGAACACACCAGCAGTGTGTGAGGAGGACCTGAAAGTGGCACATGGCAGAGTGTGGCGATGGAGACAGCAGCAATGGGAGGCCGTACAGGGACCCATGAGAGACTCTGGACTTGGCAGCAGCATGAGGAGGCGGTATAGGGGCCCATGGCAGATTAGGGGCCTGGCAGCAGCTATGGGAGGCCCGTAATCTGCCAGCACCCTATGTCAAAAAATTCAACACACCAGCAGTGTGAGGAGACCTGAAAGTGGCACATGGCAGAGTGTGGCGATGGAGACAGCAGCAATGGGAGGCCGTACAGGGACCCATGACAGACTCTGGACTTGGCAGCAGCATGAGGAGGCGGTATATAGGGGCCTATGGCAGATTAGGGGCCTGGCAGCAGCTATAGGAGGCCCGTAATCTGCCAGCACCCTATGTCAAAAAATTCAACACACCAGCAGTGTGTGAGGAGACCTGAAAGTGGCACATGGCAGAGTGTGGCGATGGAGACAGCAGCAATGGGAGGCCGTACAGGGACCCATGACAGACTCTGGACTTGGCAGCAGCATGAGGAGGCGGTATATAGGGGCCTATGGCAGATTAGGGGCCTGGCAGCAGCTATAGGAGGCCCGTAATCTGCCAGCACCCTATGTCAAAAAATTGAACACACCAGCAGTGTGTGAGGAGACCTGAAAGTGGCACATGGAAAGAGTGTGGCGATGGAGACAGCAGCAATGGGAGGCCGTACAGGGACCCATGAGAGACTCTGGACTTGGCAGCAGCATGAGGAGGCGGTATAGGGGCCCATGGCAGATTAGGGGCCTGGCAGCAGCTATGGGAGGCCCGTAATCTGCCAGCACCCTATGTCAAAAAATTCAACACACCAGCAGTGTGAGGAGACCTGAAAGTGGCACATGGCAGAGTGTGGCGATGGAGACAGCAGCAATGGGAGGCCGTACAGGGACCCATGACAGACCTCTGGACTTGGCAGCAGCATGAGGAGGCGGTATATAGGGGCCTATGGCAGATTAGGGGCCTGGCAGCAGCTATAGGAGGCCCGTAATCTGCCAGCACCCTATGTCAAAAAATTCAACACACCAGCAGTGTGAGGAGACCTGAAAGTGGCACATGGCAGAGTGTGGCGATGGAGACAGCAGCAATGGGAGGCCGTACAGGGACCCATGAGAGACTCTGGACTTGGCAGCAGCATGAGGAGGCGGTATAGGGGCCCATGGCAGATTAGGGGCCTGGCAGCAGCTATGGGAGGCCCGTAATCTGCCAGCACCCTATGTCAAAAAATTCAACACACCAGCAGTGTGAGGAGACCTGAAAGTGGCACATGGCAGAGTGTGGCGATGGAGACAGCAGCAATGGGAGGCCGTACAAGGACCCATGACAGACTCTGGACTTGGCAGCAGCATGAGGAGGCGGTATATAGGGGCCTATGGCAGATTAGGGGCCTGGCAGCAGCTATAGGAGGCCCGTAATCTGCCAGCCCTATGTCAAAAAATTCAACACACCAGCAGTGTGTGAGGAGACCTGAAAGTGGCACATGGCAGAGTGTGGCGATGGAGACAGCAGCAATGGGAGGCCGTACAGGGACCCATGACAGACTCTGGACTTGGCAGCAGCATGAGGAGGCGGTATATAGGGGCCTATGGCAGATTAGGGGCCTGGCAGAAGCTATAGGAGACCCGTAATCTGCCAGCACCCTATGTCAAAAAATTGAACACACCAGCAGTGTGTGAGGAGACCTGAAAGTGGCACATGGCAGAGTGTGGCGATGGAGACAGCAGCAATGGGAGGCCGTACAGGGACCCATGAGAGACTCTGGACTTGGCAGCAGCATGAGGAGGCGGTATAGGGGCCCATGGCAGATTAGGGGCCTGGCAGCAGCTATGGGAGGCCCGTAATCTGCCAGCACCCTATGTCAAAAAATTCAACACACCAGCAGTGTGAGGAGACCTGAAAGTGGCACATGGCAGAGTGTGGCGATGGAGACAGCAGCAATGGGAGGCCGTACAGGGACCCATGACAGACTCTGGACTTGGCAGCAGCATGAGGAGGCGGTATATAGGGGCCTATGGCAGATTAGGGGCCTGGCAGCAGCTATAGGAGGCCCGTAATCTGCCAGCACCCTATGTCAAAAAATTCAACACACCAGCAGTGTGAGGAGACCTGAAAGTGGCACATGGCAGAGTGTGGCGATGGAGACAGCAGCAATGGGAGGCCGTACAGGGACCCATGACAGACTCTGGACTTGGCAGCAGCATGAGGAGGCGGTATATAGGGGCCTATGGCAGATTAGGGGCCTGGCAGCAGCTATGGGAGGCCCGTAATCTGCCAGCACCCTATGTCAAAAAATTGAACACACCAGCAGTGTGTGAGGAGACCTGAAAGTGGCACATGGAAGAGTGTGGCGATGGAGACAGCAGCAATGGGAGGCCGTACAGGGACCCATGAGAGACTCTGGACTTGGCAGCAGCATGAGGAGGCGGTATAGGGGCCCATGGCAGATTAGGGGCCTGGCAGCAGCTATGGGAGGCCCGTAATCTGCCAGCACCCTATGTCAACAAATTCAACACACCAGCAGTGTGTGAGGAGACCTGAAAGTGGCACATGGCAGAGTGTGGCGATGGAGACAGCAGCAATGGGAGGCCGTACAGGGACCCATGACAGACTCTGGACTTGGCAGCAGCATGAGGAGGCGGTATATAGGGGCCTATGGCAGATTAGGGGCCTGGCAGCAGCTATAGGAGGCCCGTAATCTGCCAGCACCCTATGTCAAAAAATTCAACACACCAGCAGTGTGTGAGGAGACCTGAAAGTGGCACATGGCAGAGTGTGGCGATGGAGACAGCAGCAATGGGAGGCCGTACAGGGACCCATGAGAGACTCTGGACCTGGCAGCAGCATGAGGAGGCGGTATATAGGGGCCTATGGCAGATTAGGGTCCTGGCAGCAGCTATGGGAGGCCCGTAATCTGCCAGCACCCTATGTCAAAAAATTGAACACACCAGCAGTGTGTGAGGAGACCTGAAAGTGGCACATGGCAGAGTGTGGCGATGGAGACAGCAGCAATGGGAGGCCGTACAGGGACCCATGAGAGACTCTGGACTTGGCAGCAGCATGAGGAGGCGGTATAGGGGCCTATGGCAGATTAGGGGCCTGGCAGCAGCTATGGGAGGCCCGTAATCTGCCAGCACCCTATGTCAAAAAATTCAACACACCAGCAGTGTGTGAGGAGACCTGAAAGTGGCACATGGCAGAGTGTGGCGATGGAGACAGCAGCAATGGGAGGCCGTACAGGGACCCATGACAGACTCTGGACTTGGCAGCAGCATGAGGAGGCGGTATATAGGGGCCTATGGCAGATTAGGGGCCTGGCAGCAGCTATAGGAGGCCTGTAATCTGCCAGCACCCTATGTCAAAAAATTCAACACACCAGCAGTGTGTGAGGAGACCTGAAAGTGGCACATGGCAGAGTGTGGCGATGGAGACAGCAGCAATGGGAGGCCGTACAGGGACCCATGAGAGACTCTGGACCTGGCAGCAGCATGAGGAGGCGGTATATAGGGGCCTATGGCAGATTAGGGGCCTGGCAGCAGCTATAGGAGGCCCGTAATCTGCCAGCACCCTATGTCAAAAAATTCAACACACCAGCAGTGTGTGAGGAGACCTGAAAGTGGCACATGGCAGAGTGTGGCGATGGAGACAGCAGCAATGGGAGGCCGTACAGGGACCCATGAGAGACTCTGGACCTGGCAGCAGCATGAGGAGGCGGTATATAGGGGCCTATGGCAGATTAGGGGCCTGGCAGCAGCTATAGGAGGCCCGTAATCTGCCAGCACCCTATGTCAAAAAACTGAACACACCAGCAGTGTGTGAGGAGACCTGAAAGTGGCACATGGCAGAGTGTGGCGATGGAGACAGCAGCAATGGGAGGCCGTACAGGGACCCATGAGAGACTCTGGACCTGGCAGCAGCATGAGGAGGCGGTATATAGGGGCCTATGGCAGATTAGGGTCCTGGCAGCAGCTATGGGAGGCCCGTAATCTGCCAGCACCCTATGTCAAAAAATTGAACACACCAGCAGTGTGTGAGGAGACCTGAAAGTGGCACATGGCAGAGTGTGGCGATGGAGACAGCAGCAATGGGAGGCCGTACAGGGACCCATGAGAGACTCTGGACTTGGCAGCAGCATGAGGAGGCGGTATAGGGGCCTATGGCAGATTAGGGGCCTGGCAGCAGCTATGGGAGGCCCGTAATCTGCCAGCACCCTATGTCAAAAAATTCAACACACCAGCAGTGTGTGAGGAGACCTGAAAGTGGCACATGGCAGAGTGTGGCGATGGAGACAGCAGCAATGGGAGGCCGTACAGGGACCCATGACAGACTCTGGACTTGGCAGCAGCATGAGGAGGCGGTATATAGGGGCCTATGGCAGATTAGGGGCCTGGCAGCAGCTATAGGAGGCCTGTAATCTGCCAGCACCCTATGTCAAAAAATTCAACACACCAGCAGTGTGTGAGGAGACCTGAAAGTGGCACATGGCAGAGTGTGGCGATGGAGACAGCAGCAATGGGAGGCCGTACAGGGACCCATGAGAGACTCTGGACCTGGCAGCAGCATGAGGAGGCGGTATATAGGGGCCTATGGCAGATTAGGGGCCTGGCAGCAGCTATAGGAGGCCCGTAATCTGCCAGCACCCTATGTCAAAAAATTCAACACACCAGCAGTGTGTGAGGAGACCTGAAAGTGGCACATGGCAGAGTGTGGCGATGGAGACAGCAGCAATGGGAGGCCGTACAGGGACCCATGAGAGACTCTGGACCTGGCAGCAGCATGAGGAGGCGGTATATAGGGGCCTATGGCAGATTAGGGGCCTGGCAGCAGCTATAGGAGGCCCGTAATCTGCCAGCACCCTATGTCAAAAAACTGAACACACCAGCAGTGTGTGAGGAGACCTGAAAGTGGCACATGGCAGAGTGTGGCGATGGAGACAGCAGCAATGGGAGGCCGTACAGGGACCCATGACAGACTCTGGACCTGGCAGCAGCATGAGGAGGCGGTATATAGGGGCCTATGGCAGATTAGGGGCCTGGCAGCAGCTATAGGAGGCCTGTAATCTGCCAGCACCCTATGTCAAAAAATTCAACACACCAGCAGTGTGTGAGGAGACCTGAAAGTGGCACATGGCAGAGTGTGGCGATGGAGACAGCAGCAATGGGAGGCCGTACAGGGACCCATGAGAGACTCTGGACCTGGCAGCAGCATGAGGAGGCGGTATATAGGGGCCTATGGCAGATTAGGGGCCTGGCAGCAGCTATAGGAGGCCCGTAATCTGCCAGCACCCTATGTCAAAAAATTCAACACACCAGCAGTGTGTGAGGAGACCTGAAAGTGGCACATGGCAGAGTGTGGCGATGGAGACAGCAGCAATGGGAGGCCGTACAGGGACCCATGAGAGACTCTGGACCTGGCAGCAGCATGAGGAGGCGGTATATAGGGGCCTATGGCAGATTAGGGGCCTGGCAGCAGCTATAGGAGGCCCGTAATCTGCCAGCACCCTATGTCAAAAAACTGAACACACCAGCAGTGTGTGAGGAGACCTGAAAGTGGCACATGGCAGAGTGTGGCGATGGAGACCGCAGCAATGGGAGGCCGTACAGGGACCCATGACAGACTCTGGACTTGGCAGCAGCATGAGGAGGCGGTATAGGGGCCCATGGCAGATTAGGGGCCTGGCAGCAGCTATGGGAGGCCCGTAATCTGCCAGCACCCTATGTCAAAAAATTCAACACACCAGCAGTGTGAGGAGACCTGAAAGTGGCACATGGCAGAGTGTGGCGATGGAGACAGCAGCAATGGGAGGCCGTACAAGGACCCATGACAGACTCTGGACTTGGCAGCAGCATGAGGAGGCGGTATATAGGGGCCTATGGCAGATTAGGGGCCTGGCAGCAGCTATAGGAGGCCCGTAATCTGCCAGCACCCTATGTCAAAAAATTCAACACACCAGCAGTGTGTGAGGAGACCTGAAAGTGGCACATGGCAGAGTGTGGCGATGGAGACAGCAGCAATGGGAGGCCGTACAGGGACCCATGACAGACTCTGGACTTGGCAGCAGCATGAGGAGGCGGTATATAGGGGCCTATGGCAGATTAGGGGCCTGGCAGAAGCTATAGGAGACCCGTAATCTGCCAGCACCCTATGTCAAAAAATTGAACACACCAGCAGTGTGTGAGGAGACCTGAAAGTGGCACATGGCAGAGTGTGGCGATGGAGACAGCAGCAATGGGAGGCCGTACAGGGACCCATGAGAGACTCTGGACTTGGCAGCAGCATGAGGAGGCGGTATAGGGGCCCATGGCAGATTAGGGGCCTGGCAGCAGCTATGGGAGGCCCGTAATCTGCCAGCACCCTATGTCAAAAAATTCAACACACCAGCAGTGTGAGGAGACCTGAAAGTGGCACATGGCAGAGTGTGGCGATGGAGACAGCAGCAATGGGAGGCCGTACAGGGACCCATGACAGACTCTGGACTTGGCAGCAGCATGAGGAGGCGGTATATAGGGGCCTATGGCAGATTAGGGGCCTGGCAGCAGCTATAGGAGGCCCGTAATCTGCCAGCACCCTATGTCAAAAAATTCAACACACCAGCAGTGTGAGGAGACCTGAAAGTGGCACATGGCAGAGTGTGGCGATGGAGACAGCAGCAATGGGAGGCCGTACAGGGACCCATGACAGACTCTGGACTTGGCAGCAGCATGAGGAGGCGGTATATAGGGGCCTATGGCAGATTAGGGGCCTGGCAGCAGCTATGGGAGGCCCGTAATCTGCCAGCACCCTATGTCAAAAAATTGAACACACCAGCAGTGTGTGAGGAGACCTGAAAGTGGCACATGGAAGAGTGTGGCGATGGAGACAGCAGCAATGGGAGGCCGTACAGGGACCCATGAGAGACTCTGGACTTGGCAGCAGCATGAGGAGGCGGTATAGGGGCCCATGGCAGATTAGGGGCCTGGCAGCAGCTATGGGAGGCCCGTAATCTGCCAGCACCCTATGTCAACAAATTCAACACACCAGCAGTGTGTGAGGAGACCTGAAAGTGGCACATGGCAGAGTGTGGCGATGGAGACAGCAGCAATGGGAGGCCGTACAGGGACCCATGACAGACTCTGGACTTGGCAGCAGCATGAGGAGGCGGTATATAGGGGCCTATGGCAGATTAGGGGCCTGGCAGCAGCTATAGGAGGCCCGTAATCTGCCAGCACCCTATGTCAAAAAATTCAACACACCAGCAGTGTGTGAGGAGACCTGAAAGTGGCACATGGCAGAGTGTGGCGATGGAGACAGCAGCAATGGGAGGCCGTACAGGGACCCATGAGAGACTCTGGACCTGGCAGCAGCATGAGGAGGCGGTATATAGGGGCCTATGGCAGATTAGGGTCCTGGCAGCAGCTATGGGAGGCCCGTAATCTGCCAGCACCCTATGTCAAAAAATTGAACACACCAGCAGTGTGTGAGGAGACCTGAAAGTGGCACATGGCAGAGTGTGGCGATGGAGACAGCAGCAATGGGAGGCCGTACAGGGACCCATGAGAGACTCTGGACTTGGCAGCAGCATGAGGAGGCGGTATAGGGGCCTATGGCAGATTAGGGGCCTGGCAGCAGCTATGGGAGGCCCGTAATCTGCCAGCACCCTATGTCAAAAAATTCAACACACCAGCAGTGTGTGAGGAGACCTGAAAGTGGCACATGGCAGAGTGTGGCGATGGAGACAGCAGCAATGGGAGGCCGTACAGGGACCCATGACAGACTCTGGACTTGGCAGCAGCATGAGGAGGCGGTATATAGGGGCCTATGGCAGATTAGGGGCCTGGCAGCAGCTATAGGAGGCCTGTAATCTGCCAGCACCCTATGTCAAAAAATTCAACACACCAGCAGTGTGTGAGGAGACCTGAAAGTGGCACATGGCAGAGTGTGGCGATGGAGACAGCAGCAATGGGAGGCCGTACAGGGACCCATGAGAGACTCTGGACCTGGCAGCAGCATGAGGAGGCGGTATATAGGGGCCTATGGCAGATTAGGGGCCTGGCAGCAGCTATAGGAGGCCCGTAATCTGCCAGCACCCTATGTCAAAAAATTCAACACACCAGCAGTGTGTGAGGAGACCTGAAAGTGGCACATGGCAGAGTGTGGCGATGGAGACAGCAGCAATGGGAGGCCGTACAGGGACCCATGAGAGACTCTGGACCTGGCAGCAGCATGAGGAGGCGGTATATAGGGGCCTATGGCAGATTAGGGGCCTGGCAGCAGCTATAGGAGGCCCGTAATCTGCCAGCACCCTATGTCAAAAAACTGAACACACCAGCAGTGTGTGAGGAGACCTGAAAGTGGCACATGGCAGAGTGTGGCGATGGAGACAGCAGCAATGGGAGGCCGTACAGGGACCCATGAGAGACTCTGGACCTGGCAGCAGCATGAGGAGGCGGTATATAGGGGCCTATGGCAGATTAGGGTCCTGGCAGCAGCTATGGGAGGCCCGTAATCTGCCAGCACCCTATGTCAAAAAATTGAACACACCAGCAGTGTGTGAGGAGACCTGAAAGTGGCACATGGCAGAGTGTGGCGATGGAGACAGCAGCAATGGGAGGCCGTACAGGGACCCATGAGAGACTCTGGACTTGGCAGCAGCATGAGGAGGCGGTATAGGGGCCTATGGCAGATTAGGGGCCTGGCAGCAGCTATGGGAGGCCCGTAATCTGCCAGCACCCTATGTCAAAAAATTCAACACACCAGCAGTGTGTGAGGAGACCTGAAAGTGGCACATGGCAGAGTGTGGCGATGGAGACAGCAGCAATGGGAGGCCGTACAGGGACCCATGACAGACTCTGGACTTGGCAGCAGCATGAGGAGGCGGTATATAGGGGCCTATGGCAGATTAGGGGCCTGGCAGCAGCTATAGGAGGCCTGTAATCTGCCAGCACCCTATGTCAAAAAATTCAACACACCAGCAGTGTGTGAGGAGACCTGAAAGTGGCACATGGCAGAGTGTGGCGATGGAGACAGCAGCAATGGGAGGCCGTACAGGGACCCATGAGAGACTCTGGACCTGGCAGCAGCATGAGGAGGCGGTATATAGGGGCCTATGGCAGATTAGGGGCCTGGCAGCAGCTATAGGAGGCCCGTAATCTGCCAGCACCCTATGTCAAAAAATTCAACACACCAGCAGTGTGTGAGGAGACCTGAAAGTGGCACATGGCAGAGTGTGGCGATGGAGACAGCAGCAATGGGAGGCCGTACAGGGACCCATGAGAGACTCTGGACCTGGCAGCAGCATGAGGAGGCGGTATATAGGGGCCTATGGCAGATTAGGGGCCTGGCAGCAGCTATAGGAGGCCCGTAATCTGCCAGCACCCTATGTCAAAAAACTGAACACACCAGCAGTGTGTGAGGAGACCTGAAAGTGGCACATGGCAGAGTGTGGCGATGGAGACAGCAGCAATGGGAGGCCGTACAGGGACCCATGACAGACTCTGGACCTGGCAGCAGCATGAGGAGGCGGTATATAGGGGCCTATGGCAGATTAGGGGCCTGGCAGCAGCTATAGGAGGCCTGTAATCTGCCAGCACCCTATGTCAAAAAATTCAACACACCAGCAGTGTGTGAGGAGACTGAAAGTGGCACATGGCAGAGTGTGGCGATGGAGACAGCAGCAATGGGAGGCCGTACAGGGACCCATGAGAGACTCTGGACCTGGCAGCAGCATGAGGAGGCGGTATATAGGGGCCTATGGCAGATTAGGGGCCTGGCAGCAGCTATAGGAGGCCCGTAATCTGCCAGCACCCTATGTCAAAAAATTCAACACACCAGCAGTGTGTGAGGAGACCTGAAAGTGGCACATGGCAGAGTGTGGCGATGGAGACAGCAGCAATGGGAGGCCGTACAGGGACCCATGAGAGACTCTGGACCTGGCAGCAGCATGAGGAGGCGGTATATAGGGGCCTATGGCAGATTAGGGGCCTGGCAGCAGCTATAGGAGGCCCGTAATCTGCCAGCACCCTATGTCAAAAAACTGAACACACCAGCAGTGTGTGAGGAGACCTGAAAGTGGCACATGGCAGAGTGTGGCGATGGAGACCGCAGCAATGGGAGGCCGTACAGGGACCCATGACAGACTCTGGACCTGGCAGCAGCATGAGGAGGCGGTATATAGGGGCCTATGCCAGATTAGGGGCCTGGCAGCAGCTATGGGAGGCCCGTAATCTGCCAGCACCCTATGTCAAAAAACTGAACACACCAGCAGTGTGTGAGGAGACCTGAAAGTGGCACATGGCAGAGTGTGGCGATGGAGACAGCAGCAATGGGAGGCCGTACAGGGACCCATGACAGACTCTGGACCTGGCAGCAGCATGAGGAGGCGGTATATAGGGGCCTATGGCAGATTAGGGGCCTGGCAGCAGCTTTGGGAGGCCCGTAATCTGCCAGCACCCTATGTCAAAAAACTGAACACACCAGCAGTGTGTGAGGAGACCTGAAAGTGGCACATGGCAGAGTGTGGCGATGGAGACAGCAGCAATGGGAGGCCGTACAGGGACCCATGACAGACTCTGGACCTGGCAGCAGCATGAGGAGGCGGTATATAGGGGCCTATGGCAGATTAGGGGCCTGGCAGCAGCTATGGGAGGCCCGTAATCTGCCAGCACCCTATGTCAAAAAATTCAACACACCAGCAGTGTGTGAGGAGACCTGAAAGTGGCACATGGCAGAGTGTGGCGATGGAGACAGCAGCAATGGGAGGCCGTACAGGGACCCATGAGAGACTCTAGACTTGGCAGCAGCATGAGGAGGCGGTATAGGGGCCCATGGCAGATTAGGGGCCTGGCAGCAGCTATGGGAGGCCCGTAATCTGCCAGCACCCTATGTCAAAAAACTGAACGCACCAGCAGTGTGTGAGGAGACCTGAAAGTGGCACATGGCAGAGTGTGGCGATGGAGACAGCAGCAATGGGAGGCCGTACAGGGACCCATGACAGACTCTGGACCTGGCAGCAGCATGAGGAGGCGGTATATAGGGGCCTATGGCAGATTAGGGGCCTGGCAGCAGCTATGGGAGGCCCGTAATCTGCCAGCACTCTATGTCAAAAAATTCAACACACCAGCAGTGTGTGAGGAGACCTGAAAGTGGCACATGGCAGAGTGTGGCGATGGAGACAGCAGCAATGGGAGGCCGTACAGGGACCCATGAGAGACTCTGGACTTGGCAGCAGCATGAGGAGGCGGTATATAGGGGCCCATGGCAGATTAGGGGCCTGGCAGCAGCTATGGGAGGCCCGTAATCTGCCAGCACCCTATGTCAAAAAATTCAACACACCAGCAGTGTGTGAGGAGACCTGAAAGTGGCACATGGCAGAGTGTGGCGATGGAGACAACCCACCGACTGTTTTGCTCGCTGCCAAGCTGCCACCCTCTTCTCCTGATGATGCGGAAGCAATAGCCTGATGACGACGAGGCTGCCAAGTGCGATCAGCCTCATCATCATCAATTAGGGTCTCCGCCTCACTACTAGCCCCCTCGGCTGCGTGTGGGTCAGGAGACAGACCTGTCTCTACACCGGCTACCGAGCCACTCTCCTCGCCACTACTTCTTTGCCTGGCTGCTGAAGAGGCGGATGTCTCCCCCCGTTCCTGACCGCCCTCTGTTAGCTCTTCCTCACTGTACTGGATGACACCGGGAGCACTAGCCTCTGGCTGCGAATAGTGCTGCCTCGACCCCTTCCTCTGCTGCCACGTCTGCTCGCTCCTAAAACATTGCCTCCTCTGCCACTCCTCTGCATGTTGTCTGACATACTCTTTAATTAAACGATTCTGTGTCCCTGAGTAACAATTCTGTGTCCCTGAGTAACGTTTCTGTGGCCCTAAGTAACAGTTCTGTGGCCCTCAGTAATAATTCTGTGTTTGTCCCTGAGTAACAATTCTGTGTCCCTCAGTAACAATTCTGTGTCCCTCAGTAACAATTCTGTGTCCCTGAGTAACAATTCTGTGGCCCTCAGTAACAATTCTGTGTCCCTCAGTAACAATTCTGTGTCCCTGAGTAACAATTCTGTGTCTGTCCCTGAGTAAGAATTCTGTGTCTGTCCCTGAGTAACGTTTCTGTGGCCCTAAGTAAAGGTTCTGTGTCCCTGAGTAACAATTCTGTGTCTGTCCCTGAGTAACAATTCTGTGTCCCTCAGTAACAATTCTGTGTCCCTCAGTAACAATTCTGTGTCCCTCAGTAACAATTCTGTGTCTGTCCCTGAGTAACAATTCTGTGTCTGTCCCTGAGTAACGTTTCTGTGGCCCTAAGTAACGGTTCTGTGGCCCTCAGTAACAATTCTGTGTCCCTCAGTAACAATTCTGTGTCTGTCCCTGAGTAACAATTCTGTGTCTGTCCCTGAGTAACAATTCTGTGTCCCTGAGTAACGTTTCTGTGGCCCTAAGTAACAATTCTGTGGCCCTCAGTAACAATTCTGTGTCTGTCCCTGAGTAACAATTCTGTGTCTGTCCCTGAGTAACAATTCTGTGTCCCTGAGTAACGTTTCTGTGGCCCTAAGTAACAATTCTGTGGCCCTCAGTAACAATTCTGTGTCTGTCCCTGAGTAACAATTCTGTGTCTGTCCCTGAGTAACGTTTCTGTGGCCCTAAGTAACGGTTCTGTGGCCCTCAGTAACAATTCTGTGTCCCTCAGTAACAATTCTGTGTCTGTCCCTGAGTAACAATTCTGTGTCTGTCCCTGAGTAACAATTCTGTGTCCCTGAGTAACGTTTCTGTGGCCCTAAGTAACAATTCTGTGGCCCTCAGTAACAATTCTGTGTCTGTCCCTGAGTAACAATTCTGTGTCTGTCCCTGAGTAACAATTCTGTGTCCCTGAGTAACGTTTCTGTGGTCCTAAGTAACAATTCTGTGGCCCTCAGTAACAATTCTGTGTCTGTCCCTGAGTAACAATTCTGTGTCTGTCCCTGAGTAACAATTCTGTGTCCCTGAGTAACGTTTCTGTGGCCCTAAGTAACAATTATGTGGCCCTCAGTAACAATTCTGTGTCTGTCCCTGAGTAACAATTCTGTGTCTGTCCCTGAGTAACAATTCTGTGTCCCTGAGTAACGTTCCTGTGGCCCTAAGTAACAATTCTGTGGCCCTCAGTAACAATTCTGTGTCTGTCCCTGAGTAACAATTCTGTGGCCCTAAGTAACGGTTCTGTGGCCCTCAGTAACAATTCTGTGTCCCTCAGTAACAATTCTGTGGCCCTCAGTAACAATTCTGTGTCTGTCCCTGAGTAACAATTCTGTGGCCCTAAGTAACGGTTCTGTGGCCCTCAGTAACAATTCTGTGTCCCTGAGTAACAATTCTGTGGCCCTAAGTAACGGTTCTGTGGCCCTCAGTAACAATTCTGTGTCCCTGAGTAACAATTATGTGGCCCTAAGTAACAGTTCTGTGTCCCTCAGTAACAATTCTGTGTCCCTCAGTAACAATTCTGTGTCTGTCCCTGAGTAACAATTCTGTGGCCCTAAGTAACGGTTCTGTGGCCCTCAGTAACAATTCTGTGTCCCTGAGTAATGTTTCTGTGGCCCTAAGTAACAGTTCTGTGGCCCTCAGTAACAATTCTGTGTCCCTGAGTAACGTTTCTGTGGCCCTAAGTAACAATTCTGTGTCCCTGAGTAACAATTCTGTGGCCCTAAGTAACGGTTCTGTGGCCCTCAGTAACAATTCTGTGTCCCTGAGTAACAATTCTGTGGCCCTAAGTAACAATTCTGTGTCCCTGAGTAACAATTCTGTGGCCCTAAGTAACGGTTCTGTGGCCCTCAGTAACAATTCTGTGTCCCTGAGTAACAATTCTGTGGCCCTAAGTAACGGTTCTGTGGCCCTCAGTAACATTCTGTGTCCCTGTGTAACAATTCTGTGGCCCTAAGTAACGGTTCTGTGGCCCTCAGTAACAATTCTGTGGCCCTCAGTAACAATTCTGTGTCTGTCCCTGAGTAACAATTCTGTGGCCCTAAGTAACGGTTCTGTGGCCCTTAGTAACAATTCTGTGTCCCTGAGTAACAATTCTGTGGCCCTAAGTAACGGTTCTGTGGCCCTCAGTAACAATTCTGTGGCCCTCAGTAACAATTCTGTGTCTGTCCGAGTAACAATTCTGTGGCCCTAACTAACGTTTCTGTGGCCCTAAGTAACAGTTCTGTGGCCCTCAGTAACAATTCTGTGTCCCTGAGTAACGTTTCTGTGGCCCTAAGTAACAATTCTGTGGCCCTCAGTAACAATTCTGTGTCTGTCCCTGAGTAACAATTCTGTGGCCCTAACTAACGTTTCTGTGGCCCTAAGTAACAGTTCTGTGGCCCTCAGTAACAATTCTGTGTCTGTCCCTGAGTAACAATTCTGTGGCCCTAACTAACGTTTCTGTGGCCCTAAGTAACAATTCTCTGGCACTCAGTAACAATTCTGTCTGTTCCTGAGTAACAATTCTGTGGCCCTAACTAACGTTTCTGTGGCCCTAAGTAACAGTTCTTTGGCCCTCAATAACAATTCTGTGTCTGTCCCTGAGTAACAATTCTGTGGCCCTAACTAACGTTTCTGTGGCCCTAAGTAACAATTCTCTGGCACTCAGTAACAATTCTGTCTGTCCCTGAGTAACAATTCTGTGGCCCTAATAACGTTTCTGTGGCCCTAAGTAACAGTTCTGTGGCCCTCAGTAACAATTCTGTGTCTGTCCCTGAGTAACAATTCTGTGGCCCTAACTAACGTTTCTGTGGCCCTAAGTAACAATTCTCTGGCACTCAGTAACAATTCTGTCTGTCCCTGAGTAACAATTCTGTGGCCCTAACTAGCGTTTCTTTGGCCCTAAGTAACGATTCTGTGGCCCTCATTAACAATTCTGTGTCCCTGAGTAATGCTTCTCTGTCCCTAAGTAACGTTTCTCTGTCCCCAAGTAACGTTTCTGTGGCCCTAACTCTGTCCCTAATACAGAGCGGTCTGCCTCTCTTGAATGACTGGAGGCAAATGAAGAATTCTAAAATGGCCGCTATTTATAGCTCGACCATTACACAGTGCTGGCTGCCTGGCTGCTGATTGGCTAATGCGATCACATGTCATTAAGGAATGCATTATGGGTCAGCGCGCCTTGTCTGCGCGCCTTCCCAGACATCCCCGCTCCGTCGCCGCACATGTCCGCCGCCATTTTAGGAAAAATTTCGATTCGCGCGTCCGAAGTAGGCTATTTTTCGGA
Source organism: Staurois parvus (assembly GCF_062004578.1). NCBI lineage: Eukaryota > Metazoa > Chordata > Amphibia > Anura > Ranidae > Staurois > Staurois parvus. The sequence goes on along the minus strand of NW_028317947.1, from coordinate 6,639,853 downwards.
TATTCCGAAAAAATTTTCCAATATTCGACTCGAATTCCACTTCGCCTACTTCGATTCGCTCATCTCTAATAGTAGTATTACTGCCAATAAATGGATGACTTTCTGCTGCAGAAGCAACAAAATGATAGCTGATGATGAAGCCATGCAACCTACATAATCGAAGCATTCATTTATTGGCAGTAGTAATACAGTCAATAAATGAATGACTTCCGTAGGCAGAAGCAGCAGGATGTCAGGTGATGGTGAACCAGCTGAATAGTTTGGCCTCCACGACATAGAGGACAGCTCCCATGTGAATGTAAACAAATGGGCTGGGAGCTGTTTGCCATCATTGGCCAAATATGGCCATGTCCATATTTTGTCAATGATGTTGTAAAGGATGCCCATCGATTTGTTTAAAATCCAGCAGGCCGCAGGACAGTGGTTGCCAAAATGCAGGTGGTGGCCAGGCACCTTACCAACCAATGATGTCGTGTAGCCGAAATAACCAAAGCAATAATTTATTTATGGTGGTAATACAATCATTAAATGAATGACTTCCTACTGCAGAAGCAGAAGGATGTTAGGTGCTGCTGAACCAGCTAAATAGCTTGGCCTTCAGAGTGAAAAATACAGCTCCCAACTGAATGTACATAAAGGGGCTGGGAGCTGTCTGACATCATTGACTAACTATATTTGTTCAATGACATTTCCTGGGATGACAGTTTTTATTAATATTATTATACAGAATTTATATAGCGCCAAGTTTGCTCAGCGCTTTACAATATAAAGGGAGACAATACAGCAACAATACAGTTCAATACAAGAGGGTTAGGAGGGCCCTGCTCCTTGGAGCTTACAATCTAAGAGGGAGTGGCTGGTGGTACAAGAGGTAATAACCATGGGTGATGAACTGATCGGAGAATAGAAGATTCCGTTATTAGCTAAAGGTGGGATAGGCTTCCCTGAAGAGATAGATTTTCAGAGATCGCCTGAAAGTGGGCAGAGTAGGTGATAGTCGGATGAATTGGGGTAGAGAGTTCTAGAGATTGGGGGAGACTCTGGAGAAGTCCTGGAGATGAGCATGGGAGGAGGAGACAAGGGAGCTAGAGAGCAGGAGGTCATGTGAGGAGCGGAGAGGACGGTTTGGGTGATATTTGGAGACCAGATTGGTGATGTAATTTGGGGCAGAGTTACAAATGGCTTTATATATTATTGTTAATGAATATTTTGAAGAGGGGATAGCCTGCGATTAGGTAGGTTAATGAGGAGGGAGTTACAATGTTTACAAGCCAGCAGGCAGCAGGACAGTGGTCACTAAGATGCAGGTGGCTGCCAGCATCCTAGCAACTAATGACGCTGCACAACCTACATAGTGGAAGTATTCATTTATTTAGGTTAGTAATACTGCAAATAAATGAATGACTTCCTTCTTCTGACCCTACCATATGAATGTCGCAATTCGCTAGGTGCTGCTGAACCAGCTAAATATTTATGCCTCCATGTAGCAATTGACTATAAAAAAGGAGATGGGAGCTGTCTGATGTTCTTGACCAAATATGGTCATGACCATATTTGGTAATGCTCTGTGGGATGCCCATTAACTTGTTTACAAGTCCGCAGGCAGCAGGATAGTGGTTGCTAGGATGCAGGCGGCCACCACACCTTAGCAAGCAATGATGCTGTTCAGCCTGCATAGCAGAAGTAATAATTTATTGGTGGTACTAAAGCCGCCAATAAATAAATGACTTCCTGCTGCAGAAGCAGTCGGATGTTAGGTGATGTTGAACCAACTAAATAATTCAGCCAGTTCACAGAAACCAGTTTTTGGCCTTCAAAGTTCAGGTTGAACCCAAACCTCATCCCTACTGGCTAACCTAAAATCCAGCCGTGGATCATTACATTGATCACCAAAGGATGGAAATCCTACAAACCTGTATATGTAATGTAATAATGCAGACATAAAAATATGACCGTTCTGTGAAATATTACATAATAATGACTGAATATATGGGCTTGCCAAAAATACACTCTAATTTCCCTTTAAATGTAGCCCCTGCATTTGTATTTACTCAGTCCTGTCTGTCTGGTTTTGCTTCAGGATGGTATATGCCATTGTTTATGCTAATTTGTGGTCAGCGCTTCCAATGTAAATTCCAAACTGCCAACATCTGTCTTTGTGACAGCTGTGTGTTATATGAGGAATGTGCCGAGCTGTGCAATATGCAGCATTTATAAACGGTGCACTGCTCCTGCCTGCATTGCACGCATGTCGAACCTTAAAGGACCACAAAAGCTAAAATGAGAACGTGATGCTGTTTGTAACACTGCTAATTATTTTCAGCATTTTTTATTTTGTACACCAACAGGGAAACCAAGATTCTTGATGTTGATGTAACTTTGCACTGCAGGCTTTTGTTTTATGTAAGCTGTCATATTAGGCAAACAGTGACACTAAAATATCAGTGAGTAGTTTTCTTACTGGATAGGGGATGAAATATAAGTGAAGTTAGAAAATAGTGCAGATGTCAGTAACCAGTAGTAACCATTTGATTGCAATCAAAGCTTGAAAGGGCTTACTCATAGCGCTTCTCCATTGCCCGCTCCCTGGCTTTTTGTCCCATCAGCAAAAATTGGCCACATACCTCTTCATAGTGGCAGAACGTGCCATCGCTAGGGCTTGGAAGAAGCCCACTGTCAGCTTTGCCGAAGTGAAAAACATCTTGACCACCCTCATGGTCCATGAGAAAATGTCAACCATACCCATATGGAAAAAAAATATATATGAAATATACTTAAAAAATATTCTTCCCAAATATATTGCCTTATATTTGAAATGCTACAATTTCGGCCATATTCAATATATTTCAAAATATATTTCAATAAATTAAAAAAAATACTGATTGCAGGACTTCTCTAGGACTTCCCCCATCCTCTGGAACTCCCTCCCCCAATCCATCAGACTGTCACCTACCCTCCTCACCTTCAGGCGCACCCTGAAAACCTTCCTCTTCAGAGAAGCCTACCCCAACCTCACCTAATACCTGACCTCACCTAACAACTAACCTCCTCCACTCCTCCCACCACTCCATCCCCCACAGCCATCTCCTCCTGTACCACCTTCCCCTCCCTCCTAGATTAAAAGCTCGAAAGAGCAGGGCCCTCGAACCCCTCGTGTATTGTATTGTTACTGTCTTGTCTCATGTTCTGTCCCCCTTGCTACTGTACAGCGCTAAGCATACCCTTTGGCGCTATATAAATACTGTATAATAATAATAATAATATACAGTATATATAAAAGAAAAGTGCAGCGCTAAAATCAATATAATAATATTAGGTACATATAATGATACATAAACAACGTTCATAAGGTGACTATAAGTGTTCGTGGAGATATTGTGTTCAAAAGAGTTCTACGATTTCTCTTAACTCGGTACTAGTACGATTAGGTGTAGAAAAAATGTGCACTCATCGGAACGCATAATATAATGCGCATAAATATATGTCATTTCCTGATGTCATCAAAGGTCATCCAAATGGGGGCAGAGTTGGGGTGGAGATCCCTCGCCAGGTGTGCAGGTCCTGGGGCTCCTGATGTGTGTATTTGCTAAAAACAAATTGGCAACTCACATGAAGTAAGTTTGTGAAGGCATGTAGAGTGTAAGAAATCAGGACATCCAGGGAAACCTGTTGCATTCATCCACTTCAGGGACTTTGTAGAACTGCTACTGGTCGGGTAGGCAAAGGAAGCTCAGAGCACCTCCTGGTCTAGAGGAGACTCCAGAGGATCCAATGGAGGATGTCCTATGCTGAGGGATGTCATGATGGTGTGGCTATGCATTTTAGTGTATTCCGGCCTCTTTGTCAAGCCTCCAAGGCACATTAAGGCTTATGTTCTACACACATTCCTCACAAACGTACTTCATGTAGGTGGCCAATTTGTTTTTAGCATACAATAAATATTTTAATGTTGCTAAAAACGCCCTCCGCTGTGTGTGTTTCTATGTCTTGATTCAGAGATTTCTTCTGTCTCTCTGGAGGAACTGCATCTTGTGAAAGTAAGCTTATTGAAGTCAACCCCTGACATACATACATGGACTCATGTTTATGCATCCCAATGTTTTTGTTCCGCTATAAGGAGGTTACTTATGCACTACTTGCACCATAAAAGCATTTCTTTTTATTCTCCATAACATAAAATATATTAAATTCCAATACGGAGAATGGGAACCCCTAATAATGACCACAGTAGCTGTGCAGACCCAGAAACCTCAGTACAGAGAGCACACCAATAGGATATTTTGGATGGACTGACCTTGTAAATTATTACAGTTGATTTTGGATAAATAGGATATGTAGGCAGGTGCAGTCTGCTTTTGCCATTGCAGGTGGTGCTCGACCGTAGTGGTACTACAGCTGGAGAGGAAGTCTAGAGAAACTTGGTTTCTCTTTGGTTTCCTTGGTCCCCTGGAACAACATTCCAATTGACTATGCTGCATCCAGGTGACCCTGGCAGCCATCTTGGGTCAAGCAGAGTCTTTTTAGGTCCCTGTCCTCAGGCTTTGGCATGCTTTTGCAAAGTGGCTAGCGTAGGGAGAGATACCCCATCTGTCCCTATTGGTAGGGAGCAGGGAAAGCATAGGACCTACATCTACAATTCCACAAGCTCCCTAGGTTGGACCGGCCATGTCGCACTCCACCTCCCTCGTCAGGCACTGTCTGCAGCTTGGGCCTACCACCGCTGACTCTCCACTACATTGACTGTGAGTTCCCAGATGGGTGTTCTCCCTTCTTGGGAGTTGTGACTGTTCTACAATAAAGCAGTTTCTGTATATTGGGCCTCGGTGTCATAACTGCTACCGCACCACGCAGCAACTTGTCAGACAGACATTTTATTTTAGTAGTGCATGACTGTAAGAGCAACAGAAGCACCTTTCCAAATTTCAGATAATGATAAATATCTGTCAGCTTGCTACAGATTTTTGTAGTTCCGTTTGATTCTTTGACCTACGTTCTACTGCATTCTCATTAATCAAGGTCAGAACTGTCACACTGCGTGGAGTAATTAGATAGTGTATAATTACCATTGTTAGCAATTAATAACGTAGAGCAGAGTGGATCGAATAGGCACAAAGTGTTGTCAGCTGCATTTTCTGATTTCTTGAAAGTCTTACATTCACCCCTGGCTGACATTTAAAACATTTAGTCTACAGAACATAAAGATCACAATCTGTGTGTAGTGGCTGTATAAATGGAATGGGCAATGGGGTTGACCGATTAAAGCTGAGGTTACATATGTGGCTAAAGAGCCACACCTCTTAAAAGCGATCCAAACATGGCTGACAGAAGGTGATTTTTTTGACCCTCATAAATGGTACGTTAATATGCCTCAACTGTGTGCATTACAGGTGGTGCTGGGGGGAGGTTGTGGTGCATCAACATTCAATGCCAAATGCGACAGGTTGGATACATTTTCCCATTAGCATGAAGCAAAGCATGGTGACTGTGGCATTTGAATAGCAGGGTGCTAAAAACGTGGCTCAGTCACATGTTTTACCCCCCAACTGCAAGTCTAAATGAGAACTTAGTTCTCTTTCACACAGCCGGCAGACTCTACTACCCCTCTGGTGATTCACTTTTTCAGGGACGGTTTAGTTCCGGTTTACAAATGTTCAGGAGGCAATGCTGCCACCTCCTGCATACCTGTTTTTTTCATTCCCAAGGGGATTTTACTTTGAATTACCATGCCACAACTGAGTGCTATTACAAAGTGATCCTATTGAGTCCATTATGTGAGTGTATCAAGCGGCACCCCTTGACAAACTTGATGCCAAGTTACATTTGCTGCAATACGAAACATCATGACCAAGGCAATGTAAACAGACCTGAGCGCTCGCCATGTCACATTATAGGTTGGCGCATGGGGGTTTTGGTAAAAACGTGGATCAAACGCTGGTCTGTCTGGGTGAACTTAGCCTATAGGATCAGAGACAGTTCACTATGCAAAGCGAAAAGCTTAGTTATCTTAGTAAATAAGGATAGTTGTATTTACGTTGAGTAGCCAATCATTTGCATAGGAAATAAAAAAAAAAATGTCTTCACATGATTGTATGATGGAAGTGCACCTTCACCCTATCCACTAACATACCTGAGCATGCCGTTTGCAGCATGAACAGTCTTTTCTGCTTTAGTCAATCAACCCCAGTGTATTTGTGTGGAAAAGCCCTGGGGCCATCCTAAAAGCAATTTCCAAAACAAAATTCTGACTTTTACCACTTTTACGAACCAGAGACATACCCGTACATGCTGGACTTCAAGTGGTTATTCCGGAGTGATGCCTGCAGCCCCGGAAGCATTTTTTAAAGCCAGCAGTCGGCTCTCTTGTACAAGTAGTCAGAGCAGCTAACTAGCTGCTTGATTGCTTGTACACGCAGTGGGAGGGGACCCCCACCTGCCACCTTGCTGTCCAACCGGGAGACCAAAGCAACCAGCCGGTGCATCTGTTGGCTGGTCAGAAAGCCGAACAAAGCCTGTTTTGGCTTTGATCTGCTCTCCCTTATAGTAAACCAGAAGCGATGACATCACTTCCAGTTTACTTGGAAACTATCAACACCATTTTTAAAAAACTGAAAGCATTCAAAAACACCAATCTTGGCGTTTTGAATACTTTCAAGTGCAGTGGAGGGATTTGCGGTCTATAGACTCCACAGCCTTCCATAAAGAGTACTTGTCACGTGGCTATTGCTGTCACAAGGGATGTGTACATTCCTTGTAACAGCAATAAAAGTGATAGAGAAAAAAATTAAAGCGATAGTGTAAAAAAAAAAAAAAAAAAAAAAAATTAAAGTGCCCCATACCTCCGTGCTTGGCCGCAAAGGCAAATGCACACACAAACAGCAATCATCACACACATGTGAGGTATCACCTTATATGTCAGATCATGGTCAGTAATTATAGAACCAGACTCCTCTGTAAAGCTATAGTTTAATCTCCTCTGTAAATTTAAAGTGTCATCGAGTGGATAGTAGCATTTATGTTGTTTGTTGCCCTTCCGCTGGCGTGCACAATTTTAAAGTGTGTTTGATATTTCATAAATATATAATTGATATGATTCAAAAAAGTGTATTTTCCCCTCAAAAAATTGTGTTTGAAAAACCAATACACAAGTACCGTGTGACATAAAAAAATGCAAAACCCAACAATTTATTCTCTCGGACCTCTGCTTTAAAAAATATATTTTCTAGTTTTCCAATACATTTTCTATCAAACAATACTGATTTTAACATGTAAATAAAAAGTGCCAGAAATGGCCTGGAGCTGAAGTGGTTATTTAGAAGCAGGGACATTTAGGGGCAGAGATCTGAACGCATCCAACTCACATTCAGAAGAGGAGCTTTGGGCAGAAAAAATGCCTAACTCATCTAAACGTATATACACATATAAATAGGTGTAAACACGCGTAAATGCTAGGCGCCTTAAATTCTTGTGCGTTCATTCATTTCAATGGCCAGATTAAAATGAATTACTATTCTGGCCAATGAAATGAATGAACACCCAAACACTTGACCTGAATGCGAATTTAAAGCCAGAGTTATGAAATTAAAATTCAGAATTCTGAGATTAAAATTCAGAATTATTTTGGGATTAAATTCAGAATTCTGAGTCAGAGGACTCTTCCATATCGTTTGAAATGCATTTTATGTGTGAGTTAATTCCAGATTAAAGCTGTTAATAGGTTATCGTCAGCATTTTAGAACGATACGTTGTTGATGTGCTGTGATCTTCCCTTCTGCCTTTTATCGCTCGTCTTTCCGCTTACTCACCTCTGGGATCCCCTTTGCTGACTATACTGCCAATTGCAGTCTATTTTTAGCTTCCAGTTTCCCAGCGAGCACGGTTCTTTGGTTATTTTTAAACTGGGGAAATCAATATTTTTCATTTTTCTGATGAGTGGAGTGTGATTACTGCATTGATAAGCATGAAAGGATAACTGCTCTTTTTATCAAGTTACTGGCTCTGCAGTAGTTGTAAGACTTCCAGCAAACCTGAGATCTGGAAGCATTGGCTGATATACCAGTCGGTGCAGTTTTGTAATAGATGGCCAAAATTATGGCCCTATATTTGTGTTCTTTTTTAGGGCTCGTTCACACTTGGCTGTTTTGCCAATGCTTGCCAAACGCCCCTACAGCGTTTGGCAAGCGTTGGTCCGGCGTTTGCGGAGCGTTTTTTAACGCTCCACAAACGCCGCATGCGCGGTTTAGCGGCGGTTGCTAGGCGTTTGCCGAGCGTTAATAACGCCCCACAAACGCCTATAATGCAGTTTGAGTGGTGTTACCGCTCCGCAAACGCCCCGCAACCGCACCGCAAACGCCGGCCGGGCGTTTGCGGAGCGGCACCATAGACGAGAATAGGAGGCTTCAAAGCCTCCTTACTCGACCAGAGGCGTCCGTTTTGCCGCGACGCAACGCGACGCAAACGCTCCCGTTAGAACAGCACCATGTGCTGTAATGTGCAGAATTGGCAGAGGCGTTTGGGAAGCGGTAAAAACGATTCCCAAACGCCTCTCTGCCGCCTGCACACAAGGCTAGTGTGAACGTAGCCTTAGTCTTTAGTCTTAACAATAGAAAAGCCCATCATTTTTTTTTGTACCATACATAGGCAATAATGACATCCCAGCCCTGAGATAAAGACAGGGCTTATTGACCTCACATTGCATAGAATCCAGTCTGATTCCAAGGTTGTCCTGTTGGCTTCGTCTGGAATAGGGTAGCATCGTTAGCTGTGATTTTAAACAGCAGGGATGCACACAGGCCAACTCTTGCAAAACCACATTGATTGGCATAGAAGGTACAGTTTTACAAGTACAGATTCTAAAAATCTTGCAACTCTGGCAGAACCAGTAACTTGATGAAAAGCAAAGTTATAGTGTTGTCTCATCACTTATACATGTCTGTGGACTTATTTATAGGAGTTCTTGAAATAAGTCAGCATTTTCTCCTTTTCTCACCAATCAGATTTAAAGTTGCCCTTGAAAATGACAGTTAGAATTGGAAAGACTGGTTTGAAAAGAAAAAATAAATAAATAAATAGAACGCCTCTACATACACAATCCTATACCCACAGTTGATTCAGTGGAAAGAAAAAAAATTTCACAAACAAACAAAAGATTTCCCAGCACACTCACCTGCAAAACAACTGTAGCACCTTCCTAGTTAGCTAGGGAGATCTCTAGCTTCAATTGTTAGATAGAGGCTGAGTAGCAGCCTGGGTGCAATAGTCAGAAGGTCAAATTTTGGTCAGAGCTGAGAGTCTCTGCAGACCAGCCCTCTGGAATTCCCCCCTTGTTCTAGAACTTTGAAGAAAGATCTAGCAGCAGTGGGTGGATCTGATGAGTGGCTGATCTGCGCTTTTGAGGGATTCTGGCCAATCCCCAAAAGGAGGCTTGGCAAGGGGCCAGGACAATCCTTAAAAGTGACAGAGGCTGCTCAGCAGCAGGGGAGTTGGAGGAGAGTTCAGATGGAAGAGGATGTAAAGGCTGGAGAGGAAAGCATGGGCCTTTACTGGCCCCCTGAGAGAGGACCACCTGTGTAGCAGGGAAGGAACGGCCCAGCTAGAAGGCCTGGTAGATGTCAGCGACCCATCTGCAGTGTAGGAGAAGGATTAAGTGAGTACACCTACACTCCCTGGGCCAGAACGTGGAGAGAGTTTTTGGTTGGGAACCTGACTTTCTCCATAATCGGGACTGTTAACTCCTTCAGTAACAGCCACTGGATCTCCTGTCCAGGGATTCCTCCAGGCAGCCAGATATAGGAGCATTTGAGGTCTGGAGCGGTGCACAGGGAGATGCTGACTAGCTCTCCAAGAAGAGGATTTCTTTGTGCATAGACTTGTAAATAGTTCAGGAAGATTGTCCTCGGTTTAAACAGTTCCATTGGGCATCCTGTACAGCCCTTACCCCACCAAGCTTATTATCCCCTAATAAAACTTCAAAACAAGCTCAAAGACTGGTCACTGACTCCTGGATGCAAATCTGTGGAAGATGCGTGTTGCCTGGCTATGCAAGACTATAGGGGGCCCCAAATACTCAGCAACTCCTAAGGGTGTAGTGCTACACTGCCAAAAAACTAAAGGTTTTGTTTGCAAACATTTGAAAATATTTTTGTAAGCTGCAGTGCCCACGTCAAAGCACAGGGACGCACATGATGCCCAGAAAGAGCGCAATGGCAGCTGAAGGCATCCAGTGTGTCCCCATGCCCAATTCAACCAACTGTACAAAAAATTTGCAAATGCCCCAACCTTTAACTAGTCTGTACATTAAGGTGCACATGTAAGGGCAGTGCACATCCCAAACAAACAAAAGATTTCCTGGCACACTTACCAGCCAGCCTGCAAAACAACCAAATTGAAGGACAAAAACCCCAATAAAACATTATCCAATTCACTGTGGGTGGGGGGTGGGGAATATTTAATGATCTTCAAGAAGGCAATTGGATATTCCCTGGATCATCTACCCATGGTGTTATTACCTCTAAATATTAGTATCCAATAATATTTTCTGTATTTAGGAATGCTTCCAGGTATTTTTTAAACAATTTACTGGGCTGCCCAGAACTGGTTGTTGATCTAGTTTATTCCACATTTTCACAGCTTTTACTGTGAGGAAGTTGTTCTGTATTTCCATAAGATATAGAGTTCCCCCTTGTCCTTTGTAATGACCTGACAGCAGGGGCGGACTGACAACTCATGGGCCCCCCGAGCAATAGGGGATCATGGGGCCCCTGTGTCCTTGCCCACACTCAAAAAAAGCCTATAAAAGGTACCAGGGGCATTTCATGGGGCCCCCTACTGACCTTGGGCCCTCGGGCAGTGCCCGAGTGCTTGAATGGTCAGTCCGCCCCTGCCTGACAGTGAATAACTCCACCAAGTTCACTATAAGGACCACTTACGTATATTTACACATAGTTACTATGGGGATACCTAGGTAGTTCTTCAAACACTCATAAATTATGCCCATAGCAAGGCACCCAGAGCATATCTTGTATTAGTTCAAGTAGAGATTGCTGACTGGATTTATGATAGGGTGTACCAAGTAGTATTGGGACAGGGTCGTCCAATGCCCAGGGCAAGGATCCAGAATTGTGCCCCCTTCCCCTACTGTTAATACATGCCATAGAATGTGTGTACCATCTTGCATCTATTCTTTGCTCCCTTGCATCATTGTGCCAAAGGCAGCTGTCCCTCCTGCCCACCCCTTGTCCCAGTGGAGATGTGAACCTACTCTAAAAGGGTGCCATGTGTCACTTCCCCCAGATGCAGGACACCCATTAGATATGTATCCTCTGCTGACTTACAGAGGTGGTTGGGGGAAAGGGGGTGGTTTAGCAGTGATTGGGTAGATAAACTTTTCTGCAGGAGTGACAGGGTGACAACATTGCAGTAAATTCACAGTCAGCATTTAGCACTGTCACCCTGTTTTAGGGTCACTAGGTTTTTATTTTATAAAGGAAGGAGTTGGGGGAAAGGTAAAATGCTATATTTAACTTTTTGGGTAGTGGCGTACATTAAAGCGAGTACCTGATTGATAGTCTTGAGCAACACCATAAATTTTCATGTTCATGTTCATGTATAGCGTAGTTTACACAACATATATATGTATGTGTATAAGAGAGGCTGCAGATATTGGAAAAATATATAGCTTACAGCATATATGCATCATGTTATTGATTGCTCATTAGAACAATTTAGAGACCTGTTTTTCTCTTCATTACGGGTATAATTGAGGAAAAGTGGCTCTAAATTATCATATTCATTCTGTACTAGCTCGATTTTCATAAATGGCAATATCTTCATTTTCTGTATGGTCTTGATTTTAAACCTGTGAAAATGTAGCCCGCTAGGTTTGATGGTTAAGGCTTTGCCCTTTCTATGACTCCACTATATCCTCGCAAACATAAAACAGAGCATAAAAAAGGAGGGTGCACAGAACAGAATAATGTGAAAAGATATGGTAGACCTGCACAGAAGCACAATAGAAGTCTGCTAAATCTAGCTACAGTTAATTCTATATAAAAAGGCAAATATTACCCACATTCATACATATGTGAAAAAATAAAATCTGAAAAATATAACAGCTGTGCATTACAGTTTGGTTCAAATATAGCGAAAGCCAGCAACATGCTTATTTTACATAGTAAGGTTGAAAAAAGACACACGTCCATCTAGTTCAACTAAGAGAAAAAAAATAATACATATGTAATATAATGTAATAAAAGATAATATAATACAATGTAATGCAATTTAATATAATATAATATAATATATTATAACATTATATTATATATTAGGAAAAAAATACATGTAATATAATGTAATATAATATAATATAATAGTGCAATATATAATAATATAAGATAATATAACATAATATTATAATATATATTAGAAAAAAATAATAATATATATGTAATATAATGTAATGCAATATATAATAATATAACATCATATAATATACTATCATGTTATATTATATTATAATATGCAATAGAACAAAACGTAGAAAATATATACAGAACGGATCCAGTTTGCTCCAGCATGGAAAAAATCCTTATTGATCCTCCAAGGCAATTGGATTTGTCTCTGGATCAACAGTTTCTGGTATTATTACCTATAAATGTTAGTATCCAGGTATATTTAATGCATCCCATGCATCTCCTCCTCCCATGCCCGACTCCAGGACTTCTCCAGGTCTTCCCCCATCCTATGGCGCGCACTACCCCAATCCATCAGACTTTCATCTACCCTCCTCACCTTTAGGTGCACCCTGAAAACCCATTTCTTCAGGGAAGCCTACCCCGCCCTCACCTTACAGCCGATCTCCTCCCACCACTCCATCCCCCACAGCCATTTCCTCCTGTACCACTATCCCCTCCCTCCTAGATTGTAAGCTCCAAGGAGCAGGGTCCTCAAACCGCTTGTGTATTGTATTGTATTGTTACTGTATTGTCTCATGTACTGTCCCCCACTATAATGTACAGCGCTGAGCAAACTTTTTGGCGCTATATAAATACTGTATAATAATACTGTATAATAATAATAATAATAATAATAATTTAGGAATGCATCCAGCTCTTTTTTAAAAACAATCTGCTGAGCTGGCCACAACTAGTTCTTGAGGGAGTCTATTCTACATTTTTACAGCTCTTACTGCGAAGAAGCCTTTCTGTATGTGGAGGCTAAATCTCTTTTCATCTGCCTCTGTTGTCTTCTGTAATGACTCTGAATCAAATTCGCAATATATATATTTATATATAAGTGCACCATGTAAGACTGACAGTTGCAGAACATTTACTAGTTCGATTGAAAGGTAATCTGTAATAACATGAAATCACAATATACATGTATATGTATATATATATATATATATATTTATTTATTCTATTTTTGTTTTTGTTTTTTTTATTTATTTCAGGTACTCATATAGCATTGTCAATTTACGCAGCGCTTTACATATATACAGTATATTGTGGATTCACATCAGTACTATGTGTGTGTGTATATATATATATATATATATATATATATATATTGGATTCACATCAGTACTATGTGTGTGTGTGTATATATATATATATATATATATATAGTGGATTCACATCAGTACTATGTGTGTGTGTGTATAGATATATATATGTATATATATATATATATATATATATTGTGGATTCACATCCGTACTATGTGTGTGTGTGTGTGTATATATATATATATATATATACACATAGTACTGATGTGAATCCACAATATATATATGTAAAGCGCTGCGTAAATTGACAATGCTATATGAGTACCTGAAATAAATAAAAAAAAACAAAACAAAGAATAATATATATATATATTCCCCTTTAAGGTGAGATATGCATTCATTTCTAAATAAGTCCCAATATGTTACAGTTTGGCTTTAATATAAATAGACAAGTGTAATATAATTATGGCAAATAAAAATAAAATAAGAATACAGGAATGGCCTGGTCCTGATATACATGTATATACAGTTGTGGCCAAAATTATTCAACCCCCACTGAAATTGAGTGTTTTGGCCAGTTTGACATTGCTTTTGATCATTCAGTCATCTTGCTTACATTTACATTAAAGAGGCACTTGTAGGTCAGACAAATATAACATAACAGTTATAATGAAATAACCACAAATGTCTTTTCTGTGCTCACAGCATTATCAGTTTTATTCAACCCCCAAGTGACATTCAATCTTAGTACTTAGTACAGCATCCTTTTACAGTTATAACAGCTTTTAAACGTGAAGCATAGCTTGACACAAGTGTCTTGCAGCGATCTACGGGTATCTTCGCCCATTCTTCATGGGCAAAGGCCTCCAGTTCAGTCACATTCTTAGGCTTGCGCACTGCAACTGCTTTCTTTAAGTCCCACCAGAGGTTCTCAATCGGATTTAAGTCTGGTGACTGCGATGGCCACTCCAAAATGTTCCAGCCTTTCCTCTGCAACCATGCTCTAGTGGACTTGGAGGTATGCTTGGGATCATTGTCCTGTTGAAAGGTCCAACGTCTCCCAAGCCTCAGGTGTGTGACGGACTGCATCACGTTTCCATCCAATATCTCCTGGTACTGAAGAGAATTCATGGTACCTTGCACACGCTGAAGCTTCCCTGTACCTGCAGAAGCAAAACAGCCCCAAAGCATGATTGACCCTCCACCATGCTTCACAGTAGGCAAGGTGTTCTTTTCATCATAGGCCTTGTTCTTCCTCCTCCAAACATAGCGTTGATCCATGGGCCCAAACAGTTCTAATTTTGTTTCATCAGTCCACAGAACACTATCCCACAACTTTTGTGGTTTGTCCACATGGCTTTTGGCATACTGCAGTCGACTCTTCTTATTCTTTGGAGACAGCAAGGGGGTACGCCTGGGAGTTCTGGCACGGAGGCCTTCATTACGCAGTGTGCGTCTTATTGTCTGGGCTGAAACTTCTGTACCCACATCTGACAAATCTTTTCTCAGTTCCTCAGCAGTCACACGGGGACTTCTCTCCACTCTACGCTTCAGGTAGCGCACAGCAGTCGAAGTCAGCATCTTCTTTCTGCCACGACCAGGTAGCGTTTCAACAGTGCCCTTTGCCTTGAATTTGCGAATGATGCTTCCTAAGGTGTCTCTTGGTATGTTTAACATCTTTGCAATCTTCTTATAGCCATTGCCCTTCCTGTGAAGAGAAATCACCTCTTCTCTTGTCTTCCTGGACCATTCTCTTGCCTTCACCATGTTTGTAACCACACCAGTAAATGTCTAGAAGGAGCTGAGTATCACAGTCATTTTAAAGCTGCCTAATTGGTGCTTATTATGCTTGATTGCTGCTCGGTGACATCCACAGGTGTTTTCAATACCTGATGGAAAGCACCTGTATGAACCTCTGTTCTTCAGAGTGGTAGTCTTTAAGGGGTTGAATAATTGTGGCAATGAAGAAACCACATAAGAACCATTTACTACTGTATTACATAAACAATTGATGTCATTTTAGTTGCATTTGGGTAGTTACAACGTCCTTGTAGGATTTGATTCTGAATACAATTCCAAATGTACACTATAGTCCCTAAACCCCTTTACAGCATTGGGGGTTGAATAATTTTGGCCACAACTGTAATCCCAAGCCTGTGTTTCTATGCAATAGGTGTGGATTCCATATCCCAGTCATGTGACCTGGCTGATGGCATCTGGTCCAGCATAATCTTTGTTAGCAAGGGGTTTCCTAGCAACCAATTGGTCCCATAGCAACCCCAAGCCCCTGATGCTTTATTTTTAAGGGATAACCTATTTGCTATTTGTCACTTTATATTTAGCTGGGGATTCACCCCCCCTGGGAGGAAGGGAAGCCTGCAATAACACCAGGCTGGTCTGTGCAGCTGAGTAATGTTTCTATGATAATGCTAATAGGGAATTAGTAAAGCTGGGGGCTGAGCATGGGAAATACATTTTGTTCAAGAAGATTCGGCTTCATAATAAAGCTGCGTTTGTATTCAGAAGCTTTCTAACATTGGTATGGGTGACATGTCAGCTGTCCTCTTTGTTCATGTGCTTTGTCCTATATTTAGAAATAGCATCAAATTAAACATCTCCTCTGGATATTTGCTCTTTATTTCCCACATTAAAACAGATTTAAACCCACTGATATACAGTAACAGCTTCCCAAAACAGTTACATTGAAGGAATGACCTGAATATTAAGTGTCACAGTTGCTTGTGCTTTCAACTGAACTGTCAAGCCTTAAAATGGCTGGTGTCATAACTGATCACATGTGCAGCACCATGGCGACTACAGATCAAACAGAGGCTGAGATGGCATCTTTATTGGCTGTAAAGGATAGGAGGGTTTAGGTCTGCTTTAGGTTTCTATAACAGTTCTTGTAAACAATGATGATTATTAACCACATTTACATATTTTGCAGGGTTTGCCCCTTCTTAAAGAGTATTTCCACTTTTACAGCCAACCTGGATACCTCTTACTTTATATTTGTTACGTATTCCCTTCCATATACCAAAACATAAAAAAAAAAATTTAACCACTAGACTACAGGGCACTTATACCCCCTTCCTGCCCAGGCCAATTTTCAACTTTCAGCTCTGTCGCAAATTGACAATTGTGCAGTCATGCAACATTGTACTCATATGAAATTTGTATAATTTTTTTGAGACAGATAGAGCTTTCTTTTGGTGGTATTTAATCACCTCTAGTTTTTTCATTTTTTGCTAAACAAATCAAAAACAACTGAAAATTTTGAAATAAATAAAGGTTTTATCTTAGTTTATGTTTTAAAATGTTGTTAATAAGTGATTTTTCTCCTTCACTGATGTGCGCTAATGAGGCTGCAGTGATGAGCACTGATAGGCTGCACTGATGGGAACTGATAGGCAGCACTGATGAGGAGGCACTGATGGGCATTGACAGGCATCACTGATGGGCACTGAAAGGCAGCACTCATATATGGCAACGATAGGTGGCACTGATAGGCGGCACTGACTGACACTGCTCGGTGGCACTGACGGGCACTATTAGGCGACACTGACGGGCACTGTCAGGGGGTACTGATGTGCACTGATATGCGGCACTGACTGGCATTGATAGGTGGCACTGACTGGCACTGATAGGTGGCACTGATTGGCAACATTGATAAGTGGCACTGACTGGCAACACTGATAGGTGGCACTGACTGGCACTGATAGGTGGCACTGAAAGGCAGCTCAGACAGGCACTGATATGTGGCATTGATGGGTACTGGCAGGTGGCATTGATGGGGCTACACTGATCATCAGGGCACACTGATCATCAGTGCTCTGATGATCAGTGTACATGTCCCCCTCTGAGTAATGCCGATTACCGGCTCTCCTCTCCTCACGAGCTGTCAGCGTGACAGCTCGTGAGGAGAGAAATGCCAATAACGGGCATTTCCTTATTTACATGCGATCAGTTGTGATTGGACACAGCTGATCACATGACAGAGCCAACGTCATTGGCTCTTTCCGTTGATCGGTGATCATATGATGTCCTCCCAGAACGAGTGACCTGTTGCTTTGCCCTACATATGTAAAACACAGGTTTGCCTTAGAGCATTTAGCAATTAGTATTATCACTGTCTTAGCAATGCTTAAGCATTTTGCTTAAATAGCATGTGAATGCGTTAATGCCTCAAGGTAACGCCATGTTGTAAAACTTCTCTCTCATTCTTCAATTAATTATTGGCAACTAAAATGATTCAAAATGTTGGTTGAAAACCAAAAAAAGTTCAATTCAAGTACGTATTCTGTACTGTTTAGTACCCTTGCAGCCTTACGGACTCCTTTGGAGGGTGGATCACTGAAATATGGCTATACCCTTCATTATCAGGCACACTCAGCCTGCTGGTCTCTGGTAGACCCTCAACACAGGGGTAGGGGCTTCTTCCCTAAAACTCGAGATGAGCATGGGAGGAGGAGACAAGGGAGCTAAAAAGCAGAAGGTGTTGGGAGGAACAAAGAGAACAGTTTGGGTGATATTTGGAGAAAAGATTGGTGATGTAGCTCTGGGCAGAGTTATGAAAGGCTTTAGAAGTTGTTGTAAATATTTAGAATTTTATTTGTTGGGCAATGGGAAGCCAGTGAACTGATTGGCAGAGAGGGCTTGGTTGGTAAGGTGGATGAGCCTGGCAGCAGCATTCATCATTGATTGAAGAGGGGATAGCTCATGGGGAGGTAGGAGTTACAATAATCAAAGCAAGATATAACAAGGGAGTGAATAAGTTGCTCAGTGGTTTCAATGGTTAAAAAGAGGCATTTTTGGAGATGTTACGAAGGTGAAGTCTACAAGATTTGGCCAGTGATTGGATTTGAACTGGACAGGTCAGAGTCTAAGATTACACCTAGCACCCTGGCATGAGGGGAGGGACTGATAGTTTTAGTACTGATCTTGATAGCGATGTCAGGGGAGGGGGCATGGACAGGAGGAAATATTAAGATGCTGGTTTTAGAAAGACTGAGTTTAAGGAAGTGGTGTGACATCCATGCAGATATGTCAGTTAATAAGTTAGTAATGCAAGAGGAGACTGAAGGAGTGAGGTGAGAAGTAGAGAGACAGATTTGGGTGCCATCAGCATAGAGATGGTACTGGAAGCCATGGGAAGTTTTTAAGTGACCAACAGGGAGGAGGTCTAAATGGAGAAGAGGAGGGGTCCAAAGAGAGAACCTTGGGGGATCCATGCAGAAAGATGGCATGGAGAGCAGACACAGTTATAGGTAACACTGAAGGAACGCTGTGATAGGTAGGAGGAGAACCAGGAAAAATCAGAGTCTTGAAGGCCCAGAGAGTGGAGTTTTTTGAGAAGGAGGGGATTGTCAACAGTTTTAAAGGACGCAGAAGGTCTAGTAGTAAGAGTATGGAGTAGTGGCCATTGGTTTTAATAGTTAGTAAATCATTACTGAGTTTTAGTAGGGCAGTTTCAGTGAAGTGTAGTGAGGGAAAGCCAGGCTGTAATCCGATGCAATAACTATGGTTGATGAAGTGCTGTCCATGGTTCTGAAACATCATTGCAATGTTCAATAATCAGACGCTACATAAACTGAAAACAGTTACATTTTTTAATCTAAATGAACAGGAATCCATGGCGATCATACAAGCATTGATATTCTCTTCTTGAATGTAGAATCTGTAACTTCTAGCATCTCCACATGTAGCTTCATCTTTCTAGATGAGCTTGTTATATACATAATAGGTCACACTGAATTTTGAGCTCCTGGGGTGCTCTTGAAAGAAGTGGACTCTACATGCATGATTTTATTTGTGAACATCTGTACAACTGCTGGATCTATGTTTCTTCTGCAATATACTTTTCTCACCCATCTACTTGCAAACTTCTGTAGGATGTACATTAAGCTTAGTTTCCATCCAACACATGCCTTAGTATTGGAATGCATTACCTCCCGTACGCATGATTGGGAGTTACATCATCCCAGGCTGTCAATCAAAATGGCCAAGGATTCCAAACCCAGAAGGAGACTGGGTGAACATAGCAGCGAGGAAACTCACAGAATAGACACCTAGATAGCGACAGCAGCAAAGGAGCTCACAGACAAGACATCTCTAAATGGTAGGTAAGTGTAGATGGACTTTAGTTCCACTATAAGATTGCCATAAACATTTTCTTTCAGGATTGAGTGATGATCCAATGTCTAGGGGGCAGCACACAACAGCCCCAAACAAATATTTTTGAGTAGCTAAATATATTTAAAAATGAAAACTAGAAGAGAACCATCTCATAATAATAAAAAAAACAACAAAAAAAACAAACAAAGCAGCTGCCAAACAACACTTACAATGTAAAAAAATGAAGTGAAAAAAAGGTGCTAACCAATTAGTCTAAATACCAATCTGTAACTAAATATGTTTAGAAAACTTTGCTGTTCACTTTCATTTATCCTGGTGCCAAGACTGTCACAAGCTGGGATGGGTCAAGGGCAACCTGGGCTCAGAGGAAGTGAATTAAAGGATGCTTTCCATCAGACTAAGGATATCCAGTGGCAGAAAAAACATACTGCAGATTGAATCTGAATATTGTAGCAAATGCTAGTTTGTTATCGTATTGATAATATTGATTTTGATTTTATTTGTGGCTGGAGTTGTGCTTTCATTTTTTTTGGGGAGGATGGGATGGGGTTACACTTGCCAGGGAAAAGATAGAATCACTAACACCAGTCCTTGCCCCTTACAACGTAATGTCCTTAACACAGGCTGATTTATTAAAGGGGTTAGTGCAAGTTCACTTTGCAGTGGAATAAGGCGCAGCAGTACTAACTTCAATCATCCAATCATTTGCAAGCAAAAGAGCCTTTTTTAAATTTTCCTTGCACCCAGTTGGGTATTCTTTGCAAAAGTGAATTTTCACCACATTCATTAAGGTAAGTAAAAAATACCTTGAAAAGTGAACCTGTTGAAACTGAATTAAAAGCCAAACCATGTTGCTGGATCTTGTGAAAGAAAATATAAAAAATCCTGCCATGTACTTAGCACATGGATGGCTGAACTGGTGACAGCACGCTGTGAAAGATACAAGCATCGGCTACTGTGTGTCACATATTGTTAGGCAGGATGGTATTGAGAAGTACATTATTCTTGAGAAACGTTGAGTGATCGTCCTCCAATACATTAGATGGACTAATGCCGCTTCACTGCTCCAGAAAGCAGGCTCTCTTTAAATATTTATTTCACAGCAATTGGGTGGTAAATAATATTAAAATGCTGCTACCAGCAAAACTAGTGCCGGGTTACATTTAAAGAATGTAATTCCCCTTGAAGATGAGACGATTTGTAATCTTAACTTATTCAAAGGGACACTAGGCATAAATTACATTGTTTTCATAAACTGGGTTATGGAAAAGAAATTTATTACCATAGCTGTATGAATATGTAAAAGTACTGTATGAGTATATTACCAGCAGAGAAGATATTCAAATTGAATGTGATATAGTGGGGGTAATAGTTTCCAATGCACAGCTGACTTCCTGTCCATTTGCTCCATAGAAGAATAATAGGAATTCCGATTTTGTTGCCTTTTCTTGCCTAGCATGCCTACTAACATAGATCAATAATTCTGCCTAGTTACAGTGCTCAGCATAAATGAGTGCACTGATTTGTCAGAAAAACTTTCCTTTCCTTTCAGAATCAACATTTCCTATGGGACACTATACTACAAAATACTCCCACAAATGCAGCCCATTGATTGCAAACAAGATTGCACACACAAAGTATTTTTCCTAACAAATTCATTCAAGACCATGTTGCAAAAATGAATACATCCCAATGAAAGTCTTAGGAGCAAAGCTAAATTTTAGACAACAAAATCCTAATTAAGAAGAATTCAACTACAGGAGAGTCTGATTATTCATTAAAGAGGTGTCAAGCAGGCAGTTGATTATAAAAGGGCATTACTTAACAAAGAAAATTCCTTCCCATTTAATTCGGTCAGTAACGGCACCACAAGGAAGAGAAATGTCACAAGGCTTGAGAATGAAAATAATTTCTTTACACAAGAAAGGTGAAGGCTATGAGAAGATCAGAAAAGCTTTATTTATCAGTCAGAATGCTGTAGTAAAAGTGATACAAAAATCTAACAAAGATGGAACTAAAACCAACTCACAGAGATGTCTAGGCCGTCCATGGAAGTTAATACCTTAACAGGAGTGTCTTCTGATGAGAAGGGTTGAAGAAAATCGCCATGCAAGTTCACTGCAGTTAGCTAGAGAAGTAGAAAGCCAAACTTGGGTGATTGTTTCCTGTGACACAGTACAGCATACACTGCAGAGGAATGGGGGGGGGGGGGGGGGGCACTCAATGGTATCAATTCACTGTACTCTGTAACATACTTGGCACCACCATGCACTGTACACTGTAACGCACTGGACACCGCAATGCACTGTACTCTGTAAAGCACTGGGCACCGCAATGCACTGTACTCTGTAACACACTGGACACCGCAATGCACTGTACTCTGTAAAGCACTGGACACCTCAATGCGCTGTACTCTGTAACGCACTGGACACCACCATGCACTGTACACTGTAACGTACTTGGCACCACCATGCACTGTATACTGTAATGCACTGGACACCACAATGCACTGTACACTGTAACGCACTGGATACAGCAATGCACTGTACTCTGTAACGCACTGGACACCGCAATGCACTGTACTCTGTAATGCACTGGAAACCACAATGCACTGTACACTGTAACGTACTTGGCACCACCATGCACTGTACACTGTAATGCACTGGACACCACAATGCACTGGATACAGCAATGCACTGTACACTGTAACGCACTGGATACAGCAATGCACTGTACTCTGTAACGCACTGGATACAGCAATGCACTGTACTCTGTAACGCACTGGATACAGCAATGCACTGTACTCTGTAATGCACTGGATACAGCAATGCACTATACTCTGTAACGCACTGGACACCACAATGCACTGTACTCTGTAACGCACTGGATACAGCAATGCACTGTACTCTGTAACGCACTGGACACCACAATGCACTGTACACTGTAAGGCACTGGACACCACAATGCATTGTACACTGTAATGCACTGGATACAGCAATGCACTGTACTCTGTAACGCACTGGACACCACAATGCACTGTACTCTGTAATGCACTGGACACCACAATGCACTGTACTCTGTAACGCACTGGACACCACAATGCACTGTACTCTGTAACGCACTGGACACCACAATGCACTGTACTCTAATGCACTGGACACCACATAGCACTGTACACTAATACAATGGACACCACAATGCACTGTACACTAATACAATGAACACCGCAATGCACTGTACCTGGTGCCTGATGTACTCTCCTCTCCTGTTGCTCTGCTGGCTGCAGCAGGTGAAATAAGGGACTTCCAGGCTGCCACTTGCTGGGTCCTCATGGCCGAGGACCCAGTGAGCAGCCTAGCTATTTGCCAGTCTGTTATTTTTTTTTTCTCTGATTTTTTTTTTTTTTTTTTCGGCTGACCCGCCGTATCCGGCCTGGGGGCCATAGTTTGAGGAGCCCTACTCTATACAGACAATAACCTGGCCAGTATTGGACCTAAGGACCCCAGAGCTGCAAGGCAGAAATACTAGGCCACTGTGCTGCCTATAATTTTACCAGTTATAAAAATACATGTAATTGTTATCATGCTATACATAACTGCATTAATTGATGTACTTATTTAATACAGCTTGATTTTCAGGCAAACATCTAACTACAACCTTGAAGTATGTGATGTGCAGTATGTAAACTATTTTAACTTCCAAAAGATGTGTAACTCTGTTCAACCAGTCTTGTAGTCCAGTTACCCATGCCAGACAACACAATCAGGACATGACCTGACTTACAGTTTGGTCAACTGGAAATACACAGTGCCAAAATCTATGATATATGTATAGAGATCTACTGCTCTTCACTGTCTAATGCCTGTAAATATATTATGTATGCAATTCCTGTCTCTGGGCTGTTGACTTTGTAACCTCAGAATGAGAAAGCAGGGAGGGAGAAAAAAGTCTCAGCCAAATGTCCTGTCCATGCTGCTAAACCCCAAGCCAGAAGAGACAATTTGCAGGTATTCCAATGATCTAAACATTTAACAGCAACTGATGAGGGTGTGTCCAAATCCTTGTGACAAAGTATCTCTCCCCTGTCCTTATTATTATTACTATTATTATTATTTGACATCCACTGAGCCAGATAGCTAAGTCTGTGATGCTGCATATGTAGGGGTCACCTTCCAGTATTTAAATAGGTGAACCTGTTTATTGTAATAGAGTTTATATTCAACTCTTGTTATTTTAGTTATACAGTATTCAGCTCCTGAATTCTAGTTAATCATGTCCTTTCTGGTATGGAATTCTATAATTAGTTTTAAATTAGTTCTTGATAACCAGCATGGGCTATAGCCAGCTTAGGCCTCCAATAACCACACTGGTATCATAGACTTGGAGGTCCAGTTGCATGAAAAATTAGAAACTATTATGGAGGACTAAAGCACAGAATAGGCTGATTCCAATGCCACAGTTTCAGTGCCTTACCACAGTTCCTACTGGTGAGAAGCTCTGTTCCATGCTGGTTGGACAACAGTTGGAGGATTCCCCTCTGACCGCTGATCTTGTCATCAGGTGATCGATATAAAGTCAGACATCACATTATTCTCAGAGGCCCCTGAAACTGGATTTTGCTTTGTATATGACACATATTATTTCTATACTGGTGCGCATCTATGTACTTATGGTTAATGTTATAAGTGGTTGCAGTAGTTTTTTCTGCTATCCATTACTTTGGAATCCCCTCTGTTCACAGAGGCCCTCCTGGGTGGAGGCGCTGCCAACTTTATTATCAATCCCACTGTTACACTAAGGGAAGGTTCTGGTTCTCCTATTTACCTACAGGTTTAGCATAATATTCAGTTTGGGGAGGGTCATTTTTCGTAACCCCTCTCAAAAGAGGGCTACATATGAAAGAAGTCATATAGTATTTCAACATGTTGGCATCCACCCAAAATTAAAGTATAACTTCTGGCTGGACAGTCGTTTTACATTTTCTCATTAATATTGCTTACGCCATGGGAGCAGTGGGTATGGAGAGATTCATCCACAATCACACAAATCTGGCATTGTAAAACAGCATTTTTTGGATAATATGTAAGCAGATATAATGTAGGTAAGCCAAACTGAATGGGGTCACTGAACAGATTGTGTGTTAATACGTCAATCCAACTCTTTCATTCCAGATGTAATCCCCACTCCTATATCCTGTTAACCCATCAGGTCCTGGCCATGGCTTCAGTCTACTTTTGTCCTGTAAAATAATATTTTTTAAACAAATTTTAATCTAATAACAATATTGGAAATATATCTATTGCCAATAAAGCAGTCTTGAACCTTTTAGAGAACGAATTAAAAGACAAATAAAAAACATGGAAATTATTTTTTGTTACATTTTCCATCCTTTAGGTCCATATAAGGGAGTGCTCAACAATGAATAGGACTTCTGGGAGCCATGACATCACCCATAGGCTCCCATGGCCCAGTCATTGTCAGCATTTGCTCCTCTTCCCTGCAGCAGCCACCCACTTGAACGGGAGAGCTGCGGGATATCTTGACTGGACTGGATCAAAAATAGGTAAGTACACACCTTTTTTTATACAGGCTAGGCAGGATAGGTAGGAAGAGTGGGTAGGAAGCATTTTTAAGAATATTTGGCTTAGGATTTTCTTCCACTTTAACTGTAGCATCTGTATTTATTTTTCTTTATTTCATTTTTTTAACCTTTATTTTTACCTGGTAATCTTTCTAAAAACATTTCCTGTCCTAGGGTGACTATAACCAATCACCCAGTATATCTATGGCGGAGTCATGGTTATCACTCAGACTGCTTTCCTGATTTGGATTGCAAACTGGTCCTTCTCTCTTCATTTACGTGACATGGGGGGTAGGAGGATTTGTAGTTGACAGAAGGTAACTTGGAAGGAACATAAGGTCTAATAGTTTTTGTTATCACTATAGGTAGTAAATGTTCCTTATGCGGTTATCGATGGTGATTGTTCTCAACTGATGACATGATGATTGATCACCAGCATATATGCAGGATATTACTGACTTAAGCGCGTTCTGTATTTGTGAAGAGTTTACCTTTACACATCCATTGACTATAAGGTGACACATGCTATTTATGTATGTGCTTTGCTCATATTTCCACCTATGCCTCTTGGTTATTTCCTTTTCTACATGGTTGGAGATGGCCATGTCTGTGTTCTAGCAGTGAATATCTGTGTTTATTTCGAGATGATTTATGAAATTGGATTTTCAGTCATATGGATCATCTTGGCAGAATGCAACTTCAGCAGAATTCTCCTACATGGATAAAGAAAATTGGACATATATTTTAAGACATGGATAATAATTTCTTCCAGTGCTGGGATTTTAGCATTGCATGCTTTTTGCTTGGGACTGCATGCTATTGGCATAGATGTTTTCCTTGCAGGATAAAATGATCATGCAGCAGGATAAGGGTTATTCAATGTTAAGGTTCAGCCTAAGGGTTGGATAGTGTTTGGCTTAGAGATTCAGAGT
The DNA here is from genome assembly GCF_062004578.1 of Staurois parvus. Taxonomy (NCBI): domain Eukaryota; kingdom Metazoa; phylum Chordata; class Amphibia; order Anura; family Ranidae; genus Staurois; species Staurois parvus. Next base: position 6,613,704 of record NW_028317947.1, on the reverse strand, counting down.
TTTAGAAATTACTATAAGCAGGGCATTGGATAAGGGGGTACCACCAGTCCTCCTGTACGGGGCCCAGGCCAGCAGGGAGGACCAGGCAGTTGGGTAAATTGGATGAATTTAGAGAGGGTGATCAGCATGGTGCAAATGCAATTACTGGAACCGATCCCCTGTATGGCTCTCTCTGCAGCAGCTGAAATCTGTCTTCTTTTCCTCTCCTTCCCACTAGCAGTCAGCTGCTGCAGAGAGAGCCATACAGGGGATCGATTCCAGTAATTGCATTTGCACCGTGCTGATCACCCTTCCCACACACATCTGATTTACTCAACTGCCTGGGCCAGCAGGGAGGACCAGGCAGTTGGGTAAATTGGATGAATTTAGAGAGGGTGATCAGCATGGTGCAAATGCAATTACTGGAACCGATCCCCTGTATGGCTCTCTCTGCAGCAGCTGAAATCTGTCTTCTTTTCCTCTCCTTCCCACTAGCAGTCAGCTGCTGCAGAGAGAGCCATACAGGGGATCGATTCCAGTAATTGCATTTGCACCGTGCTGATCACCCTTCCCACACACATCTGATTTACTCAACTGCCTGGGCCCCCCTGCTGGCCTGGGGGGGCCCTCAGCTGGCTTCTCCTCTCCTTCCCACTAGCAGTGAGCTGCTGCAGAGAGAGACACACAGAGGATCAATTCCAGTAATTGCCCCCCCCCCCCCACTACACCCATCACCTCCCTGTGCATCATACATTGTTGCCCAGGTCCCTCTGTGTGCCCTCCCCCGCAGTGCTCCTTGGTTCCCTCCTCTCCTTCCCACCGGTAATGCAAGCACACTATAGGATCTTTCAGGATGATGAACACAACGAGTGATCGGTACCTATTACTCAATGTGTTCATTCATAATTGAAACATAGTTAACTGTGGGTTTGTTTTTTTTTTGGGGGGGAGGAAGGGCCCCTGTCAGGTTTGCTGTATGGGGCCCCATGGTTTCTAACAGCAGTCCTGACTATAAGTGTTATAAAAGGAGATTATAGAGTGGATTTAGAAAGAAACTTTGCAGCACTGTCCTTGCTTTGTCCTGAAACTGCATTTACATTAGTTCTGTGCAAATAGAGGGCAAATGTTTCTAAGCTATTTTCTCTCCACATTGCATGTTTTTCCTTCACCCTTCGGAAATAGACCACATTATGGTCACTACATGGAGGTGATGATTATAGGAAATATAGACTGATTAAGTATGATTGTCAGCGTTATCTAGTAACCATAATTTTCCTGATTTATGCTATTCTTGTGAATTAAAAGCATTTGACCTAGAGAGAAAATGGCCTAATAGCATTAGTTTGTGCTCTGATCGAAACAGGATGAATAGCTCTGCCATTTTTTTTTTATAACTATGCCCCACATGGTTAAAAGCTCATTATAGGGTTAAGATCAGTTTTAGGAGACAGGTTAAGGATTAAATGACTAGTGTCACTGAAGAGTAAGTGTTTAGGGATGGTTAAAGTGGATCTAGCGTCATAGACGTTTTTATGATAATATAAGTAATGTTTAAATGGAAAACTGAGAGGTAATTTTTACATCTTACATAAATCACGGTACTCTGCATGTCAATTCCCTCATCAGCTTTTCTTATGGTGCCATCGTTGTTCAGGCATATTTCGGGGCCAGAATCTACTACTTGGATTGAGTTGCTGGCTCAGAGACATAACAGTCATAAAAATCCTGCAGCAGACTGATGACATCATCTCAGCCTAGGCAAAGTCATTTCACCATATCTGAAGGGTGGCTTTTAAATAACAAAAAGTAATTTTTGAACTGGTTCCTGGCCGACCTATTGTACAATGATGGCTGGGTGGGACTGCTCTTGTTCTGGGAGGACGTCATATGATGTCCTCCCATTCTTGCCACGCATGTGCTCCCCCGGGGGTGCAGAGCGTGGTGACTGGTGGTGAGCTGTGTCCCTTGGACACAATGCATCACAAATCAGGGTAAATAACCAATTATGTTGGCTCTTTACCATGTGATCAGCTGTGTCCAATGACAGCTGATCACATGTAAACAAATGTTATATAAAAGGCTATCAGCATTTCCTTTCCTCAGCACTGTCACTGTCTTTCCTGTGACGTGACATTTACACTGATAATCAGGGCACTGTTCATCAGTGCCCTGATTATCAGTGCATTCCCATCAGTGCAGCACATTAGTACCCATCAGTGTGCAGCCCCATCAATGCAGCATATCAGTGCCCATGGGTGCAGCCCCCTCAGTGCACCCTTATCAATGCAGTATATCAGTGCCCATGAGTGCCACCCCACCAGTGCCCACCAGTGGAGCATATCAGTGCCCATCAGTGCAGCATATCAGTGCCCATCAGTGCAGCATATCAGTGCTCCTCAGTGCTGCCTATCAGTGCCCATCAATGCCACCTTATCAGTGCCTCTTCATCAGTTTCTCTTCATCAGTGCCCATCAGTGGCCATCAATTCCTATCAGTTCCGCCTCATCTGTGCCCATCAGTTCCACCTCATCAGTGCCCATCAGTGCAGCCTTACAGTGCCCATCAGTGCAGCCTCATCAGCGCACATCACAAAAGAAAAAAAATTACTTATTTGCAAAATATTTTAACAGAAACTGAATTTTTTTTCAAAATGTTCGGTATTTTTTTGTTTGTTTATCAAAAACTAAAAAAAAAACAGTGGTGATTAAATAACACCAAAAGAAAGCTCTATTTGTGTGAAAAAAATTATAAAAATTTCATATAGGTACAGTGTTGCATAACACTGTGACAACACTGAAAGCTGAAAATTGGCCTGGGCAGGAAGGGGGTGAAAGTGCCCGGTATTGAAGTGGCTAATGAATTCTATTGCTGCATTTTGTAACAATGTAACAATTCACACTTGTAACGTTTTTAAAAGATCCACTCTAAGGGGTCTATTTATATAAAAATCGCATTCAATAATATCAGGCATTCGCAGTGTCAGGAATAATTGCCATAATCTGTATAAAAGTAATAGTTCCTATGGTCAGCTCCAAGTACTGGTCAAAATTCAGTATTTTCGTGAACATGTAGCATTATGGCCACTAAATGGAGCTGACGATCATATTTATTTTATGTATTCATTTCAGATACTTATATAGCGCCGTCAATTTACACAGCACTTTACATATATATTGTACATTCACATCAGTCCCTAACCATCAAGGAGCGTACAATCTAAGGTTCCTAACCCACATTCATACATACACATATTAGGGCCAATTTAGACTTGATCCAATAACCAGGAAAGGTGCAGGTACACTCCGCTGCACCACGGTGCAGGTAAACCGCAGCATATCAGTGTAAAAGCAGCATTATAGGGGAACAGGAAGGGTTCATTTAGATTTGCAGTTTGGGGGTGGTGGGGTTGTGAAACCTCATAGTTAAGACGTGTTTTTACCAACCCCACCCCAACGGCACCCCCTTTAACTGCAGTGGCCAGTGGTGTAAACATGTCACAGCCGCAGCAGGAGTTATACGCCCTGCCATGGTTGGTGGGTGTAGCACCTGCCAAGCATGACCCATTCAAGTGAATGAGGCTGCTCTGCAAGTACCCTGCAACCTTGTGTAGTACAGCAAACAAGGGGTTAAAGCATGCAGCGTTGTGTCACTTTCTCACCACCTGCTTTAACCCCTTGAACCCCACAGAAGTATGCTGTTTATCTGCAGCCACCTGTCCTCTACATCTGTTCAAAGTACAGAATTTACACAGAATTTCTTAGCTTCAGAAGGCAGGGGGCAGGGATCTGATGACACATACTACACAGCATAGAGCATCTGAGTGGAGGGAATGGACACCCCCTCCCCTACTACAGAGTCTGATAGGGAAACGTGCACAGCTAGGGCATTCAATCACTTGCTGTGTGCTGGTGAATCGGATGGGAGGTGTCTTCAGGAATTGTCTGGTGTTGGCATAGACTATCAAAAGTTACAACTTTAAGGGAACCGAAATGAAAAAAAAGGTTAAAAAAAGACTGCAATCTTTCCACATATATCCACCCAGTAATCTTAACCTTACATTTCAGTTCACTAAGAGCCAACTTCTACAAGCTTAGCTTGCTAAATATAACGAAGTGAACAAGAGATGGTGGACAGGATGTGGTTGGTAATAATGTGTAAAAGTACTGAAGCCCGTCTAGAAGAAGCAGATATAAGCCTAATGAGAAATAGTTATTTCAAAGTTTCCCTTTGCAGTTTGGTTTCTTGGTTTCCTCAGGAAATGTATAAGCAGTGAGATGGGAGAATGGTTAGGTACGTTTTACTTCATTATACAAAGCTTTTACAGAAATCATTGATTAGTCCTGTATTGGAAATGAGCCAAGTACTGCCAGATACATCCATTATCCATAACAGCAATGATGGCGTGCAAAGTATAATGCTTCATGGTATGCAATCAGAAATCATTCCACGAGCAAACTAAAATCTGATTGGTTACATCACTTTACATATTTGCACAACATTTTGCTCTCCCATGAACATGCAGAATTGTCCACACAATTCAGTTTTCAAAGGTGAGCTCAAGTTCGTCAGCATATATCCTTCCCCTCTAAGTCATACACCTACCTGACCCATCTCCACGAGAACTTCTTGCATGGTAGGGTGGCCAGACGTCTCTGGCTTTGGGGGACAGTCTCATATTTTAGTGCAGTTACACCTTTTGGTGTTCTGTGAGTGCACCCAGCCTTCTTCTCTAAGTCATACATGTATCTGTCCCAGCTCCACGAGCTCTTCTCTGTATGGCAGGGTAGCCAGACCAATAGGGTAGCCAGTAAATAGTGTCTCCAAACTAGCCCCAGGTTAAAAGAATGTGTCTGATTTCTCATGTGGCTGCAGGGTAATCATTTTAGCAACATTTCTGTGATTGGCCTGGAGGAGGAGGAGGGAGTGGAGGGGTGTGTCTGCTCTCGGCTGTGTCCAGGGTTATGTATGATGTCACATTCCCATATCTGGGCAGCACAGTAGGTAAGTGGTTAGCACTTCCACTTAGCAGCACTAGGGTCATCTGTTTGAATCCCAACCATGACACTACCTGCCTGAAGTTGGCAGTGTGAGTTTTCTCCATGCTGGTAGGTCAATTGGCTCCTCTCTAGATTGGTCCTAGTATGTGTAAGTATGAATGTGAGTTAGGGACCTCCTTGAGAGCTCCTTGAGGGTTAAGGACTAACATGAATGTACAATAAATATGTGTAAAGCGCTGCATAAATTGACAGCACTATATAAGTACCTGTAATAAATAAATATCACATGGTCTACCAGGTCCATCCCCTCTCGGCTTGTGTAGACCTTTTTGCCGGGAGGGAACTCACCAGCAGATGGTAGAGCATGGGGACTCACCATGCCAAAGTACAATTAAGGAAGGGGGGAATTTGTACTGGAGGCTGTTTTGTCATGGCATGTGGAGGATTGTGTTGAGAGGAGTGAAGAATTTATATTTGGGAGGCACTATGTGCTTTACTTACTTTTGGTCTCTACACTCTGTGTGTTATGTACTCCTGACCCCTGTAAGCCCTTCCCACTGATAGCGCAATTTGACTACAACCAACATTTGGTATTGAGTGCTATTATCCCTGCCCCACCCCCAACAAAAGTGGGTGGGGTCAGTAGGATGTCCTCAGATTTTATTTTGAAAATCTTTTCACCTTACTGAATGGCCCAGCTCAAGGCAGTCTTTAATATTGATTGGACCCTGGGCAAACATTTTGCTTGCCCCCCTCCATGCAGTCTTGCTCTCCAGCTGCTCTGAGACATACAATCAATAGCAGCTAGACTCAAAAGCAGATCAGGCAGTGATTGAAATTGGTTACCGGAGGTTACAGTATATAATTACCATTCACTGACTGGTTAATAGAGATTACAGCACACATTACAGCTCACTGTTTAGTTGCTAGAGGATACAGCACATGATTTCTGCTTGCACATCATTATTGCTCACTGACTGGTTTCTAGAGGTTACTGCATGTCATTACTGTTCATTGTTTGGTTGCTAGAATTTAAAGCACATCCTTACTGCTCACTGATTAGTTGCTATAGGTTACTGCATATCCTTCCTGCTCACTGATTGGCTGCTAGAGGTTACTGCACATCATTACTGGTCACTGACTGGTTGCTAGAGGTTACTGCACATCATTACTGTTCACTGATTGGTTGCCAGAGCTTACAGCATATCATTACCACTCACTGACTGGTTGCTAGAGGCTACAGCACACATTAAGGCTCACTGATTAATTGCCAACAGTTACAGCACATGATTTCTGCTTGCTGATTGCACATCATTATTGCTCACTGATTGGTTGATACTATTCACTGATTGGTTTCTAGAGATTACTGCACATCATTACCGCTCACTGACTGGTTGCTGTTAGTTACTGTGTATCATTACCACTTACTTATTGATTGCTAGAGGTTACAGCACATCACTACAGCTCACTGATTGGTTGATATAGGTTACAGCACTTAATTACATCTCACTGATTGGTTGCTAAAGCTTACAGCACATTATCTCCTCGCTGCCTGTACACTATGGACTGAGAAGGTTAGGGGACCTACCAATAGGTCCTCTGGACCCTAGGATTCCTGGGATCAGTGGCAGTGCTGGGGGGGAGGGTGTGATCAGTGACAGTACTGGAGGGGATGGAATAAGTGGCAGTGCTGGGGGTACGGAATGAGTGACAGTTTTTGGTGAGGGGATGGGATCAGTGGGAGTGCTTTGGGGGATGGGATCAGTGGCAGTGCTTGGGGTGGATAGGATTAATGGCAGTGCTGGATGGGAGGTGACATTTCTACACTGACCACCGATGTTAGGGGGCAATATTAATGGGGATCTACACTGATGACCATTGTAAGGGGGGATTTACACAGACCACCAGTGTAATGGCAATTCTGCACTTTCAATGCAACATTGCTGCCACTATTTACATATGAATGCTGCTGCTTTTTACTTACGAATGCTGTTTAATGACATGATTGCTGAAAATGGTCTGCACATGTGAGTCATCTGTACATGACAATAGATCTAAGTGATAGTACTTCACACTGACATATCAGGAAGCAGTGCATCCATGACCTGATGAACGTAGGGGTCTGGGGAGGGACTTTTCAGAATCTGGAAGCTCCTTTTAAAATTAGGGCACCCTCAGAAACCAATTATCCCTCTTCCACAAATGAATGAGTAAGGATGTACATATTACTTGGTGGCAAGGTACCATGTTGGTATGGTTCTGAAGGAGAGGGCTGCATGCTTCCTGCTCCCTCCTCTCCTGGCCACCCAGGATGCATGCAGATATAACGGTCTGGTATGGGATTGGGGGGGTACTCCACTTTTTTTCTTGTTTTCTGCATTGGGTTCCCCATTTAAATCCATACCAGACCCCTATCTAGGGTAATGGTCTGGTATGTTTTTGGGGAAACCCCATGTTGATTTTTTTTTCAACACCATTATTGGCTGTTACGGGCACCACAGATCAGGCAGTCAGCCGCTTCCATTTTAGCAGCCAAAGTGCTTCTGGCCCACACAGTGGGAAGTTGTCATTTAGCAGTGGCTAATAATAACACCACTAAATAAATGTCTTCCAACTGCAGCCAGAAGTTCACTTTGGAGTTTTATAAGTTCGTAGGAACGGTGGACATTCCCAAGTAGAAAACCTATCTCTAATGCACAGTAAAAAGTTAACTTTTGAGTAAAGGATTATTTTAAAATGGAAAGTGCTATTGATTTTTTTTCTGTACTTTATTCTTTTAAGACTTAAATTCAAAGGAGCTATTAAAGGCGGACCTAGGGCTATTGCACATATTAATCCCAGCAGTAGGTAAAATGCCTTGCATGACCCCACCTTACCTACCCACTATATCAGTACAGTTCGCCACCATTGGTATACAGGTAGGTAGATATATTGCTCATATCAGCCAATAATATGCTAGATGGCACTTTTTTAGTGCAGACATGAAAAAGAAATGAGATATATGGTCTTTATGATCAGAATACTTTTTTTTGCTCCAACTTTATACATATAGGTCTGGTATATATTTACTTGCTGCATGGCAGCATTGTCCTCTAGCAGGACAGTTAAGGACAAAGACATTGAATAATAGCTTGTGGTGAGTATAGCACATTTCAATATGGGTGTCTGCATGCTGTCATGCACACAATTTGCTCTGTAGAAGTTGCTAAACTGATAGATAGGAAAGACGCGTAAAATAAATGTATTCAAGCTGGTATAAATGATACATCGCGATTCGCGACCTAAAGGCCAACTCTAGCCAAAATGTTTTGCTTTTAGTTTTAGATTGAATGGTAAAGGAATTAAACCAACAGTAGTTCTGGTTTTTATGGATGTCTGTGTCATTAAGATGTATTATGGCAACATCCTCCAAATAAAGTCAGACAGCAATAAAAAAAGCAACAACCTGACAGAGCATGTAATCCTTTTCACCCCAACCTAAGCCAAAATAAAGAAAAAGTTTGGGCTTTAGTTGAGCTTTACATAAAAAGTATTGTTATATTAATTTTATACTGTGTAAATGCATGCAAAGGTAATTTTATCACACCAAGAGTCAATCCTCATCCCCTGGGATGCCTTAACACAACGTATAACATAATGCTTGGTAAGATTGTAAAAGGACTCTAAAACTGGAACATGGAGTGTGTTGGTTAATATCTTTTGCTTGCTGAAGCGAGCATTAGCAAGTATTTTGAGATGCGTGTTGTAGACGACTGGGTTTCCACAGCGGGTTTTGGGTTCAGGTCTGGTTATTTTAATGAAAGCTCTCTAGTTCATGCTATTTCTTTACAATGCTAGCTAAATCCAGCTCATTTGTCATATGAAGTCGATCCAAGAACTACTCTGAAGTCAAGGAATATCACAAATCCAATACAATTCACAGATGTATATATGTTATCTTTACAAAGCATTAAAAACAAATAGTAATAATGGGCAGAAGGTTTTTATCATAATTTATAAAATGCATTTTCAAACCCCCAGTTTAGACCATTCACCTATAACAGTAAGTAGCTTAAAGCTATGAATGAATATTAATCCATGATAGGACTGGCTTGATTCCCATAGATCAAGACCCAACTTATCTTGGGAACTGTTGGTGAAATCTTGGTGCTTGAGTTCCTGAGATTGTACCTCTGTGATGGCCTTTATAGGAGGTGGGCTGCTCTCCCTGGTGGACTTTTTAAAGCAACACTTCCTTGGTGTTTTTAAAATGTTGCCTTGGATATGTAAAAATAAAAAGCAACTTTTTTACCAATAGATGCTGCCAATTTCAACCATGTTACCCAACTTTCTGTAAGCCCAGGCCATCATGGACCTGCTCCCCGAAGCAGTCTGCTCTCACAATATTCCTGGACTGAGTCACGTTCACATGACATTACTCAGTCCAGGAGAAAAGAGGGTGCACCATTGCCACCAGAGGAAAAAAGGAATGACCCATGACTTCACCAAACCATTTTAAAAATACAAAAACTGTTCAGGGTGTTTATAAAAATGTTTTTTAAATGATTGCCATGTTCTGTGATCTTTCTGAAATGCTCTATTTTTTGAACATGTGTATCATAAAAGGAAACAGAGGTAGATTTAGGTTGATACCTTTTATTGGCTAAGTAGATTACAGTGCAAACTTTCAAGGCATTTTGCCCTCTTCTTATGACAATACACCTGAAGAAGAGTACAATGCCTAGAAAGCTTACACTACAATCTGTTTGATCAGCTGATAAATGGTATCACCCAAAATTCAAACCTCTACTTTTGTTGCTGGCTAACATGGTACAACACTCTGCTGATGCTATGAATGCAAAAGGTATTTTAAAAATGTAGGAGACATTAAATGACCAATGAGTTTAGAATAAAGCAAATATCACCCAAGAGCCAAACAGGGAAAGCAGCTGGTGAGCCAAATCATAGGTGTCACATACCTGACTGTGGAGCCCGAGATGACGAGGGGGGCCTCTTACGCAATTCCTATCCAAGCACCCCTGGTAGTGGAAATAGGGACTGCTAGGGCAGTGGAAGAGTGCAGGTGCCAGGAAGCTGTTGTAGTGAACTGAAGCTTTTCAGCACAGGAGTCATTCCAGTGGCTTGTGACCAGCCTCCATACTACCACTGGTATGGAGGCTGGTCACAAGCCTTGTTCAGAAGCAGACAGGTGCAGGTTCAGGATCAAGTTCAAGGTCATAAACAGTCAGAAATCCGTAACGTGCTGGCAGTGAGGTACCAAGTCAGGAGGCAGAGACGTAGTCAGGAATCCAAGCCAAGGTCGGTAACACAAGCAAGCAGCAGAAATAACAAGTAGGGGTGATCCAAGAGAAGTGTCAGACAAAGCTGGGTCAGGAAAAAAGTTAGCTGACTTTCAAGAACCAGGAACACAGTAACAAGAGCTGAAGACAATCCAGCGCTGAAGCCAGGCAGACTCTCAGTTTAAATAGGTTGCTGGGCGCAATGATCTGTAGATGCATGTGCACGCCTATTGGTACACGCATGTGCTCACACTTATGTGCCAATGCTTGTCCGCATGCGCATTCTAGTCTTTGCTCATCTTGTTAAGCTTCTATGAGCACAATTCTGCACATGCGCATAAGAATGAGCACCTGGCATGGAAATGAGCATCTGCTGTAGGAGATTCCTAACAGCAGGGGAGAGAATAAGCAGAAATACACAGGCGATGTCAGTAATTCATTCAAGATACTAAAATTGCTAGAATTAATTGCTCAAGAAAGCCAAAGATTACTGAACAGATGAAACATATGACTTCTTATGGTACATGCTACAAAAGTAGCATGTAGTAGTGATTAGTCATATATAAATGGATAACTGTGTGATCATATGAGAATTATTGCACAGACTCCTTCAGGAGCTATTTAGACCATTTGTGTAGCAATCTATGGTTTCTTTTTGTGATTAAATGCTAGCAATGTCATTGCAATTGTCTGTGGGCTCCTGCCCCCTTCATCTGTAGTAACAGGTAACAGTCCACTTTGTCAGGAGCAGTTGGCCATGGTTGACTAACACAGGTTCTGTCCAGGGGCAGACTGACAACTCATGGGGCCCCGGGCAATAGGGGATCATGGGGCCCCTGTTTTCTTGCCCAAACTCAAAAAGCCTATGAAAAAGGTACCAGGGGCATCTCATGGGGTCCCCTACTGACCCCGGGCCCTCAGGCAGTGCCCGAGTTTCCAAATGGTCAGTCCGCTCCTGGTTCTGTCTTGCTTGTGGCATGCTTCAGCTGAGGCATCTGTAGACCCTAGATTTTAGTAGAGGTGGGCACACAGAGAAGAAAGGATACAGAAAGTTACATACTGTAGTTAGTCAGGTTGAAAAAAAACACGGCCATTGAATTCAACCAATAGAAAAAAAAATAAATGTGGCGTTGGCTTCATTACTGGCCTTGAAATAAGGGGAGTCAATCATCATACCTTATACTTATGGGAGCATGAACAACTTTTTTTTTACCAACACAGTGAATGTTTACTGCATTTGTAGGAAATGTGTTTGGACATTGTTAAAATTTCCCAGCATGCATCACAGACATGCAACCGACAGCCCGTGACCTGCTAGAAATAATACCTTTTGACGTTGAATACACAATAGAAGAGGGGTAACATTTTTCACATAACATTCATAATAGAATGTGTGTGAATTCGTTTTTTCAGCGCCGATATCTTGTGTCTCCAAGGTCGAAACTAATAGGACTGGGTATTGATAATTTTGGTACCAATAAAGTAGAAGCCAGTAGTATGTCCTGGGGTTTACATAGGGCTAAGGCTCCATGCCCTCATGTAACAACGATGGGCCAATAAACAAGAACTAGCGCCGTCACATAGGAATAATGGGGCGTAAGACACATGCTCTTCCATAAACAGAAGTAGTAGGAACTTTTCTTCCTTGAGGTTAAACAAAATTGTGGGGGAGCATATGGAAGGTGGTTATGTGTCGATGGGGGGTGGTGTTAAACACATTTGTTGCATAGGTGAAGCACAGACACATTTGTCTGGTTATGCTTAAAGCTTTAATATTAAGTTTAAAGGGTGCATTAAGGTGATGATAAGTTTAGGTAATAAAAGACTACTTGCATTGAAGTTCACGTTTGATTTCACAGTAAAATGTACAGTGCTGAGTTCCCAGGTGCTGAAAACTGTCCATGACCATGACAGCAAGATTTTGAATCCATGGGTCCCTCAGGTTACATTCCTTCAGGCTCTACAGCACTCATAGCAGGAAAATCCTTATGAGGGAGTAATGTCATTTAGTAGTTCTGCAGCATTAGTGAGCTTGTGCACTGCAGGCAACATTCCTGATAGTGTGTTACGGAGCAAAGTGCTGATATCTCGTTAGCTATTCAGCTCAATACACCCCCAACCTAAGCTCAAGGGTATCCTGAGTGTTTCAAATTGACAGTGATGTGTATGAAGTCTCATTGCAGCTTTGTTTTCCTTAGGCCATAGAATTTAGCGCTCTATACAACTCTGCTTTACAGTAATACCAAGTTTACGGAAATATTTTGACACATTTGAAGTGTAACTTACATGCTTGGGATCTTCTATTCAATGGCAGAACCGTTTACTCATGAAATCACTTAAACTTTCTTTTATGTAAATGACCGGAGTTTCTTGCTTGGTTCATTAAATTAAAAATTGTAAGTGGAAATATGCATACTGCAGAATTTCTTTAGTTCCATGCTCTTGTAGCACTACCTTCTTGAGGGCGGGCAGCTGGATTTGTTTTGGGTCCCCCTAAGCTCTGTATTTTCCACACTTGCACACTTGGAGTCAGTAAACAGTCCTTGAGTTGGTGTTTAGTTGTTTTTATTAAGGGGTTAACAACTTGGATGTGGTCTAAGGGTATATGGGATGCCCAAGGAACTGTGAACTTGAGGACAAACTTCTTAGCAGTCTGCACATTGTACAAAAAAAAGATGTGGGTCCAGAAAAATAGAGCACTGTCTCTTTACAGAGCTCTAAGCCATCTTGGTGTACCTCCTCAGACTCCAGATGAATCCTTCCTATTCATCTGACTGCACTGAGGGTATCCCTGGCCAAGGGAATCCAAGATCTAACAATGAAGTAGTCCCAGGTGAGAACTAGTTGTGTCTTGCACCTGCCTGCCCTCACTCTTTATTTGGCCTAAGGGATGTAGTACTCGCACTGTCTTGTGAGTGTGGTGGGTTGGTAGCTGTTTTCAGGCCTTTCACTGGGCTGGCTCCTTCCCTGCTGCTCTAGATGTCCTCCCTAAGAGATGATGGAACAGTGAAGATTCTCCTGTCCAGCAACCAGCCTGTAGGTAGGCTCCACTCCCTGGAGACCCCTCTCAGGCTTCATACTCCAGCACCTTCCTTTAATCCATCTCCCACCCAACTCCCCTGCTGCTCAGGCTCTTCCATATTTAAGGGTTGTCCTTGGTCCAGCCTCTTGCCTGGGATTGGCCAAGTTTCCTCAAACATGCAAATCTGGGCCACCTCCCCTCCTCCGCGCACTTTGAGAAACGTCTCTGCGTTTCTGGAAGGGTTCCAAAAGCCCTGACCTGTAGAGCCTCCCAGCGTGTACTGAGGTGAACTCACTACCTCACTCCCAGGCTGACTCATCCCAGGCTTCTACCCAGGTCTTGTCTAACAAAAATAACAAAACCTAGCTACCTAGAGGGCACTTTACTCTATTATCACAGCAAGTTTTCAGCAAGACATATATAAGAACACTAGGCCTTATATATAACAATTGGTGAAAAAAAGAAAAAGATGTGAGAAAACTAGTTTGGCAGTGAAAGAAAGGGGATTTTCACTACCAAGTCTCCTGAAAATTGGCCTACAAAAACTCTTGTACTTTGGGGGAGCCAAGTATGTGGATATGCAAAGTGAGAATGTATGGTAGCAGCCTTTTAAGTAAAGACTTTTGTTTTGTGGAGTTAGAAATAAGGTCCATTTCTCTGTTAGATGGTAACTGACCTATGAACTAAGTGATGCAGTAACTCAACATGATTGAAAAGCTTGCATCTTTACAAAGAAGTAAGCCAATAAAGGGTATCACTTAAACTCCAAATATCAGCTTTAAGTGATTATTATCACAGTACAAAACAGGATTGGGGGGTCTGTACTGGAGAGGGGATCTCTACTGGTAGGGAGGGTTCTGTACTAGAGGCATTCTGCACTGGAGGAGATGGAGGGAGTCTGTATTAGAGATACTGGAGAGGGGGTCTCTACTGGTATGGAGAGAGGGAGTCTGTACTAGTGGGGTTGCATACTGGTGGGAAAGGAGGGGTCTGTACCGGTGGGGAGGGAGAGAGTCTGTACTGGAGTTGGGGGGGCTCTGCTGCTAGGGAGGGAGGAAGTCCAAACTAGAGGGGATCTGTACTGGTGGGAATGGAGGGGGGCTGTACTGGAAAAGGGGGTCTCTATTGGTACGGAGGGAGGGTGTTTGTACTAGAGGGGTTCTGCCTTGGCTGGGAGGGAGGAAGTCTGTACTGGTGGAGAGGGAGGGAGTCTGTACCAGAGGGTTTCTGTACTGATGGGGAGGGAGCAGACCTACACTGGTTGGGAAGGAGGGGCTCTGTACTCAGTGCACCTGAACTCTATATTCTGTACAATGACCACTTCTAACCCCTGTTATCTGTATGATAATCACTCCTGACCCCTGCACTCTCTGCACTCTGCACTCCTGACTCCTGCATTCTATCCACTAACTGCTTTTGGTCCCTACACTCTGTGTGATATGCACTCCTGACCCTTGCACTCTTTGAAATTACCACTCTTATCCCTGCACTCTGTGCACTTCGCACTCCTGACCCCTTCACACTTGTGGTTGCCACACCTGATCCCTGCCCTTTGTGCATCATACACTACTGGCCCCTGCATTCTATGTCCTATTGAGTCTTGACCCCTGTGAGTCATTAAAACATACCTTATTTTGTAGGTAAAAGGACTTTGGCAAATGTGAGCTGTGTATACAATGAGTAGGCTCACCAGGTGTCACTGTACTCAGCAGAAAGGTCAGTGTTAAATGATATATTCTAAATATTGTATGCCAAAAATACTTGTAGTGTATTTGGTGTTTATCACTGTATTCTCTGCAAGAGCTGGTGGGTTGTTGTACTATATATAAGTAATCATTAAACCACACTCATATGGTCATGCCTACTTTTCACTGGCCACACCCAATTTTTCCAACATTCTGCCCCTGTATATATTGTCCCTTTTTGTCAAGTTTAAAATTTACGAGGAATGCATATTGTGTGTTCTTGGGCAATACAGATGTGAAGTGAAAAAGTTCACTGGCTCATCAAATGTGTCTGATTTAAGTGTTCAGCTTAAAGATTAGCTTTAGGGAAAACAAATTCACAGTTGCTAGAAAAAATTCAGAACTAATTTACATGTAATTGATGTATCAATGCACGTATTTTAATATACCTGGGGATCTAGGTTTATGGATTATTTTTAGGTCCACCTAGAATTCTAGGTCCATCTCAGATACCTTTGTGTGTTCCAGCTCCTCTTATTACATCCTCCATAATATGCACTATATGGCCAAAGGTTTGTAGACACCTGACCACTTGGCCACCACACCCATACGAGCTTTAAAGCAGAACTTTACCCATACCTGTTTGGTAACAATTAATGTTTTTAACAAAAGAAAATGCATTCCAAATTAATAATTATGCTACCAAAATTAGTGTATGCTGTAAATTGCCTCCAGCATTAGTTGTGACATTTTGTTGAAGCTCAGAGCATCACTTCCCCCCTCTTCTTGGTCTCAAACACTGTCACTTCAATTAAAATCTGTACATTTCCAGCCTTGATTGTATGTTTTGGCTCAGTTAGAGAGAAAGGCTGACAGAAGCCTTATAGTGCTGCTGCTTTACAGAGGGGCCATGAGGTAGAAAGGAGAGAATATTACAAAGATAAAATAAGACACTATCCTTGTAAGTTTGACTCTTTTGTGTCTTCCTGGCAGCAGAGTTTGTCCTGTCACCACTCTTGCTTTTCTTTTTTTTAATCCAAACAACTTTTATTGTCAAGATAATAGAGAAAATGGAACAGTACTTACAGAATCCACAATGACATTACTGAAACAGCAGGATTACACATAAATAGAACAACGTGGATACTCAGATCCCGTAATAAACAGAATAAGAGAAATGGTAATCAAACAAAACAGAGACCACAAGGATCCAAAACTTTCTTGAAAATATCTTGATTTTACCTTTTTACGTCTTATTCCTTCCTGACCAGATGTAAACAGAAATGGGGGAAAGGAACAAAGCCCAAAACATGTCTTCAAACAATATAAAAAAACCCCACATCAACAACAAACTCTGGTTCACCCGAGACATCTCATCAAAAAGAATGGGAGATGCACATGAACTCCCCCAGGGAATATCACACCTGCAGAAGTCGGTCCACTATCAATTGGGAAGGGGCGAACCCAGGTGTATACAGCCAACCCTGCCATACCTGCTGGAACTTACGATAAGCATTGTGATGTTGGTACGTGAGCGTCTCCCATGGGAGTAAAGAATTAACATAATCTATCCATTGCTTACTCTTGCTTTTCTTTACTCCCTCTCTAATCTGTGTTCCCATAGCACAGTCTGTGTCATTCCTGTTGTTTTTTTCCCCCTTCAGCAGCAGCAAATCTTAAAGCTGTCAGCTGATCGGCCTTTAGTGGCTCTGATTTTAGGCAGTGCTGAGAATAGAGAGCATTTGAGCATGTGCAGAGAAGGATGAGGCAGTGTGTTACTGGATATTAAACAGTATATGCACTTACAGTATTTTTAATGTTTTAAATAGATATACGATACGTACAAAAGGCATGGCATGAAGTGATCTATCAGGACTTAATTTTCTGAAGCTTCAACATCCCACTCCAAAACCATAAGCATGAATATGAAATTGCCCCACTGACAGCTTTAACAGCCTCCACTCGTATAGGAAAGCTTTCCAAATAAATTTGATATATGTCTGTACAGTATGTGCTCATTTAGCCAAAACAGCATTTGTGAGGTCAGATACTTATGTTGGATGAGAATCTGTGTTAAAGATCATCCCAAAGGTGTTCAGTAGAATTTAGGTCAGGGATCTGTGCAGGCCACTCAAGTTCCTCCATGCCAAACTCATCAAACCATGTCTTTATGGAGCTGTCTTTAGGCACGGGGCATATTCATACTGGAACAGAAACACATCTTCCCTAAACAGCTGCCTCAAGGTTGACAGCACAAAATTATCCAAAATGTCCTTGTATGCTTTAGCAATAACATTACCCTCAGGTGCCCACAAACTATTTTTCATAGAATGTAAAATAAATTGAAAAACTCAACACTGAGAGAAGGACCTTTTAATAATGCCAGGAACTCCGAGAAGAAATTTCACCAACAGTGTCCCTAAGGGATATAAGAAACTGTCAGTTGTACCACCTTCATGTGTATTCCTTGACTTATAACCATTCACTGTATCTGTGAAACAAACCAAGCTGTGCCAATATGCTTTCAAGTTATTTCAGAAAACCACTCTTAAAAACTATTATATTGCTTTTATTTTGTTTAATAGTCAATCCATATAAGAAATGAAAAAGACAAAGGAAGCACTAACATAAAATATTTATTTAATATATCCCCTGTTATGCACAGACAATAAATGTGCAATCATTAACATTCATCCAGACAGACATAAAACTGCATGAAATATATTGCACATTTACAATTCAACATTCCAATATGACTCAGCTCATCTCATATCCATAGACAGCATTCACCGGCTTGCCCTGCAGTCAAATCTCTGGCAGGCCTGGCTGCTGGCTGTAGAAGGTAATAGAGTACGGAACATGACACCAGGAGCAGTCACGTGATACAACAGGCCCTGAATTCACTTGTTGTCACACTGGTTGTGAATACTAATGATCTGACTGGGGAGGACCATTAGATGTAGACAATGGGATGAGTTATCCCATAAGAGAGCAGAGGCCAGTGTGAGACATCATTTAAATGAAGTGCCTGTCTATGAGCTCACTTTGAACCTGGAGACTGTCAGCTATGATCACACATTGACACTGCCGGCCAGGTCTCATGGAGAATAATGTTCATTGCATTGCCAGTGACTAGCCTTGCACATATAAGTCATAAATTGACATTTTCTGTATAAGCCTCTGCTGAAATTATCAAAATTGTAACCTTATTTAAAGAGAACATGTAGGAAAGAAACATAAGCTTGCCATTGCATAGTAGCAATGATAACATGCCTGCTCCTACCTCTACCTTTGCTACCCTGCTGACAGACAGTATATCAAGGTATAAGGGCATGTACAGCTTCCCAGACTCTCACAATGCAGTGCTCAGTGGCAGAGTGGCCAATCACCAGGAAAAGTGTTGAATAAAAAGTGGTATACTCACAAAGGAATAAAATCAAAGACACATCACAAGAAAGACATCATGGTCCAATCTGCTTAGATGGTAGCTATTAGGGGACTGTAGACCTCCAAAAATCTTACATGTTTCGAGGCAGAACCTCTTCCTCAGAGCCAGCTGAAACGCGTCAGATTTTTGGAGGTCTACAGCCCCCTAATAGTTACCATCTAGGGAAATTGGACCATGCTGTCTTTCTTGTGATGTGCCTTTGATTTCATTCCTTCGTGAGTATACCACTTTTTATTCAATAAATCTCATTTTTAGAAGGTAAGGCACTAGACCTATGCGCCCTCTGTTTGTTTCTTTACACACAGTTCCTTTGGATCTCCCTGGTCTGTTAAGGACAGCAAGGCTTGCATTTCTAAAAAGTACTCCATGTGGGGACACTAACTTTGTGGAGCCCATCGTCCAGCACAGGAGTTTCAGCATTCGTTTACTTTTTTTTTTATACCAGGCAAAGTGTTGCCACATGGGGGACAACTTAGCTCTATTCAAGGAATTTTTGGGGCTTCAGTGACCAACTCCAGGAGGGCAATTCAGAAATGGGAACAGGAACCTTTTGGAGCATGCTATGTAGTAGCATGTAAGCAGGGTGTTAGTAGTCCTTTTAGTAAGATCCCTCCTTTAACTGTGGAAAGGGGGGGAGTGTGGTGTTCCTATAAAACATGGGATGGGAGGAATCCTAAGCAGGGGGCTGATGGGAACAGGCTACCCCTGATATACACCATGTGAGTCAGCCTGGGAAGGAGACTACCCTTCGGGGTAAGCCATAGAAAAAGAGGATCTACAAGATGGAGTGTGGGAGAGTTAGCTAGACACACTGTGTTCTGATATTGAAATGTGTTCTGTAGAGCTATGTAGCTGAGGAAGGCATAAAGATTCAAGAAATATTGCAACCACAGCAAAACCATTAAAAGACTGCTTGTATGGACTTTCTTTTAATATCAGAGGTGGGTATCAGGCTAGAAGAATGTGAGTAGTCAAAATGGTGGAGTCTCTCCCCTTAGAGGCGTGTGCCTACCTTTTTTCATACCTGGGCATAAAGGAGATGGGAGGAACCCCAGTCATGGCTTGGTGGGAGTTGGCAGCAAATCAGTGGTGCCTTCAAGCAGAGTTAATATGTTTTTCCCTACAGGGATACTATAATAAGACAAAGAACAATGTGCAAAGTATAGTTAGGCTGTCCAAACATACATAATTTGGATTGCAAAAACCTTTTTTTTTACCATATCTAATGATCATCAACCACATCCAACAGATATACATAGTCTGGACAAGTACTAGCTATTCAAATTGTGTAGGCAATGGGTCACAGGAGTGCCGAACAAACTACACTCCTGTAATCCACAGGAGAAGTACAACCAAAAGATCTTTACCTGCACTTCTCCTTTAATCTATATATATCAGGCTTAAAGTGTTACTAAACCCAGGACCCTGTATTCACTATATCTGGTCTCCCACAGTACACAGAACATGGAAATGCAATTATTTTAGTAAATATAAACTGCTAAATATCCTTTCTCATCAGCATTATATAGCAGTCGTGTGACTTCTATCAGTGTCCAGCTGAGCACTGGTTAAATTTGTAGGAGGTGTTGTCATTCTGCTATGACTGTCCTGCATGACCTTTGACCCTCTGTCTGGATAGTGCCCTATGATGATTACATGCATCCTCCCAAAGAAAAAAAAACCTCTCTTGCAATACACACTAAACTGAGCATGTGTAGAGTGACTCCTGGAGCTCTATACTATTAGCAGATGGATTGGGGACAGTAGAAGAAGGGGAGGATCAGAGAAGACAGGATCAAACTGCCTTTTTACACAGTGTGGAGTATCCCCTTAGGTTCCACAGTAAGTATAAAAAGCATGCTTTACTGCATATACAGACTGATTTTACTGTTGTGGGGTTAGTAACAGTTTAAGAGCCTTAAGCCTCATACACACAATGAGAATATCGGATGAATGATCATCCATGGTGTTTTTGCATGCTAGTCTAGTATAAAAAATTAATAGGTTACTAAAGTTCTGAAAATTCTCGTAAGACAGAATACAACTTCAGAAGAGATGTCATGTATTGCAATGTATTATTTCGTTTCCGAACCTGAGAATTCTTAGTCACTCAAATTTTTTCAGAGGACTACTGTACTGATTAAACGAAAATCATTTGTTCTGTTATTGTACAAGAAAATTTATTGTGCTTGTCCCTTCGGATATTGTCACATGAATTGTTGTGATCGGCTCTTGAAAGCTGTGTACTAACAATCAGATTATTGTACAATCTCTCTGAAAGCAGTATTTTTCATCCTATTTTCTCATTGTGTGTTCAGAACATAAAGGCTCAATGCTTTTCACATATTTGTTGTCACATAGATCATAATAAACTAATATTTTGTGTCCTCATATAGTTCCTTCACCCTATCATAAGGTACTTTGAGGAAGGGACCCTGTGAGACCCTAAAATGTTGGATTCTTATGACCTTTGTGACCGTGTCTCAAAATGAATATGTCAAACAAAACTGTTTGGAGTGCAGGTAACTTTGCATCTTTGTATCTGGTGTATGGTCAACATAAATAGCAGATCACTGTGAGCACCCAGGTGTTATCTAAAGTTCAAGTGCTGTGAGGTGTGCAGCTTTTATTTGGACTTTATTAAGATGCCTACAGACATCATAAAACATTTGTCCGACGGGAGAACTTCTTTTGTCTGTAGGCCTTCCCTGATGGCAGCAAACATTTGTCTGCTTAGGTCATTTATGATCAGACTGGAGAACTTCTTTTGTCTGTAGGCCTTCCCTGATGGCAGCAATCATCCCCTGCCCAAGGTTTCCCACATGTTCCTAAGAACCAGAAACAGTATAGAAAGGGGCAAGCTTTTTTCCCCTAGAATAAGAAATTAAAATGCCGAATAAAAAGGGTTGCTTTGGACTTCTGTCGCATCCTGTCTTTTGAGATACTAATAAGTTGACATAAACAATGGACTGTTTCAGTTGAAGCTTATATTGAAGCACTAATACAAGTCTTTTTTGCAGGTCAGGAGCAGCAGATGACTACGTGTGTTGACAGAACAGTTACTAAGTAAAAGGCTCATTCTGGTAAGCCCTAGAAATGCAAGAGGTCAACAATAATGGGCTTTCCTTAGCAACTGCCTGTTCAATAGACCTTCTAGTTCTCCAGTATTACAAAGGAAATCTGAAGTGGCCTGTTGTATTATTGTAGATAGCCTAGTTACGAGAATGAGAACTATTGACAAGCACAATCATACAGGAAGCCATATAAGTCTAGCTCCTGACAATCCCTTCATTTTTATGTTCACCTCCATTACTGAATATTCATATGAAAAAAACCCTTTCACACTCTATCCAAAAATTTCCCAAAAAAGCTTTGGCTGGAGGTCTACTGAAGATGTCATTATGACAAAATGTACGTCGAGGTGGAGCTACAGGAAGTGACATTGCTCCATTGGAGACACCCGAAGTGGTGAGACTATGCTTGCACTAAGTTGTAGTGGATCGATCCCACGATGATATAAAGCTGTTAAACTTGGGTGCATGGCGGAATGCCCAAACAAATGTGAGAGCATTAACTGATGGATTTTTATGTTGCTGTATGAATTTGTTGATTTAAAAAGAAGGTTTTACACTATCAGAGTCTTTCTCCCTTATGATTGTATGACCATCCTGATGATACTGTGAGGAAGAAGAGGTGCAGCCCTGGATGTTTTAAGCCCCTGGGGGATAAAGCACAAATAGACCTACTGTAATGCGAGGGGTTGTGGTTATCTGGTGAGTTTTGCAGTGTGGTGGCACACAGTGGTGGAGTGAAGCACAGAAGAAATCACTGATGTAAAAAACTGTCCATGGTGTAATTTATATGTTTGGTTTGCACAATTTGCAAGGAGCACTTTAAAGAAAGTTGCATTTTGAATGGACACTTAATAGCACTTTGATGGGCGGTTATACTGTATTGTTTTGTGAATAAAGCACTTTATTTATATATGATTTATTTATTTATATTATATAATATAATATTTTTTATATATGATTTATATTTATGTAGGAGTGCTGTATATTGAGAGTACTATAATCTATTTGATGGTTCCTGTCATTAGATGAGTGGGATTAGTTGCCTTCCAGTTGCTGCCATCACATCAATGATGGTGGCGCCCAACAGCAGTCTCGAGGCTTTTGGATGTCTACACAAGGGAGGCTTTTACATGCAAACAACATGCATAGAATATGTTAAATACACATATAATCTTATAGGAAATTAGTTGAAATAATTGGTTTGACGACAGGGTCTGTTTAATTAAATATCAAACCATGTGTAATAAACCACATCCCCCTTCTGAAAAGTAATGTGCTTATGACCATTTACATCACTCGTCTAGGTTGATTCCTGTAAATGAGGAAAAATGGTACAAATGCACTATTTATGCCACTGCCAAAAAAGTATTGTTACTGTTAATTAAACCTTTCAATTAAACATTTTGGCCAAACAAATAAAGGCTTTCCACCACATCAATGTAATCTGTTTTACAGCAGAACCTATATATTTTGATTTTTTAATGCACTGTGCACCTTAAAATAAAATGAGTCATTATTGGCTCAGAACAACTTGCTTGTTTTTCTCTTGGACTATATTCACATGGGCAGCCAAATATGAATTTTGTTGCATTCGGGGGAGGCTAAATGTCACCTCTGGATACAGCAACACTCTGTGCTATGGGCGCATACAAAACTGTCCCATTAGCTGCGGCCAGTTTGTGTGCAATCAACACTCCACAAAAATGCCAGCCCTGGACACACACTGGCTGCTTTTTGATAACCTCAGGCTCCAGCTCTTTGGGATGGAAACAAAGAAAGAAAAGGATTCATGACAGCTTCCTCCCATGTTATGTATCTCAGATGCCCTGTAGCTCCCTGCAAATGTCTGAATGATCTTGGCAGAGTTGAAATCATCCCCATACAATTTCTGCCTACAGCATCACTGTCCATCTACCGCTCAGGGTGGTCCGGAAAGCTTGGCTTCCATCACCAGCTGAATGCATCAGATTGGCCCTGCAGGCGTTGCTACTTTGACGTGGGCAGCTGGTATGACCAGCCCCTGTAGTAAGCCACGAGTAGATGCTGCTTATGTGTTAAAGAACAGGAAGAAAGTGACTATGGTGGCAATGCTGTAGAAGCTCCATGAAAATTTCTGCCATTGAGAAAAGGAATCTGAGTGAATGGCAAATTTTTAAAAGAGGAACACCTAATGAAAAAACTAAGGGCACAGAACATTAATTAAAATTATTAAGAAAGTTCTGATATTTTTTGAGGGTGTACAACCACCCTAATTACGAAACAAGATTTGTGAGCAGGTAGGGTTTTTTCTATTGCAGAAGAGAAATGCTAAATACTCAATTCACAAACCTGCTTTCCTTTTGTATTGCTGTTATTTCTTTGATTTCACCTTATTTAGCTTATAACTCTCCTTGAATTAAAAAAATGCATAACACATTTCACTATGACAGCCCTGCAAATTTTACCACTATTAGCGCTTTTATATCACTGAAAGTGTAATTTTTTTCACACCATATGATAAAATCAATGTAAAAGTCAATTCACACAGGTTATTACTTCCTAAAATAACATCAGCTTTATGATGTCACTGTCTGTGGCGGAGACAAGGAAAAGGAGCCACTTGAGATGGTAGTAAAACAACGCTTTACAAGGTAAAATAATGAAAAAAATAGAGAAGATATGGCTTTTGACAGAATATCGTTCACTTCACTTGAAAAAATAAAGATTGCACATCTAGCCAAAATGTATGCTTATGAATTTAACACCTTGAGGAAAAAAGTATCATGACATAACATAAGTAGGGGTGTTATAATAACTCATCCATCTTAGTGAATTGCGCCTTCTGTGTCTGTCAATAAATCCTTTTTAACTGCCAATTCACAAACTTTTGTACAATGTACAGTGAGTTGTGCATGGGCAGCTCAGTGTATTTTCTTGGGATGGATCCCTCCCTCTGAGATTTTTAGCTCTAACTTGCAGGGCCCTCTACTGTATTAAATTGTATTGTAATTGTACTGTCCCCCTTTATATTGTAAAGTGGCGCACAAACTGTTGGCGCTATATAAATTCTGTATTATAATAATAATAATAATAATAAAAAAAATCAGCCAAAGACGTCAAACCCGGAGAAAGTCTGGGTGAAGATGTTCCTGGAGGCAAGGTGGGGGGCAGGAGAGGCACAATGTTTCTATGTTGGTGGGAGGATGTGCTGGGAACCTTATGGCTCCTTGGTTGACAAGAGTGATGGGGCAGTGACACTTCTGTTAGCCAGAGCAAGGGCAATGAAAGCTGCTGGAGGGAAAGTTCTGCTCTCTGCTTCTTCTAATAGCAGTCTACTCTAGGCAGAAGAGAGCAGGGGGGGGGGGACCACTGAGAATAGGCCTTCTCCTCAGTATGGGCACCCACTGGGGAGTAAAGGAGGACTGGTCCTTTCCCTGTCTCCCTTTGTCATGTGCCATACGACATGACCAGAGATAGGAAAACAGAGAAGCTGCCCTCATTCCTAGGCAGATACCCATGCTATACCCATACCATATCCCATACTGGTACCCATACTAGGAAGGATTTGTGAGCTGTCTGTAAGTATACTGAGTGTGGGTGATCAACTCCTGGATAGCAGTGAAAAACGTAACTCCAGAGCTCCCTTTTCCTCATTAGAGTCCCATAGCCACCCTATAGTTGCAGCCTTCCAGCTCCCGTCTCCTCTTTTATTCTATTGAAATGTCTAAGCGATGCTCATCAGACTGACACCACTGGCACAGCATTATTTTTACTCCCATTGATACAGTGACATTTTTTCCTTTTATTGACACCACAAAAGCAAGGGCATATTTCCCTCCAGTGATATCACGTAACACTTTTTTTATTTTTAGTAATACCACCTACAAGGGAATTTTTTCTTCCAGTGACACAACTGACACAGAGGCACATTTTCGTTTTAGTGACACTACTGACACAGCAGAATATTTCTTTCCCCACTGATGCAGCGCCATTTTTCTATTTGGTGACACAATGGACACAGGCATTTTTTCCTTTATAGTCACATGACTGACACAGGGGCATTTTTCCCTTCTGGTGACACCACCAACACAGGGGCATTTTTCTGAGTTCACTGAGTTTTCTTGTTCACCACACAGGTTTCAGAGCTATAATCTCTTATTGAATGGCCAATGACAGTCTTCCTGGACCACCAGCCAATCATAGTCCTTCCTCCCCACAGGGCTGACATAAGAGGGACCATCTTCGGCAACAACAACAGCCAATTAAGGTTCAGTATTCTCTTTTCCCTCCCTGAGGATAGCCATGAATCCAGATTATGATCAGGAGTCAGGCCTGGAGTCCAGTGGCTTTAGCAATGGAAAGGCTCACTCAGAAACTAGTAGGGTAAATACACAAGCAACTTCCCTGGTGGGTAATGTGGCCTCACCTGAGGTATGGGGTCTAATCACTAGCTGTTCTTCACCACAGCTCTTTATAGTGGAGATGGGTTTCACTGTGTGCTAGTGCCAGTTCGTGGTCCTCAGGATCACCCCACCAGAAGCTGAGCAAGCCAGGGTGCAGTAGCAGTTATAGAAGGTAGTGATCAAGGAGACGCATAGTAGGTAAACTAGCCAAAGGTTTCTAACAAGTGGTTTCAGGTTCGGATCAAGCGGAAGACCAGTCAAGGAACAAGCTAAAGGTCAGTAACAAATGGTTGCAGGTTGGGATCAAGTGGAAGCAAAGTTAAGGAACAAGCCAAAGGTTGGTAATGTGTGGTAATGAAGATGTGGATGGCAGAAGGAGAGTAAGGAGCAAGATATTGGCTGGAGAAGAGAATAATAATCTGGCAAACAGGAAGTACAAAGGCATGGCTTAAATAGGAAGTTCATGAGAGGAGTAAGGAGTTCAAGATTCATCAAAAACAAGACAGAAAGTAAGTTTGCCTAAGTGATCAGGCAGGGAGCTGCCTACCATCTTAGATGACTCAACAAGAAGAGGTACTGTTATTGGGCTCTGGCTCCAAAAGGTCGAGAATGGTACACCAATGGTACACAATTAGGGATTAATTTTGTCGTCGGGTTGTACTGTATTTGCCTTATTGCCGTGTTTAAAATGGTTGGAAACTGTTATCTTCAAAATAAAGAATTAAAAAAAAAAAGAAGAGTTACTGCCAGATGCAGCAGAGGTCTTAGGTTCAGATCCAAGTTCTGACACAATGGGGTTGATTTACTAAAGGCAAATAGACTGTGCAGTTGCACTCTGCAAGTGAAGTTGCTCCAGAACTTAGTAAATGAGTAATAACCAATCACATGCAAAGAAAATAAAAAACAGAATTTTTGCTTAACCTCCCTGGCGGTATGATTATTTCAGATTTTTGGTGCTGAAAGCGGTACCATTTTTTTGCATGGAAATATGTATTTTTTTTATTGTAGGCTGTAATTTTTAGGAAAAACTCACTGAAATCTGTCCGAACAAGAGTCTAGTAAACATCCCGGGTATGATAAAATTTGAAACACAAAATCATAAATTATAATTTAATAAATAATCATAAAAATAATATAAAAATAATAAAAAATTTAATTCAATAATATAATCAAACCAAAAACACTGAATTGTGAAATAGAGCGCCAAGTTCGCACATTGCTGAGCTCAGTCGCAAAATCGTTTTCAGTTTCTGATGACGAATTTCCCCCACGAATCATTATCACTCAATTCTGTAAGTGGTTCTGATTTACTATCGCTGTTCTCTAGCTGATCTAAACCGCTTTTGACCTAAAGGGACACTTTTTGGACGCCATGGACATTTCTCAGTTTCCAGGCAGAAAGAACAGACAAAATGCAGGCAGGGCGCAGGACAAAGCACTAGGGACAATATGTATGTGAAATAGGTTGAAACAGCAATGTTTTACTGTGTAAAATGAAAAAAAAAAAAAATGACATTTTTTAAAATTTTTAAATTTCCCGCCGCCGGCGGCGGCGGCGCCCGTACGTCCCGACGTCACAGGGACAGGACACAGAAGCCGGATGCCGGCATCGGCCGGAGGAGATGGCCGGGGACGCTGCAGGGGACACATCGTGGGAGCGCAGGGTAAGGTAAGTGAAGAACACATGCCGGAGCAGTGCCGCATGGTATTCCCGAGTGTAGCTCGGGGTTACCGCTTTTGGTACTGAAATGTTACCCCGAGCTACACTCGGGAATACCGCCAAGGAGGTTAAACATGATTGGATGATGAAAGTCAGCAGAGATTCTGCTCATTTACTAAGCTCAGGAGCAACTGCTCTTGCAGAGTGCAACTGTACTTTGCAAAGCGCATAGTCTATTTGCCTTCAGTAAATCAACCCCACTGACTGTCAATTTAACACCAAAAAAAGAGTTGCTGTTTGGTATAGCATGCAGGAATCCTATAGGTGCCTACACATCCCTTCAGCAGCTAGTACCTATATTCTGTCCAAATGGCAGGTGTTCAAATTGATAAATAGTGTTTTGTAGTTGTGATAGGCTTGAATTGTTTTGTCTTTTACTCCAGAAAACTTTGAGCAGTTTTCCCCTCTAATAACCAGGCATGAGAAACCCACCTCTTTCACAAGTGAGAGTTTACGGCGGACAAGGCTATGTCACTAATGACGGATGCTTATGCATAATAATTTGCATGACCAGATTCAGCATGCCAGACAAGCAATTAGCATTTGCAAGATGAGAAGTCAGCAATGGCAGCCTTCATATTTCTATCTAGAAAGGCTGTGAATGAAAGGAATAATACCTTGGATTACCAATGCCTATGCCTTACCAATGACTGGGTCTTGCAGCTCCCTGCTTCTTTCCAAAGATCTGAATGCAGAAGACATTTGAAATGGTTGCAGACTGTAAAACTCTCAACTAGTGCAGCTGCTGTCTTTATACAAGCCATGCATCATACATCCTTGGTTTCCATGGCAATCCTATTTTGATGTCACCTATTACCTCCCAGCTCCGGACCATATGCGATTAATAAAAAAAAAATTCCAGCGGGTGCTTTCATAAAGCATTACAAACAGCAAAGTAGTAGTAACTGAGAGCAACCAAAATGACTGGAGTCTGGTTAGGGGAAGTCGAGTTTTGACAGCTAAAGTCAATCCCGTTAACAGCTAATGCTTAGCAAAAAGCTGTGCAGATCTACTAAAGAAAATCAATATAATGGATTTACCTGTTGAATATGGCTTTGTAATACCAATGATATTTAGTTTCAGCAGCTGTCAGACAGCAGGGGGAATGTGTGGTTTTGTGTGTATATACTGTATGTGTGTATTTTTATCTAATGAAAACATAAAACTTTACATGGCAAAAAGGCTTGGACCCAACACTCTAAAGCCTTTTACTGGCTAACGGGCAAATTGGCAGAAACAGATGGTTGCTAATGCCTAAAGAGGCAGCTTGTCCTGAAAATTATGCAAGAATCAGAAAACCTTGCAGTCTATCAGCATTAATGATTTATTTGGAAATATTACACTTGAGTTATTAGGGCGACATTTAACAGTGAACCAGTATTAAAGTACTGTAGTTACAGCTAGTTTGCTTTCCCGCTATTAAAGTTCACAATTTTCAGCCTTGAAGGGAACATATACTCTTAAGCCGGTCATACGTTTGTAACACTCTCCAGGTTAGTTAGGTTTTTATTACCTAGAGGCTGAGTAGCAGACTGGGATGAGTCAGCCTGTGAGTGAGGCAGGAGTTCACCTCAGGACAGGCTAGAGAGGTTCCAAGGTTAGAGCTTCTGCAGCCCTCCCACCTCTCCAGAAACCTGAGAGCTTTCTGGAGGAGGGATGGAGGGGAGGAGGCTCAGATCTGCATGCTTGGGGGACCTTGGCCAATCCCCTGGCAGGAGGCTGGGAATGGTGACCAAAGCAACCCTTAGGTATCCCAGAGCCTGGGAGCAGAATCAGTGAGTGTCAGGTGGAAGATGGATTGAGGAGCTGGAGTGAGGAGCCTGGGAGGGGGGCCCAGGGAGGGGAGAAAGGGAGGATCTCCGTGGACCCATTGTCTCCTTGAGAGGACTGCCTGTGACGCAGGGAAGGAGCCAGCCCAGCATAAGGCCTGAAGGCATCCACCAACCCACCAAACTAACTGGGAAAGACAGAGTGGGTACTCCTACACCCCCTGGGCCAGATAAGGGGAGAGGGCAGTCAGGTGCAATACCCAGTCTTTATCCGGTACTGTTCTCAATCTACAGTTCTTGAGCCCCTTGTCCAGGGAATACCCTCAGACAGCTGGGTGAAGAGGGGGATTCATCTGGGGTCTGAGGAGGTACACCAAGAGCTTTGGATGCTCATAGAGGAGAGGCTATTTTTTCCCACATTATTGTACATAGTTGCTCGAAGTTGTCCGCAAGTTTACAGTTTCTTTGAGCATCCCATATACCCCTAGACCCCATTGAAGTTGTAAACTCTTTAATAAAACAACAAAACCAAGCTCAATGACTGTTTACTGTCTCTGGCGTGCAAAGTGTGGAAGAAAATATGTGTTGCTTGGCTGTGCAGAGCTTTAGGGGGACCCGAAAACTCAGCAACTCATAAGGAGGTAGTGCTACACATTCATCAAATTCATTCTGCGGGTGGCCCTGTCTGTACCATATGGATCAAAAAAGTTGGTTCTTCATTCGCCTTTTGTGGAAGGAGCTGAGAAGAAACTTCTTAGCCAAACAGCACCTGCATTCCATCAGATGCAGCCAACATTTGGGCATTCTGACACCCTCAGGTGCCAGCTGTTAGAATACAATAGCTGGCAGATTTGTCCAATCTGTGCTGTTTATCTGGGGAAATTGAGTGCTCTCCCTTTAGTCAATGGGGATGAATAAGAGAATACATATTGTGTATGTCTAGCTAAGTACAATTATCCAAACTGCCTAGCTCCTGTGAACAAAAGTAACCCACCTTCTGCCATCCAAAAATGCATATTTTCCTGAATCCTATGACTGCAGCTTGCTGCAATCTCCAAAGTTGAAATCTTTATATTCTCTGGCTCTAAATACACAGTGAATCTCTATAGATTTCCAGGCAATTAGCTCTCAATACTGGAATTACATGGTAGTTGCCTCATAGAAGTCTATGGTGATAGACTGCACAGGCATGACTGATGACAAGAAGATTTCCGGATGTGACGTTTGTGGCAATTAGATTCTTGTACAAATGCATCCTGGGTGGTGAGGGGTGGATTACATTTGTTAAGGGGGGCTGGGCAGGGCTTATAGAAACTATGCTTTTTATGAAGGTACAGCTATCCTTCAACTTTTTTAGATATACTTGTGTAGGAACCCTGCCATAACTTGAAGTATCACTTTTCTAAAGTTAGTGGGCAGCTAGGCTGTAGTTTGTTATATTTCCACATTTGTGCGGTTTACCCTAAGCCTATAGAACTGTTGCTAGGAGAGTGTTCTCAAATTATAGTAATAAGTAAGAAGATGGAGGTCTATGGGTTATGAATGTTTATTTCACCCTGGGCAATCACTCAGAGGTTTAATGCCAGGGATGGGGGTTGGAAAAGGAAATAAATATTCAACTAGCCCTTCCTTAACTTTCTAGGTATGGAGAGGATGTGGTGATGGGGGGACTGGCTGCCTGTGGAGGAAACCATTCAATTGTCAGCACCCAAAGATTGGGAATGGACCAATGCAAGGGCCTGGAAGACAGAAGATGGCTGATTAAGGGGGGCCCCTTCTGGAAGAAGCTTGCCCAGACCATTTCTGGTCTTGGCTTAAAGGCACACAATTAAAGATTGCAGATCTCTGATTAAAGGCACACCATGAGCCTGTGAGTTGGGCCACAGAAGTTCTTTTTGACAGGAGGAAATACTATGTCACTGTTTTTTGAGTATCCTGTAATCCCAAACCCTCTCCACTGGAGACTGAGTAAATAAAACCCCACAAGATATTGATTGCTGAGTACTTCGGGGTCACATTGTTTTTTAAATCCAAACAACTTTTATTGTCAAGATAATAAAGAAAATGTAACAGTACTTACAGAATCCACAATGACATTACTACATCAACAGGATTACACATAAATAGAACAATGTGGATATGCAGATCCCATAATGGACAGAATAACAGAAATAGTAAGCAAATAAAACAGAGACCACAAGGATCCCAAGCCTTCTTGACAATAGCTTACTTTTTCCTTTTTACCGTTTACTCCTACACGTCCAGATGTAAACATAAATGGGGGAACTTTGGGGCAACTTTAAGTCATTACATCAGTAGTGAGTGTAGGAGGGACCCAACATTCCAGCAGGTCTTTAGGGAGAAAGTGCCACACTTGTAAAAGAGATCATTTTGATGTAACTGATGCTAGCAATTCATGTTAAGATTTTCATAAAAACAGATAAGTGAGCGCTAGAAGTGGTCTGTTTAATACGTGCAACCGCACGTATTCATAGGGGGTATGCTCTGAGTCAGAACATACCCCCTATGAATACGTGCAGTTGCACGAAACGCATCAGGGAGGAACTGCAGTACAATGACATCTTTACCGCCGCCGGCACCACAGGGGTCCCGGCGGCCATCTTGATTCATCTGGTCAGTATCTGTTTTCTTGTTTACTCTTTGCTGGATGGAATAAATCTACATTTTTAGGCAGTATCACACTATTTTGGCCTTCTTTCTTTCTGGGGCTCCTAGTGAGCTTCCTACTACCCACACGTCTGAGGAGGATACTGCCATGCTTGATAGCTGAATGAGCAAAGCACAAGAATAGACCAGACCTTATTCCAGAGGGTTCCTGGATCCATACCTTAAGAGGGGTTATCTCTTACATGCGCATTTTGATTGCGCATCTGGTGAGTGCGCAGTCTTATATTGATTTTGGATATCACCACGTTTATGTGTCAACAAGGATCCTCATGATCCTCTCATCACTTTACTTACTGGGATATTGTGGACTGAGCACTCACATATACTTCTGAAATAGTCACAACATTAGTGAGATATATCATGTGGACTTGCACTTCAATGTGTTTTGCACTATGATTTGTTGTTCACTATAATTTATGCAGAACGTGACACAGGTTTTACAACAATTTTATTCTATTTTTTCACCATCTTGCATTCGTTTATCTTGGATTCTATAGCGCTGCACCCTTGTTCTTACATGTTAAGTTTTTAAAATCCTAGTTTCTATAATTTGCAATTATATGTGAATAATTTGATCATTACATATGCAGGCTCTGCTTTCTGCTTTAAAACTTTAAATAATGATTGTGCTTTCTCACAATGCAAGTCTTTTGACTCATTGAAAACAATTCACTCTCTATGTGGCTGATCTCTTAACAATTGATAAGATAGACAAATTAATTGTACTGTGCCACAGATGGCACAGCAAGCTTGTAAAAATGTCAGTCATACGAAGATTTACTTTAAAGGATTAGTTCACCTTTACCAAAAACTGTCTACGCATGTAAGAGGCACCTGTAGATAAAAACAAACAGTGCAGCTTTGACTAAAGTTAAATAATGCCTGTAGTTTAGGTGTAGGCCACTTATGTATCTCCCAAAGCCTGGCCAAAAAAACTTCCAGAGATGGCATAATCCATCCTGCCTTGTTGCTCCCAGCTGTTACTGCTCACCTCCACCATCACAGGAGTGGGTGATTCAAACCCTATGTAGCAGCACCCCCTTAGGAGTTGCTGAGTTTTTGGGTTCCCCTATAATCCTACAAAACCCAGAAACACACATTTACTTCCTCATGTGCACACTGGGGACTGTAAACAGTCTTTGAGCTTGTTTTAATGGTTTTATTAAGGGGTATTGAATTTGGATAGGGTTGAAAGAGTATGGGATGCCCAAGGAACTGTGAACATGAGGACAAATGGAACAGTTTCAATCCGTTGGAGTATAAGGGAGACATACAGGGGACCTAGCAGTGTAAATCCATTAGGGAAATAGGGAGTGATACAGAGGATTGAAGTGTGTAAATCCATTAAGGAATAATGGCGTGATACAGAGGACTGAAAAAACTAAATTCATTAATATATTAGGAGGCTATACAGAGGGCTGAAACGTATAAACCCATTAGGGTACAAGGGAGGGTTACCGAGGACTGAAAGAGTAAATCCATAAGGGTATAAGAAAACGATACAGAGGACTAAGGTGTCCGTTTATGAACCAGCGGTAAATGATCGCTGCTCAGTTCTCCGGAATTCTCGGAGAACACAGTTCTCCTGTGAATGCCTTTTATGAAGCGGTGTAGATCAGTTCGAACGAAGGGAGAATGATCTACAAACACTGAAAAACGGCTGCTTTTACTATAATCTCGCGAGATTACAGTAAAAGATCATTTTATTAAACAGAGGTAAATTATCGCTGCTTAGTTTGCGGTTCATCCAATTCTCCAGCTCTGGGCTGGAGAATCTGGAGGGAGAACACAGATCTCCAGTGAAGGGCTGAACATGTTCTCCGCTGATCTCCTGAGTGTCATAAACTGTGAATGACCAGAGAATAGCTGCGATCTTCTGAATCGCAGCTATTATCTGTGTCATAAACGGACACTTAAAGACTGAAATTCAGTAGAACTTATTAGGTGTATAGAAAGTAATAATCCAAATTAAAAGGTATGCGCTAATAACAAACTTATACAAAAGTGTATGTCATCATCCAAAAAACATTAGTGTTTTAAATAAATTAGAGTGTCCAAACATAAATTAGTGTCCAAAAAAAATAAAATATATATATCTTCAGTGACTTGAACCAATTGTGAGAAATCCACCACCAAAGGAGATTAAATGAACTCACCAGAGCTAATGGCTGGTCAGATTATAAACCAGCAACAGCGCTTGTGCTCTGGGAGCAATGAACCCGATGTCCAAATAGATATGGTGATGTTTCAGATACTTCCAGATAATAATCACAGCCAAACAACTTTGCAGCCCAAGCTCTTATGATGAACTTCTCCACTCTGTCTCATACCTCCATGAGAGCATGCAGTACACTCAGGGACAAAAAAGAGAACATAATGGTGCAATACGTTTTTTTCATTTATCTCTTTAATAAAAAAGGTATAAGGAAACTCACAAACAAGGTGTCCAACAGACACCAGCTTCAATCGCAAAAAAGGGTTGAGATACAGTTAACGCTCACCGCAGATCTCTCCCATACAGCACAGACCAGCAAGGCTCTCTAACATCCACATCAAATAGGCTACGCCCAACCGGTTTCGTCACACCGACGTCATCAAGGGTCGGTACAGATGGGAACGTCAGACAGCTCTTATAAATACCACCCTTCGTCTACATAGTTTTAACACCCAGCCAATCACTGCGTTCCTAGTCTCCTTAATCACGCCGGCTAGAACAGGTGTTTCCCAATTTAATTATACATATACTCTATTATATAAAAAAAAAAAAAAAAAAAAAATTTGTTTATATAATAGAGTATATGTTTGGGTTCATTGCTCCCAGAGCACAAGCGCTGTTGCTGGTTTATAATCTGACCAGCCATTAGCTCTGGTGAGTTCATTTAATCTCCTTTGGTGGTGGATTTCTCACAATTGGTTCAAGTCACTGAAGATATATATATTTTATTTTTTTTGGACACTAATTTATGTTTGGACACTCTAATTTATTTAAAACACTAATGTTTTTTGGATGATGACATACACTTTTGTATAAGTTTGTTATTAGCGCATACCTTTTAATTTGGATTATTACTTTCTATACACCTAATAAGTTCTACTGAATTTCAGTCTTTAAGTGTCCGTTTATGACACAGATAATAGCTGCGATTCAGAAGATCGCAGCTATTCTCTGGTCATTCACAGTTTATGACACTCAGGAGATCAGCGGAGAACATGTTCAGCCCTTCACTGGAGATCTGTGTTCTCCCTCCAGATTCTCCAGCCCAGAGCTGGAGAATTGGATGAACCGCAAACTAAGCAGCGATAATTTACCTCTGTTTAGTAAACTGATCTTTTACTGTAATCTCGCGAGATTATAGTAAAAGCAGCCGTTTTTCAGTGTTTGTAGATCGTTCTCCCTTCGTTCGAACTGATCTACACCGCTTCATAAAAGGCATTCACAGGAGAACTGTGTTCTCCGTGAATTCCGGAGAACTGAGCAGCGATCATTTACCGCTGGTTCATAAACGGACACCTTAGTCCTCTGTATCGTTTTCTTATACCCTTATGGATTTACTCTTTCAGTCCTCGGTAACCCTCCCTTGTACCCTAATGGGTTTATACGTTTCAGCCCTCTGTATAGCCTCCTAATATATTAATGAATTTAGTTTTTTCAGTCCTCTGTATCACGCCATTATTCCTTAATGGATTTACACACTTCAATCCTCTGTATCACTCCCTATTTCCCTAATGGATTTACACTGCTAGGTCCCCTGTATGTCTCCCTTATACTCCAACGGATTGAAACTGTTCCAGCTGGGCAACAATTATTTCATGTATATGCCAATCTTCATTTCTATGCAGCTTTACACATCTGATGCCATAACCATCTGCCCTTTTACCCAATACATTCAGATGGGACTACTGTCCCTGTCTCTGTCTCAAATACATGCAGGTAAAAAAATGAAAATGCATATAAAATTTTAGCTTTTAAGTCATATGCTATAAATATCATGTATGTTGCATAATTTGGGGCTTCTAATGTAAATGCTGAAAAAAGGGCACAAAGTTACCCCTCAATTCAGGTAACATAGTAGCTAGAAACCCCAAGCCTGGTATATGGTGCAATATGGGTGGATGGTTATGTATTTACTTTAACTCATTCATATTTTAGTACTGGTAGTACAGCTGTTTTCCACAATGCTCTGCACATCAGAAATCAGTCTGGCTGTAAAAGGTTATGTAGCAATCAGTTTCTATTCTACTGGTTGCTAGAGGTAAAGCTGGACAGAACATGCATAGCTACAAGCTTTAAACAATGGTGTCACTCTCTTGTTATACCGTGCAGCATGGGTGTCTTAAGGATCAGTGCAACACAATAGAATTACACATTTAGTAATATAAAGTAGTAACTATCCTGCATGTCCAGAAATGGCACCAGCAAGGGACTCTGAGAGCAGACTTAGGTGAGTGAAACATGCTTCACATGGTTTGGTCTAGCCATTACCCTGAACTACCTTCCATTTAGCCTTGAATTCTTTCTGAAAAACAGCAGTACTTCCTATGCCTAAGCACTCCTGTTCTGTAGCCTTATAGTTGTATATCTGCAGTATGAGATCTAAGGTACTGGTGCCTCTGACTGCCTGATGAAATTTGGAGTTAGATTTGATGTCACTAAGGTGCTGCTCACTGTTCTCCTTTCTGGAGAGGAAGCTGTTCATGAAGACCTGCACTGCAAGGATCTCCCTGCTTCTGATCTTTTCATTCTGTGGATCTGTACTTTCTACAACCACCACTGCTTCTTAATCATAACTCCACCAGTGATCAGATCACGGGTTATAGCGCGGCAGCTCTGTCAAAAAGGAAGCACAGCCCTGCACCTCTACGAAGATGGCTATCGACTCTCTGGGGACTCTCCCTTCTGATTGGCCGATACACAGTAACAGCCAATGAGCCAGTGAGGAGAGAGAGGGGACATATAGAGCAGCGGCTCAGGAGTGAGCCTGCTTGGTTGCTCCCCATAACAAGCTGCTTGCTTTGGGGGCGCTCAGCAGGATGGAGGGGCCATGAGCACCGGCGGGGACCCAAGAAGAGGAGGATCGGGGGTAAGCATAACATGTTTGTTATTTTTAAAAATTTGCCTTTAATATCACTTTAAAGAATATGTAAACCTAACATTTCATATTCCTGATATGTACCTGCTATACCTTGTACTTGTATGAAAAAGTACCCTGTTCTCTTTCTATTGCTTCCTACATGTGAACTCCCTGGTGTTCTTGACAGTCCCTCTGCTTTCATATTAAAAACTGACCCCACTAGACATGAGAGCAAAGCATGGCTAGTTCTCTGGTTGTGCTGGGAAACCTACTTCTTCTCCAATGAGTAGACTTGTGCTGACTTGCCCCTCACCCCCTGCACCTGTACAGCCATTCACTGGGAAAACTCTGATCTCTTTATGCAGCTGAGAACAGAGGGCATGTGATCACTTATACAAAAAAGGGAAAAAAGTATTTATATATTTATTTTTATATTTATATGCAAATATTTTGACTTTCATTTTTATTTTAAACTGAATGGATTGTTTTACAAGGTGAAGGTTCACATATACTTTAAGTATTATTGAAGAAAAATTAAGTAAAAAAAAATCTGCTTTTGATTTTTATTTAATAGTCAAACAGCTTTGTGTTATGCATTAGTTACATTTTGTTCTGTATATATGGAATGTACCTGGTGATCCTGCCAATCCACACATCTTATCTCAAGTTCCATTTTTGGGCAATATTGTGTTGTTGCAAGTGGAAGACATTTCCTCCTAGTCTTGATGGCACCTGATTAGATATGCAACATGGCGCATGCTCGATGAACACCTCCTATGCACATGTGTCTTCTTTCATGTACACACATCCCCAACAGATCCTTTCAGGCTGACTTTGGCTTGCAGGAGCATTCAGTTGACATGGAAACACACTTACTATGTAAGCCACGTCACTTGACGCCAGCTGTGCGAGCTTAAACTCAATCACTAGCCACTCCGATGCTTGGTGGAATTGCGGTTCCGTGACTCTATATAACAAAAATAACTAAAAAAGGTATAGATTCTAACTCACAAAATTTCCACAAGATCGTATCTAACTCCTTGCCAAATGGCAAAATTCTCAGAACAACATAGTCCTCAATGCTGAGAAACAGCACTCAGATTGGTACTCTTTTACATATATTATGGACATGTAAAAATATTAGAAGCTATTTGTATAAAAATTAAAATATCAGAAATGAATGGGATATTAAAACAACCAGATCCTACCCTAGCCATTTTGAATATAAATATGGATACATATTCAGTCCATTATCGACTCTTAGAGACACATACTCTTCTAGCATCAAAACTTACCATTACTAGACACTGGAAAAAAGACTTAGCCCCTTCCCTAAAAGAAGTCATTGAGCTAGTCCAGACCCAGTTCATCTATGAGAAATCTTTAGCTTACCTAAACGATAGAATTACTACATTTGACAAAGCTTGGAAACCCTGGTCCAACTGGTTCAGAACTGTAACCTAAGATATTATTATGTTTAACCTTTTTTTGGATACTCTAAAATGATTATTTCATGGAAGTAGTAGGACTGTTAGGAATTATTCAATATTTCCTTTTTTTCTCTTTGTTAAACTTTACCTCAACACCTA